>NC_084762.1:43817797-44481547 GCF_028858725.1 Colius striatus | reverse complement strand
TAGTTGTTTCTCTAGATGACTGTGTAAAGCTTTCTTTGAAGTCCCTTGGGAGGTTGTGTTTAAATCCAAAGATTAGATTTGGCTCTGAGAGCAAGTTAACATTCTATCTCTTCTTTGTCTTTTCTTCATGTTATTTTAAAAGCAACTGAAACAGAGAATCAATTGGTGTAACCACCATAATGACTGTAAAAGTGCTTTAGATGCAGACTTTCTTAAATGCAGACATCTAACTGGTATATTATCTATCCTTTGATCATTCTTTTCTTAGTTTTCCTCTTGGTAGCAAGAAAAGAATATGAGCAAATTCAGCTGCTAATTATTTTTCCAACAGCTGAAAGGAGCCAACCTGGCTCTTTGGTAGTTAAAATGGATTTTCTCCCACCTGCAGTGATACTCTTATTTTTCCAAAATATACATCAAAAGAGGTGCATGACAAGCCAGATGTTGTAATTATATACATATGTAAGAGAATACTAGGTATGTAGATTTAGGTAAATGATGCTATATCCACAAAGCTATAGAAAAAGCCAATATTATAGATCTCTTGATGTTCAGGTAATAGATGGCTTCAGCATTTTTCTTGTGTTTTTCTCTTAATTCCAAACCAGGGCCAGCTTGCTGTATAACAGGTAGCAATGTGCACACGGACTATAAACAGAATGTGAATATCCCATTAGTATCAGGCCTTAGGTGACCTTTCAAATTCCCAACTTGCAAGTATGTTCAGAAGAGGTTCAGAGGAGATGAATCCGAAATAGTGTTAAAAATGTCAGCAGTGGCCTGCTGACACTTGGGTTCTAAGCCAAATGAAGTTAAGCTCATTTAAGAAATAGTGGTATGTTATTAGAAACCTTTTCTTAGGGAATAAGCTACAAGAAGGGAAGAAAGGAGAGAGAAAAATTGATGACACGGCAAGGAGGAAGAAAGCTAATGAAAAAGCAAAGTTAATATAGTCTTAAAGCCATAGCCTTATAGCCTTTAAGAAAGGTAATATAGCCTTTCACAAAGTGGCCTTTTGGAGAAAAAGATGGAAACTTGTCTTTCTGGTTATGTCTAAACTGCTGGTCTCATGAGCATGTGCAGCATCCTGTACTGTCATCTGAGTTCCTATCATAATCATCCACTAGCTTCTGTGTACTTTTCCTTTCAAAATAAAGAAAGTTTGTATAGGCAGAAATCAGATGTGTTACATCACACCCTGGTTTGCTGCTGAGGGAACAAGAGGCCGCGGCACACCATGACCTCACTGTTTAGCAAGCTTATTCCTGTTATAAATTATACACACCTGGAGAGGTAAAATGTATTCCACATTTGTATGAACATTATTTAGATGGTAGTACTACTTAGCAACACACCCTGCCCATACCATCCAAAAAAAAAAAAAAACAGAAAACAAGAAAAAAAGTTCTGTAGCAATATCAGAGGTATTGAAAGGAAAAAACAGATCCAAAGACTGTTGATGTTGATTGAACCGGAAAACAGGCCTCAAAATGTAAAATCTTATTATCACTATCACAAAGAGTGGTTCAATGGTTTGAGTCATCATGACTCTAGAGCAATCCTTTGAACATTTGTGACAATGGTGTTTGTCTCTGAAGAGCAGAACAGGAGAAAATAAACTATTTTTATTCTCTGACCTGAGAATATTTGGAACAAAAAGAAGGTGCATCTCATAGAGGGCCTTTTGAGGTTTGTTCCCAGAAGAGGCCTCTGTTAGAGAGGTCAGTCCTCTCTTTGCATGGCAGTATTTTCATCCCTGACCAAACTTTCTTACAGGAATGTATGAAACTCCTTTCAAGTGCCAGAATAGGATAAAGAGAGATCTCTTCATCTAAGGATGAAGATCCATCCATCCATCTAAGGATGGAGCTGAATGTTTCACCTGTGATCCTTAGGACTTCCCAATTTTGGAATGTAAGTTTTTATAAACATAGCCATTAGAAAACTTTGTAGGTTGCTAGGTTAAATACAACATCGAGACTCCAATTCTAAAGACAGCAAAAGGCTTAATCCTAACTCTTGCACTGCTCCTTTGATTATGTAAATATGATGCACAATAATAACTTAGTCTTACAAAAAACACCCTGGTTCTGTCCAGAGAATACTCCTTGGTTCCTCTCTTAACACCTGTTTTGGAGGAAGGGAAAGGAGTCAGGCTGCCAAAAGTAGAGCAGAGAGTGAAAAGTACAGCTGGAAGCAGAGACATGGGAGAAAGGGCTGCAGCAGTCAGAGAATCACAGAATCATAGGATCATTACATTTGGAAAGACCTTTAAGATTACTGAGTTCAACCAGTCACCTCACATTGCCAAGCCCATCACTAAATCATATCCCTCAGTACTTCATCCGCGCATCTTTTGAATATCTCTAGGCATGGTGACTCCACCTCCCCTCTGGGTAGCCTGTTCCAATGCTTGATTACCCTCTCAGTGAGAAAGTTCTTCCTAATGTTCAATCCAAACCTCCCGTGGCACAACTTAAATCCATTTCCTCATGTTTTATTACTTGTTACTGGAGAGAAGAGATCGACCCCTACCTCCCTACAACTCCCCTTTAGGTAGTTGAAGAGAGTGATCATATCTCTCTCGGACTCATCTTCTCTAGGCCAAACATCCCCAGCTCCCTCAGCCACTCCTCATAAGATCTGTTCTCTACACCCTTCGCCAGCTTTGTTGCCTGTCTCTGAACACACTCCAGCTTCTCCATGTCCTTCTTGTAGTACGGGGCTCTGAACTGGATACAGTAGTCAAGGTGCAGCCTCATCAGTGCTGAGTACAGGGGGAAAATCACCTCCTTGGTCCTGCTGGTCACACTATTTTTGATACGGGCCAGGATACAGCTGCATGAGGAAATTATCCTCCACACACTCTAGGAACCTCCTGCACTGTCTCCTCTCTGTTATGTTGTATTCTCAGTAGACATCCAGTATGTTGAAGTCTCCCATGAGAAGGAGGGCCAGTGATCCTGACAGTTTTCCCAGCTGCTTAAAGAACCTCTCATCTGCCTTTTCATCCTGGCTGGACAGTCTGTGACTCCCACCATGACATCACCCTTGTCCTTCTCCCTGATTCTTACCCATAGACATAACCCTATCCTTACCACTGTTGACCTCAAAACAGTCGAGACACTCCCTAACAGACGGCTACCTCTCTGCCTCTCCTGCCCTGCCTGTCCCTTCTGAAAAGTCTGTAGCCATCCAGTGCAGCACTTTAGTTGTGTGAATCATCCCATCACGTTTCCGTAATAGCAATGATGTCATACTTCCCTTGCTGCACAATGGCTTCCAGCTCTTCAGAGACAGTTTGGCAGAATGCTGTAATCAAGCAGGCACCCAGGGTTTAACAAATAGTCAAATGGTCCAATTGCCTTGGCCCCATGGGCCCTGATAAGCAAAACAGTCAAACACATGTCTTCATTCTCAGGAAAGAGTAAAGAAGTCTTTGGTTTCATAAGTGCCACTTTTACACTGGCAGAGAAGTGTGTGTGAAATCCCATCAACACAGTCCAAGAGTTCCTGCTCCTTTAGCAGCCCAGTCCACAACATTACATCCTGCCTAGTCCCCATCTGAAAACTAGGCACTCTATTCAGTATATCACCATTGCTAAATATTTTAAGTTACAATACACAATGTGCTTGTTCCACCGATCCAACTGAAACAGACACTTGGCCCACAGAGCTGGAGGCTAGATGGCCATTTAAAGAAAAGTATGCATAATTAAATTCTGCCTCATTTTATGCCTTATCCTCCCTCTCTCCTTTTATCTCCAGCTACCATTAACAGGCTCCTTTTCATTATCCCCTTTCTTATCCTTTTTCCTTCTTTCCCTTTCATCCTTGTTTGTGTCTTTTTCATTTTCCCTTATTTCATTTTTTTTCCAAATCCTTTTAATCATCTGTCTCCTCAGCCCCCCAGTTCTTTACTCAGCTATGTTCATGGGCTTTTCCATTTTATATCAGCTGCTGCTTCTCTTCTTTCTTACGGTGTTCTTCTTCATATGAATTAAACCTTATTCCAAAAATCCAAGGACCTGATCTTCACCATTGCTTGTAACAAATGATAGTCACTGTTCTTTAACAAGCAGATTTGGATGGAAACAAAGCATATGGCTAGAAGGAAGAGAGTGGAAAATGGAGTGATAAAATCAGTGGTATGAAAATTAGTTTAATTACATTATTCTTATCATTGTATTATCCACATGCTCATTTGCTTTGACAATGATTTTCTCCCAGCATGTGTGATATCTTAGCCATATACTTAATGTATAGCGTGGTCTCTCATTTGTTCTTAGAAAACAGTGAAACGTTTCTCTAAATGAAATCAGATCTGCATTCTACCAGCAAGAATATAATCTTCAGAGCAAATGATCTTGTCAAGAATGTCTGTGCAGGTCATATATACAGGTATCTGTTTTAATTATTGCCAGATAAATATGCTTATTTCCTGCAGCTGTACGTAAGCACAGACACAGCAGCAAGGTACACAAAAATATAGGCTAACTTACAGTTACAAATTAATCTCATTATCCACTAAACTGGTGCAAATAGGGTAATTTGCTGACTTTCCAATGCTTTCAGACAAAGAGTCTCTGCTTTAAGTCTTCTCATAGTTTCTCCAGTCCAGCACTGTGAAAACAAAAAAAAAAAAGTTATGCTCCTCCAGCCTTCCTTATGGTGGCATCAGCACATTCCCAAGCCCTCCATGTCATGTACTGTGACAGAGTGGTTTGCAGATCAAATTTATATTCTTCAGACTCCGTGTGCCAGAAAAACCTCAAATTTAAGTTCAGGAAAGGAATACCTTTGAGTTTAACTTGCAAGACTCTCAGAATCCCACTCTGACCTCTCTGTTCAATGATGATTAATACATCACCACCCATACTAATCCATCTTTCTTCCACTTAAATCTGTCCAGAACTGGTCTTTGAGGGTGACCCAGGAGTCCTGTGCCAGCTAAAGTTATTAGTCAGAACTGGTGGCTCTTGGTATATATTGTTTTTCCTGGAGAAGAATTATGTGTATTTTTCAAGCAAGCTAGCTACTGAGGGTGACATAAAATAAACTCAGAGAATCTCCTCAGTACAAAGAAGAACTCTTAATTTGGTAAATTGCAATTCACTTTGTCACAATATCTAAAAAAAACATATTCTTCCCATAGTTTGAAACATTCTAAAACATTCTAAAATTCCACGCATGAAAACTTATATTTTTATATTGGATCAGTATTCTGAAAACTCTTCTATTGGTGTATGAGTAATATCCATAACATTAATTTCTTAAAGTCCTTAAGGGAGTTGGACTAGATGAACTTTCGAAGTCCCTTACAACCCTTAAGATTCTGTGATTCTGTGAAAATAGTTTTCATTTTATAGATTGTATTTTTTCATAAATGAGACCAGTAATCATGTAACATATATATATATATATATATATACACATACACACATAATCAAGACTTTCTATGTCTTTCATTTGTGTCTGGTAGAGTGCTCTCCTTCAGTAACTTTTTTTCAAATGGGCTGGACACAAAGGACTATGAAATATAAACAGATCATTCTTATTCCAAATACACTTCTCATGTTAGCTACTTACTGGTAGGTTCCACTTCTTTATGTCGGACACAAATGTTTCATTACTTGCTCTGTCCCTTTATTCTGGGTCTCTAATTCTTCTCCTCCTTAATGTCTTCACACTTCACTAATACTTCTGTTGCATGCTGTTTTGTTTCTTAACTGCACCTTTCCTTTCTTTGTTTCTTTGCTATCCTTCCCCTCCTTTCCTTTCCTTTTCCCACCTTTTGTATATTTCTTGGAGTCTCTTATAGAAACTGAATCACAGAGAAGAATTAAGAAAAATGAGGAGAATGTTCTCAGGAGCATCAGGAGCAGGCCAGAAATGTTTGCTTCTCAGGAAAACTTAAAATGTTTAGTGAATGTGAGGGACATTTCCCCTTACATTTATCAAAGTCAGACACAGCTAATTCTGCTGGTGTTCTGCTACTATTGAAGAAAGTCCTGTGGCCACGTGAGCTGCAATAGATTAAAAGAAGCTCCGGAACATTTATGTCAAAATGTCATTTATAAAGGTCAAAATATAATTTAAGGTGACTGAAGATTCAAGCATCAGTTTTGGAGAAGAAAAACCTTAAGTGTGCAAAAATATTGTTAAGTTATGACAGGAAAAATTATATGTAATTTTTTGTTCTTTCTCTTTCATTGGCAACATGCAGAGTGACAGCTTTCTAACCTAGTCACGTGTCAAGCACTACGAACATTGCAAAATTGTGAACTTTTACATTATCTTCTTGTGCAATCATTGTTTTTTAATATTAACAAAAAATACTGACATGCCTAAGGAAGTCATATGAATTTAAAAAGTCATTCATCTTTATGATTTCAATCCTTCCCAATTCCTGTCAGATTTCATTTTGCATCACATTTATAATTTTTCTAGTGCACTTAGTGGCTGTTAGGAAAACCAAACACACAACGTTCAAACCTAGACCTACAAAAAGAAATTAATAAAACTAGTTATTTCCTTTTTGTATCTTTTAACAGCTACCACTGTGCTATCTTGTAAAAGCATCTTCAGAGACAGCCTTAAGGCCAACTGCAGTGTATGGGCTACTCGTGCTGAATAACTTCACAACCATTTCCAGGCTATTCCCCAAACTGGTGAGAAAATAACGCTAAAAACTTCAAGATCATCCCAGCTAACAGAGAGCATAACCCATGGTATCACAAATCCACTTTCCTTCGCTGCAGGAATACTTCCCACTCGTGTTGATCCAAGTCTCCCCAGACAGTCTCCTTAGGTCAAGATTTACGCAAACTGTCCTTGTATCATTATGCAGAGCCCAGCAGCCTCAGTCCTGCCAAGGCATCTACTCTGTCAAACTAGTTCAGGGCATGCTTTTAGCTATACCTTGCGTTCCATCAGATATAAATGAACAGAAGAAGAATTCTTTCTTCTGGCTGGGCTGAATGACAGAGCCCAGAGAGTGATGATCAATGGCACAGAGTTGAGTTCGAGGCCTGCGGCCAGTGGAGTTCCACAGGGATGGGTTCTGGGGCCAGTGATCTTATTAACATTTATAAATATCTAAAGGGTGGGTGTCAGGAGGTTGGAACATCCCTTTTTTCTATGGTGTCTAGCAACAGGACAAGGGGTAATGGGATGAAGCTGGAACACAAAAAGTTCCACTTAAACATAAGAAAAAACTATTTCACCGTGAGAGTGACGGAGCTCTGGCACAGGCTGTCCAGAGGGGTTGTGGAGTCTCCTTCCTTGGAGATCTTCAAGACCCACTTGGACATGTTCCTATTTGACCTGATCTAGGTGAACCTGCTTCTGCAGGGGGGTTGGACAAGATGATCTCTAAAGGTCCTTTCCAATCCCTACCATTCTATGATTCTATGATCTGCCATGATATAGTCATTTTCAGTGTTTCCTTTGTATTTTTTCATGGATTTTCTTCACATGTGCAGCCAGTTCAGAGTAAGCACCACTGGGAAACAAATGGACGAGATGAAGTTGTGAAGTGCCCAGACAGTGAGAACTAACATCATTCATGCTATCAGATACTTTTTTAGGAACATTTTTCTTGGGAAGAATCAAGAGGGATCAAAGGAGAAACAACTCTCCTAAAAGAAGCACTACTGTAAGTAAAAGGCACACATGAAAGGCCACACTGACTTTCCTCAAATGACCTGTTAGCAAACGATTCTTCTATAGATGAGGGACAACAGATACCATTGAGTAGGGAGGTTTTCTTCCCCTGTTCAAACTTAATGGGAATAAAAATCCAGAACTAATCAAAATAGGAGATGGGAAAACAATTTTTTAGAAGAGTAGTCAGAGACTTTCAGCATTAACTAGCATATTTTCTGGAACTGTGGCAACAGACAGCTTGGTCTACTGCTTTCACAAGGTAGGAGAGACAATCTAAAGTCTCTAAGGAAGGCATCAACAAAAAACATGGCCTTCTGACAATGAACTGTGACACAAAGATGCTTTGAATATATCCTTTTGCCATCATCTATTGGTGGATGTCCATGATTTGGGGAATGGGTTTAGGATAGAGCCATGACTTTTTGGATGCATAAGTGGACAGCTAATTGCTCATTCTCTTCTTGACGTTGTTCAGACCAAGCATGTTAGTCATTTGCTTCAAGTATCTTCTAAGTCGTCTTAATGTGATAGCTCCCATAAGTCATGATGGTGAACTCATGTGGATTTGGGAGCCTTGTGTTTTCTCCTCCATGTGAAGAGACAAAAGGCCTTTCACCTTCTTTGTTTCATTCTCTGCACAATTGTCTAGTAAAATCACTATGGACAATGGAGAGCTGGCACAAGGTTAGGATGCTGCTTAGTATTACGAGATACTGCTGAGAGAGCTACGCTGTTACTACTGATTTCACCAGGAACAGACCTTGATCAAATAAGAACAGCACTACTGGTGACAGTGTTAAGGCAGATAAATTGGGCCCAGGCTTCTTCTTCTACTAGGGTGATCATGAACAAGCAAAAATATTTTCAATTCTCCTTTTGAGTTTTTCCCTAGTTACTCTGTTCCAGAAGCTGTGTACCCCTGGTTTTGAAGCATTTCATAGATTTTATAGACAAGCAGTAGACAGAAGCAGTTATTTCCAGGTATGATATGGATTACTCCAAAGCATTTGGTGTTTAGAGGGGAGAAACTCTAATCTAGGAAACTTTTCACTCATATCTGCAATGCATGTGACCACGAAGGATATTGGACATAATTCATTCAATTATACTTTGAAGAGCTCTGTCAATTTATTTTTTGCACCTGAACTTTTGAATTTGGCAGAGGTATAGCCCTGAAGTTATAGAAGTGTTTTAATCTAGGTGGTTTATAATTTGCTGGTGCTCAGTTTTTAGTAGTATTCTTTTAATATAGCTTCTTTGTTTGGACTGTAATAAAAAGAAGGATTTATGATGAAAACTTACTGCCTCTTAGCATCTGCCTCTGGAAACAATGTACTCTTAGTTTATAGCTTCAGACAATGACTGGTCAGTTACTCAACATGAGGACATTTTCCTCAGCAATGCCTACATTTGACAACTGCAGAGGAGAAGAGAGAAAACAACATTGTCTCATACTACCCTTTAAATACAGATAGACTTTGTTTTTCTTTAACAAGGGTAGTGGTTTTGCCCCAAAACACACCTTTAATTTGCATTAATGATGGTGTGAGGGTAAAAAAATACCCTAATCTACTGCACTGCAGCTTTCCTGTGCATAGAATTCCCATTAACTTTAATTGAGGCTCTGCACAATGAGCAACAGCAGGATCAGCACTCATTTTGAAAAGCAAAGTAATATGTAATGATTCACCACATCTGCAAAGCCTCCCTGACTTTTATTTATCATGCTTTTATTTTGGTAATCACTCTTGTCTCATCAAAATGGTTATTTAAACTTGTGAGGAATCCATTTCAGCATTATTTTTTAGCACATACATTTGTATCCATCATAATTCTTCATTTAGACTTAATAAAATAATTTAACGGTTAGTATAAAATCAATTATTAAATAATTGATTTTTTAGCACAATACTGCACGGAGCAGAAGAATCAATAGCATCCATGACCACAACAAATTTCAAGTTATCATTCCCAATAGCTGAATTCCTACTAATTTTATTATGTATAACTTGCTAAAAAATTTCCCTGCATGCAAACAAAGTCATTCTTTGATTGAGTAAGTTTCTGCTCTTACTGTTTCCTGTGCTTGCCTCTCCCCTTTGTCTCCTGAGGGCCACAGTATTTAAATAAGCTCCCATTATTTTCAGTGGAATGACTTGCTAAAGGGAAATATTTGTGTCCCTTCACTGGACATCTGCTGTTGGTATGAAAGCAACCAAGAGGAAAAAATGATGGTATGAAGCACATTTAACTTTCACGCCTCTTCATCATTCTGCACAAGCAAACACCAACAAGAATTCAATCGTATCAAAATATATTCCTCCTCTTTCTAAAAAAGCAGAAATCTTAAAAGAAAGAAAATAATTAAAAAAAAGTAAATAAGAGATTAGATTTTACATGTAAATGTTTCAGCTTTGTAGTACCTGTCCTGACCCACTATTACAATTAAAAAATAGTCAAGTATGTCCAAATACAATAAATAAATAACGTGAAATAAATTCCACAAATTATTAACACAAACTGCATAGTTGAGAGTTGTCATCATTAAAACATATTATTCACTTACCAACAACTTCTTAACATAATAAGGTAAATACCTGCAGTCAGCACAGGTGGTGATGTGAAAGGTTTTACTTACATCTTTGCTCATATGCTGCCTCTTTGATGGATTCTGCATCACTGACTATTGTGTCTGCCTGCTCAGAATTGCCTCTGATGAGATGGTATCACAGTGTTTTGCAACAGCAGAAATTGTTGTTAAAGTAGACTTTATGGACAAAAAACCCTCTTTTTTTGTTGAAAGACAAGTACAATATAGAAAGCATTCTTCCTTCCATTCAACTGCAATTGTAGAAAAAATACCTTAACTTCCTGTTCCAACAGGATCCTATTTAATAATATCTCACACATCTCATATGACAATTGCATGAAAGAGGTAGTAGAAAGCTGTCTAGAGGTGCTGTTGACAACACAAATGCTACATTGCTAAATAAGACTTAGTAATGAGGAGGGAGAAGGAACTCTAATTCTACCCATTGCTTATTGTTTTTAAGACTCACAAAGAGAAACAAAGCTGCATACACCACTTCTGTTTCACAAGCTCCTAATTAGCTGTAAATGAACTTCTTGAAAAACTTCACCTTATGCCAAGGCATAGCTGCTATTATATGATGCTAATTCAGAGCTATTGAGGTAAAATAAGAAAAATAAATGAGTAAATAAATTCAAGCAAAGTCTACGGGCAGCAAGAAAATGAACCTTATCTTGAATATGGCTTCTCAATTGGCTTTTGCTTCTGTGAATTTTTGATGAAATGAACCCAAGAATACATTCTCCTAACTGGAGACACCATCCGAAGGGCTCTCACAGATGAGATCAGTCAATGTTAGCAGTGATGGCATCAGACATTACTATTCCAGTTGTCTGCTTCAGTCCTCTGCCTTATATAAAACCATCTGAAAAGCAAACTTTTGTCAAGTATTTCTAGGGATTATTCATAAAAGGAATATTCCATTTGATGGAAGCCTGTAGAGAAACCCACTCTGGAAAATGGTTTACCTGTGGAGAGGGATGGACTATAATATTTTCAGCAGTAAAATTACAATGCTATAGCTCTGCTGGTATAACTCAGTGTATATTCCTTCTATTATGTTATAAATGTTAATTTATTTTGGAACAGTTACTCTGTCTTACAAGACTGAGAAGTTAGCTTACTTCACAGTGCTTATCTCCTAAATTTTGATTCCTCTGGACTCATTCTTTGACACAGATGATTACAGAAGCACTGAATGGGAAGAACAGCAACTTGAAGTTCAAATGAGTAGGGAGAGGTAGAATAGTACAAAACTTTGAAGACAATGAAATTAAGCCTAAATTTGTAATAGAAAAGGATGTTGACCCAGATGAATGACAAGATCAAAGCAATGAGTGACAAAGATGATATTACTGTCTGTATTTTTACAGACTTTGAAGACTGAATATATGAATACTTGCAAGTATTTGCATTTGATCAGTCCTGTGTTTCTGTTTGTTTCTGCTCCTGACCAATCCTGTTCAGCCATACACAAATCTGAAGGTTATATATTCTCTTTTTCTCTAAGCAGGTGTTTCACAGTATTAGGTATCAGAACTATTTAGCTCTCGTCTCTTGTATGTACCTTCTGTTAATGTTAACACAGACACAGCTAAGGAGATCTACATTTTGGGACAAGCTATAAACAAGTAGTAAAAAAAAACCAAACAGTGAAGATACTTTTCTTTATGAGGTATGGGAAAAAACATTACAATCCTTTTAATGTATTTGAAGATGCAAAGGCGGAAAGTGAGATGGTTCTGACTGCAGTAACAAACCTTAATGGCCCTGATCAGCCTCATCTAGGGCTTCCACACATACTCCCTTCCCAGTCGCCCCAGAAGTACCTTTTTGAGCTGAAAAGGACCCTGGAGCCTTCAGTCTCTGCTGGAGCTATGCTGTAAGAACACTGGTCTCCATCTGTCTGATCACAGACCCTGCTGACCCAGGCCCCAACCTGTGGGTTGACTTCTGGGATTCTTGAACTTGTCTTAGTACTGTGGACATACTTGGTAATCACCAAACGTGATCCTAATCCTGACCTGATTGTCTCCCTGGCTTCATCTCAGACATGCCTCATCCCTGTGAATTTACCTGATGATCTGGGGCCTTGGTTAAATCTAGCCATACTCTAACAGCCTGCCCTGCTTTCCTTGCTGGGGCTGGTGGATCAGATTCCTGGCCCCTCTCCTACTGGGACATGTTATTGCATTCAGCTCCTGGTTCCCCATCCCTTAGGGAGCAGAGGACCCTGACACAAAGCTCAAGTTTGAAGAGGCCTACTTCTCAAATATACTATACAGTGATAAAATATTTCTAAGAGTAGAGTTAAAAGCCACAATGGTTTTAAATCTTTCTAGATTGTTAAACACAACAGATTTCTAAGAAAAGGCTGACAAGATAAGCAGAAGTCCAGACAGGATTTGGCTTGCAGATATCGAAATGCATCAAGGACAACTTGGTATGAGGCACATGTCCTTCCTTGTCCATACAAATCACACATGTGAGTAGAAGGAGATTATGTTGATCATGGAATCAAAAACTTTGCTTCCAGCAGAAGAGACAGCATTGCATATAGAGTTATTTTTTTTGTGAGCTTACAAGCTTCTACCTGCCTAGGCTATAGTCTGTCTTGTCCATCTTATTATAGCAAAGTGTGAGACTACAAAACAGATACTCTTCCACAATGCAGCTATTTCTTGGGCTTGAACTAGCATTAACTTTCCCTGTAATGTGCCATCTGTTGCTCTTTGCTCTTCTCCTGACAATCAGATCCTAAAGGTCCTCCCCTGTTTTCCATGGATACTTCAGGCCTCTTTCTCACTTCTATTTAAAAAAAAAAAAAACAAACATAAAGATTGCCTCTCTCTTGACTTTTAAATACTTTTTTTTTTAAAAAAAAAAAAGATCATAGAATCATAGAATGGTAGGGTTGGAAGGCACCTTTAGAGATCATCTAGTCCAATCCCCTTGCAGAAGCAGGTTCACCTAGATCAGGTTGCAATCTGGATGTGTTTTCTCTCTCAAGTCCATACTATAGTTTAATATCAAGGGCAGGACCGGTTACATAGAATTTCCTCAGCTATCATAAAAAATGTTGTTTTTTAACAGTTAGAAGCAAAGAAGATTTTTTTTTTCTTATGTTCCAACTTCAGAGTGATCAAGTAAGCAACGCAAGTTGTCCTCGGTACAAAATGGATCATTATTGTTGCTTGAATAAATTATTACGGGAAAAGCATCCGTATCACACATAATGATATCTGATAGGCAGCAGCCCCAGCTGTGATTAGCGCATCTCAGTGCCAAATGAATGATCAGGGATCAACTGCAGTGAGAGCAAACCCCAGCAGCAATAAGCAGGAAAGATGATAAGCCTTTACCAAAGATGGAACATTTTGTAAGCAGCAACTTTTGCAGCTGGTTTATATTGCCCTTAGATTCCAAGGACTTCTTTGTTGTTCCTTGGAGACAGGGAAAGACATGGTGTGGGGTGGATGTGATCTTTTTAAAGACACTACTAAGTCCATACCCTATCGCTCTCTCTCTCAAAAAAGGGCACACCTGATTTTTTGAATAAACACTAGAAGATGTATTCAGAACACCACATTTATCACTGAAAGAGCTCTTCAATAACAAATGAAACATTTACAGCATTTATAGATGTAGAGCTAGTCAACATTATGAAATTCCGGCACGTAGATAAGCACACTTTTATTTTTAAGGTTTTGACAAAAAGTTAGTAGTGAAAAAGTGAAGAGCATCAGTAAAAATCTGAGTGAGAAGATAAAACTATCTAAAGATAAGTGGACACCAGCACAGGAGAAGATATTACTTAGTGTTTAAGAAAAAAGAGATATAAACAGAAACTCCCCACCTTTTAGGTTTGGTGTATTCTGTTTCTACCTACAGTGATGATGTAATTTTTCTTAAGTGTTCCTCCTGTCCAAGGATTGGGTCTGGAATGACACTGTAGTAGAGAAGCAGCTTTCCAACAAAGCATGTCTTGCTTTCATTTATTAGCTGTACTCAACTAAGAGAATGCGCCCCTGTTTCATGAAGAAAATTACTTTTTCATCGTATTTAAATGGTAGTGTAATTGAAAGATTCATGAAGCTTGTCTGTCTGAGCTTTAGAGCAAGACAGAGTGGCTAGTGAAAATCACTCTCATCTGACTACTTTACAGTGCAAAAAATAGCTTTGAGAGTTATGTTATCTGCTGCTAATCCAAAAGATCAGGTGACAGCCATGTAGCCCACAAAGATCAAGTGACAGCCATGTAGCCCACATTCTTGACCACTTAATCAGCATTGTCACAGGTCAAAAAAGGCAGGCTCTTTGGGCCTTCCTCCACTATTTGAAAGCAAATCTCCGCTTTCCTATTTGTGCTGTAACATGAGCAAGAGAGTGTTCCTGCTTCATATCATTATAGGAAGAGTGACCTCATGCTACGGATTATGTAGGATGGCCTTGATGTCTTATGGAATTTGAGACATGTTTACTTGTTCCTGTGCCAGTAATACAGAATGAATGGCACTGTGAATATCATTAGCATCTTAAAGGAAAGGTAACAGCTAAATAGAGAAACACAATATATATATGTATTTGTTAAGCATATATGTATGCCCGTCCTAAGAACTTGTCCTTGACGTTCGTCAAGTACTTGTGTTTCCACATTATGAAAAGTATGTTGACCTCAGACCTCCCTAATCGCTAATACGGTTCCCTTATCAGCTTGGAATTTTCAAAAATAATTTGTTAGAAGTAGTTCAGAGATCTGGAATATTGGAAATGGACCTGCAAGAGAATGGTTAGCAAGGAGAGGGCAAGTGAGCCACTCAAATTTGTGCAATAAAAAGTGTAATTATTCACAATTTATCACTTGTTGAATTTGTTGAATTTTTCCCTGGTGGGAGATATACAAATTCTGTATTAAAAAAAAACCACCACAAAAACAAGCCCAAACAAAAAACTTTGCAATCAAGGGTGGGTCTGTGCATTTCCTATTGATGTACATTAGAATCTAGAAAATGGTTGTGACAGCTTCCAGATTATTTGTTCGCCTTACTTCACATGCTTTACTGTCTCATTTTTTTGACTCCTTTCAGTAGGAGTAATTGTTATTTGTGATATTTGTAATTTCCTGTGTACTTTTCTATGTTCCTAAACTGAAGTGGGTGTACACAGAGAACTGTAATCAAGGTATTTCTTTGAGGTGATTCAGTTCAGGAACAGATGCAAAGTATCTGTTTGCCAGTAAGAAACAACCAGCAAAGTGCTTCTTTCTTTTTTTCTTTTTTTTTCTCGGTTGCTGTCAATCCCCTTTCCAGCCACAGCTTAGCCCTTGGTGAACTCTTTTGATGGCATTCTTGGAATGAAACCACTAGTGAACCTGTGGTTTTTGTCTAGTGTTTTCTTGATGCTCTAGTTCTTTTTTAATAGTGTTTCTGGACTGTTTTCATACAGGCAGCAGTAGCAAAAGACAGCAAAACACAAAACACAGCTAACAATTCCTGATCAGCCATGCATGACCTGTGTTTTCTATTATTCTTGTTGGTTTAGCCTTTCCCTAGAGCTCAATCATTTCTTAGATTTAGTGTAATCAAAGCAGAATGGTTACGTTTTTGAAGGTCGGGCACTTTACCCTTAGTCTTACTGTAACTGTGATCAAGCACTCTTAGGAGCTCTTCTGTAATCCACAGAACTTGGTGACTTTTTATCTCATCTTTGCTAAGCTGACATTAGATAGCTGTGGCTGTTAAAGACAGGATGGAGAGTTATGGTTATGTGCCTGAAAACCCTGTGTTAGGATTGACAGATAAGAGATACAGTTTTATATGTGTCTGAACATTGTGAACCAAGAGAGAAATGATCATTAGCATAATTGTTCATTTCTGGATTAACAGTGCCAGACCTACTAGAAGACATATAAAGTTAAATTTTCTATAAGTTAAATTGCTTATAAGACTTCATGAGGTTTTCAAAATAGTTTTGTCGTTACAAAGGCAGCATTTTCAATACCAGCTATACTTTCTAATTTTTAGAAGCAGTTTTTAAAGAACATAAAATTTACATAAATTATGCAAACAGGAAAAACTATAAAATACACACAAAAAATTTTTATTACAACATAACCCTAGGTTACTAAGGCAATTAAGGTAACTTTTTTTTCTAGAAGAGTGGGAAGTTCCTCACAAATAACACACGAAGAGAACGCTCACAAGTCAAAAAAACAGTCTGACGTCAGGAAACACAACAATTAATGCTATTCTGCCCCCTTGCGTTAATTTTTGAGGTAGCTGCCTTACCCCCACACACCCAAAAGTTCACGTCTCTTAGTCAAGATTGCATGACGTAGCAAATGTATTAGAAAAATCATAATAGAGCAGTGTCCCGACACTGGAAATGACACAGCTGCGTGCCTAAGTTTGACGATGATGCATTCATTACGTGTAAAACAATACAAAATATGCACAAATTATTAATATGTTGTAACTTGTGGTACCATATGGGGGATGGGCATGCAAGACCAGCAGAAAAACAGAGGACCTGTACAGTATAAAAATGAGAACCTAGAACTTGCGCTCTTACATTTTTGTTTGCTAGCCCAAACTCAACTGTGGCATTATACAGAACCTCGATTTTACCATCTTATTTGTAACCCACTGGGAATAAACAGACATTAAGTTTGGCCACATTTGCACTTGAAATACTTGAAAGCCAACAAAACTATTTCCACCTCTAGAAGTCCAATTTTAGAAAGAACCGGTTTAACACCAACAAACGTATCCTCTCAGTGTCTTGGACCCCAGAACCCAAAGCCCCGAAGTGAAAAAAGATTGCCAAGCATCTGTATTTCATACGTGACGTAGAAATGAATGCCAAAAGTCATAGACTGCAAATAATGAAAGGTAACTGCCATTTTGAAGAGATTTTACTTCTACAATTTTCTAATTCTGCCAGCTCATGACGTCACTTCTCTCTCACAGGAGTCCAAGCTGCGAGCCTGCTTTGAGGCTGGGGGGGGGGGGAGCGGCGTGGAGGGAGTAGGGGCGGACTGGATGATTGCTACAGGTCCCTTCCCAACCGTCCAGAAATGCTCCGGAGGGGCGAAGGGTGGCTGTAACTGAGGGCTGGGCAAGGCGATGAAGTTTTATTAGCGGCACACGAAGGAGAAGCAATTTATTTACAACACAGTGCCGGTCGTTGCGAGTCCGGAGAAACCCATTTACATCTTAATTTCCTTCTAGTATCAACCTTTCGCTGGGAGGGCTGAGCTTTTAGGCTTGCGGTTTTCGTGGAAGACTGAGTAGCGGCCTCGAACTAGTTCTTCCGACAGACTCCAGATTGCCTGTAAAAACAAAACAAAACGATTATGAAGAGCCAGCGCCTCCCCTCCTCTCTTATATTTATCCTTCCTCGTCCCGGTGCCTGGGAGCAGCGCCAGACCGCTGGGGCGGGGGCGCCGGGAGAGCGCGGAGGCTGCCCCGGGGCCGGGCTGCTCGGGGCGGCGGCAGCCGTTCCCTCAGTGCCGTACCACCGGCACAGGTAGCCACAGCGGCCCCAACTTCAGCGGCTGGAGCTCTCGCCGTGTCCAGCCCGCGGGGAAGTTACCGAGACGTTTGGTTTGAGATTTTCCTTTGTTATTATTTGTTTTTTTCGGTTCCTCATTTTCTCCCCCGCTGTCCGGGAACTTTCGACATCGTCCTGCCAGACACGGAGCCAGCTCCTCTGCGAACAAAGCCGGTCTGACGGCAGCGAGAGGGGACTGGCGGGAAGCAGCCTGAAGCGCTTCGCCTCCGCAGGCGACTGCCGCGACCCGAGTCCTGTCAGCGGCGTCCCGCCGCCGCGAGCCCGCGCCGCCTCGCCCTCTAGCGGGGGGAGAGCGGCGGCGCCGGCGGCTGGGCGTGACTTTCCGCTCTCCCTTTAGCCTGCCTGCCTGCCGGGGGGGACCGCGAGTCAGTCCGGGAGCCGAGCTAAACCGGGACTAACGGCGGCGCCGGGCAAGGAGGCTCCGGGATTAAGGGTGGCCCCCCCGGGCACCGGGGGAGGCGAGCGGCGCGGAAGGCGTGGGGCGTCCGCGCGGCGAGGCGGTGCGTCTCCCGGGGCGAGGGCAGCGGCGCGGCCGGAGGAAGGCAGGCAGCCCCCGGCCACTTTGCACCCCTCTCTCCCTGCCCTTAAAAGCGAAGGAGGGGAGAAGAGTGTGTAGGGCACCAAGTGGGGGAGTCCTCTCGTCGCCTGCCCCACCGTCTGGAGGGGGGCGAAAGGGGCGCCTCCTACTTTGGCAAACACTTTGGCACACACTTTGGCACTTTGCTGGAACCGGAGAAGGAGGAGGTGGAAATATGGGGAAAGTTGGAACTTGCCTGGTTACTTTGGCCGGACTTTTGCTGGCGGCGGGAGCGCAGACGTTCACAGGTAAGGGGCCGCCTCGCCTGATCCTGAGCCAGGCAGCTCTCCCGCGGGAGGGGGTGGCGGAGGGTAAGGGGGTAACGCTGTGATTTTGGAGTCGGTTGGGTCTCGGTTTGTTTTTTTGGTGGGGTTTTTTTCACCCTTTTTTTTCCCCCCCGACCCCCTGGAGGGGCTGACACTTTGGAGCCGCTGCGGACGTGGTGGGGGGGGAAAAGTGTCTGGATGAGGCGGCAGGGAGGATGCCGTTAGGTTTGCGCCTCTGTGCCCTGGCTGAAAAGGCGCTGAGGGGAAGGGCCAGAAGCTGGCGGGGCTCGGGCAGCCCCAGGGCAGGGCTGGAGAGACGGGTGGGACTCGGGCTTGCTCCAGCATTTTTTACTCGGCTGCCGACTTCTCGAAAGTTTCCCGCTGCCCCGGTGCGGGAGGCGCAGGGTAGAGATGAGCCGCCACCGAGCCCCCGCTGCCCTCGTCGCCGTCCGCCGCCGGAGCTGGCGACGGGGGAAGGAAAACTTGAGGTGCTCCCCGGCGGGTGCCCCACCGCCCTGCCTGCCTGGCCCCGCCGCTTCTTTCTCCCTCAGCCCTGAAGCTCCCCGCGTTTCATACTGTCGGCAGATGCGGCTGTCAAGCGCCGGTAGAGCCGGGGGTAAAGCCTGGCCCCTCGTTTTCTGTAGCCCCCTAGATCGTCACCGCGGCGGGCAGGGCAGAGGCTTACCGCGTCTGCCAAGTGTCGGGATTCACATTCAGCGAAGAGCCCGGCAAAGTGCTCTGTCAACAGCGTACTTCTGTTCCCTGAAGCCCTAGACCACCAGATTATTATCGTGTTCTCGAGTCCTCTGCCTGCACCTCTGTCCTGTTTATATGATGAAGAAACCTATAATTTTAGACAGAAGTTTGGATTGTGAAATAGTTCTGTGTACTTCACTGAGAAGAGTAACTTCAAGGGGGTTTTTTTTTGTTTTGTTCCTAACATGAAGTTAGTGCAACTGAAAAGCACGGTAAATTGAAGACATCTGGTTTTCAGTTTCACGGGAACTGTGCTTTGATCTGGTGGAAGGCAATACTTTTGACTTTCCTTGTTGCTCAGGCTGCTGAAGAGTTTATATTTTGTATGTTACATGCATGTTGCTTCTGTGCAGCGCTGTAGCTAAACCAAGTTTTAAGGCTAGGAATTGGTGGTCTGGTTTTAAATTTTGTTTTTTCTTTAAATTAAAGAATTCTGGGTTTGTGTTAGGTTCCAGTGACCTTTGTATACACAGCAGCAGCATTTCCTTTAATTTCTCTCTAGCATTTTTTACTGCAGATGAGACAGAAGATCTCTAGGCAGAAGAACGTTTTGTACTGAGGTGGTATATAACAATGATGAAATCTCTTCCAAACAGTTGGGATGTTAGGATGGAGCTATGCTCTGTAGTGAATTATGGAACTGAACTTTTGTATTAGCTGTATAACTCATTAATATTGGAAGTCCAATATTAGTGGACAATATTAAATGTCCAGGCTTCAGGAAGAGCTGTCGCTTTGTTAAGATAGATCCATAATTCATTACTGATCTGCATGAACCGACTTACATCTTGTTTAAAGTTAAGCTGGAGCAACTTTTCTTCTCCTGGATGTTTCGATGACTTGTGCATGCAGTTTGCTGATACTACATTAGGGTCAGCATTTAAGTGCTGTTCGTGTTAGATTTGTGTGTCTTGTATTAATTTCCATTGACATGTGCTGCGGAAAGAACTGTGATATAAACCACAAACAATGCAGAGATGACCTGTGCATACTGTTACTCAAAAGGTGTGTTTCCACCCCTTCCTATGTACAAAATAACGGAGGCTGCAATTTACATACTTCAGTGAAATTGCAAAGGACGTCAGGGGATGCAGGATCAGGCCCGCTCTCTCCCTTTGTATGCCTATGTGCATGTATGTTAAATATTGAGTGTAAAGATGACTCATGAAGATGCATGCACATTTTTTTGGTTTTTTTTTTTTTTAATATTGATTCCCAGCATAAAATTGCTGAAATTTCTATTTCTGTACTTTACCATTCGAAGTGCATGCCTGGGAGTGATTTTTTGCTTGGGGGAAAAATTGCTGTTGTTAAAAGCTTTATGCATCAGTGTCATAGAAATTAAGTTACAGAAAAATCTGTCCTTGACTTGGCTAGTTAGTTATCTTTTGTAACAGCTGTCCATTGTGCAAATGGGAGTTGTATGTTTAACCTATAAAAAGTTTAAAAACAAACAAAGAGAAAAGAAATAAACCCAACTGGACACATATTCTAAGCAAACAATAGCAGTAGGTGAGTTAAGTAATCTCTGGCATCTATTAATTCTTTTTTATTTTTACCATTTTCTAAAATGCATTACGTGTTCTACAGAGGTTGGTTCTAACATTATTGTCAACTATTGTTTTATCCGAGTTTCTTACTTAGAAAATAATCTTACTGAAAGATCAGATCTTGGCTTTTTAAGGCCTGGAAGCTTTCAAGTAATCTTTTGGAAGCAGCTTAACAGTTAATAACAATGAGATTGTCTCTGAGTCCTTAACTAAACAATTTAAAATTCTGGATTCATTGGTTCAAGAAGCAAATGGTTTCAAGGTTTTGAATTTAAGAGATGTAACTAAAAACATTGTCTGGGATCTTTCTGCAAGAGTAGTTTTCTGCTTGGGTTTGTGTTTTCATAGTTTCTTTCTGAGAAACTGTAGCACACCTAATTTAGCTGGGCTTTGTTTATGATTTTACTGTAAATGTTATTAAGTGGGTCCATGTGAACATTGAATGCTAACATTACAAAAATTGCTGAAAGGAGGTGTTCCTGTCCTATGAAATGCCATCTGACTGCACCATGTTCCTTCTTCCTTGTCCTCGGTAGATTACTCGGGCTAGGGAAAGCAATACACTCCTGTAAGAGATTTAGGTCAAACACAGAGATGTGGAAGGTTACAAGGGAGATTGTAAACCTAAATATTGGGCCTTATATAAAATTAAGGGTCTGTATGAGATGAGTTCTGTCAAATACTGAAATGGGGAACTGAAATTGAAGGCAAGGAGATGCGTAATAGAACTCAGAAATTGTGTTATTATGAAGGCATCGTGATCAGATAGATACAAATTTGCACACAGCCTAAATTCAGAAATTGGTGTTTCTTGCTTCTAACCTAAGTCTGGCCAAGGGAGGGATATTATTAGGCTGTTGTGTTATCTTTTACTGTAGAAAATGGTAAGGTAATATTTTAGCACACTCTTTTTATGGTTCTGGTTTTAAAAGTTTTAGCTTTTATCAGAGAAGAGATGAGTCCTATTGCATTAAGAGAGAGATGGATGGACAGATGGATGGACGGGCTGACTAAAAGTGCTTGTAGGAGGATATTCATAATGAACTATACACTGGGAGTATTGGCTGTTACAAGAAGAGCAGGAGGAGAAGTGCTGCACAGAAATTAAAAATCAGCTTTCCTAGTGCCTAGTAAGGATTTTACATAGAGAATAGTGGTCCTCAAGCTGTTTCACAGATTAAAAATACTTGCATTTTGAATAAATGTGGTGCCCTGTATTCATTTATTTCACTGTTGGATGTAGGCACTCTTAAAAACAGGAATCACAGTTTCCAGAAACAGGTGTAAGGAAGATGTTTGATACGCTGAAGTTGAAACTTCCTCAGATGGTGATTTTTGGTGACTGCAGAGAGGGAAGATGAAAGAATATAGGTAAAGTCATCATAGGTCTGATCCCAACTGCAATGAAGCTTCTGGCAATTGCAGCAATGTATAGAAAGTTTCTGGTATAATTAACTGTTTAACGAAATTTCTCAGAATACTTAGGAACTCTATTTGGAATTCTTTAGTAGCTGGTCTGATAACTTTACCAGAAGAGAGCTCCAAGTGTGATTATATCTCATTTAAACAAATTCTGTTTTGCTTGCATTGCCTGTTCCACCTGCTTTCCTTCCTCTCCACCCATCCATCAAGTGCATATTCCTGTTCTTTCTAAGTGAAGTAACATATGCTAGTGAAAATGCAGCTTTATTACTGGCTGACACAGTTGTCAGCTTATCAACAAAACCATCCCAGTTCTAAATGTGGACCTGGCCTCGCCAAACAGTGAGAGCTGTGGGGGAAGATTCTCAGGCCAAACTTCTCAATGTCAGGTGAACAGGTGAATTACTTTGTGTTTTACACATAAGATTATTCATGCTTAAAGTAGTCCGGCAAATTAGTGGAAGCATATTGAAGAACTGGCTTCTAAATGTGTCTTCCTTTTTCTAAAAAAACCCTGTTGACTGTCAGATGAAATAAAATTTGTTGTGTCCTGTAAATTGCAATATACTTTAGAATGCTTTGGCTAAAAATGAGAGTCAGGACTTTGCAAGTGACACAGTTTGTCAAGAAGAAACTGTGGTGAGTGTGTGGATAGAATTTTAAAATTTATTTTGTTCTTCCAATCTCATTCTGGTGTCAAAAGTTATATTGAAACCTCATCAGAAATTAAAAAGAAGCCCTACAAAATATTACAAGGATGTGTAACACTGAGGGGGGGGAGGGGGAAATCCTGTGGTGTTTCTTTGGTTTTATGATTTAGTAGTCATCGGAATCTATAAGGAAAGCAAATCACAGAGTGTCCTGAAACAGTATAGCAGATATAATTTATGAAAAAGTAATATATTTAGTGCTCACAGAAGTTTCTGTATTGACAACTAGAGAAATCAAATCTTCAGGCAAATCACAAAACATGTTAGGATAAAGCGAGTAAGCTTCTGAACTCCATCTCACTAAGGTCACTTGAGTCTGACCTGAAAAAAATGTGGAGATGGTTTATTTTTCGTGTGTGCTTGCTTATACACCGAGATGGTCAGTGAATGTGTCAAACAGCCTAGTTGCCGGTGGCCAGGTCCATTTTACACCTTACTACTGAAAAAATCAGTTCAGTTTATGTTGTTAGATTCAGCTAGGAAAAGATAGTAGGTGTAGATTTGATGTTCACAGTTCAGTGATGTTGAGCAGTCAGGACGTGTGAGCCGATCCAGTATTTTGCATGTTGCAACTTTATGCTAAAAGCAAATGCGATTTGAGAGGGAGATCTCTTGTGTTTAAAGCTCGTTAGTATCACTTGTCAAACACTTACTTGAGGTAGCTGCAGTACTTTGTTTCCACAGAAAATTACTTGCTTTTATGAGCCTTTCAGCTCACATGTACACATTCATGTAAAGAAGTAGTTCTGAAAATTTTCCCAGGAATAAATTGTTTCTCTTCAATGCTAAGGCTGAAGGCAACTGATTTATCTTATGTCTGCTCAACTTCTTCACGAAAAGTTGAAAGTCCTCTTTTGATTTTGCTGATAACTTCCAGATCTGTATGTCTGATTTCATTTGTAATGTTATCAATGTGTTATAGGGATTTCAGGAAACCAAAACAATTTTGGAGCATGTTGTATATTTAGAAGAAACAAAAAATAGCTAAATTTTACTGCTGCTTTATTCGCCCCACTATGTTTCTTGCTGATTTTTTTGTAGTGCCTTCATGAGTTTTGCCTGCTGTGATCTGCTACTGATCACTAGGTGTAGCTGCATCTCTAAATCCACTTTTCTGTAAACTGGGCTTTATGAGAATGTAGGTGTATTTGCAGCTGGGGTGGTGTGAAAATATATGATGAATTTTTGTGACCTAGAGAATTTTAATCCACTGGTGCCTTGTTTGTACCAGTTTGATTATAATACAAATGAACTTTTGATTACTTGTAAAAAGGCTGATTTTAGTAGTAGTGTTAGTATTTAACAGAAGACTGAATGAATGCTCTGATAGAATAAAAATGCATAACAAAATGTATGAAATTAAAAAGAAATTGTCAGTACTTTCCAAGTGGTTTAAATGCAAGGGTAATTGCTATAGAGATTTGATAAGGTTATATCTTAACCATCTTGATTGACCCCTTGTCTTAGGGAAAAGCTGAAGTGTTGCGTGAATATGTCTTCTCATAACCTATTAAGAAGATTTCTGTTCCATTCAAAATAATTATTTCAGAAACTGTGTTGCTGTCAGTAGAATTTTGAACTGATTTGGGAATAATGTGTTGTGTTGGCTTTTAAGCCATGCAATTTCCATTAATGTTATGAGGTGGCACAGAGCATGAGTCCCCACATACACTTTAAAAATGAGGGACATTTTAGTGCCCAGATTTGAGAGTAGTAACAGTAAAAATAAAGGTGTAATTATGACCCTAACACATACTCACGCTCAGTAGCTGCAGTGAATAGGAAAGAAGTGTCTCAACTAGAAGTGTCTGACTCCACAGTGACCCTTTGCCTCATAAGGAGCAGCGGTAGGAAACAAAGTAATGACCACATTTGTTCAGTCCAAACCATGGCAGTATTAGCAGGAAGGAGTTCTGATAACAGATTAGCATTAGGATGTTGGGGGGAAAGGTGGAAAGGAAGACATAATGCTTTCTGGAAATGTAAGTTACAAAGTCTATGGGAAGAGAAAATATTCCAGAAAAAAAGCTGTAGTCTTAAAGGCAGATAAATTACATCTGTAGAACAGAAATGGATTTTGTTTGATTTATTCACGTTTTCTTAGTTTTGTCATCTTAATTTTAAATGTGTTTGTCTTTAATAATACATCCAAGGTTCGAATATGTCTTCTGACAGCTTTCTATGGCAATAGTCGAATCTCTTTTCACATGCGATTAAGTGTAATGATGTTAATAAGTCTTTAACATTTTTTTTCCCATGGAATGGTGTAAACCCAACATTTTATGAGTGTGTTTATTCCACCCCCACTTCCCATGTGTAATCCATCCTGATTTAGAAGGCAGTAAGTTTTTGTTACAGTAGGGTTTTTTTGATGGGCAAATTGGTGCATTCCTCCCCCTCCCCCCCCCCCCCTTTTTTTTTTTTAAAAATCTTCTTCAATGCTAAGCTGTTATAAATATCTTTTATAGCACTGTTTTGTTAATCACAAGAAATGTGTTTTTGCTCTGGAATAACAGCTAATTACCTCTTTCATCACTTCAGCTCTCCATCTTCTAGGAGAATGAAGGAGCATCACGTGCCTCTACTAGAGCAGGTTTTTTTGGTGTTATTTTGTTTTTTGTTTTTTTCAGGGTTTTTTGAGGGGTTTTTTTGAGAGTTGTGATGCAGTTCTTTTTGGGGAAGTTTTCGAAAAGGTTATGCTTTATTACCTTGAATTCTGTCATCTCTTTTATCCCTAACTCTAAAATCAGATACTAATATAACAGATAAAACCCTTTTGTCAGTAGCCCTTTGTTTTAATTCTGTAGAGCATTAAGCTAGTCTGATTAGATGAAAGAACTTTCATTTATGTTGATGAGATAGTAATTTTGTTTGAGGAGGATATTATAGGAGTTTCTGTGCACTTTCAGGTGGCTGGACAGCATACTGGTAGTGTCTTGAAGATTTCGTAATGAAGTCGTTATTATGGGTAAATGAATAGAGGGGCTTTTCACATTTGTTTTTCTGGTGAATGTCAACTAGATTGAGTAAATAATTTCCATCCATGATGTGCACTTCTATACTTGTGCACATGTAATCTAAGCACTAGTTTGTATGTCTGCTTCTTAGAAAGTTGATAAATTCTTACCTTTTAGCAGACTTCTGCATTTTTCATGGTGTACTTGTAGCAGAGATCGTTGCAGCGGGGTTGTAAATTTTTTTTCCCCCTCTTTTTCTTCTCTTTCTAAGGTCAAACAATACCTTATTTTGGGAGCTGAAGCTTGGTAATTCTACAGTAATTCTGTACAATAATTTGTGACCAAAAATTGGTCACTTACACACATATCTTTAAGTTTTGATTACTGAGTTTACAGTTTCTGGGGATACATAGAGACTCTCTAGTTTTAAAAAAAGTCTCTCACCATATTATATCTGAAGCAGAGGCTGAGATTTCCTAAAGGGATTCTCATTTTCCTTTACCTGCATATAAACCCTCTTCTCTCATTTCTGCTGTTTTCACTTTCATGGATTTTTTACTGTTTTAACGGTTGTCTGTTTTCAGCTGTTAGCTATGAAGGTCAATTACCATCTCAATGAACTGTGTTAGGCCACAGATCAGACATAACTGTTTTCTGTGTAGTTGTTTAGTATAGTGGCTCTGTCTTACATGTAAATTTCTTTTTGTTTGAAAAGAAAAATTCCATTATTACTTATTCTCTTTTACATCCTTCTAGTAAATAACATCACTGTGAGAAGTCAAATGTTTCCTAACAATGCTACAGCCTGTTCACTGTGTCCTCACAGGCTTAGTAGAAACTTAAGGAAATATGTTTGTTTCAAAGTTTGACACTGTTATCATATCTGTATTGAACTAGACATAATCTGTTGTAATTACTGTGATATTTCTATTAACCAGTATAATTCAGGATAAACAGTGATCTGATGATTAAAATTTTTGGAAGTTATTACTATTTTGATAGTGTAAGATGTCTGTTACGTAACTGGTTTAAAATATGTCATATAATCTTAACCAGAAAATAATTTTCTCTCAGTGGAACTTTCTGAGCCTGGAGATTTTTCTGGTTCCATGTTGGGATGACATAGCCTAACATGAATCATACCACTGGAGCACAGCATGAAAAAAACAGATCTATATTTTAAATCCTGTTGTAATAGTCAGTTGCTTAGTGATCAGAACTTCTGTGTAGGTGTGGGAGACCTAGACTTACATCTGTGCTCTGGTATTTAACTGTGACATGGGTGAGGATCTTCATAGCCAGGCTTTTCTGTTCTTTGTGTGGGTTTCTGTTTAGTTTTGACCAGTACGGTTTTTTTTGGTTTTTTTTTTTTTTTAGTGGTTCAGAAATCTGCTAAATTTCTCTTAAAAAAAAAAAAAAAGTGATAGTTCAGAACCCCTCAAATGTATTTAGAGAAAATCTACAGCAGTCACTTGTCACCACCTGTAACTTCAGTTTTCCCTAGAAACTCAACAGTGTGCTTCAATACCATCACATGTTTAGGAGAGTAGACAGTTGTAAATCTTTCCAGGAACTTTAGTGCTTGGTAGGGCAGTTCCTATGTTAACAACTGAGAACTGCTGTAGCCTTTTTTCCTCTCATGTTACCTTTTTGGAATTCTGCAGAGTAGAAAATTATTTGACAAAGCACTGTATTGAATATTTTAATATAAGTACTTCACATAACACATCACTTCAGCTGTTTTTCTTTTTAACTTCTGCAGAGACAGCTGTTACTGTACTAATTTCTCAGTTATGCAAAATAAATTGTTGTCCCAATAATAATTTTAAGGCATTGTGCAGTTGGTGCCCTCTTTGCTGTATCTTGATTCAGTGAAAACCTTTGCAAGCAAGTTTCTAAGTATGAAAGCAACCTTTTGATGTTATGTTGGAGAGTATTATGGGAAACCAACAAAACCAAAACACAATCAAAGTTAATATTTCCTTAAAGCTTTGGAGATGGAAAATGCAAAATGGAAGCCTGTACGTTACCCAAGATTACTACCTCTGTTTATAGTGACAGCAAAGCACGTGGATTGAATACTGTATATAAAGTTCATGAGGTGTGTTTTATTTATTTTTACTCTAAGAATTATTGTTAGAATTGCCTACATAAATCTAGACTAGTACAGGATTCACATAAATTAGCCTGGCATTCTCATTTGGGGATTTGGAGAACACTGGAGTTTATTTAGAGTGCTCGAGACAAGTACAAGCCCTTTGGAGCAAACAGGTGTGGGGAGGGAGGGAATGAGAGTCCTGGGAAGAGGGAAGGGTGGGGGGAGGTGTTTTAAGAGTCAATTTTATTTCTCATCTCCCTGTTCTTATTGTTCCTTTAATAAATCAAACCTTTTTCTCCCCAAGTTGAGTCTGTTTTGCCAGTGGTGCTACTTGCTGAGCGATCTCTCCATCCTTATCTCAACTCACAAACCACTCTTATATTTCTCTCTCTCTCTAGTCCAATTTAGGAGGGGGAGTGATTTTTTGACTTGATGGGCACCTGGTTAAACCACCACAGGCCCACAAGCCCGAGGCAATTTGAAGTACACTCTTGACAAAAAAAACCCCTCGCTTCTGCAGCAGCCATGCAGCAGCAGACATGGACTGGGGTTTTTAAATAAATCTCACAGAGGCTTTAGAGCTGGTTCTGTAGATGTAGCATTACTTAGCAGAAAGTCAGCTTGTCCAGTAGAATCTGTGACTTCTTTGCATCCTGAATATTGAGGAGTTAAATATTAACTACACTAAAAACTTTGCATGACCACAAAAAAGTGAGAACATGAGAAGCCTTAAGATACTCTTCAAGTTGTAGCCCAGTGTCTGGTGTAAGATTACCCATGCAGGAAAATGACCCCTTAAGTATAACATTCCTTAGCTATGTTTTATTCCATTTATAAACACACTGCTGTGCTTGTGGGTTGATTTACAGGTAGATCCATGGCTGAACGTCCACTTCAGCCTTATTTGCCTGTACTTTTCTTTGTCATGCAGTAGACTTGGGGTCTTTAAGTGAAGATAGTAATTTTGAGTTAGAAGTAGGGGTGAAGCCTTAGGTATTGCATGTATTCAGACTGAGAGATAAAGACTGTCTACACTTGGTCTATCTGTATTGCCAAGGTCACTTCAAGGGAAATTAGATTACATAAATTGTGCTTGCATTGTTTGCTGCTTTTGAAATTCTTCCTCCAGTTTCTACAGAGAAACAAGTACAGTCTCTGGAAGTCTAAATTCTTATTTTGGAAGGTACCTGTTATGACTCAGTGATAAAAGGAAATGGAAAGCAGCTGTGGACTCATTTTGGCATCAGTCAGGAGTTACTTGGGATGCGATGGGTTCCAATTTAGGCTGCAACACAGAAGCTTGTATTTTGAAAGTTATTGCTTGCCTGCCGGTTTTGTTGCATTCATTGCAAAAATGGAATCAGTTTCTGTCATGTAGCCCAAATTCAAAGACTTTGTAATGAAAATTGTATTTTTTAAGTTTTCAATTTTAAAATTAATATAAATACGCAGCTTCCTGTATTGGTCCACAATAAATCTGCCCTAGTGAAATAGTATCTGATGGGCTTGTTTGCTTCAAATCAGTGCTCATCCAAGTGGGTGGATCACAGGGGCTTTGCAAAGCACTCACTGTGAGTGAGAAATTGCACATTTCCAGATCTCGCTCTGTTAAAGTCTTCACAAACGGCAGAGTGCCATGCTAGGTTTGCAGCAGTGAAAAATTAATTCTGGCTTGTGTGCTACAGCTAGATGATGTGTTATTTCTGGACCTTTGAGAGCAGAACTGCAAAAAATTCAGATTGGTGAGCTTGAAACTGGCATTGAACAAATACATGACATTCACCAGCAGCCTCATTCACATGATTTCAGTGCTTTGACTCTACACAGTGGTCTAGCAATAAAAGAAAGAATTGGCCAATTATAGTAATCTAGCAGAGCTGTGTACTCTGGAATTTTGTGCAGCGGAAGAGGGAGGGTTCTTACCTGCTCTCAGTTCCGTCTAATATAGCACTTCAGTACCATCTATTTCACAGCAAATAACATACATATTTAACAAATCTGTTAACCACCAAGCCACCTTTAAGAATATATTGCTTACCTGCCACCTCCTGTGCTCTCTCCACCTCCTTTTCTCTGCTCATGTCTGCTTCTCATCACGATGTTCCACAAATCACAAATAATTTATGCCTTCCTCTGCCACCTCCTCCAATTCTTTTGGCAGCTCTGAGTGAGCTGAAAAGAGAGCTCAGGCTGGAGGATGGTAGCTCTCGTAAGGATGTCCTGCGATGCCACTCTCTTGCCCTTAAGAGTTTGAAGATCTAATGTGTGTGTTTTGAGAAGGATCCCCCAGAGTCTTTGGGGGGGGCTATGACAGAAGGTTCGGGGTACAGGTTATCTGAGAATTCTTAGTAGCAAGTTAGGATTTTGGCCTTTTTTATTATTATTGTTCTTTTTTTCTTTTTTTTTTATTTTTAATTCCCTGAGAAAAGATCATAATAGTCCAGTGCTAACACACATGCCAGCAAAGCATGTGCTTATGAGTAAGTACTGCAAGTGAGTGAAGTTTAAATCTGTCTTTGAGCTAAGTGCAGTCACTCTGAACACTTGGTAGCAACAGCAGGCAGTGCTGGTGGAGAATGAGATACTGTGGCCAGATGGACGTTATTCATAATATTATTTGAGTGTGAATGTTTTTACTAGAGTGTGAAGTAAACTGATGAAGATACTTGTTTGTTTGTTTTTTCAAGAAAAAAAAAGTGATATTGGTACTATTTATGCAAACACAAGCTCAAAAACTAAACATGAATATAGTTAGTTTTAGGCATACTATGAGAGCAACTACAAAAAGCTCCTGTTGACACAATAATTGCAAGTAAATCAGGTGTTAACACAAGTCAGCATGAACACACCAATACCAGTATTTTGTAGACTTGTAGTTATATGTAGTTTTTTGGGAACTGGAACAGCACTTCTTGGACAAAGCAAATGAAATTTTAGTTCCTTGGTAATAAGTAGGGTACGTTTTGCCTATTCAGTCTGCCTTTGAAAATTTATCTGAAATATTTTTTTTCCATGCAGACAAAGTAGTATGCTAGAGATATCAATCAGCTCTTTTCTGAATCTTTTGAGCGTTATTTATGGGGAGAAAATTATGCAGAATCTTGAAATACATACATCTGCTTCCTTTCTTAATAGAGAATAAATGCTGTACACAAAGATTTGGAAACGGTTTGCTTATTTACTGAAATCCTGCGGTTAAACATTGTATTGTTTTCTACATCTTGGGTTAACTTGTGTTTTGTTCGTGCTGACATGTTAATTTTGGCCCATGTTTTTATGTGCCCTTCTATATGCATATATGTGTGTATGCCAAATATTCTGTGCTATCAGTACATATTTTTACCAGTTGTGCTTTAATATAAGCTTGAAAGTTCACACTCCGTATTTACAGTGAAAATTATCACTGTGATTCCTATTGATGAAAGTTCAAGATATGAGCAGGGTGGTGTCAACGCTCCCATCATTCTGTACAATGCAATATGTTTTCCCATGCAGAAGCTGAAGTGGTCTATTAAAGCATTCAAGTTTTCACTCCATATTGAGAGCAGAAGATTCCCTCTTAATCCTCATATGGCTGATGTCTCTGCTGCAGTGTTAATAGATAGTCTAATTTGTGAGCTAAATTAGTAATTGTATTATGAATCTAAACCTTATTAAGCCTTTTGTGTAGAATTAGATCACAGAGCTTTGGGAAGCTGAATACTGGTTGGGTTCTGTCTTCTCTCTTTAGTGACAGGAGGAAGCTTTACTGGCATCTTTCTTCATTGCTGCATAGCTCTAGGACTGAAACTGGTTTCTTTTGCTGCCTTCTACAGTATCAACAGAATAGATGAAGTTTGAAAAACAGGGCAACTTTGAGAGTAGTTGAGAGTTCCAAGCAGAGTCTCAGTTATTTAGCAGATTCTGTGTTTATCTGAGGTGAAGCCATGATTTGGAATGTGAAAGTGTTGACTCTGATCTTGCATACACACACTATGTGGAGGTTCAGCTATGTGGGAACTTGTGAAATTGTGCAAAAGCTTTAAAATGACTGCAGTTACATAACAGAATGATGAGTTTGGTAGAGGTGTATTCCTGTAAGAGTTCAGGTAGGTGAACTCTTAGCTTCCATAAATCGCTTGAGTTTGACTTTATTTTCAAAGGTGTTCACTACCCACCTAGAGTTGGAGGATGCTTCCCTCATCGCTCAGCTGTGCTCCTAGATTTCATGAGAACTCCTCATCTGTTTCTAAGCAAATCTTGCTGGGTCAACTGAGACTGTTTTCAGAGGTGTTTCATGTTGCCAACTCTGACTTTGCACTTGAGTCAAGGTGCTAAGGTGGCCCAGTTGGAGATGGCAGATTGGTAATAAACAAATGAAGTGGGACTTAATGTTTTTTGACATCATTTGCAATAACTTTTTATGTTGATGTAGAAGATGGCTGTGAACTATTGCACCTTTTATAGAGGAATATTACACTCATGGTGATGGAATTTTCTTGAAGGAAAAGTTGTTCACATCTGCTCCATACATTTTCCTGTATATACCCAAGACAGAATTGCAACTGTTTCAAGTTTTACTCTACACACTGTACTATGTACACAACAGCCCTTTAAGTCGTGATGAGTTGAGAAAATATTCCTATTTTACCCCTGAAGCTATCAGGGCTCTGTATGTACTCAGTGGCTTAGCTTTTTACCGATGTAAATTAATACCATTTGAAATGCATGGACAGTAAATTAAAATAATAGGATATATAGCTCATGTCAAACTGTCCTATGTTTTTAAATAGCCTTTTCTGTTTCTGCATCACATTTAGTAATATACTTTGTCGCATATATTGGTAAAAAAAATTTATATGTCCTGAAAAAATTCGGAGGCTTCTGCATGATTCTGTTGCAAGTGCATTGGGTTTCTCATCCTGCACACTGTGTATTTATTATGTTACTGTGAGTTGAGCAGCCAAAAGTTGTTGCCAAGAGCTAATTTCCTTCAGGTGTGTCTGCAGAAGCCTGTATTTGTTACGAGTTTCTGTGTAGGTCAAGAATTGATTATCATACTTACTGAAGTATTTTGGTAGGTGAATAGTTTTTGAGAGAGATTTTTGTACTTTTTACAGAAAGATTATACTATTTACTTATTAAAATACAGTACATCTTGAGACCAAAGCTTAACAGCACTATATTATCAATTTCTTCTGAATGGGGGCAGTCATACTGAATCTCACAATTTACTGTATCTACCTTTTGGTAACAAATGTACCTTGCACCGTCTTAGATTTGCTGATTAAGTAATTTTAGGATCCAGGAATGACAGAACTTCAGAGATTTTTGTGTACTTCATCAGAGATCGGGCTAGGAAGGTAACAATTGTACCAAATAAATCTACTTCTTCTTAGAAGAGAATAGTAGAGGTCACCGAGACATATACTTTGTTAGAAAGGCTGGATCTTGTGTTATAAACCTTTACAGACCTAACCTGATGTCATTGGCAGGGACTAAAGCAGCATGTTACTTATGTACTTAAAAAGGCAAGTGAATGACTGTGTGCCCATCCTGACAACTCTGGTCCCTCATAAGAAAGGATTTTGTAGACACGTACACCCCTGGCCTTGCTTTCTTTTGGGTGAAGCACTGATAGACATTATTCAGGAAACTGGTTATCTTGCTGTTCCATTGTGTTGGTGATGGTTTGTAGGTTGACTGGGCAGATGCTGTTATTGATTAAGGTGGGTATTAGCAGGAAAGTAAGACCCTCTATATCCACATCTTTGATCACTTGCTGTCTTTTTCACCATCTCTAGACACTATGCTTAGAAAGAACTCTGTGAAGTGTGTTTTTCTACCTGATTTATGTTAAATAGGTGTTGGTAATTTCCTTAGTCTGGCTTTCACTGGTTTTATTTATTTGTAGGATTCGTTTGGTTTTGTTTTTTCCCTTAGGATGAGAAGTGGTAATGGAACTTTGGTAACATTCCTGTGGTGGTTTTCTTTGTGTTTTTTTTGTAGAAGATGCTAGGTTCCTGTAGAAAATGGTAATAACAAATTAGAAAGATCAGCATTATTTCACATTGCTATTAAGTACACTTGTCTTTTACTGGAGGTAATATAACAGAAAAGAGAGCATTAGTCATGCCTAGTATCTTTGGAGATGGTAGCACTGTGTATAGTATCTTCATTTTCAAGTGCAACTGCTGATTAAACAAATAATTAAGTGGGCTGTTAATTCATTTGGGAGAACCTCTATGCTAGAATGTATTGTTATACCGTTCCTGGATATGGGAAATAGAATATGAATCTTGCGTCTTCAAATGGCAGCATTTTGAATTTTTATATTCTTGGTGCATGATCTGATAATAATCTACGTGTGATAATAATCTATGTGTGGAAACCTACCTCCACTGAAGATTTTACTGCTGTTTTTAAACTTTTTGAGGCTGAGAGGGAAGTCAATTCCAGTAAATATCAGGGGGCCACAGGAGCTACAGCTACCAGGGTCTTTGTATATTTCTACTTCTGTGCTCCATGTGATTACTTTATCTACTTAATGAACTAGGATAGAAATAAAGTTTCAGAATGTGAGTTCTATTAAAGATGCACTTTGAACTATCAACACAAGTAGTTTATGATGTTGGGAGAGTACATAAGAGGTAGGCTGCTTCCTAACAAGGAGTCATATTTTTAACAAAATCTGTCCTGGTCTCTGTAATTATATGCCCATCTATATTACAGCCTAGTCTACAACTGGTCCATGTCACTAATGTTGATGAGGATAATCCCACCTTGCTACTGTAGAGTCTAGCCTTAAGTTTTGAGATTTTTTGGGGGGCAAAGTTGCTCCATCCACAACCTGTTCTGTCTTTTTACAGAGCATCCACTCCAGCAAAGCTTAGGTCTCCCTAGTATTTCTCTTTAGCAAGATTTTCCTTTACCTCCCCTCCATCCTTCCTTCTTCCCTCCCTCTTCTGATAACTTTCTACATTTATTTTGTCAATGGTGAGAGCAGCACAGTTTCTTGGTTTTGATTGTGATTATCTAGGAAGAGGGAGATTTCTGAGTCCTTGTCCTCTGTTGTGTGCCTCTGGGAGGTGATGGCATACCAGTGATTCAAGTCAGGAATGAATAGTTGGGGGCTTTGAGTAATTTGTGTAGGCATGTGGGGTTTTTCTTTTTTTTTTTCTTTTTTCCCCTTTTTAAAAGTTTTCCCCACTGTAAATAAAGTTTTGGGATTACAAGGGAGGGGATGGGAGGACAGTTGTGAAATAACTACCTGCTTTACAGTGCTAATTATGGTATATATTACATATTAATACGGAACTTTCTGCTGTCACAGGCAGAATCTCCCAGTGGGAAGTACAGGAGAAAGCTGTTTGAGAAGCAGAGAGTGATGAAAAAACCCATCTCTGCACTTGTGTGTGGTGGCATCGGTGTTGGCATTGTTCACTTAAGCTGGGAGTGATGCTTTGACAAACCTTGAAGCGTTGCATCTTTGCCATAGAAGAAGCTGGTGCTATACTGGCTTAGAGAGAACTGAGCTTTGAGCTAGGGAATTTGTTCTAGAAGTTTTCCAGAGATTACTACTGCTGTCATTGTGTGAAATGTAGGGACAGTTTATGCATGGACATGAAGCTTTATAAAAGCATTGCAAACTAAGAGCTTTTCAAGGTACATTTAGTTGCAGTGCTTTTCTGCTTAGACTTGCTTACCGTTTCCTGTATTGCGTTTATGCTGTGGGAGTTTGAGAGCTCTGGCCTTGGTGTTTATTCCTAACGGAGGGAACACTTGTATATTAAAAAAAAAAGGGGAGAGGGAAGAAAAAAGCATAACTGTGTGGTTGTTATGTTAAATGAATTTTAAAGCTGGTGAGAAGAGGCATTCAGAGATGAGAATGCTTGGGGGGAGAAATGAAAGCACATTGAAGCTGTTTCCCCTTGAGGGCTTTAGGCAGGATTGAGAAGAAGTGGTGCATACTGAAGCCTTGTTTATACTCTTTCACTTACTGTTAATAAAACAAGGATGTTCTAAAAGGTTTCCATAATTAAAATGCAGTCCTTGAGTATAGTGCATTTTCAGAGTGGTCTAAAGCCCTGCTGCCTCTCAGACTGCTTAAATCATTATTTATAAAAAATGCTGCAGTGGACTTGGTGTTTTGAAGTTGTTTTCAATCAGAATGATGTTAGAAATGTTGGGTATTGAATAAATGAAAGTAAAACTTATGGGGAAGTTGATAACTGTACAAATTGACTGGTTAGTAACTAATTATCAGTACAGAGATTGTTTTTGCCTTTTTTTTTCTTAATTGTCTGAATATTAATAAATCTGATTTATTTCTGAAAAATGGCATGTTTTAATGGTCTGGCAGAAATTTGCAGTAAAAAAGCTAAAGAATTAGCATAATAAATAATTATTGCTTCCAGGGTTTTTATTGTTAAGATAATAAAATGTTAAAAAGCAAACCACTTGAGTAGAAAGTAATTGCACTGACAAGCACCACACAGCAAGCATTCACAATAAAGTAAACCTTCCCTCAATGTCAACCTGATTTGCTATCCACATAAATGCTTCCTCACATTATGGAAATGTGCTTTTTCTATCAACAGAAAAGAATAAAACTCTAGGCATCTAATTAATCTTGTCTGACATTTGATTTCATACTCAGGTTAAAACATGAGGCAGGTGGGTCTATTTCCCCCCCACCTTTATGTGCATGACTACAGGCAAATCTCTCCATTAATGTCAAGCTGCATCTGTGTATCTGTGTCTCTGCCACATGTCAGTCATTAATGCATTAGTGTTGCTTGTATTTGATTCATATGCACCTTTTTCTTTTTTTTTTTTTTTTTTTTTTTTGTCTGGAGGGCTTGGGAAATAGGGAACTGCAGGGCTTCAGCTCCACATCACAAACGGTTCACCTTGACCCTCCCTGTAAGGGAAGAGGGACTCCACTGTATAGGAGAAGGATTAGAAGTGGTAATTTGTAGCGTAGGGAATTTCCAAGTTGATGTGATCAAGTAGAAGAAAGAAGCAAAACCAATTTGGCTTTGGCATTTTTATTGATTAAGAGTGCTCTTGTTAAAGACCAAGAACTTTTAATAATGCCTAACTGTATTACCTGCGGTAGTTTAGACTTTTTGATGGCAGGATTGTTTTTCTCAAGTGCACAGAAAAACTACAAAACTAGTTAGATGCATTATGGGTATTTTATTTTTTGAAATTCTAGTTAATGGTTTCTGCCAGAGGCAGTGTGCAGCACTTGAAAATGTGATGGTTTGACCTTGTACAAGAAAACCTGTGTAGCTCTGTCATATTTTTACATACTTAGGTAGTACAAACATTTAAAAGGACACAGTTAAGAACTTAGGTCTAAGCCGTAAACTCTGTGTGTTCTTAAAAATAAAATGGTAATAACCTTAAGCAGTTTCATAATTAGAAGACAGGAAACTGAAAAATACCTTCATGTACATAGTTTTAAGTATTAAAAATTTTCCTGTAGTTTTTGCATGCAAAATCCCCTGGTATTGGGAAAGAAATATTTGCTTATGAAGTTAAAAAGCAATAGGAAGAATTGGTTTTGTTTTCCTGACTAAATACAAAAAGTAAAAGCATGACTGGTGAAAAAACTCTGGTTTTATGCTTTTATTTGTATTTTTTAAAAGTTAGATTCTTTGTTTAAACTTTTGTTTCTTGTGTGTATGGTGTGTGACTGAAACTGGTTTTCTCTGAATGCTGCATAAGGGGCTGGATGCTGTTTGGAAGAAGTTGTGTACAGCAAATTCCAGCTGCAGCTGTATAGCCACCCATTCGATAGGTGCTGAAGAATCCTTAAAAAAAGAAAAGAAAAAAGGTACAAAGGTACTAGATCAAGCCAAAATGTGTGTTTATCCAACTTTGATGTTTATGCCAAATTGGTTAAATATGAGTAGTACGTTACCAGAAGTTAATAGGCAAAAATTGGAAAAGATAAATGTTCTTATTATGATCAGCATTGCATTGGGTAGATGGCAACTTTACACATCACTTGCTTTTGAACAGTGACAGGTAAAATCTGATTCCAGAAGATAAAGACCTGTGGTGGTTTAGCCAGGTGCCCACCAAGTCATAATATCACTCCCCCTCCTAAATTGGACCAGAGAGAGAGAGAAATACAACAAGCTGTTTGTGAGTTAAGGATGGAGAGATCGCTCAGCAATTAGCATCACAGGCAAAACAGACTCAACTTAGGGAGAAAAACGTTTGATTTATTAAAGGAACAGTAAGAACAGGGAGATGAGAAGTAAAAACTCAAATCTTAAAACATTTCCCTGCACTCCTCCCTCTTCTTGGGACTCTCCCTCTTCATCCCGGCAGTGAAGGGGATTTGGGTTGTAGTCAGTTCATTACAGATGGACTTTGCTGCTGCTTCTTCTCAGGGTGAGGCCTCCTCACACTTCCCACTCCTACAGTGTGGTGTCCCTCCCATAGGAGACAGTCCCTCACGAACTTCTCCAATGTGGGTCCTTCCCATGGGCTACAGTTCCTCATGAACGGCTCCAGCATGGGGCCTTCCATGGGGGCAGCTCCTCACACACTGCCCCAATGTGGGTCACCCACCAGGACAGTCGTTTAAGTACCAACTGCTCCAACCTGAGTCCCTCACAGGATCACAAGTCCTGACAGCAAACCTACTCTGCCGTGGGCTCCTCTCTCCCCACAGACTCCCAGGTCCTGCCAGGAACTCTCTCCAGCGTGAGCTTCCCACAGAGTCACAGCCTCCTTCAGGCATCCACTTGGTCTGGCGTGGGATCCTCCATGGGCTGCGAGTGGATCTCTGCTTCAACATAACCTCCTTGGACTTCAGGGACACAGCTCCCTCACTATGGTCCTCACCACAGGTCACAGGGTAGTCTTTCTTCCAGGGCCTAAGCACTCTAACCCTCCTCTCCACTGACCTTGATACCTGTGGAGATGTTTTCACATTCTCACTCTGTTGCTGCTGCAATTCAGCAACTGGGTGACAACTTCTTCTAAAATAAGTTATTCACAAAGGTGTTACCTCAGTTATTAATTGGCCAGGCCTGGGTCAGGTGTGGGGTCTGTCTTAGAATTGACTGGCCCTAGCCCTATCAGCTACAGGCTGAGCTTCTGGCAGATCTTTGTTTAAAGAAGCCACCCATGTAACTCCCCCTGCTACGAAAAATCCTGGTCCAGGCAAAACCACTACAGACCTAAAAAGAGCTTTACTCATGATTGATTCTGGTGACTGTGGCTTTCACTGTTTGATGGTGCTTGTTTTGACAGTCTTCCTGTAATCTTAAAAGGCAGACTTACCAGATGGAGGTAGAAGATGGTTCCAGGAAATGTCACTACCTGCTAAATCAGTCTGAACTATGAGGTTCTTGCTGTTGGCTTTTCCCTGGATATTTTTAAACAGATTTAGCCTTCATGAAGCAGGACTGAAAACCAAGATAAGGATCAGAAACATGACTCTGGTCCATGCTTTTTGATTTTCTCCACGTGAAAGAATGTATATTGCTGTTCTAACAGCTTTGAAGAGACTATGAAATATGGACTCGGAGAAATACCTTCCTGCTCAATATCCCACATAGGTACAATCAGCAGTTTTTACTATGAAATTGGTTGGAATACTTTGCATTTTGGTGCTGCAGTTTTTTTTTTTTTCTGTTGCTTTTGGAATAGATAAGAATCATAGAACAATTAAAGTAGGAATAAACTTCTGTAGATTGTCAAGCCCAACCCTCTGCTCAGTGCAGAGCTTACTAACTTCAAAGCTAGATCATGTTGCTCTGGGCCATCTCCAGTTGAGTTTTGAGTGTCTTTAAAGATGGAGGGAGGTTCCACAACCTCTCTGTGTTCTATAAACTAGTAAAATATAGGCTTTAAATTTTTTTCAGCATGTTAGCTCAATGTTTTTAAACAAGAGAAAAAGTTTGTCGAAAGAAGATATTCCAGAGTATATTAAAAAAATAAAATATAAAGGTTTTTTTTTTTTTCTTCTGAATACACTGTGTTTAAAATATATCTGTCTGGAAGATCTTTCTGAATACCTTTTCATAATGTTGACAAATACAAAGAATGCCATTAAACTCCTGTTGCTTTTTGTATAGTTTAATTCAGAATGGAGATCTCTCTTGTACCAGAGATTGCTTCCAGTTGCATTATTTTTCAAATAAGAAAATTATGACCTATATCAAGTAAGAAGAAGTTGTTCCAGAAAACATTTTAATTTGGTTTTCAAATTCACATAGCTTAAAGGCATACCCTTAACTACTTTCATAGCAGAAATTTTCATTGTACGGTACCAGCAGTCTCATCTAATAACATGGAATACTGGAGCTCTCCCTAATGAAGATGTTTTTTCAATTAAAAACTTCAGCAAAGAGAAAATATACACCAATGCGAACCAGAAAACAAATTGAACAAATTACAGAACAACTAAAATGAGAAAAATGTATTAAAAGAAATCCCTGCAGAGGGAATTCATTAGTTGGAGGATAAGAACTACAGAATTTTAACTGAATTTTGTCCCAGATAACACTGTCAGGGAAAGAAGTGTTGCTCTTAACTTTGAGACTCCATGGGGAGTCTTAAAACAGTGGAAGGAAGGAGAAGTGATGCCTCCAGACAAGTTTGTGGAAAGACACAGGCACAAACATGTTTTCCTGTTGCAGGGGAATTAGAGGTTACGATTCATTCATTCCAAGTGCTGTAGAAACCTAAACCCTTCTTTGTTTGGAGACCAAATTAAGAAAGATTCAGATAAATGGGCCAGACTAGATGTGTTTTGGATCCCAGGCATGCTGGTATTCACAGGAGTATTGGTTCATTTGAGACTCGTGTAACGTAAGTCTCCATTTCTGTCTTCTTATTTATCCTTTCAGCAATAAATTTTTGTTCATACCAAAATGTACTAAGTAATGAGATGACAGATGCTGGTCATTTCCGGGGGATTTAAGTTCATGTTTTTGGAGCTATCTAGAGTTTATAGTCACAGTAAAAACATCTTGGTAGTAATCGCTGAACGGTGAAAAGGTTATGGATTATTCTGTGTTTAAATTAATTACCATGTCAGACTTCTAATTAGGAGTTGGTGTATTATAGCTCAGGTTCCATGAATGACTAAAATGTATCTTTGTTCTTTCCGTGTTTCAGAAATCTCAACAGGCTTTGTAGAATCAACGCCTGAGAATCTTAAGTTCCAGATGCAATTCTTATGCTGTTTATAACGCATAGTGTTTTATTAAAAAAAAATCTTTTAGGCATGTAGCTGCTGTTATAATTTGAATCTGTGTGTATATACGTATGGGCATATAAGTACCAATTTTAAGAAATGTCAATTCAAAGCAAGACAAAAATAAGTACCTTTACTTAAAAAAACACAAAAACCACAACAAACCAAACACTTTACGCTTGCAGGTCAACAGAATTGTGAATATTTGAGTTGGTGTACATAAAAGGTATCTGTGGACATTTCCCAAGAGCTAGCATATTTAACTCAGGCCATCAGAGAAATAAAGAGAAACCTTCTAAATGTATATCCTTTCTTTTTCATTTGCAGTCTCATTATTTGGCACTGCTAGAACTCAACATACTACTTGCAGCCTTTCATTTTTCAGCATGCTTTTTGCCATCCTCTGTGCTCTAGTAGTAGTTGTGGCTGTTTGGTAGAGCATTGGTTTTTGTTGGGTGGAGGGTATTTTGAACAGCAGATAATACTGCTACAACTATAAGCTTCAAATTCTGGATAATTTTACACTGGCTTTTTTATTTTTAAAGCTGCAGATTGTTACTGTTAAGAGTGAAATTTATCCCTGCATGGGAGAAGTAGAGTAGGTAATGTATGGTGGTCTGCGTTTCCATTTTACTATTCCTTTGGTTTCATGGATGACCCCAGCATTTCCACAGAAATATTGGTGCAGTGGGTTGCATGTGTTTTAGCAGCCTTCACGTTTTGATGCTAGGGGGAGAAGGTGGCTTTCGGCTGGGGAAAATGCAGCTGTTGATGAAAACCGTTATCAGTAGAGATGTGTGAATTTGCAAGCACTGCCAACAACAGTTCTCCACAATTTTGATTATAATTACCTTATATTAGAATATTTAAATTAATTTGTCTGATCTAGTGTTCTGGTACATCAGAGGCAGTGTTTGAAACCTGGAGAAACTACTGCAAGTTAAATGCTGTAAGGGAGAAACAAGATTGTAATCCTGGTTTCACTGCTGTCAGAACATGTAATGGAGATTTCATGATGAAGATGTTCTTCATTTTAGAGAGGAGTCATAGCAGTGGGATTGTGAGAAGGTAATGGAGAAGGGACATTGATGAAAAAAGCAGGCAGAAGTTACACAATGGAGAAATTCAGCTTAGGTGCTTCATTGCATGGTTGGAAACCCACCTGATTCTGATGAGCAAAATGCAATCCTAGGCTTGTGCTAGGTCAGCATCTTGACAGTTTAAGCTAATAGGAGTAAAGGAGTCTTTCTATATAGAATCATAGAATGGTAGGGGTTGGAAGGGACCTTTAGAGATCATCTAGTCCAACCTCCCTGCAGAAGCAGGTTCACCTAGATCAGGTTGCATAGGACACGTCCAGGCGGGTCTTGAAGACCTCCAAGGAAGGAGACTCCACAACCCCTCTGGGCAGCCTGTTCCACTGCTGTCATAGCATAGCTGGAGAGGAAAGCTTGAAAATGTGAACTGCATGCTATTTGCTGCAGTGATGTTCAGCTTGTAGTCACTCTTTCTTATACAGATGCTGATTTTCGTGTAACATTGTGGGCACCAGTGCAGCATGATTATTAGGTCAGTTTTGCTCTGTAACTATAGATGCAGCAGCAGGCACTCTGGAGAAAAATAAAACAATACTATTAGGCAGTGTCAGGCAGGCCGCAAGCATGCAAGTCTCCACATTTGCTGCACACATCTCTCAAATACCAGATGGCTCTATGATCAGGGCAATGAAAATTTTTGTGATTCTCTGTTTTTCTTGGAATTCCTCTGACTTCATAGTTAGAACCTACAATTCGGCTTTCTAGTGTATGCATTATTATCTAGGGCCTATATTCTTAGTTTTTCGTATTAGCATTAGTTCTTAAAAATTTAGTAGTTTTACTACATTAACTAATTCTGAAAAGAGAAGTTTTGTAAGAGAATCTCTTCTTTCCTAGTTTTGTAAGGGAAAGATTGCTGGGATAATTGAGAAAGAAGATCTAAGGAATTGTGGAGAGAGGATACGAACAGAATTAATTTTTTAAGTAAGAAACAGAATTGCAGTAGCTACAGCTATATGAAACAGCTATGTATTCACTTTAGGTGTTTGAGTTTGTCAGGCAAATATGGGAAAACATTTTAGTCTTGAATGCTGTCACTTCATCACTGAAAAATATTTCTATGGTATATTTATGTTTAGTGATTGAAACAATTTTGGATCTTAACTGGGTGGTTATACAGTATAACTTTTTTAATCGATCTTTCATTTCTTTGCAGCTTTGTAGCAGAATATGTGATTGAATGGGTGCTTTCAATATGAGCTGGTATTGCATATAGCCGCCTATGGATACATTTATAGGATATTAATTATTTAAAATAGAATTCTGCCTTTGCAGAAAATACCCTATATGTTAAGACTAAATGATCTTTTGACTTTAAATATTTATTAAGTACATAGTGGAATTCCAGTGGCTCATTGTTTTTTTCTGCAAATGCATAACATAATGTAGTGTATGGCAAGGAGAAACTACTAGATCATGATCTTCTCTGATCTCTGGGGCATAGATCAAGAATTGCTGCTAAATGATGAACGAGTAACGCAGCACCTATTCACATCAGGAGAGGAGTGCTCAGGAGCTAGCGTGAATTCAGATGGCACTAATTTGTTCTTGCACACACACAGATTGTGTGGATAACTATTTGAAAAACACAGTAAATTATCTTCCTGTAGAATTTATCTATGAATAAATTTACTATATACCAGGTTAAGGTGTGAATTTACATTGTACTGGCAATTCTGTACCAGCTGTCAAGAAGGAGGTTCTTGAAAGGCTCTGCATGTGAAATAGTGGCATGAACCATCACTACTTGCAAAGCAGAGAAAACAGCCCAGCTTGAAGGTATTCAAACTGCACTGTGGAAAGTATCTACATGACTTTTCTGGTGTTTTATAGTATAAATTCCTTTTCTCAGGACTTTTTGGTGTATCTTGTGTCATATTTTAAATTAATTCAAAGTTCTGATTTCATTATATTGTGTGTTATATTCCATTTCACTATCTTCTGCAGTAGATTCAAGAGAATCTTTTGAGTTGGTTAAATAATGATGATTATTCCAATAGATTTTCCCCCTCTTTGACTTGTGTCTGTTACTGGGAGGCTTGTAGTAGCTGTTTCTGATACTGGCATCTAACTACCTTGAAGGAAGTTGAAGGATGAAAAAAGAACTATTGGAACTACTCGAGGAGAAGAAAGAAATCTATGTAAGGTGGAAAAAAGGCCTGGTTGCTTGGGAAGAGTATAGAAACATCACCAGAGCAAACAGGGACAAAACCAAGAAGACCAAAGCATTTTTGGAACTAAACCTGGCAAAGGAATTAACAGAAGGCGAGAAGGGCTTTTTCAAATACATCAGCAGCAAATGGAATATTAAGGAGAATGTGAACCTGTTGATGAACAAAAAGGATATCCTGGTGACAGAGAATGCAGAGAAGGTGTAACTACTGGATGCCTTCTTTGCCTCAGTCTTCACTACCAAGGCCAGCCCTTGGGAAGCTCAGTCCCTGGAGGATAGTAGGACAGTCTGGAGAATGAAAGACTTTTCCTTGGTGGATGAGGATGGGGTTAGAGACCTGTTGGGCAACCTGGACACTCCTAAACCTATGGGACTTGAAGGGACATAGCCATGAGTGCTGAGGGAGCTGACTGATGTTATTGCAAAGTCTCTCTCCATCATTTTTTAATGATCATGGAGCACAAGTGAGGTGCCTGAGGCCTGGAGGAAGGCCAGTGTCACTCCAGAAAAGACAAGAAGGAGGACACAGGAAAGTACAGGATGGTCAACCTCGCTTCCATCCCCGGAAAGGTAATGCAACAGCTCATCCTGGATGCCATCTCAAAACACATGAAGGAAAAGATTGTCATCAGGTGGGACTCAACATGTATTCACCAAGGGTAAATCCTACTTGACTATCCTGATAGCCTTCTATGAGAGTATAACTGACTGGCTAGATGAGGGGACAGCAGTGGATGTCATCTGCTTTGACTTCAGCAAGGTTTTTTGATACTGTCTCCCATAACATCCTCATCAAAAACCTCAGACAGTGTGGCTTGGATGAGTGGACAGTGAGTTGGATTGAGAACTGACTGAATGACAGAGCCCAGAAGGCGGTGATCAACAGAGCCAAGTCAAGTTGGAGTCCTGTGGCCAGTGGGGTTCCACAGGGAAAGGGAACAGAGTGTATTCTCAGCAAGTTCCTTGATGACACCAAACTGGGAGGACTGTCTGATTCACCAGAAGGCTGTGCTGCCATTCAGCGGGATCTCGACCGGCTTGAGAACTAGGCAGTTCATGAGGTTCAACAGGGACAACTGCAGGGTCCCATGCACCAGTACAGGCTTGGGGATTGACCTGCTGGAGATCAGCTCTGTGGGGAGAGACCTGGGAGTCCTGGTTGATAATAAACATGGACCAGCAATGTGCCCTTGTGGCCAAGAAGGCCAATAGCATCCTGGGATGCATCAAGAAGAGTGTGGCCAACAGGTCGAGGGAGGTTCTGCTCTCCATCTACTCTGGCCTGGTGAGGCCTCATGTGGAGTCCTATGTCCAGCTCAAGAGGGACAGAGAGCTTCTGGAGAGAGTCCAGTGCAGGGCCATCAAGATGATCAGGGGACTGGAGTATCTTCCTTATGAGGAAAGGCTGCAGGAACTGGGGCTTTTTAGCCTGGAGAAGACTGAGGGGGGACCTCATTAAAACTTAAAATCATTTGAAAGGTGTGTGTCCCGAGGATGGGGCAACCCATTTTTCTGTAGTGTCCAGGGATAGAACTAGGGATAATGGACTTAATTCACTTAAGGAAAAACTTTTTTCCTGTGGGGGTGAGGGAGCCCTGGCACAGGCTGCCCAGGGAGGATGTGGAGTCTCCTTCTCTGGAGGTTTTGAAAACCCACTTGGACACGTTCCTGTGCAACCTGATCTAGCTTGACCTGATTCTGCAGGGGAATTGGAATAGATGATCTCCAAAGGTCCTTTCCAACCCCTGCCATTCTATGAATAAAAGAAATAATGTAAAATATATACATGTATAGACAGAAATTTTAGATTTTGATATAAATTATATTGTCACAGCCATTCAAATTTAGGTAAGCATACAGGTAAGCATACATGAATATGACAGTTATTGTGACTGTTTATTTTTCTTCTTTTTTTTTTTAAATGTTTAACCTTTAGCAATTATATTCCCCTCTTCGTGGTATTAGACAATCCAGTTCTCATCTCTTGAATTCAAGTGCTGCTCCTTAGGGCTGTAATAGACTCCTACACTAATTTATTCTTACTTTGCACCAATATTAATTCAATGAAGAATGAACTAATGAGTAAAATAGGATCTAGACAATGTCCTTCACTTTTTCAGAATATTTCAAAGGATATTAACTACAGGACATGATCTACTGCACTTTGAAGCTTGTACCTAAATTTTAAATAGTCAAGACTTGTTGTCCTGTAAGACTAGCATGTCAATGCATATTGGTTTTATTGTGTATATTTTTTATAGGCTCTAGAGCATTAGAATTGTTTATTTTTATTTAATTTAGTAAGAATTGTTTCTTTGTTTTGGAAGATACTGTTGAAAACCTTAGTATATTAATCCAGTATGCTCAATGTACTCTTCTACAGTTGATATCGCTATTGTGTTCTGTCAAACTTTATAGAACATGTGGCCTGACATTTCTGGGTAAGTTATCTTATAAATGGCTAGGAAACAAGTCAAGTAAGAGTGAATGTGTGTGTGTGTGTGTATACACACATACATACTTACATCTGTCTCCAAAATTGAAGGCAGGCATTTATAATAGTTTCATCTTTTATGTTTTTCCCATTTGTGGAGCATGTTCAGTTCAGGGGAAAGCTGTGCAATGTAGGCTTTCTCAAAGCAACTTATATTTGAATTTTGTATAATTTTAAAAAAGCCTCTCAATGAATATTACATGATATAGATTAGAATGATTCTCTGCTATGTGTAGAGTGGAGTGATCTGGGGAGATCAGAAAAAATTAGCTTTACTTTTGTTTTACTTAAACAAGACTAGTATTGGTTCTGAAACTCTTTGGGCAAATAATCTTCTGCTTAAGAAATTCTTACGAGTCTCATTTAAACTATCGTGACACTGCTTGTAATGCAACTGCTGTGACTTACTAATTTGCAACTAATTCTTTGTTCACGTAAGGACCAAAAGTTCTAATAAAATCAGTTGGGCTGATATTAATAATTTACTATGGCTTTGGTACACTGTGTTAAGAGTATATAAAGTTTGTTGTGCTCACTTTCTGGAGACAACTTGCTAAGACTATGTTTTCCACTTTCCAAAAACTGTGTACATACAAAACCAACCACTTCTTTGAAAATATGTTTTGCAAATATATAGTTAAACTACTCTGTGGTTGGTCTTAATTATAATTGGATTATATAGAGAGAACTCTACGAGGAATAGTAGTATGTGTTAGAAAGATTTTATCCCTGATCTGCTTCGGAGTAAAATATCTTGTTATTTTTATTCTCTGTCTTAAAAGTGTTTAAACTAGGAAAAACAATGAATAAACCACCACCTCCTCCACACATTTCTTTTCTGCAGCACAGTCCTTAAAATTCTTGCTTTTTGTACTGACTTAAAAAGGGACGGAGAGAGAAGCTTATGGAAACTACCCAAAGATGGCAATACCTGCAATGCAGTCACAACCTAAATAAAGCATAATGGTTCATAATGGAACTGATTATGAAACAGTTTTGGTGTAACTGGTTTTAGGTTTGTGGTTTTTCTTTCCTTAGTTTGTGTGTGTGTGACTGGGCACATAGCTTACAAGTTGCTGCCTTACTTTCAAAAACCAGTTTTTCATAACTGTTCTAAAAGCTGAAAAGTATTTGCTGTCTTTACTGTAAGGACTTTAATTTTATGTGAAGTTTTCATAACAAATATATGTTTTTTTTCAGCTGTCGCAGTCATAGTGGAGAAGCAGCTTAATTATTGATAATTTACAAGGACGACACACTGGCTAAATTTCATCCATGTAAATCTACTGCTGCCTTAGCAACAGCTACAGTGTATCATTTAGTGCTTAGGCTGTTTGTGGACTACACAATATCATAATTATAGAAAGAAATGTATAGTTGTAGGAGCTAGAATATAAATGAGTTGTACCTCGTTCAGTCTTGAATTTTTTAGGAGGGTTATACGTGATATGTGTGTGTATCTAGCTCTTAAGTTTCTTGTCCCCTAATGTCATCTTTAGTGTAAGGGAACAGTGGATTGTTTTTCAGGAATACTATATTCCAACGTAGAAGAAAGGAGCACAGATGCAGGTATAAAGCAAGAAAGCTGTTCTTATTCATTGTGAGTAGCAGGACCGTACTTCAGAACCAAACATTCTGTTTGGCCAGTGCTGTATAAACAGAGCAGGAGATGCTTTTGGCCCAGGAGAAGCCTTCAAGCTGAAGATAAGGGACAAGGTTGAAAATGCACAGAACAAAACATTGATCACAGCAGCTTTGTTAGAACGACTTCTGAAAAAAAATCCAATCTGTACAAGATTATAGTTAGCTTAATCTCCTACTTAGAATGTAGGAGTAATCTTCATAAAATTTCAAATGTGTCAAGAATGACACTATTAGGTGAGTGGTTGTTTACATTTGTTTACAAAGATATTTCTTGGTTTTTTTCTTTCTCTGTCCTTGACTATTGCATGTATGTGAAATAATTTATTATTGTGTCATGTTTTTAATGATTGTTGCTAAATACAGATGGTATAGTACAGAACTTTTGAGTATGTACAAAACGTAGCAAATAACATCTCCATCACCTTCCTTTTCTGTGTCCGTTGGAATGAAGGATTTTGCTGTAAACATATTGTATTTTTTGTTGCACTTAGTTCACTCTTTTCCATAGGACTAAAGCTTTGTTTTGTTTCTTAATCAGAGCTCTGTCAGGAGAAATAATAAGATTAGAATCATAGAACGGTAGGGTTGGAAGGGACCTTAGAGATCATCTAGTCCAACCCCCCTGCAGAAGCAGGTCCACCTAGATCAGGTTGCATAGGAATGTGCCTAGGTATGTCCTGAAGACCTCTAGAGAAGAAGACTCCACACCCTCCCTGGACAACCTGTGACAGGGCTCCCTCAGTCTCACAGTGAAATAGTTTTTTCTTATATTTAAATGGAACATTTTGTGTTCCAGCTTCATCCCACTGCCCCTTGTCCTGCCACTAGATACATCAAAAAAAAGGCATGCTCCAACCTCCTGACACACACCATTTAGATATTTGTGTAAACATTAATAAGATCCCCAGATTAACTTAAAAAGACATTAAATATATTGAAGAAGTCTCAAAATACTTATGCATCACTTCACGTCAGTTTTCATTTGAGCTTCTTTATATACATGGACAGAATAGGATATTATTAGTTATATTTTGTTCCCTTCAAAAGGTAGCAATTTAGTGCACTAGTGTACTTGAATGTAGAGGAAGCAGAGGTTAAAACAGATGTCATGAGTTAAAAAAGGGGAATAAAAAGATGTTTATAATGGCAAATTCACTGTAGAAGTTTAAAAAGAGTTGATGTAAAATAAAAATAATGACTTTTAAGGTAGTACCTTTAAGTCTGCTGCTCCAGTTGTGTTCAGCAGTGCTTTAGCACTGTGTTAAGCACAACCAAGACATCTGTAAAGACTTGACTTGGCGAAAAAGCTTATAAGTAATCTAAAGGCTGTACTGTGCCCATTTCCTTAAGCAGTACAGAACAGAAAAGGGAATTTATTATTTAAATCTTTACAAGAAGAACAAGCAGTTCTGATGTGTGAATGTACAGAAAAAATGAAGGAAGCATAATTGAATGGTGAAGAAAGCTGCAGCTTTCAAAGCTAGTGGTAGCTTTTTCTTGCTTCCTAAATTAAGCTAGGAAGAAGGCTTTCTTTTCCATTAAATAGCATAACTAGCACTACAGTAATTCTGAGTGTCTTCAGATCTCATGTTTGTTTCCATGACCAGCTTGTTTACTAGGAAGTATTATTAAAATGAATGACAGGCCTTGCTCACTAAAGTGTGTGTGGGAAACATGGTAAAAAGTGAGATATGATAGATACTTCGGGAATTTTGTTTTTAAATGACCCTAATCATAAGCATTGGGTTTCCAGATTCTAATTTTGGGATTTAACTTTCCCAGTGATTAGTTGTTTTATGTCAGTTAGATAAAACACAACATGTTTCTTCCTCTTCTGCTTCTTGTTAAAATAGATAATTGTCAAACAAGTCTTGTGGCATGATATGAATGTACAGATAGTTTTGGAAGTATTTATTGTGCTGTATGTAAATGGTACTTTTGCTGTACTGTTTATTTGGTCCAAATTAATGAAATGTAATGAGAGACCTGGATTTAGCCTTTGTTTTCTAATGCCAAATGAATTGCCCATAGTCTTGATTTTAAATTGGGAATTCCTTTTGTCTGCTTAAATAAACTCCTGTATTTAATATTAGCACTGTTTTTCATGTCCATCATAGGGTAGAACTGTAGTCTGAATAAAGGCTTGTGAGCCTGAAAGATTTGTCTGCTTTTTGGGAGTTTCCTTTGGTTTTGTGTTTTATTTTTTTAATAAAAAAAAATATTTGGTATAATACACGTATTCTCTTTCCTTTTTAACCTTGGTTTACTTACATTCTTTGTGAGCATTTACATTCATGTATTAGTTTGAATCAACAATATACCTCTGAAATGAACTTTGGAGTTGGCTCAGTTTGTGCACCTTGGTTTACATTGCCAAACTATCCTGGATCTTGATAATTCGGACTCTTTTTGGATGAAGCTGAAGTAGGAATTACATCACCTGCTGATGCTAATGGGTATCCAGTCCTTGAGACTGCATTCCAGTTACTCTAAAGTCAAGACTAGTGTGGACGATGGCTCAGCTCAGCTGTTCTGCTCTGCGAGACCCTCCCATCATACACCACCATTTCATTTTGAAACCCTTATGGCTGCAATGGTGCTGCAAAAGGACTATGGCAACTGTGTGTAGAAATTACTGCTTTGGGATGTCTCAGCTCCTTTTGTCAATTAGTGACTGTTGCATCAGAACATAACTGTGTGTTTATTTTCATTCAATCATTATTCTGCATTTAAATTGCTTCATATTTTTTCATAAAGAAGAGGGATTAGATGGTGAATGCTCTGCGTGGGCGAGAGCACTGTGGGTCACTAAGAGACTAACAAAGTGTTGGGCTCTTGGAAAAACTTTGAAGTTCTTTCATTTCCAAATTAACCTGACTGAAGGCTTGAAATTTTCATTTTAATGTTTTCCAGGGTGTATCTAAAAAGCTTTCCTCAATATTCTAGTGTTTGATTAACAAACATGTTACTAACTGAAAAAGAAAGCTTATGTGAATCTGTGTATGTAATAAAATGAGAGTTGTACTCTGTCATAGATCAATTTTGTTTCTTATAATTAAAAAGAAAAATACTTATTGGCAGATTGAATGGATTAACAACTATTTTGGCTTACCTGAAAATCCTGACTTGGAAAAAATTCCCCAACTCCTTACATTATTAAAGTTACCTTTGCAAAATCTCTAGTGTGTGTTATAGAAAATAGAGTTGTTTGCTAACCAACTCTATAGCCCTTATTAAGCTTTTTCCATTCTATAAAAGCAGTAGCTCTGAAATACAGAAGAGATTGCATTAAATCCTTGGCTGGCAATTTTGTGTGGGATTGAGTATTGAAATGCAGCAAAGCAAATAATGAAGGCATATGTTTACCTATAATTCTTTTTACCTTGGGAGAAGGATTAAATAGGAACAGTTTGGTTGTTGTCAAATTCTTAACAGTTGCTTTCAAGCATGAAACAGTCCCCGGGCTCTCTGAGGATTTACTTAGCAGTTTGAATAGAGAGGTCTTTACTGCTAATGGAACAGAGATGGCAGGCTTAAGCAATGGGGTGCTTTATAGCCTCTTTAGCCACTTGAGAAGATGTAACATCAAATAACTGAAATCATTTTGGTCTCCATTGGTGTTTGGGAAGTTGCACAAAGATTAGTGAATAAATAATTCAGAGTTGTATGAACGTCTTGATGCCAGAGCGTTGCAAGTGTCTAAAAGCTTGGTTCACGGAAGGTTTAGTACCAGGAGACGTTCTGTAGTTTTTTGTGTGAGATTTGCCCCAGGGAACATTTACTGATGGTTCAGGAAAAAAAAAAAAATCTTTTGGGATTGACTGAGGTTTGTACAGAAGTATTTAAGATTCAAGAATGTTTGTCCTAAAAAGGAATATATTATCTTTGTGGGGATGGCTTATAATGATTGAATTGTTTTGTAGTTTATAATATGAAAATGTTGAGATTTCTCAGCATTTGAGGTATTTGCTGTTGAATTCCTTTACTGTATGATGATTTTTTATAAAGAAATTGTACTTAAGATATTTACTGTAAACATTTAGGAAATGTGTATAGGCAGTCTATGGTTGTGGATTCATCCCCAATCCTGCATGTAAATGAGTTTTTCAGTTTTCTTTTGACCTTGGGTTTTTTTGGTTTGCATTTTTCATGGGTTTTTTTGTCAAGATTTACTTTGTATATGGAGTGGATCCTTCCTTTGAAAGGAGGAGGCAGCACAAAGGCTATTAGCACTGGAGGGATGTTAGAGTTACATATTCTAGGATTTCTTATCGATTCTGCCAAGGACAACAGTATTCATGATTCTAATTTTAAAAAGTACAAAACCTTCCCTCCCAATACTTCTCCCTGTCCTCCTTGAAGTTTCTTATTAAACCTGCTAATGAGATACCTAGTATTTAGAAGCTTTACTACAGGGATGAAAATGTAATATGAGAAACTTCTGGTTGAATACCCACAGACTTGGAATAATTTTCAATGCTTTCAAAAGGCTTTTACCTACTAAGTTAATCTAATATCTGCCCATGCTAATTGCAGTGTTGGTGGTGAACTCTTAAATTTCAGCTTCTCTTTTTTTCCCTCTGAAGGCTATCAAGTCTCTGCTCTGTCTCATCTCTAAGAAGGTCCAAGAGCTAATAGATTGTTAGATTTGTAGATTTTCATCTTCTCTGTTGCCTACATAGGCTTTCCTGTTGCATTTCACACTTTCTTTTTTTAGACCTATCTGGAAAGGTGTTGTTACAGAGCCTGTCTGATGGATAATAAGCCAAATCCTTAGGTAAGTCGTTTCAGTGGTAAATTCTCTACCATTTAGAGAATTTAAATAAATACTTGTTTCTAGTTTGAATTTGTCTGAGCTTTGAAGTTCTGCGCAGTTGAATCTTCTTACACTTATTTTTGCTAAATATGTTATCAGAAACCTCAGTCTTCTTTAAATCACCTCTTAAACCTTTTTGAAATAATTATTTAGACTGTGTACATCTCTTTATCAAATGGCAGATTTTCCTGACCTTTATTAATACTTAACAATTCTTCTAAAGATTCTTTGTTTTCTTCTGCTAGAAATGTCTGTAGTGCACTGAAGTTTGTTAATTTATCTAGCCAAAAAAACTGATATTGTAATTTATCAGTATTTTTTTTTATTTTAATATCAGCAGTAGAAGGTTATTTTACCCTGGCTTTGTGTTTTTAAACCTTTAGGTTGTTATTGCTCTTGGTTTAGATCCCACTACCCTGTTAAAGGCTAGCATCCTGAGACTTCAAAAGCTAAAGTTCCTGTTTGACAAAAAAGCTCAAGTATTATGACTAATAGTGGTGACACCATGAAAGCCAATATCTTGTGTCTGCTCTTGGTCCCTTCAGATAGTTGACATATAGTCTCACACCTAATACAGTACTTCCAGTCTGCAGTGGAGCCAGAATTACTCAAATTATGTACCATTGCACATAAAAAGAACATGCACTCTGATCTGGCCTTGTCTTGCTGTCTTCTGCAAAAATTTGTCTGTGGAATTTAATGCCAAATGGAAAGTATCTTGAAATCTACTACCAGGATGAGAGGATATTGCTGTCTTGAGCAGAAATTGCCTTCAAGGAGGCTAACGCCAAAGCAGAATGTGTGGCAGTTAAAAACATTTTGCTTCTAAGAAAGAGCCATATTAATGAGAGGCACCCCAAAGAAAAGCCAAAAGTCTTCCTAAAAATGCTTTCAGATAATATCTCAAACATCCAGCTGGACATGTGCTCTGTGCTATAAGGGTTCTGTGAAAATGGTAGATGAATTCACAGTTTCCATGGGAGAATGGGAAAATGACATCCACCTCCCACAGTCTTTGAAAAACTTATGACCCATTGGTGGCTTTTAGTCAGTTTCCTGCCTTTTTTTTGTGTTTTATGGTCAGGGCTTCCTTCGATTAACAATCCATTTAGTGGCCTCTTGCTGTGGAAGCAAGGCACTTTTGTTCAGGTCAGCACATCTGGTCCCGAGTTACACTTACTTGCCTTTTAAAAATTAGTATCTCTTCAGGGACTTCCTTAGATAAACTGAACCTAAAGACTGGTCACCTGTTACCTGAGAAACAGCATGCTTACTGTGCTACTTGTGTTTTCAGGCACAGCCAACTTCTACGAGCTTCTCTTCCCATTTAAAAGAAAGTCATGGCCATTCTCCAGGCCAAGTACTTTTTTTCCTTCAGCTGCGAAGTGAGGCACAAGAGTTCTGAAATCAAAAATATGAAGCAGAGCAAGTTGGTTCTGCTTGACTCTTTTGAGAGCTAATGAAGCAAGATGTTTTGTACCTATCTGCCAGTAGGGATTAATTCCTTGTGGTTAGAGGTTTGGTGAATCTTGGAGTCAACCAGCAAGGAGAGTAGTTTCTTAGGTGTCCACTCTTCATCTGTCAGCTCATAGACAAGATAAAATTTCAGCAGTTCAGTCACATGGACTTTCAGAGCAGTAAACAATCAGATTATTGGCACTGATGAAATAACTGGATTAAGATTAAGATGTTGGCAAAAGATAATGTTTTAGCTGCTGTAAAGAATTTTCTTGAAGAAATGTAGACTTCTGAGATCTAAGTCTTACATAACAAATAAGATAGGTCAGTTTAGTGATCTGATCATTACAAACCCCTGATGTTTAATATCTGCCTCTCTATGGTGTACTTGTAAAGGTGGGTTGGGGTGGGGAGGAGCCTGAAATCCTGTGGTGAAATTCCAGCTTAACATACAGAGGTCTTCTGCAAACAAATCATGACAGCTAACAATGATGAAAGGAACTCAGTTAATTCAAATGTGTAGCTATTTAGAGAAATTGGATTGATGGATACTCAACAATGTTAACTAATTTACAAAAGAATGAGTATTAAATGCATTAAAACAAATTAATTGCTCTCTACTCTAGAAATAGAAATTGCTAGTATAAGCAGGTTAATAGGCATGCTCTTGCAAATACTGGGTTTGATGACTGTATCATTAAAATACAATAACAGAGTTTCTGCATCTGCTGATAATCACCAATTAGGGTGAAACAATTGTTTACCAGTCTTAAGATAGTCTTAGGCAGACTAAGTCAGTGTCACGGAGCTTTTCTTGTAATAAACCTACTCTTGATTCTCTCATGAAGAAGTCTTCTGGGTCTCCTGTGTTACTAGTATGCAACAGGAAATCTTGAGTTCAGGGTCACTTGTGCTTAGAGGCAATACCGCTACATGAGCTCATAGCTCTCTTTGCTGCTATTGTCAATCTATAGTCTTGTTAGCACTGGATTTGAGGAATAAATGTTCACTTTTGAGAGAACTCAGCCTTCCTTGTGTTTCTTTATTCAGTTAATATTTTGCAAACCTTTATCACTTATTTTAAGAGTGAAAGACAAGAATGTTTCAATATTGTTTTTTTCGGTGATTTCTACACATCAGTGTACCTGGCTCATTTGTTGCCCAGATTTTTAATATTACTTGTGCAAGCTCATATCTTACAATTATGATCTGCTTCTCCCCACCCCCTCCCCCCACAATGTTTTTAAAGGTCCATGTTGGTACTGCTGAAGTCATGTTATGGATAGTAATAATGCTTAGAAAACTCAGAGCTGAGTGTTGCTTGCCTCATACCCATACTGTCACAACCATGACTTCTTCACTACAGAAATAGTGAATTTCCGTACCTCCTGGCCTTTTAAACTTCCCTTGGTTAGGTAAATGTATATGTAACTGTGTTTTTGTAAACTAGAAATTTGTGTCTGTATAAATAAATAAATACTTAGTGTTTAGTTTCCATACAACATCGTGACATATGCAGTGTTGGAAGCTACTAGAACTCTTGAAAAAATCCAGAGGATACCAATAATATTTCTGCCAGTTGAATATATATAACCTCCAGGGCTGGCCCTTCTTATAGCTTTTCATTTCTCTATGCTTTGTTGCTTTATCCACACATTTGACTTCTGCAATCTGTGTCAGAGCTTTACTGAAATTTTATGCAGAAATTACGCTTTAGTAGTCCATATCCTTTGCTATGGAGATCTTGTGGAGATCTTTTCTATTTAGAAAATCAACACAATTTGTGTTCGTGAAAATTTTATTTTTACTAGGCAGGGACTTCCTCTCTGTTTTGGGTTTAGGAGAAAATTGAAAAGTTTTTTTGAACAAAAGGAAATGAAAGGCTGTGAGATTAACTTCTTGTTAAAGGTCAGTTTCCTTCTTTTGTTTCTCTTTCCTTTCAAAGGAAGCTAATCTGTCTGTTGGATTATGGAAATTTTTACATGATTTGTAGATTATATTACCAGAAGGGACTGAGGGTGAATGGAGGTGAGTTGATCTGTCTGGTCCCATACTATAGGTTGTAGCAATTTCCACAGTTAAGTCCTCCTTGAACCCCCAATATTTAATGTCCAGGTAGTTGAATTCCAACTGCCATTCATATGTGTTTCACCCTTCTATGAAGAACCCACATTTGATTGATTATCTGGTTCTATTGGGTTGGTTGATTTGTTTATTTAAAAAAATATTTCTTTTAAAATCTTTCAGTCTTTCCTTCCTGGCATAGAGGCCCTTGTTTTCCACACTTAGACTTTGCTTCTAAATACAAGGTTTTGTGTGTCAAAATGATTATATAATAGTATCTGCCTTGCTGAATGTTACTGAGGTGCAGTGTAACACTATTACTTAATGTTACTTCCTCAGTCTTTCTGTCATCTTCAAACTCAATTTGGGAAACAAATGAAGGTGCGTGGGATTATAGCTGTGTGATTAATACTGTAATGAAAACTGGGTAGTAATCTTGCACCCTACTGTCACCAAGTGTGTTATTTGAACACAAAGGTCAGGAAATCTCAGACATAGTTAAGGATGGATTATCTTGGCTGTAGACTCTTTTTAGGTAAACCTTGAGTCAGAAATGAAAACTCTAGCTTTGCCAGATGCAGTGTATCTGCAGCTTACTGTCCTGAGTAGTGAGGTTTATGTGACTGCTCTGCGTGCTTCTCTCAGAATCTCTCATTGCAACATTGGAACTTGCTTCTCCACATTTAACAGCTGAAAAAACCTCATAGGTAATTAGTTCCTGTTAGTTGTGTGAAACTTCATAGTAAGTGAAGGAGAGAAATTGAACTTAGTGTGTGCCGGGGAAAATAGCTGCTGCAGAAACTCAACTGCAGCCTGGCCAGGCATTTGCACACCTGGAACTGTCACTGCAGGACTCACTGTCACAGGTGGTGGGAGGCAGGAGAGGCCATCAAAGGTATGACGGAAACATGGAGATACCACTGTGTGCAAGTTGTGATAAGCTGTGATGAGGTGTGGCAGGAAATCCTGGGCTATTCCCTAGAGCTTGTATGTATTCCATTGGGGAAGAAGCCAAAGTGCTGATTTTCTTTCCTTTAACTTCGATAAAACTCAGATATGCAAGTTTAAATTTGCTTTTAAGTAGCATGCAGTACAGGGGGGTTCTGAAAAAGAAAATACAGCAATGAAGAGCTAAAATATCTTTCAGAGCTGTTTTTAGTGTATTTAATATTCAGCTATATCCTGAGGACAGTACTTAAGCTTCTGTATGTTAACATTATTGAATTAATTATTACTTGTATTTGGGCTTGATGAAGATTATATTTTGTAGTATTTAAGGTCACTTGCCTGAGGTTTTAAGTTGAAGAAAATGATTAACTGGTTGGTCTGACACTGTTTTTTGGCCTAAATACAAATAGGAGATCTTCATGACAAAGCATGGATTCTGTATTTTCATGATGGTTAAAAAAACCCTAAGATGAAAAAAAAATTATAGAGGATAGAAGAAGAAATATAGAGCTGCTTGCATTCCTGTCAGATTATATTTCTTTTAAGAGCATTACTTTTAGTGAGTTTGCTTCCCTCCCATCCCCAAATAATGAGAAAACTAGAAATGCTGAGGTCAGTTCTTTTTTTGTATGAACAGAACTAATTCTGTTTTAGACAAGAAAGGTAAAGGTCAGCTAGACTTATTGTCAGAAGTCGGTTACTCTGAAGCTGGATAATTTGGGCAGTATCTAAAATGAAGTTGTTATCCAAATCTAAATTGATACCTATGAGTCTGAAATGCAAAACATTCATTAAAAGAAAACCTCAGAAACACTGATGCTGCTTAAAAATTAAGACTGTAAACCAAAGTTTAATGAAAAATCAGTAATACTACTTTCAACATGGTTAAACTTTAATATTAGATAAATGATGTAGCTATTAGGGTGTTCACTTAAGTGAATTGTTTGTTGACAAGGACAGTATCAGCTAAGACCTTTGCCCTAATGCATCTGGCCACCAAGATGCTGGCTTATCATTTTTGCTTGTGGACTGAGTAGTAGTTAATGCAGCTTCTGTGTGGAAGCTGAATTACGTTGTAGGAATTTCTGGCTTGTGTTTTAGTTCCCTGAACTGAAAAAGTGCTCAAAAATACAAGAGGCTTTGAAGTCAGGTTCCTACAAGGAAGAAAGGCAAGTTAAGAGAGTTGAAACAAAACTGCATCCCAAAATATTGACCTGACTAATGGTTGAAATGTAGTATCAACTTAGGGTAAGAAACAAAAATGTTTTACTAAGAGCAGCAGTCCTCAGGAAAAGCTACAATCCTTCCTGGTCCACTTGTTCCTTAACAGCCATCCTCTCCCTGAAAAATCCTGAGAGAACTGGAACATTTTGCATGTTTTCATGAAGGTCAGTGTTGTGTAGTTTTGCAGAATCAACGAATTTCAGAGTTAGGCATTCCCTGCTGAAAGCCTTGCCAGAATAAAATACAAAAAGAAAAGTGTTTTCTTAAAAGTAGCTGACTCAAAATTAATTTTGGTGCTACCAGAATCCCCACACCTCCACCTCTGTCCTCGCAACAAATACCTCACTGAACCCTTGGAAATCAGCTGCCATATAGCAAAAATCAGAGACGATATGAGTAAACAGATATGTCACTTTGTGGCCAGTATAACATAGTGACTTTTACAAGAGCTGCATTATAATATGGAGAGGAGGCAATGAGACAATGTGAATGAGGTTTTGGCCATGAGAGCATCAGCCATAAAGATGACAAAGAACAATGCTAAAAGTAATGACCTTGGTAAGTGTCAGTTACGAAAGTGTTGTTTAGTGCTCACTGCTGTTCCGAATATATTTTTGTACTTGTTGTGGAAGTAAATTCACCATCTTTAAGAAATGCAGCAGCAGAAGAATCTAAAAAAAAACAACCACAAAAGAAAGGAAAAATCCAGCAAGGAAACAATAATTAAAGTCACTAATTGGGGGCACTAAGCCCATCCATTAATAAACCTACATCAACAAAGTAATCAGCAGATTAAAGTCTAAATAATGAAAACATTAGGAGTGGAACAGTAATTTAAAGAACTAAATTAAGCAGAGGAGACATTACTATTGTCTCTGAAGATTCACTCTGTGTTTATGTCCTCAAAAATTAAATTGAATTTTTAAATAATTAAATAGGTTTTACTGGACAGGGGGGTTGAGGGTGGAGTTTCATCTACATATTTTGTGGAATAAAAATGGACTTGTTATATTCTACCCACAGACTTTTGAATTCTAGTCAGAAGTAGATATAATACCACAAGTAATTATTCTAAATTTTATTACGTGATGTGGTTGCTTTGTCAGAACAGTAGTAAAATAAGAAGGAATAATATCTTTTTGGTAGTTTACAGTCAGATTTTGACTAATAAATATTTCCCAGTAGAAAAGGTATTTCCATCATGATGTTTTCTGAAAAAGCCTGAAAGAGAATTATAGCAAATAGTGGATACTATTAGTATTGCAAAAAAGCCTTGAAAATCTGATCTTTGCAATATGACAAATTTGCCATTTTAGGATGGTAATTTCAGTTACAATTACTGTTACTGCTTTATTAGATGTAAAGATTATCTGAAATGCAGTGACACATTATGAGAGTTCTACTAATTTATCTGTTGAATAAAAAGAAAGAGAAAAGATGAGTTTTTGAAGTGGTAAAATATGTTACCATATTAAGTATTAGAAGATTTTGGATTTGAGGCCTTTTTTATAGTTTAAAGTACATTGCACAGTGTCACCTTTCTAGGTTTTTCCCGTTTGTTTTTCCTTTGTTCTGAACAGGCATAGAAAATAATTGCTACTAAAATAAGTTGAAATATAGTCTGGGAAAAAACTCTCAGTTTATTTAGGTAATTGGTAACATTCAGACATTGGCTATAAAATTAATGAGAAAACTGCTCACATTGGTGAAAAATTTTTAATGCTACGTTATGAGGTTACCTATCACTAGCTTCTGAAAAATTGACATATCTAAATTATCTTCAATAACTATCTGTCCCTGCCTCTTCAGTTTTTTAAATGATGCATCTGTCAAAATTTCATTGTGCTAAAAAGATGAAAATCCCATTACTTCAGAATCCAAAATGTCATAGATCTCAAAGAACATCGTAATAAATAAAAATTACTTCTGTAGCTTGTACAGCTGCAATTCCCAGTCTTTTGGTTTTCCATTCTAGGGACTGCCTAGGCCCATAGTGCTCTGTTAAACCTGGGAATGGTTCCAATTGCTGGCTCATAGGTGATCTCCTGGAATCACATACTGAATGCATCAGTTGATGTCTTTGAATTGCTTAGTAACTTCTCTGAATTGGTTGTCTTTCTGCAGTTCTGCACTCTGTGACTGTATAACAACCATCTCATTCTTATGTTCCAGCACCTGCTGGCTCTCGTACCTTCATCACAGGGTGACTGTGGAGTAGTCATTAAAGCAAAGGCTTGGTGTGAGATATCTGGACCATGGGTGACATGGCCACAGCCAAAGAGTAACTGGAAACCAAAAAGAGCATATATATATTTAGAAAGAGTGCTGAATTAGCTTATGTTCTAGAGCAGAACACTTCACTTGCACTTAACAAGAGTGTATTTGATCATCCTGATTTCTGCTACTGGGATAGACAAGGTGCTCAAGTACTGCAATTCCTATGACATAACGTCAGTCAGAGCTGCAGCAAATGCTGAAGTTTACTGTCTGTTTTCTTGATACTCTGTTATTACCAGAACAGCATGGTAGTAGTATCAGGTGATTAAAAAGATCAGTTTTAAGTTCAAAAGCATTTTCTTTAGTGTAAGCTTAATGTACTAGTCTTACCTGCAGTAAGACTGCCTTCTAGCAGCCTTTTTTCATTTCCTAACTTGCTTGTGTGACAGCCAGAAGTTGTGTGACTGAGGTGTTATTCACCTCTGGCAAGACTACCAAACTGGGAGGACTGATACCAAACTGGGAGGACTGGCTGATTCCCCAGAAGGCTGTGCTGCCATACAGCAGAATCTCAACTGGCTTTAGAGTTGGGCAGAGAGGAACCTCATGAGGTTCAACAAGGGCAAGTGACAAGTCCTGTGCCTGGGGAGGAACAACCCCATGCACCAAGTACAGGCTGGGGTTTGCCTTCTGGAGACCACCTCTGCAGAGAAGACCTGGGAGTCCTGGTTGATAATAAACATGAACATGAGCCAGCAATGTGCCTTCGTGGCAAACAAGGCCAATGACATCCTGGGATGCATCAAGAAGAGTTTGGCCAGCAGTTCAAGGGAGGTTCTTCTCCCCCTCTACTCTGCCCTGGTGAGGCCTCATGTAGAGTCCTGTGTCCAGTTCTGGGCTCTCCAGCTCAAGAGGAACAGGGAACTTCTGGAGAGAGTCCAGTGCTGGGCCACCAACATGATCAGGGTACTGGAGCATCTTTCTTACAAGGAAAGGCTGTGGGACCTGGAGCCGTTCAGTCGGGAGGAGACTGAGGGGGAACCTCATTAATACTTACAACTATTTGAAAGGTGTATGTCAAGAGGATGAGGCAACCCATTGTTCTGTAGTGTCCAGGGATAGGACCAGGGGTAATGGACAACAGCTGTGTTGTGGTTTGTCCCAGCTAGCAAAGAAGCACTATGACAGTCCCTCTCTCTCTGTGTCACCCATTTACCCTCACCCTCATTAGGATGGTGGAGGCACCAGCAAAATGGGAGGAAAAAGATAAGCAAGGTTGTTGTGGATTGAGACAAGGGCAGGGAGGGCTCACTGCCAATTATGGTTCTGGGCAAAACAGACTCCAGTACTCCACTGAGAGAGGAAAGTAGGAAAGTTTATTCTACTGCCTACAAGAAACAGAACAGAACAAAAAGCAAAACCAGAGTAGGATGATTGAGAAAATTGCAACCAGCACTTTAAGATCTCCTTCCCCCATCCCTCCTTCCTTCCTGGGCCCAGCTCACTGCTCCCAGTAGCTCTACCCCCTCCCCATCAATGGCTCAGAGGGGCAGGGAATTGGGGGATGTGGTCAGTCTCTCACAGATGGGTTCTGCCGCTTCTCTCTTCTCAGAGGAGGATGGCTCCTGGCATTCTTCCCCTACTCCAGTACAGGGTCCCTCCCATAGGCTTCAGACCTTAATGAGCTTCTCTGGCATATGTTCTTCCCCATAATTGCAGTTTCTGCAGATACAGGGTCCCACCCACAGGACATGGCCTCTTCTGGACATAATTTTAATGAGCTGCTTTGGTGTGGGTTCCTCCCCAGGTACAGCTTCTGTGAATGTTGGGTCCCTCCCACAGGACACTGCCTCCTCTGGCCATAGTCACTGCTCCTGGAAGGGGGTCTTCAATGAAGTGAGTCACTGCCCGTGGCTCAGGGTCATTATTGAAATGAGTCTCTGCCCCTAATGTGGAGTCTTTAAAGAAATACAAGCAGATTTCTGCTTCACCAGTCCTCTCCATAGAATGCAGGGGAGTCTCTGCTCCAGCACACCTCCTCCTCTCTTTCCTCACCAACCTTGGGATCTGCATGGTTGCTTCTCTCTCTCTCTTCCCACTCCTTGCACCACCACCAGCCAGAGAAGAAGAGACAGAAGGAGGAAACAGGAAGAAGCTTCCTCTTCCAGCTTCTTCTTAAAAAGTGATCTTGAAGGTGTCTAATTGGCTCAGCCCCAGAAGTGGGTCTGGCTCAGAGCTGGGGAGAGTTTCGAGCAATTGCTTACAAGAGCCATCTTTACAGCCCCTTCCCCCTCACCAGAAAAGACTGTCATGTCAAACCACGACAAGTTGGAATACAAAAAGTTTCGTTTAAGGAAAAACTTTCCTGTGAGAGTGAGGGAGCCTTGGCACAGGCTGCCCAGGGAGGGTGTGGAGTCTCCTTCTCTGGAGGTTTTGAAAACCCACCTGGACATATTCCTTTGTGACTTCATCAAGGTGGACCTGCTTGAGAAGGGAGGTTGGACTAGAAATGATCTTTAAAGGTCTCTGCCAACCTTTCTGCACCATTCTGTGCTTCTTTGCTTTTATGCTTCTGTGACTACACACTGTATTATTGCTGGGAATCTTGGTATTTGGAAGTTTTGTCTTTTGCATAAATGATTTTTAAATGTTAAAAATTTCATAAATGTGTAGTTCTAAAAAACCATATGTTTAAATAATTACAAAAGTTACAGTATAACTTTAGGCTTTCAGAAACTTTTTTTTTTCAAGCTGTTATAGTGAGTATTCAAAAATGTTGCTGTACAGCATGTCTTTCTCTTGTGGCTTTTGCTTTTCCTGGAACAAAGCATTTTTGTAATTTTCAGATAACATATAATAACCTTACAATAGATTATTTTAATGTTATTTCATGTTGGTTTCTAAGAAGGATGGAGTTTCATCTTCAAACAACAAAAAATATGAGAAAATAACACGTAAGAGTATGTGAATGATATTTTAGTAAAGATGTGCATGGTAAGAGAAATAAATCAGAATTTCAATGTTATATTATTAATTTTCTTTTTCTCAATCTGTGGACCAGTCAAGTTAGGAAATACTTTTCCCATCTGTTCAGTTAGAATTCAAAACACTGGCAAGAAACAGCAACATCTACCTTTTGCTGTGTAATTAAGTTGTGTCTAGTAAGAGGTGGCAGATCTCTTTAATTCTAGAGTTTTAATACTTGTATTCTCTTTGATACCATTTGATGCTCTTTGAAATAAAACAGAAATGATCGCTGAGGATGTCTAATGCGAAATTCAAGTTCTTACGTTCATGGGAATTAATTTTATAGGCAGTAATCTACTGGTGATGAGGACTAATTTCAACCACATTTGGTCATGAAAAGCCACTGGAGTTTCTATAGCAAACCACAGTTAAAGGCACTGATTACACTTGTGGCGTAAAATGGTGTTAAATGGTGTGGTATTTGTGGTTACTTCACTTTGAGTATGTGGAACATGTTTTGCAGTGAGGTTAAAAATCCATATCAGTTCTTCTCCCTGTCCATTGGAGGTTGGGATGATGTGGCACAGCCAGCATTAACAGGCTGTACATGCTTGTGCTTTCTTTGGAAACACTGGCTTTCACTGCTGCTTCATCATTTAACTTGCAAATATTGGCAATTTGAGAGGTTTCTGAACTTTGGAAATCCTAAACTGCATATGGTACTGGAAAACCACTATTACATTATCTTTTCATTAATTAAAATTTAGGAGTGGATGTTTGTATCTTCAGGTCATAGCACAAAATCATGAGGAATTATTAAAAATATGTATTTCATTAATTGGTGACTATTTGGCTTTTAACTTAGAAGCAAGACACATTTTTTTTTTTTTTCTGGTCAAAAGAAATGCTGTCAACTCACTTTAAATTTCATCTGTGTATTCCCTTGTCTTCTTGTGACAAAGTCCTGACTTCTCATTGTGCAGTCAAAGGAAGGGCAGTTTTTGAACGATGTTTTCTCATTATTACTGAATAGCCATTTAATTTAGTGCTTTACCTTTGTCCAAGAGTGGCATGCCATCTTTTCTGTTCACTTCTGTGTGGGAGTTTGTTTACTTTTGATTTTGCGTTTTTGTTTGTCAGTTGTGATATACCAAGTGAAGGTGCATAATGGTGTTTGGTGGATCACAGAAAATGACTGATACTTTTTCATTCAAATATAAAGAAAATGTATTGTATACTTTTCTGTGATCTGCATATTTCCTCCATATATTTCTTTTCTGGGAGTGAGGGAGCTTTTTAAAGGGACTTTGGAGCAAGCTTTATCCAAATATACAGAACTTTATTAAACTCTTATGTTGTTACTGGATAAATTGGTGAGAGTGTGGAAGAGCTCAGTACACTAATCAACTGCAATTGAAGTGTCTGTGTATTTAGGGACTATTTTCTGTTCATTCACTCAGAAAAAACCCAAAACAACTGCAGCTCCTTTACAGGTCTTGAAGAATGAATGCCATATGGCAATGGTAAAGTTGTGATTTCTGCTGAGTCAAATTGTCTGTCTACATGCCTTTTTGTTTAATACCAACCTTTCATTTTTATGTCTATAACAGTCAGGAGGATCAGTGCTCTCTTGCATATTCTCCAGTACTTTTTCTTTTCATTAGCCTCTTCTGCATTGTGCACAGCTTTAAAGGAAGTCAATGTAAAAGCATTTCTTTATCAGTCTTTTGCTTTGTGTTAATGTTTAGTATCTTTGATTGTTAGTCAAATAGCTGCTAAACCAAAGAACACTTAAAGGACTTGCTTTGTTTGGGACCAAGTGATAAAGCTTATGTTTACTGATCTTTCTCAACAGGATATTACATGACTGATTATTGTACTGCAAAGGAAAAATAGCCTGTCTCTCTTTTTCTTCTTCTTTTTTTTTTTTTTTTGATCATTATTTTGATTCCTGTGATTGCCTTAGTACCCTAAATACTCCTGTGTCAGCAATTAGCAGTAGCAGTGTTTCATTAATCCATCAGATTTCTGATGCGGCACATTCTAAGACCAAGAGATAATAGGAAATCGTTTGTTTAAACCTCAGGATTAGCCTCTGATGCATCAGGCTGCAGTGTGTCATTAACAGCAATGGTGGTAGAACTGTAAACTAAAGCACATACATGTGATGTGGTTGATTAAAATAAAATGATAGCTTTGCTGTCTTGTACCTTAAAACTGGCAAACAAGTATTGCAGCTTATATAAATGAGTAATAGCTGTATATTTTTTATAGTGCTTATATTTCCCTGTTGTATGAATTACTTAATACACTGTATTCCCTAAATATTTGTTTTATCAAGTTAAATTCAGCTTCAGAAAGTAACTTTACAAAATAACCATGTATATCCACAGATTCCAAACTTTCAGAATGCTTGCCAACATTCATGTTGGAAAAGCCCTATAGGACTTAATTCTGGACAGCTTTATATGCATACATAAGCAAGAAATGTCACGGGTAGTTATTTTAAATGTAGCTGTAACAATATCTGATATCAGATTCATGAAAGAACCTCAGTTTTGGTTTTCATAGTTAAATGCATATAGATGATGATGATGATGATTATTATTATTATTATCATTATTATTAATGCAAAATGCATTTGAAATGTCTGATCCATGTAAAATACAACAGTTATACTAAACCAGATCAGTTTTTATATTCCTTATAAGCTTTTAGTAGGAGCTATTTCATTTCTGTGCTGAATCACTCGCTTTTAAAAATGAGAACTCTTCAAATTGATAGCAGTTGATTTAATTTGTAACTTACACAGTATATCAGACTTGCAAATTATTGTGCCTTTATAGAGATAAAGAGGATTTATAGGTACTTTCTCCTTTTGATCGAATAGTGCTTTCAAAAGAACACTGTAAGTGCAGTAATGGCTGAAGTGATCAACCTTGCAATCCTGTTTGGCTCATATGCAGAGATAGGAAAGGTAGAGATCATGTAGGACTGAATGGCAGATAGCAACTTGTTTACAATATAATCACGACAAGGCATAAATGAGCCCTAGTTCACTTGTATTGATAGTATTAGGTCTGTTAGCAAGAAATAACAAAGTCCTGTGTAAGGGTTGTGTTGCACAGAACTAGGAGGGGTGGACCACTGTGGGCAGATGGTTTCTGCCTACTTTTCCAAAAGCTCAAAGTCAGGCTGTTTCTCGTTGCAGATCAGCCACTAGCTTTGTCTCCAGGTCCACTAGTCTCTCTGGTATCTTTTGCTTTTTGGATCAAAAGATTCCCTCAGACCCCACCTGAAAAATACATCTGCCAAAGTTGCATGGAAGGAGGATCCTGGAAACTAAAGGCCTGTCAGCCTGACCTTGGTATCAGGAAACATTATGGAGCAAATTATCCTGAGTGCCATCCTGAGGCTCAGTTAGCATGGCTTTATGAAGGACAGGTCCCGTTGGACCAATCTGATCTCCTTCTATGCCAAGATGACCCATTTAGTGGATGAGGAAAAGGTTGTAGATGTGGAAAACTGGCTGGATGGCTGGGCACAGAGAGTCACAGTGAATGGAGTTGGCAACTGATCACCAATGGTATTCCCCAGGGCTCTGTTCTGGGGCCTGTTCTCTGTTTAACATCTTTATCAGTGATCAGGATGAGGGATCAAATGCACCTTCAGTAAGTTTGCTGATGACACCAAGCTGGACAAGTGCATAGATCTGCTTGATGGCAGGAATGCTCTTCAGAGGGACGTGGACAGGCTGGATCAGCGGGCCAAAGCCAACCACACGAGATTCAACAAGGCCAAGTGCTGAGTCCTGCACTTGGGCTACAACAACCCTGTGCAACTATACAGGTTTGGGGCAGAGTGGCTGGAAAGCTGTCCATCAGAAAAAGACCTGGGGGTGTTAATCAACAGCTGGCTGAGCATGAGCCAGCAGTGTGCCCAGGTGGCCAAGAAGGCCAATGGTATTCTGGCTTGTATCAGAAATGATGTGACCAACAGGACCAGGGCAGTGATTGTCCCCCTGTACTCAGTGCTAGTGAGGCTGCATCTTGAATACTGTGTTCAATTTTGGGCCCATCGCTACAAGAAAGGACATTGAGGTGCTGGTGAATGTCCAGAGACAGGCAGTGAAGCTGACGAAGAGTCTGGAGCACAAGTCTTACGAGGAGTGACTGAGGGAGCTGGAGATGTTTAGCCTAGAGAAGTCTGAGAGGAGATACGATCCCTCTCTACAACTACCAGAAAGTTGTAGTGTGGTAGGGGTTGATCTCTTCACTTCTGTAATAAACGATAGTACAAGAGGAAAGAGCCTTAAATTGTGCCAGGGCAGGTTTAGATTGGACATTAGGAAGAACTTTTTCACAAAGAGGGTTATTAAGCATTTGAACAGACTGCTCAGGGAGATGGTGGAGTTACCATCCCTGGAGATATTTAAAAGATATGTAGATGAGGGATATGGTTTAGTTTAGTGATGAGCTTGGCAGTGTTAAGTTAGTGACTGGACTTGATCTTAAAGATTTTTTCCAACCATTGCGATTCTATGAATGCAAATTGCCCCTTGCAGTCTTCCTGTTGTGTCAGGACACGGACTATGATGGAGCCGCAGCCAATGTGGGTTCAGTGCTGACATGGATTTTTTTTCCTGACTTGGCTGTAGTTCCTACATTACCTTTCTAACTTTGGTCTGAAATGTTTCATGTCTTCAGAACTTATTTATGTGTTCTGGATTTTTTGTTCTCATCAGTGGAAAGACATAGAAATACAGTCAGTGTAAGATGGCCTGTATTAGAAATATGCTAGCTATCATAATCAGTTTTATGGGGTCCATATTTTGTGGGTTCCATATTTCCTGTTACCGATACTATATATAAAGATGGAAGTATAATAGTTTGGTTTCCTTCATTCTGCATAAAAGACTGTTTTTAATCTTAAACTTGCTAATTTTAACTTCTAATTTGTTTTTGCCTCTTATAATTACCTTTTGTAGTTTCTATAGATGGTAATTACAGTGCTTAGCAGCATCTTGCTGTCTACAGGTAGGTGAGAGAAAAGTCAGATTAAGAAAGAATATGAAAGTTAGACTTTCTGTGCGGGGAAAGCTAATTTACTGTTCTGTATACTGCAGCTTGAAGGAGAAAAAATAATATGAAAAATAGATGTAAACATTTAAAAAAAAATCTTTTCTGTATGTTCTTATTTTGCTGCTTATCTACTTAATATCTAATTACTAATTTTCTTTAAGGGAATTTATTTAAAAAGTGAAATAAAATATAATAAAAATACTTATTTTAGCTGAAGTTGATAGTGATGTCATCCTTAATTTCAATTACTATAATCTAATTCCAGCCTTGGCTCTTTGCCTTTATTTTTGTTGGCTTATGGAGAATATTTCTGCATTTCTTAAGTAGCCAAGTGGCATCCCCCTATCAAGACATTGCATGAGCTAGTTAAGTTTGAGCTTATAGCTGTGTCTTATAATACAAGGAGATCAGTGAATAATGAAAAATACTTGCTGAAATGTAAAATATCAAATGAACAAAACTTCAAAGCTTAGGATTTTATAACTCTTTCCTTCTGCCAGCTCCAAGAAAACCCAAAATCTCCAAATTAACAGGGTAAGATGTTTAAGGAAAACATTTTTTCTGCCTTTTTTTTCCCCTTTAGAAGTTCTCCTTTCACCTAAATTACATGCCATTTTATTCTGGTTCATATTTGGTCCATGTTTTAAATACTAGAAATTGGAACTGTCTGTTGCCATTTTTCATCACCTTCTGACTTGCATAGCCATAAAATAGTATATAAGTAAAGAAAATCAAACCTAAACTGCCTTTTTGTTTAAAGATAATTATTTATCTGGGCTCACTAATTCTTAAAGAAGAAAAAGAGAAGCATACTTGTCTAAGTGAATACAATGCTTAAGCATTTTATTCTTAGGTTATTTATTCTTAGGTCAATAAGAGCTGTGCTTTTAGGAAAAAAAGTAATAATCCTTAAGGTTATGTTGAGTCAGCAGGATCTAAGTGCTAAGAAGACTTAGTGATGTGCAATGTTTTCATATAGCACTCTAGTTGCTTTATTCGGTGAGACTTTCCTGTCTGGAAATTATTAGTTTATTGTGCTGGACTGCTTATCTTCCGAGTGACTCTGTATGAGTTATTATGGTGCTTTCAGTCCTTGTCCTTTCCTAGTCTCTCATCTTGTGACTTGGTGAAACACTAGGTGATTAGCATACACTACAAACAGGTAGAACTTCATGGAGAAGTGAGATCCATTTTATGGATTTTCAATGAGGGCACTGAGAGCAGACTGTCATAGCCCTCAGTAGTTCTGTCTGTCTGTATGGGTCTGTACAGTGGACTCATCTTCACTGTCACCTTGGGGACCAAGAAGGTTTGGATTCTTACAGATGCCTACCCTCAGCCCAAAAGCTGTTCTATTCCATGGTATGGCATTTGCGGAGCTCTTTGCAACAGCCCTGAGGATTTCTCTGACATTAAAAAATAAAGGAAAAAAAATACTACAGCGTGACCTTTTATTAACTAGAATCTCCAGCAACCTATCAGAGATGCTGAGGTAAAATCCACACTACAATGTATTCAAATTTAAAATTGATACAGTTGCATTTTCAGGTCTATTAGTGTTTAATCCATCCTCTTGTGCACTGACTGGCTATAATTCCCCTAATAGGAACACTTAGCTAATGCTTTGGAGAGACTATCCAGTCTTGGAGAACAGTTGACAATAGTTTATTAAAAAACAAAAGAAAAAACAGTAAAAACCGTAGCAGAATATTTTTATGATCAGAACCTGCATATACTGGAAAAGCTCTCAGGATTGTTTTCCACTGGGTGAATAAAAAAACTGCATTTCCTCTTTCAACTATTTGGGAACCTTTCTTGGCTTCATTGATTGACATTTTTGGGTCAGGGGTGAGAACCCATTTTCATTTAGAAAACGCTTCTCTTGCGAGTGAGATGCTCTTTCCGTGATTGTTGCAGTTAGAAGGAACAACTGAGCAATTTGCCATTTGCTTCTGTGTTCTGGGTCTTTCTCTTTCCTTCAAATTAAATTATTTTAGTATCATAAGATCATTGCAAATTCATCTGACCTGAGGCAATCCGACCTGTGATCAATGATGGTCATATCTGTTAAGACAGATATATAGTTATAGTGAGATGAGGGTGAAGCTGAATTACTTTTAAATTTGGGATGCTATTTCTGCACCTCGGAATAATCCACTAAATAAGAAACAATCTTATTACACATATCCAGTAGAACTCTTATCTATAAAGCTATCAGACTTAAAAACTAATGAAATCTGTCTCTGATGGATGGTGAATCAATAATCTCCTGCTGTATATGAAGTGTTTCATGAAGACGCACCATCTCAGTAGAGCAAATGGAGATTAGTTCTGCTATGAGACAAATTTTGTGTCATAAGTCATTGAGTCTGCTCATTTCTTCCTCTATGCACCCCCGTCCTGTTTCTCTTCCTTCTCCCTGTTGGAGAATATTGATGATGTCAGTCCTAGCTGTGTTAACTACATTACTTATTTTGTGAAAGTGAGTATTGAAACACTGTTAGGGAATTCCTTAAAAATAACCTTGTCTTCAAAAGACTCTTCCCTTGCCCTCTGTCCACTAAGAGTTACCAGTGGGCCTTACAGAGCATATTTACTGTATGTGTGTACTGTATGTGTGAAATCAGAGTGCTGGGAGGACCTACAAAGAGAGGTAGAAAGGCTGCTGAGAGGCAAAAAGAAAATCAGTCTGTGAAGGATCAGAGCCTGGGGAGCTTGGAAGGGTAAAGGAGAGCAAGCTGGGAGTCAGTAGGGAGAGACAGGGGGTGGGGTGTCTTCAGTAAGCTGCCTGGTCTTCTACCAGGGCTTGTTTTCCAAGGAGTGGGGAGTAAGGTGGGTAAGTTCATTTTTTGCTTTCTTTAGAGGATGATGGGAGAGTGGAAGGGAGTCAAAGTGTCTTGATGCTGTTCCTTGACATCACACCAAATTACTGATTGGTGAGGATGGGGATACATATAGATATACACATACTGTATATTTGTATGTTTTTATATATGTGTGTGGAAAAGGCTACAATTTGAGATATTCAGACAATTTTGCATTTAGAAACAAAACCATCAAAACAAATAAAATTTGCAGAGTCTACATGTTCAGTTACTATCTAACAGGAGTAACTGGTGTATAAATATAATATAAACATAAACATAAATAAATATAAATATCCTTCTCTTTGAATTTCTGTCCATTTAAATAGTTTTTATATTTCTTAATACCAATAAATAGGTGGCAACTTCTTGCAGTAATACATATATTGACAAACTAAGTTTTACTGGTTTTTTTCATGCTTCTACCAAATACCATTAGGGGAACCTAAAGCAGATATTAACACCGTGTGACGGCCTTCCACCAACTGTTTTATTTCCTATTTATATATGAATATTAGGCTGGAAGCAGTGCTCACCATGCAGGGGAGAAGGTGAAGACATGGCATGTCTTGGCACAGAACCTCATCAGAAATACACAGTCAGCTTCTGAGGACTGTATCTGGTTTAAAGCATACGCGTTCGCCAAGGTGTAACCTATGCCAGCAACCACTTAAGGTTCTGGACATTATTCAGAACAATCTTGTCCATTCTGATGCAGTTGCCCTTAAGATAGGAACCACACCGCATGCAGGTTCTCTGGATTCCTGATAGAGCATTTGGCAATTTTGTTGTTGTCATAGTTTGACATGAAGCCGTTTCTGGTAAGGGGGAAGAGGCTGTGAATATGGCTCCTGTAAGCAGTTGCTCAAAACTCTCCCCAGCCCTGAGCCAGACCCACTTCTGGGGCTGAGCCAATTAGATGCCTCCACGATCACTTTTTAAGAAGCCAGAAGAGGAGGTTTCTTCCTGTTCCTTGTTTGTTCTGTCCTTCCTTCTTTTCTGGCTGGTGATGGTCCAAGGAGTTGGGAGAGAGAGAAGCAACCATGCAGATCCCAAGGTCAGTGAGGAAAGAGAGGAGGAGGTGTGCTGGAACAGAAACTCCCCTGCATCCTGCTGAGAGGACTGGTGAAGCTGAGATTTGTTTGCACTTTGTTAAAAACCCTGCATCAGGGGCAGTGACTCATTTTACTAAAGACCTCATGCCAGGGGCAGTGACTATGGCCGCAAGAGGCTGTGTCCCATGTGAGGGACCCCATAGTAACAAAAGCTGTAACTCTGGGGAAGAACCCACACCAGAGGAGTTTGTTAAAGATTGTGTCCTGTGGGTGGGACCCTGTATTGGAGCAAGGGAAAAATGCAAGGAGTCATCCTCCTCTGAGAACAGAGAAGTGGCAAAGAGCTTCTGTGGGAGACTGACCACATCCCCCGTTCCCTACGCGCCGTGAGCCACTGAGGTGGGAGGAGGTAGAGATATCAAGAGCAGTGAGCTGGGCCCAGAAAGAAAGGAGGGATGAGGGAGGGAGATCTTAAAGTGCTGGTTGTAATTTTCTCATCATCCTATTCTGGTTTTTTGCTTTTTGTTCTCTTCTGTTTCTTCTAGGCAGTAGAATAAACTTTCCTTACTTTCCTCTCCAAGTCTAGTACTGGAGTCTGTTTTGCCCAGAACTGTAATTGGCAGCAAGCCTTTGTCTCAGTTGTGCCCTTGTCTCAATCCACAACAACCTTGGTTATCTTTTTTCCTCCCATCTTGCTTGGGCTTCTGCCATTCTAATGAGGTTGGGATTGGATGGGGGGACACCAAGCAAGAGACTGTTGTGGTGCTTCATTGCTGGCTGGGCAAAACCGCAACAGATGTGAATCATCAGAGCTAATGTGTTCATTCTTGTGTTTTCAGCATCCTTCTCACCTATTTTGTCAATTAAAATATCAGGGTATGTTTTTCTTGGGGTTTGGTAACTTGTTATGAGAAGAGGACAAGTCTAGTTTTGCTGAAGAGGACAAGTAGGCTCTGTTGTAGCACAATGTGCAGTCCTAAATATGTTGCATGTAAAGTCCAAGAGATTCCAAGATTCATCCTTGTCACATTGATGTAGATTCTGGGTCTTAGATTCTTTAAACTATGATCTAAATGAGTTGCTATTCAACCTGATGGTAGCCTGACTGTGGAGTTCAGTTAAAAACAAAAGATGATCTATGTTGTCTATGAATTTAAAAATTATGAAATTTTGTGTTGCTGATTTTTATAACTATAGAAGTTATTAAAAATTATATTTTACTTCTAAACTGTAAGTGAAAGTCTTTTATTAAGGATCTTAAACAAAACGTAGTTGGTTTAATTTGCTATATGGTGAATTAATGACAACTGTCTATAATGAAAACTTTCAGAGGAAGACTCCAGTGTGGTCTGGAGTTTATTAAAATTTTATGAAATTTAGGGTCTCAGTAAAATCCTGTCAGATCTATGCTTTGACTTATTGCAGTTATCCACAGACACTATGACCACCATGGTTTGTGGTACTGTTGTAAGCATTCCAGAATATTTGATATTACATAATGTGCCTTTGTTTGTAAAATATTCTTAGCAAGTGTAAAAATAATTCTTTAAAATTTCAAGGTATAAGACAGATTTAACAAAAGTGTTGAAATAAGATATAATCTCCTCAGTGAGGTTTCAGGCTGTAAACAGGGAAACTGCCATTCTGAATTGAATGCTCACATAGAACATTTCTGTTTGCCACATATTCAAACAGCCAGCATCAGAACTAAAAGTAAAAATACATTAAAAATGAAAAAATAAAAAGTCAGAGCAAAACTATGATGAACTGAGATTTACCCAACATGTTCATGATGGCATCATTTGTAGAAGTAAGTGGCCTGTGGTCTTTCAATCAAAATTGTTGTGTTGCTTATCTCTGAGAGCAATAGCTTGCATATCTCAGAGAGTTAACTTGCCTCCTGCTTATCATCTCTTTGCTTATTATGAAACAGAAGAGATAAACTGTCATGTAGAAACTTCAATGTATTTGTTTTTCTGTCTTCTCATTTTTAACTGTCTTGATCTTCTGTTATTCCAGTGCTTTCTTATTAACAGTCATGGCAGTGCTAATTCTCTGTGTTATACATTTCCATTAGGACTTCCTTCCAAGTTCTAGCCCATATTTCTCTTTCATGGTCAGATAGTCATTTGGGCCAACTGCTTCCAGTCTATCTGTTATCTCTCAGTGTCAGTCTGAGTGAAAAACAGGGCAAATTGGTAGACCGGAATATGCGTCCCTGCTCATGCTATGATTCCCTCTTGTGAAAATGCTTGTAATCATTTTTCTATCATTTGGGAAAGAGGAAAAAAAAGTATAGTCTTTATTTTTGAAGGCTACAAGTCACATCGGATTTCGATTTCTGAATTTTACATTGACAGGAGGCAGATTGCAGTGAAGACCATAAACTGACAGTTTAGGGCAAGCATGCTATTGCCTGAGGCAGTCCAGGATGTAGACCTCTCCATCCTTCCGACTTAGGACATGCATCCCTCCTGAGGTTCCTTGTCCTTTCTGATGATAGATTGAGAAAGACAAGCAGCACATGGGTAGATAAACACCTCACCCAGGCACTTGGTGCCATTTAACAGTTTCTTCCTGCATTTGACATTTTCATTTCCCTTCTTCACCTCACTCATCACTAACTGTTTGGGTCTTTTTGTTGGTATGCAACATTAATAGAGAATGACAGAATACAAATACAAGCTCCATTACTCATATGCTGTATATTCTAGCAAAATTGTATAGGAAGCCTCACCAGCTGAACCATGAAAGGAACACTTAAGGTTTAATTGACCTTGACCTTATGCAACTATAATGGAAGAAAAAGTGGAGGGGTTTGGGGGTTTTTTGTTTGGTTTTTTGTTTGTGGTTTTTCTTTGTTTTTAATGAAGTATGGATGCTCAAGAATGTGCACATATTTCATGTATTGCTCTGTAATTATTTCCTGAGTTTACTATAATAGCAGTACCACTAGCAAAATATGCTTTGCATAGAAAATAATCTTCCAGACTCTCATGTTTATTAAGTTTTATTACTGTGTTTTACATAGATGGGAACGTAATAAATCAAAATATGTAGTGCAAACCATATTCCTTTATAGACCAATTATGTGACTGTGCACGTATGTTCCAAATCAATGTTCTTCATGCTTCCCGAGAGGCCTGAAAAGAAATAAGCACACATTGCAGAGGAGAATCTTCAGGTGAGAATTCCAATATATCTTTTGCATATTCTACAACTGAGAGACAATGAGTTAGAATGTGGCCAACTTTGCTAGTTAGCAGAGAAAGAGAAGTGCCTTGGTGATAATCTCAGTTCTGGTCTCTGGTAGGGGCAAAGCTGAGGTATGGTTTGATGTTCTTCATGGCAGTACAAAGAAATTCTCAGAAGAACAACCGCAACTATGTGAACCACTGCAGGGGATGAGTTCCTAATTGATGTATTCACCAAAAATCCTAGCTTTCATCTTTGATATCAGTAAGCAAAATACACCTTTCCATTGCTTTACTGTTGCCATCCAACCTGCTCACTCTCCTCCTTCCAGACCTTTTCTATGGAGATAGTGGAAGAGGCTCCTCTCAGCAAGTATCTTCAGTGCTGATACTTCTCATACTCTGAAATAAGCCTGGGTTAAAATAGATATGAGTCCTGGTGATGATACTGGGATACATTAGTATAGATTTTTGACTAACAGCACACACACGATGCAGAGGTTTCAGCTTGAAATCTGTTGTTATTTGGAGAGACCCTTAATTGGGAAGGAGATGCTGGAGATCTTGGGTAATTAAAATCACTGTCCATTTGTACATATTCACCTTACACTTGGACTGAGGCTTATATTTTCATTTGTATTTCTGAGGATTATTTCCATTAAGAAGGAAATACTGTACTCATCAGAAACTGAGTTCAAGTGTTCTAAGCCCATGCAGGGAGCATGAGTTTATCACCGAAGTCTTGATCTGGAAAGGGAAGGAAGATATTATTTTGGAATAGGAAATAATCTTTATCAACTGAAACCCACTGAAAAGAAGATACAAATTGCATTGATATGGGTGAATTAAAAGAAAATGAGGCTTCCAGTGTTCTGCTCCTTCTTCCTTCAGATGGTCCAATGCACGGTGTAGAACAGATTGTGTAGCTGTGGTAAGGCACTTTCTTTAATGCAATTCAGAGAAATTTAGATCAAGTTCTACAGGATTATTTAAGATAAGGCTGCCCACCTGCACAAGACCAGACAAACTATAGCCTGTTCATCTGTAAAATGAGCATGTGAGGGATTTTTTGTACTGTTGTTTGTATAGTTGAAAATAATGGGAAGTAAAAGCTCTTCAGCTGTGTATTTAGATTGCTGAAGAATTTAGAAATGTATGTTCATTTACTCAGGGATCATGAAGTGCTATTACAACTTTGCTCTTTAGTAGCAGGACAAAAATGTGTCTTATGCCTTCTATCATTGTGGCCTCCTAACATGGGCATGTCTCAAGAAATAAAGCTCTTTTTTTTTTTTTTTTTTTTTTTTTTTTGCTTCAAGAGGTGGTTGCTCTTCCTTTGTGTACCATACGATTAATGTAAAAAATGGGGGGAAATTTTGATGTGACAAAATGCCTCACTCTGGCCAGGTCTTCATTTACAAGGGTCTGTATTTTTGCACTGATTAATCCTGTTGCACCTTGAGCTGCTATGGGATAGATTATGAAGACAGATAAAGTTTGGACATTATGCACATATTGCAGACATGTGCATATTTCATTTATCTCTAATCCACTGTTCTTTAAAATATAAAAATTCTCATAACATCTATTATTACATTGAGAAATTCATTATGATGGGTTATGAAGCTCGGCTGACCACTGTGAATGACTTGGTTCTCCTAATTTTTTATAGATTTATTTTCTAGATAGAAAATGTAAAATCATATATGTTCCCACAGGATACAGCCATTGCATGTTTAGTATTAATGCAGAAAAGCTGTTAGTTGAAAAGATTAAAAGGAATATCATGAGTATTTGCAGATACCCTGCTGTGGGTTTAAAAAGAATAATATGCTAGATTCCTTAAAGAAAAAAAAAGGAAACGTTAATTTTTTATAACCATCTATAATGTTACTCATAAATTTTCCAATTTCACTGCTACTTAGCTACAATACATTATTTAGAACATAAAAGATATTAATTTGAAAGAGTGATCCCTAGAGATAAGCTAGCTTTCCTTTTTAATAAACCATTTAAAGTACAGAGTGTCTAGCAAGAGTTTTGCAGATAATATTTCTGATTGTATTAAAATAATTACTTATTTCAGGTTGTATTATTCCAGACACTTGTACTCTGAGGAGTACATCACAGGATTTAGGCTTCGTATGTGATGATATAACAACAGGTTCCCATATGTAAAATTGATATGACTTCTGGTAAATTATTTGCTTTAGTTCTTAGTATTTATATAGTAAAGATATCAGACCTTTCTGTTTACTATCTTTTAGTTTAAAATATATTGTACCTTAAGCATTTCTTTTTTATTGTGTTAGAAACATCAATTAATGAGGTTTTTTTTGGTCTACTAGGTGTTTTTCCTCTGCTTTGAAACAGATTTCTCTGCTTCTCTACATATCTTGCACATATGTTTAACTTCCAGAATACAGAGATTTACAAAAATTACACAATTTTTCTTAGTTGAATAATATCTGGACAAGTAAAACTAGTATATGTAAAAAAGATAGTTCAGAATTCTTAACGAGGTAGCAAAAATTGATTGTACTTTATACTCTGGAAAAGGTTCAAGTATTGTATTTACCTGTAGGCATATAGATCTCAGTACTCTATGCAAATAAAACTTCTGGAAGTCTTCAGTTATTAAAAGTTTTCTGAATTGATTTACTCTTTAACTGCCTTCATAGATAGTTCTCTGTTTGGAGGACAAGGGTAGGGTTATATGGAATTCCTAAAGCAGCTTCCATCTTCTTTCATTTGGTATTACCATGCTTAGAGCACTTCAGATCCAAAAATGTGTTGGAGTTTGCTTGCCCATTTGCTTCCTGAGTCTGCCTGACTGATGATTGGTACTTCATAGAATCATAGAATGGTAGGGTTGGAAGGGACCTTTAGAGATTATCTAGTGCACCCCCCCTGCAGAAGCAGGTCAACCTAGATCAGGTCGCATAGGAACATGTCCAGGCGGGTCTTGAAGACCTCCAAGGAAGGAGACTCCACAACCTCCCTGGGCAGCCTGTGCCAGGGCTCCCTCACCCTCACAATAAAATAGTTCTTTCTTATGTTTCTGTGTTCCAGCTTCAGCCCATTACCCCTTATACTGTTGCTAGATACTATCAAAAAAAAGGGATGCCCCAACCTCCTGATACCCACCATTTAGATTTGTAAATATTAATAAGATCCCCGCCTCAGTCTCCTCTTTTCTAGACTAAACAGCCCCAGTTCCTGCAGCCTTTTCTCACATGAAAGATCTTCCAGTCCCCTGATCATCTTGGTGGCTTTGTGCTGGACTCTCTCTACATGTTTTCTGTCCCTCTTGAGCTAAGGAGCCTAGAACTGGACGCTTACCTGAATCTCAAGTGTGTGGTTGACCTCTATGCTTTCTGAAATCTACCTGCTTTTCATATGCTTTCCAGCATAGGTAGTTGAAGACGATTAATACTTTTCTTGGGGAAGAAGGTAATACTAAATGAAGATCCACAATTTGGCTGAGATTTTCATGTGAAAGAGCCAAATTAATGGAATTCAGACTCTTCTTCTAGTTAAAATGTATTATTTGGTTGCTACACTTAAAGATTGGGGAGGTATCAGACGCTTTTTTTCATTGGATGGATGGAATTCAACATTTTGTTTTCTCTTCCAAAAAGAACTCATGAGCAAGGAGTAGTAACTTAGTTTCTCTCTTACCCTGGTCTCTCCTTGCAGCTAAGAATGAGAAAGTGTTAAGTTGATGTAGGTCATAAAGACCAGCCTTGCCTAAGAAGCAGTGAAAATTACCTGTTTACTTTTTGGGAAAAAGCTCAGCTGGTTCTGAGACAAACAGAATGCTGCAGCTCTTTCTTTTTCTAGAAATTGCATTCAAATTATGGATAGTCAGCCTCTGGCATGGAGAATCCAGGCTACCTAGGTCTGCTGCTCTTTGGCTGAGGCATTTTCATCTCTCCAACCCATGTCAAGTTAAAAGGCTGCTCTTTTAGAGCATGCTTGCTAACTAATTTTCAAACAATGTATGTTGTTTTAAGATTAACTGATTTCTTGAATGGCCATTTACTCAGTAAAGATGAAAAATCAGTATTCCTTTAAGAAATTATACACTCTTTGCTGCCAGTTGCGCATTTTATAAAACAGAATCATACTTGGCATGATACCTTATATTTTCCATTTCAATTGCAATTACAAGGTGGTATCAAAGAAGTGAACTGTGTTGCTTTTTTTACTATATAACAGAGTTGTCATTCACATAAAGTTAAGCCAAATTCCTCTGAATCATCTTTGCATTTAATGCTCTCTTCATGATAACATTTTCTAGGATATGGCTGAACATAGGGTTTTTTGTTCTTGTCATTTCTATTCTTGACACGTCCTTTCTGCTAGAAGGGTATGAAATTGGCAAAGGTATGCCATCAAAGGAATCATTACATGGAATAGCATCTCTTTCTCATACATTGAAAGTAATATGCAGGGATATCTTGCCCACAGAAATCTGTTCTATGTATGTGTGTTACTAATCTTGAAGAAGTTTTCTTGCGTATACCATTGGTAACATATGCCAGAGAAGGGTGGATTGATGTGAAATGTAGGTGCTTGCATTGCTGATTCAGAATTAAAGTAGGATGTTTGGGTTTGCTGCTTTTCTCACCATTCAAAATTAACTCATTTTTCCTCATTTATATCACAAGTAAATGCTGTGTAGCTGTGCTGTTTCTCCTCTTCCCTTCCTTAAACGGATCTCTAAATTAAACATTTGTTTCATTTATAATAAAGAGGATACTGGAGCTTTGATTATGAAACTAGCTAGTGTACTTTAATATTATAAACAACCTAAGCATATGCTTGGATATAATATAACATATGTTTATGGAAGGAGAATTTTATATGAGTAATTACTCTTGCAAGGAAATGGCAAACAGCAAAATCAAGAAAAGGCATCTGGAATTGTGGTCTCTGGCCGGTGACCTTTACTTTTTCGTAAAGAAGTTGATCTACTTTTCAAACACCTCAGCAGCTTTCTAGTAGGGTAGGTATTGCTCATCGCCCTTTCCTGCAGGAGTGACCATTACTAATTTTTGTCAATAGTCCAGTACCAAGTTGCTTTATAACAAGCAGTATTTTTAGTACGTGTTCAGAAACTTAAAGCTCCAGTAGGGAGTGAATGGCTTTGGATGAAAGTAGGCAAGCTGCTTGGTGTTACTGAAAGATCTTGGAAAGGGGAAGGTGTCAGAGGTCCAGTAGTCCAACTTCAAAAGGCCATATTTTTGTTGGAGAGAAGTAAAAGTATATGATAGCAAGAGATGGAGGATGTTAAGACAAAGGAGGTTTTTTAAGGAGAAAGCTTTGAATCAACTTTTTCTTATTTTAACCAGGCATTTTTTTTTCTTCTTACATCTTTCACTGACATCAAATTTTCTGTCCAAACTGCCCTTTTCTTGCACAGAAGGAACAGACATTTTAGTTTTTGGCATACAATGACTTCAGTGCAGGTTTAAAGCACCTGTAGTCTTTATGTATAGCTGAGCTGGGTTTCAATAGTCACCACAAAATTTAGCAATTCATGATTCTCTTCCCTCCTGGGGTTCCCTTGCGTACTTATCTTACTCTTTCCCCTGGCACACCGACAGTGTTGTCTGCTCCCTTCTCAGTCTTCAGAGAGCTGATCTGTTGAGATCTAGTTAGCAAAATGTAGTGAGTGGAAGATGCTACGTCAGTGTTTTGGATGGTTGTCAGGAGCATGTTTCTTGCTTTTTTTCTCTCTTTCATTTTTAATTTTTAAAATTATTATTATTTCTGAGGAACATTGTAGTGTACCATGAAGACAGATTCAGATGTACTTGTGAAATATGAATGAAAAGACAAACTCCAGTCGGTGAACTTAAAGTGCACAGGAACACAACAGACAATTTTGACATACATAGCTTAGGAAGAAAAAAAATTATAAATAAATGTATAAGCTTTGAAAATACAGTTTCTGTTTATGGTTCTTATTTATGTTGCATTTTGAAGAGGAAAGAGTAAAATGTACTATGAAGACAGTATGTGTTCAAAACAAAGCTAAAAAAATTATTTTAAAGGCAAACATATATTAAGAGGCGCCAGTGTTGTGAGTGGATAATTTATGCATAAAATCTGAGCTGGATTTTGCAGAATGTCTTTTGTTCTAGTTTATCTCTTTATACAGTACTCCTTTAGTCATTAAGTATAGTTTACTTATGCTGGAAGACAAAGTACTGTGTTTACAAATCTGCACAATGATCTTGAGAGAGAAAAATGTGTAGTCCTATTGTACTCTTGCAAGTGGCTTTTTCATCTTCTGTCAAGACTAAAATGCACTGTAGACCAAAAGAAAAAAGTTTTTACATATTCTTGCTTTTTTTTAATATGTATACAATAAACTATTTCTTGGCAAGCAGGACATTCCATAGAGAAATTATATGTAATTGTTTTAAATGGTCCCCATGTATTCCACTTGGTCAGAAAATAGAACATTAGAATTATGAGCCAAGTTTTTGTTTTTGAAACAATGTTGTACTTTTAAAACTAGTACAAAGTACTCAGAATGGTTTGGGGTTGGGCTGCACAACGTAATTTGTATGCTGCTGGGAAAAAGAGGATATTGCCTTTACCAGAATTTAATCTCAAGTGCCTTAAAAATTTAATCACTGTTAAGATCAATATATAAAGTAGTTAGTCAATATTTCACAAAGCTTAAAGGAAGTTTGGAGTTACCAGATTTTAATGAATTATTGAATGCTACTTGCAGGAGAGAGATTTAAATAAACTAAAGCCACTCTTTTTCCCCCTCCTTTTTTTTTTTTTTAAAATGGAGTGCCTTGCTCTGTTAACAGAAGCTTAAAGTATCCTAAGGCTGAAAATCTATTTGTGGAGAAGTCACTTACCAGGCATGGTTTGCCTCAGAATTATTTGGAATGATCATATTATAAATGCATAGACTTTCAGGACTACATGTAAACTGCATGCCATCTCATAAATTATTCATAATAGCCCATAGGTATAATTATTCAGAGAAGTGAAAATGAAGTAAATTATTTCCTATTAATGTTTGCTTATTCAGATAATTATTTTACTTTTTTTTTTAATTCAGTTTTTAATCCTAAATTTTCTGAGTCCAGCTCACACAATGGATGTATACTTTGCATACATTTTCTTTGTGACCTAAAAACTGAAAGATACGTGAATCTTAAATATTAATATATTCCTTCAACAATTTCTATATTTTATTTCATTTTTCTGTATTGTGTTTTTAAACAACTTCCTCCTTTACCTCAAGTGCAGAATACAGACTTGATATATTCTGACATGAGCTGTAATGCATCAGAAGATTTGAAATCAGAAGATTTTAAAAAGGTGCCAGTGTTGGTGAAAGTTGGGCTCTCCAAGCTGCCCTGTATAAAATATGAATGGAAAATAAAAGACCTCTGTGTGAAACAGAATGTCGAGGGGAACAAAATTGCTTTAGGTCCCGTTCTCTAAAGAGCCATGTGCACAAATGTTTTTGCTAATGTAAGTAGTCCTATTGAATAAAATTAATCATGTTTGGTGTTTAAGATAAGGATTCAATCCTCCAGCCTCTCCAAAACAAGTGCAAAATTTGTTAAAGCTTTTTCTATGCTTTACAGTAACTGGTGTAAGCAATGTCCATGTTGCCTCTCAGCAACTTTTGAAAGCAGAGAAGCACTTCAGGAAAACAGAAAGATCATCTTTTGAAGCATTTTCTTCTATTAGAAGAGCAGATCATGAAAAGTTAGTTTTCCAGTTAAGGTGGAATCAAGTCCCCAACTCAGCCTAGCAAATAGGAATTATTTCTTTCTTCTGACTCTGATACTTTATGTATCTTTCTCATCTTGTCTGGCATAGTTGTTCAGATATCTGCAGTTGGTGGTGGTGAGAGATCTCTGGCAAGGTCTAGCATCTCATTGTTCTTGGCTACTTTTCTTAGTGTGGGATGAACTACCTTAAAGAATGTCTGTCTCTTTTTTATTATAGTGTAAATTACTAGCTTAAACTAAACAGTGACTTTCAGAGTGCTGAAAAACAGTGACTGGTTACCTTGGTATTTTTCCAGCTCAAGCCACTGCGAATTCTCTTCAGATATGATGTTGCAGGTGCACAGTGTCACTGTCAGTGCTGTCATGGCTGTCATTGTTGGACTCCAGTAAACCAGAAATAAATGAGTGTTCTTTGATTTTTCTTGATCCCTTAATATCATGAAATAAAATGCAGTTATCATGTACGTCTGTATTAGTAACTTTTGAAGAAAAAAATAATTCTTTGTGTGTTAGTACCTACACAGACCAGTAAATAATTCAATAACCCCGGGGAATTTGAATATTGAAAATAGCAAAATAATAAAGAAGTGGTTTTGTGGTTTAAGTCTTGCCATAAATAGGTTTTGTTGAACAGTTTATAGTTGATATGTCTTAGTCCATAAAAATGCTTACTTCTGAATTTCAGAAGTCTAGAACTATTCACTTCAGTAATTTTAAAGTTAATAAAAAGCTTAAAAAGGAAAAACAAATTGATATTTCAAAATGGAATGGGTCACCTTGCTGTAGTCCTTGTTTCTTTGGTGACTGAGACAACTTCAGTTTGGCAAGGGTAGAATTGCCAAATTCTGCAAATCCTCAGTTTCCTGGCGTGAGGCTGTGCTCAGCTCTCCATGGCTGTTGCAGTAGGAGGGCTGTCAGATGCAATGGTGTATTTCTGCCACAGTGAATATTAGGTAGGGTAGGACTACATGGCTGAAACCATCAGCTCCTGCATACTTTGACAGAAGACAACATAAATGAGGATCAAAAAAGACTACATGATAGAAATCAATTTGTGTCTTACCTCATCAATTATAAACTGCATGTGTTTGCATTCAGGGACCACAACAGCCCCTTACGATACACCTTCACCCAGTGCTGTCTTGTCTCATTTGTACAGAGAAGCTGATGCCAGCTTCTGTCATAATATGAGTAGAGCTGTGGATGTCAGTTTGTGTGACAGTTTATCCATCTCGGTCCACTACATAAATCTAATTGTCAGTAGATGGATGTCATCAAATTTGGATATAAAAATATGAATGTAAATAGAGTCGCAGAAGTGCTGGCAGTGAGATTCTGAGACTGTAAAAATATCTTCAAACTCCTGGATCTCTAAATCATTTTACTTGGATAAGCTGAATTCTGTGAATGTGAAGCTCTAGGGAGTAGATAGCGTGTTCCGGTCTGGAACACCCTTGAGAACTTCCACAGCATCTTAACATTTCACTTGAGTGAAACCAAAATCAAAAATTACCACTAAGTCTGTGAACAGGGTTATGCTTGCACTGTGTGGCGTTACTACAGGTACACACGGAACTTGGATTTAGGTCTTACATCAGAGAATGTCTAATACTCTTCTCAGCTCCACTATTTGTGCATTGTCTTTATGAAATGGTACAGGAGGCTGCTTTCTCGTCTTATTTAATGACCTTTAGATGATTTTTTCCATATCTTTATTGCTGTAGTCCCTGCCCATCTTCTTCCTCCACTCCTTGCTTTATCATATTCAATATTTCTAAATTTTGAGGAAGGCTTGATCTTACCAGAGGTTTATTAACGGTGTCTGTGTTTCAACTGCATTGAGTTACAACATTTGAGAGCTGTTCAGCTGACATTTCTCATGTGGATGTAGATGGAAGCAGGATACAGAATCAGCCTGGCATATAGTCAGGTACTTGATATATGTATTTTTGTTGCCAAGTGTTGGGGGATTTTGGTGACATCAAAATTTATCAAGTTGTCCCTTTTGGCAAAGAGTTTGAAAAATTCCTAATACTAAACAGGCTCAGTCTGTTATTGAGGATGGTGGTTCTTGAAAAGGGATTTCATGACTGTTCTGAATCTTATGCATTAAGGTGCTACTACGTAAGATATTAGTAAACAGATTTTTTTTTTTTTTTAACAAATGATACCTTATTTTTTAGTACTGTTTTCTAAAGTCAATTTTAATCAAATGTCTTACTTTTTGTCAGTGTTGACTGAGTTTCCCAACAGATTTTTTCAAACCTGTAGGACTTGGAAAGTTGAAAATGTGCAATTGCTTTAGGACATAACAAACAACATAAATGTGCCTTTTTTTTAAATAACATGACTCTTTCAAGAACTTTGATTGAAACACATTTCTAAGTTTTGGAAAACAAAGAAAACAGTCTCTTAATTATTTTCTTTAAATAAAACCTTTAGGGGAGAACAAAAGATATTTAGAAAATGCAAGGTATGAGAACCGTTTTTTAGATGTTTCTAAATTTTAACAAAATGTGAAAGTTCATCCTTAGGCATTAAAATCTTATTGTGCCTTGGTCCAGTATCTCTCATTTGTCCATTTCTTTTGCTTTCCTCTTGACTTTAACAAATGATCACATGTGCACCAGCTAAATGTCTGATAAATCTCCAGGCAAAGCTGGGTTGACTTGTGTGGAACTGACTTTAAAAATATTTGATGGAACATTGCTTCAGTCTCAGAATACTTGTCAGCTTAGATTTATTACAGCTGCTCCCATTACAAAGATGTGCACTTTGGTCCTTAGGGATCTTTCTCTCTCTTTTGCTATATAGTCCCAGCTATTGCGATGTCACAGTCGATCAATTATTCACTTCGACACTTTGAGTCCAGCAGAACATTGGTACAGAGTAGCTTATCTCCTTAACTTCCTGATTACTTTTCAGGAATACTCTTGTGTGTTGGATTTTTTTTTTTTTTGAGTGAAAACACTTGTATTTTATGTATGTGATTTTTAAGGGGATCAGTGAACGTTGTATTTTATTCATTCGAGGCAAAAAAAAGCTCTAGTGTCTTCTGGAGGACCACATAATATCTGTCCATGAAATAAATGCACCAAATATCAGTAACTGTCCTTAATATGTCTCTTAATTACATCTGACTGCATTTTACTTAGTTAAATAAGAATAGGAACAGTAAGAGATCACTTTGGAAGATAATTAGCTTGTTACATTTATTGAAGAAATTATTTTCTTAGGGATAACTTGTCTTTTCAAGGCCTGCAACAGGCAATGCAAAGTCATACTGATTTTTAAAATAAAGATTCTTAAAAATAGTTTTTAACCTTCTGAAAAATATGTATAATTTCAGCAGATCCCAATATTAGCGGGAAACGGTCCTGTTACTCAAATTAGGAGGAGCATGTAATTACAAGGGCATAAGCAAAATCGATGAGTTAGACATCTGCTGTTGATGATAATACTGTGAACAAATTGTTCTTTAACAAAAATCCCAAGAACAATAACAAAAAACCACCCATTAAAAACCCCAAACCATCACCAAAGTTCTCCTTTCAAAAATCAGTTCTGCAGACATAAAGAATGGAGTCAATTGGAACTGACAATACATTAACAACAATTTTAATTGAATTGGAAACTTTTGAGCAGTTGTATACCAGGAAAAAAAATATATAGCCTAGGTATTACCATATTTGTCTCAGGTGGTTTGGGAAAAAATTCAGTAGTCAAGGTTAAACATGCAGTCAGTGTATTTATTGCTCTCAGTAACAGAAAAAAAAAAAAGTATATTCTCCAATGTCTTAAGTGGAAGTACCACTTAAAATTTCAGTCAGCATCTCCTGCCTGCCCTCAGGACAAAATCCTTCCCCCATCCTTTCCCTGCACCTATACAGGAAAAGTGTAGGTCAAAACTGCAGAACCTTTTAGTGTTAGTGGTCAGCTGTGCTATTTAAAGTTTTTCTAAGTGGAGCCCTGTAGAGCTGGTCATTTATCACTTTAAAGTGGACTGAGTTAGCACTATGAGGTCAGTTAAATGTTCTTTCAAGGATTTTCTTCTTTTTTTCAGCCTTGGGGTAAAAGAATAAAATTTGACTTCTTACCAGCCCTTGTCAGAGAAACTACACTTGACAAACTTGAAACTGGTTATGATCGTGACACATAACACTAAACCATCCTCCGCTTCATGAGCAATTGAGGTTTAGATTGACCCACTTTTATCTAACAAATTCCTGATTTTCTTCTGTTCAAACAGAATTAAGTGAAAGTACAGTTTCGAGGAGAAATTAGCTGAGGTATTTTCCAGAGCCAAATGATTTTGATTGTAAATACATTCTTTTATATTTTTCTCAAAGTGTTTACTCAATGCTGTAGGCATTTATCCTGTGAATAAAAGTGAACACATAAAACATAGATAATAAAGGATTTTTTTTTCTTCGTTTTACTGACAATGTCTTCAGTAAATTTGATAAATTCAAGGATTTTAGCCCACTGAGTAAAGCAGAGGTGAGGTAGAAGGAATCAGATCTTACATAATGATCTCTAAAGCTGGAAGAAGAAAACTCCAGTGAGGAATAGAAATGGAGGAAAAAGTGCCAATATTAACAGCCTTTTACAGTAAATGTTATCATGTGGATTCTTTCCTCTCTGTGAAGGGAATTCTTACTAGAATGAATCTGTTGTCTCAGAGAAACCTGCAATGAGGAGGACAGGTGATCTATAAGGTAACTGGATGATTTCAAGGTTTTTATAAAATACTAATAATCTGAATTTCAGCTGAAACTATAAGTTCCTGACAATTTTTATGGTGTGAAGGTCTGCTTGTTAAGCTACTGCAGCATTCTGTGCAAGCTTCAGTCTCGTTTCCTCAGAGTACTCTGGGATGGATCAGTCATTTTGGCACGGGTACCCAAGCTTAGGAACTACTAACATACTCCCAAGAAGTGCGACAGCAGGTGCTTTAGTGTTAGTATGTTGTCGGTGGTGAGCATTAAGATAATTACTGCCATACTTTCATCTGCTTCCTTCAGACCAGTTATTATTTTAGACAGGCATTGAATCCAACCTGTTGAATATGAGAAAGCATGTGGTTTAGTTGGTTGACCAGTCTTCATTGCTTCTGTGTGGTGTAAACTGGTTCATTGTCTTTGAGTTACAGGTACCTTAGGTTTTCTGTTGTATGATGTGCACTTCTCTTGCACATTTCTTAACAGCATTAAGGCATAAGCTGACCTGCTGCATCATGTTTATGTTTTACTACAGTCTCATTTTTCCACTAAGATTTTAATTGAAACTTTTATGCTCACAAAATTATTTTAATCCGTTGAAGATTTTAGCAGAGTTTTAATTTTGAGAATGTAAAGCTGTGCTTTAAAGTGAATTATCTTTTACTGTCAGCTGAATTATCTTTTACTGTTGCTGTTTAAGGGAAGGCTTCCAACCACTCGATAACCTCTACAGAGAGCAGAGGTAGTTCCTGTGAAGTTCTGTATTCATATTATTGGGCTGGAAGTTCTGAACTGGATTCAAGTCTCTTTTCCATTTTGACTTCCTACATTATGTTCCTCAATGCTGACTGTTGTGATTTTTTGGCTGTTTTTTTCCTGATTATCTCTAAACCACCTTTGAAAGCTGTCACATTTCTATTCAACTACAAGTTATTTCTGGCCTAGTTGGGAGAAAGAGGGAAGAAACAAAATATTTCTATCCAAGAAATGCTAAGAACAAGCATTTCTTATTATTTGAAGACTACGATATAAATTCAGTGGTGTCTAAAAACTTACTGGGCAGGTAGCTTCAAGTTTTATGTTCTTCAGAATACATTTAGTTTCTTTGGGATCTTGGACCATGAAATTACTTTTAAATCAGTATTTCAAGCCATTGAGAGGCTTGTATAGGTTTCTGTAATACTGTTAACTGTTATGGGTTATTTCAGTTGTGCAAATGAAGTTAGTAGTCAGCCAAGAGGAAGGTTGACAGAAAGTTTTGAAGAGTGGTAAGGTTGTCAATAGGTAGTCAGCATTATGAAGATAAAATTTGATATATAGTCAACTTAAATTTTTCAGGTTTTCCAGCTCTTTGATGTGAGAAACAGATGCTCAGGGCTTCTTTGGAGATGCTTACAAGGCAAACTTAATTAGGTAATAATTCATCTGCTATTTGTGTAACACTCTGTAGAGTATCCTGGAGACTCCTGTGCTAGTGTTTTCTTTAAAGAGTTTGCTAACTGTCCATTTTTATACCTGTACTGTAAGTTCCAATTGTTTCATGTCTAGTTTAAAATCAGAATTAAATAAATGAGTTTTGGCTTTCACGTACAAGCTGAGCCAGTATTGAGACAATTCAAAGAGATCAGGGCTGTCTGAATGCTGCTTGATTAGTGGAAGTGACCAAGAACACATTAGATTTCACTTTGAACCTCATATGTAATTTACCCTCTTAGTTTAATAGCACTCACCTACCCACAAGAAATAATAATATATGTGAGGTCATGACTAAACAAATGTATTTAAGAAAGAAGAGACATTTATTTTCCCTTCTATAGGGTTCCATTCGTTAGTTGAAGGCGTCCTCTCAGCCTTTCAGCAGACAACCTGGAAGAGCAAATGCTTAAGTACGAAAAACCCTCTTTCCTGGATGGTGAAGGCAGTTGTCCATGTGTTCAGAGTCACGCTAGTGATAGCATTTAGAGATGGAAGAGAGAGATTTTCCATAGCTTCAGTGATTAATAATTGGTGGGTATTGCTGGGATATGTAATTTTGCTAACCTTCATAGGTTATATGGCAATATGTGGCTTACTGGGTTCTCTACCTTGGTCATTTAGTGCCAGTTTTCATAAACTTAGCAGAGTGGCAGCTAGGTTCACTGTCAGCCACACTGACTGTATGCTGTCCATCATCTCTTGGATACACAATATAAAGATTTGTCTAATATATAACAATTCATGAGGAAGAACAGGGCATTTTGTGTAACTTCTAAGTAAATGTTCAGAATAAAAGGCCTGTATTATGCAGGGAAAACAAAGAATGTGAAACTGATCGCCTAGGTGAAAAGTACTCTGCGAAATAAAATCTCTCATGGATGGTCCTAACAACAATGTCATGCTTGCATGTTCAGCATATTTAAAAATGGAAAGTGAACTGAAGAGCCATTATGAAAGTTACTGCCATCATCAGTGGTAGACAATTAGAGGAAGAAGAGAGAGATTTTGTACTTAACAGGAAGGTACTGATACTTGAAATGTCTGACTGTAAGGCTGTCTACTAGTCATTCTGTCTGATTATCTGTCATCTTTCATAAACTTTAACGTATCAGTCCTCTAGAGCTCTTTCAGCAGAAGTGCTTGTACCATTAGTTTTTAAAATCTGAAGCCAAGATCTGAAGGGCTAAACTCAAAATTTTTTCAAGGATAATAGTGTCATCTAGAAAAGTGAAATATGAACATTTGCATAGTTTAAATTAGGAATAACTGTATATGCTATGTAGGCCGCTTGTTTTGTAGTGCTTAAGTGCTTATGTCTAAAGTATGTGCACTTACATGGGAATGAAAATGCTTTTGCTAACAGTTAATTTCCCTTGCTGAATGGATACGTAAGTATATATTAGGGCTTTTGCCTGCAGAGCTACCCCAGCAAAACTTTCATCTCTTTTTTTTTTTTGCCTGGAAGCCACGCGGGAAGCATATTGCAGTGTGCCAGACTGAGCTGCAGGATCCTGAATCCCCCAGTCACACCAATTTGTGTGTTTATTTTCTCTACTGTTTGGAAAATTATGTTGATTACGCTGAAATAGAGGGATAAATGTGCTTTATCCCTGCAAATGAGTTACAGAAACCATCTTATATGTTTAGTCAGCTAAGGATTCTTTGTATACTTAAGTTCTTGCACATCTTTCACCTCTTCCTGAGACATAAATTTAAATCCAGCACTCAAGGATATCATACGGATTTGTACACTCGCTGATGGATTGTGGTTCCATAAAACAATGAAAAGATTATGCTTATCCATGCTTATTCCATCTGTAGCAGATGTAATATTGATAATATATTTTTTTTTACTTAAGTCACTCAGCTGTAATCCAGTACAAATTAACTCAAGTTAGAAGTGGTCTTTATTTTAGCATATCGGAGCACTTCAGGCAAGAGACCACATCTGAGTAATTAGTAGTCCTAGAAGATAGATACATTCTTTTTTTTGAATACAACGTGATTTTCAGTGAAACAAAATCATGCTGCAATGTGTTCTTTCCACAGAGACAGGCTTGCTTGCACATTGACTGAAGTGTTCTCTGGTTTCTATCTTTATTTTTTGTGATGCAGATCTTGGGGATTTAAATACAGAGTATCAGGTTGTGATGGATGTTTAGGATCGTGCTTCATGCTATGCAAAATTCCCTCAAATGTGGAGACTTCAGTAGCTGAATTGTTGGCAAAGTTGAGTTGTATGGCTTCCTACACCGTTCTCTACTTTATGGGGTAGAAAGCATGTTAGAAATGCAAATGAGAGTGATATTAACTGATGGTCCAGGTTAAGTCTGGCTAGCATCTCACATGTACATTACATTTTGAAGGTTTTTCCCTGCTATTGGTTATTGAAAAGCCTGAGATACTCCACTGGTGATTAGATGGATCATCAGAGTCAGCTGACATTGCTTATTTTTTGAATCAAAGTGTGTTTGTAGTTTTATCACTAAACAGTTATCTGTGAGCGTCTGGTATGAAGCATGTGTGGAAGAAAATGTGATCCACAAATACACGACATTTCTGTTACTGCTTTCCATAGTTAGACAGATCTTACTATCATGAGATATTATGGTAAGCATAAACCATTTAATTACTGTCCTAAATTTCCAAATTGGTCTCTAGATGAATGTATTACGTCATCAACAGCTGAAGCAAGATAAAATGAAGGGCTGGTACAACAGGAACACAGAATTTGTGGAATGACTTGGAATGACTTTCTAGATTTACCATTGCCTTAAGAGAATTTTCTTTAGAGGTACAAATTTATGTATTTTTTGAATATATCTTATATGCATTGTACAGTAACTCTTCTAGATAAACAGCAAACAGCATTTCTACTGTCTGTGCGCTGTGCTGAGAATATGGGCATGTTACCATCTGCTCCTTGTAACAGGATTGCATATATGTTTAGTGAATGCTTTTGAATAATCCTTTTTTATTATTTCACAATATGATAATATTTCCTTTTAAAATGAACAATGTATGTTCAACACGCATTTGAACATTTGAGTCAACAATTTCTGTGAAAGCTATCATGGTGTAATAGCATTGTATGAAAAGCTCCTTTTCTTCATAAACCCTTATATTTAATCCCTCAAAGCAGCACACAACATGCTGGCCAGAGAATTAACTTCAGATTGAAGATAAAGAAGAGGCCAAAGTTAATGACAGCTACAGAAAGCTGAAAGATGTAATTCAAGTAAGAGAGTAACAGCTTGCAAAACAGGTTGCAGTATTTGCTTTATGATGAATAACTAGTGCAAAAGAAAGTATATTTTCTGTGCCTACAGAAAATCACATTTTCTGGTAAATAGATTCTTAAACTAATATTCCTGGGAACATGCAGGAAATGGATGGGATATGTTTGGGATAATACTGGCTAGCTGTTTTACTTTGGAATATAAATGATAATGCTGTGTAATATAAAATTCATGACAATGGTCAGATTGAAAGTTTCTATTTCATATTATAAGATATTCAAATAGAAAGGAAATCTTTTTAAGGGAAAAATAGAGGTCTAATTTGCTATTGAAACTCAGAGTAGTTGATACCATACTGTAAGAAGTTAAAAAAAAATTATGATTTTTATGACTTTAACTGTGTTCCCACAGAAACATATAGTAAATATTCTGGAAGGTGCAGGTACTTTTCAGCTGTTTTTTGTCCTGTTTTATCACGTGCCTTAGTTATGCATGTACCTCCGAGTTTCTAAAAATTGATGTAGTGCCTCACAATATGCCAGAAGTTAAAGATGTCACAGGGACTCACAGCTGTCTTGAAAAGGTTAATTTCTTCCTGTGGTCATTTCAATTCCTCTGATTAGGGTAATATAAAATACTTTATTCATCTCTTAGCAGTCAAGATGTGAAAAAATTGTTCAAGTCTGTAATGGATGTTTTAAAATAAATGTTCTTGTCATTTGAATGTTACAGGCAAATCCTGGATCAGATAATACTGCTGGCCTGTATTCTGCCTCTACATAATTCATAGAATCACAGAATGAGTGATGTTGGAAGGGACCTCTAGAAGTCATCAGGCTCAAGCAGGGGCACCCAGAATCAGTTGCCCAGGACCAGACAGCTGAATATCTCCAAGGAGTGGAGACTTCACAACCTCCCTGAGCAACCTATGCCTGTGCTTGGTCACTCTCATAGTAAACAAGTGTTTCCTAATGTTAAGAGTGAACCTCCTGTGTTTCAAGTTGTGCCCATAGCCTATGGTCCTGTCACTGGCCATCACTGAAGAGCCTAACTCCATCCTCCTTGCACATTCTATTAGGTACTTACTGATTATATTTCCCTGAGCCTTTGCTTTTTTGGCTCTCAGGGTTTTGTTCATAGGAGAGGTACTCCAGCCCCTTCACCATCTTTGTGGCCCTTTGCTGAAACTCTTTTGAATATGTCCATGTCCCCTTTGTACAGGGGAAACTGTCCCAATCTAGTGTGAATAACTGGATATAAAGGTGGAAAAATGGTGATTTCCAACCTGTTGGAAACTTTCAGTAACAGTGAAAGCTATGGGGGCGAATCTCATGCGATGAAATCTTTTCTCTACTCCAGCTCAACGTTACTTCTGCCATAGGCTTCTAGGCTCAGATTTGGGAAGATTCAAGAGTTTTTTCAGTTTTTCATGACTGGATCTCTGTATTCATCTTCTGCCTGTGCTGTGAATCAGTGCTATAGGAGACTACTCTGTTACAGAGATGTGCACCTTTGTCCTTAATTGAAGAGGCAGGATTAGTGGCATGGTGCTGCTGTGCACCCATTTCTCTGTGTGCCTCTCAGATTGGGTTTCACTGTGTTCTGCACACTTACTATGGAGGGAAATTAAATGAGTCTCACTGCAGTAAGCCATAGTCATTCCTTGAAACATAGTGCAAGTACATAGTAGCAGTGTTCAGCTTGCATGGGTACAGCACTGACAGGGTAAAAATAAAATTAAACACTTCTTTGGAAAATGTACAAAAATGTACCTACTGAACCATGTGATGATGTAAACATATAACAACATTAAAGCAATTCATCTATCAAGATATTTTCACATGCAGAATGAAATACACTTTCATCAAGTCTCCTAATAATTCTTTACATCACATTGCACTGAGAGTACAAAAACTCTGTCCAAAGTACTGTTTATTCTGTTGAGAATCAAAACAGGACTTTTACATCTTCATAGTTCACATAGGGTATCTGTGTACCACCGTTCGAAAGAAAATGCTTCATACATTAATGTTGTGTTTTAAAGTAAGAGTTAGAAATTATCTAAAAATGACATCGTTTAATCAGCATCATCAAACCCTCTTGGAGAATGAAGCCAATACAGTCTTGGGAGTTAAGTAGGGCAGTTTATTAAAACAAATAAAAGCGATCCATTCCAAGCGTTCCGAGTCTCAGCCAGTATAATAAGAGCAGAAATAAGCACTGCATAAGAGAACACTTTAATGCCAGAATCCTCTTATCTCAGAAACCAAGTAATAAAAATAGTTATTATTGTCTGGATGCAGCTAGCTTAGCCTCGGCGTTAAGTACCACAAATAGGAATCTGCTTTTTTACGAGTGTCCAACTGGTTTGGTGCCACATAGGCCAGGAGAGAGGAAGCTGAGACTTCGTTTTGGGCACCCCTTCCTACATGGGTCAAAAAGTAAAAGGCAGTAATGATGCTTTTGATGAATTCATTAATATTTCTTTATCAGATTTGAACATCAGCTTACTTGAGGCTCATACTGAAAGAGCTAAGATGATTATATCTGGTAATGGAAGATTGGTATGGTCTGTGTTTTAGAAAACTCAGAGTACTTTTATAGAAAACAAGTGAAAACATGCGTTTGTTGAATATTGTATGAGAACAAACAAAGCTAGTCTGTCTTTGAATTCATAATGTCTTTATCATGTCAGAAACTTTGTTTGGGAGCTATTTCCAGGAATGGTATAAACGAATCTATTTCTTTCTGATGGTTTTCAGAGTGATGAATATTGTCTTCTCTCTGAGTGACCTCTTAAACTGAGATATTTAGGCTCTACTGTTAAGTAATTTTAAGAGGAATCAGAGATACATGTTTCTTAACAGAAACTTTTGGTTGTAGAAATTGGTGTCTTACATAGCACTCGGTCAATTTACCTTTAGGAAATGCAACAGGGTTCATTTTTTTTCTGTCATTACTTCAGCCTTTTGATCTCATTTAAACAAAGTACTTTAGCACAAGCATATTGTTATGTAGGTAGTTCTGTCAAAATAATGATGCTTTTTAGATCCTAAGTAAGCACATGTCTATGTACTTTGTTAGTAATGTGGAATTCTTTACTGGAAGAATAAAGAGGTCAAGAAGGTAGGTCTTCTGATGGAGGTGGTTCTCCTAGAGAAAACACAGCAAATAATACTGTAGAGCTGTTTAAAATGGTTTTATCAACTCTGCAGAATCAAACATTCCTAACATATAGTTTATTGTTTTCCATAAAGAGTAGCTGTTACTGTTTTATCTTCCCTTAGTTCTCTGCTTTTTGTATAGTTAACTTATAAGATTTAAGTATTTAATTTTGCATTATGTGAATACTTCAAAATACAGATTGATAGTCTAGGCTATGGGAAGGCAAAGCTCTGTCTGTGCCTCCGATCTATCACTTTGCACTGCTGCTTCTTGAGAGATTCAGTTTCTCTCTGTGATATACCTTGAAGATGACTCATGAAGATTAGCATGGACAAAGGGTAAAAGCTTTCCTTTCAGTTTCGTTTGCCAACATGTCAGCTGTGGCCTAGGTCATGGAATCTTCACCTGAGATTTAGAAAAGTCCTTACCAGTGCTGTGCTGGGCTTGTTTGTAAGCAGCTGACTCGCCTAGTAAGTTCAGAAGTATTCATGCAGGCTGTAATCCCCAGTGTCAGCTCTTTCCCTCTGGTTAGTTCTAGGCTTCAGCTGGACTTTTCTAGAAAACAATGCAGGGAATTTGCACATTTACAAATTTGGCTTAAATGTGCAGTGTTAATTTTTTTTTTTTAATTTCTGAACTTCCTGATTCTCTGTTTAGAATCAGATACTGCAGTGGCATCTTAAAATCTGCTGTGTCTGTAACGCCTTCCTACTTGAACTTTCTGAATCATGAGAAGTATTTATTACATTTCTCCGAATGTCTCTCCTTCCAAAATACACTGTTCATATTTTGCTGAAACTGTTCACTTCCAAGTCTTTTGAGCTTTTCTTAGTCCTTTTCTTCTATATCCTTTCATCTTAGCAGGTAAAACATAACCTGCCAAGTTTTTAGCACAGTCTAGGTTGAATAAAATCACTTTACTGTCAGGACATTTCCTGTACGTTGTTATGAATGACAGCACTGCCACAGATTCACTTCTTTCACTTGAGTGCAGTGTTTCTTGTTAACAGAGTTCACATGATGAGCAAACATGTTTAGAATTGCAGGTAATGGTACTCTGATTTCTTTTCACCTTTCTTCTCTCATTTGATGGGGCAAACCCTAATGCATTCTTCTGAGATACTGAGGTGCTTTTTATAATACGTGAATCTCTGAAAAGTACACTTCCTTATTTCTTACAAAACATCATTATCGCTTAATTCGTAAACTACGCTCATGAGATTTTGCCATAGGTAGCCAGTTAGTACTGGTTTTCTTGTTTGATCATTAACTCAATGTTGTAGTTAGACAAACATTTTTCTGGCTTAAATGCCAAAAATACTTAGAGACATTCAAAACCATTAACTGTTTTGGATGACCTTGAGTTTGCAGAAGCACATTCAGTGTGCTGCATGTGCTTTTCTAAGAGACTCTGTGGGGTTTTTTTGCTATGGCCATGGCCAAGTGTATGTATGTCCATATATTTGTGTTCAAAACATTTGCCCATCCTTCTATAAATAAAAAGTTCAGTGATGGGACATCATTATTACTTTCAGTTATGGTATTAAGATGCAGAATAACTTTATGAACAGTTGTACTAGTATTTGGAAAACTTTTCATGTGCCTCACGTAGCCTTCCTCCTCAGGGGAAGTTCTTTCATTGTTGTGTGTCCTGAAGCTTTTGTTTTATGTGATAAAAAACAGTGACATTGCGTATTACAGTAAATATGAGCAGCTTCCTGACTTTCAATACAGAAGACTTTAAGTTAGCAATTACTTAAGTTCTTAGTGATCTTGGTGACCTGGCTTAATTTCAGTCCTTCATAAGTCAGTAGTTTAAGTGACTTTTGCATTTTTCTTACTTTTTAAAAAAATGAAAACTGGTCTGTGCTGATGAGTACATCCTACAAGTTGCTTTTTAGTTTAATGTTGCTAGGTATTTATACCAATTAGTAATTTATAAGATTGTGTAATATATGTAAGGTTTTTGTGTAGTATCTAGGGAAGGTATCACTGAGAACTCGTCAACACTATTTGATAATTTATCTGAAATAATATTGTCAGAAATATTGTCATGACATCTATTACAGATTAAAACAATAAAAAAATGGTTTTTTTAAATACAAAAATGAGCTCCTGCTTAAATTCCTTTATGTGTGACCCATACAACATTAACAGCACTACTAATATTTGAAATTTCAGGCACCAGCAGTAGTTATGTACTGATTTAATTGCCTTATTGTTAGCGTTGACACTTAACATTGCAGTTTAAAACCCCCAAGAGAGTAATTTGAGCTGATGGCGTCTTGAGCAACCTTCTTTATCAGTGTAGAAGCTATACACATCTAATAACATACCTTCCAGAATATGCTTTCTCTGAGATCGAATCTGCAAAATTCAGGCTTTTAGGATGCAAATTATTTGTCTGCACTTTTTGCCCAAGCACTTTTAATTTTCAGTTTAGTTGATGCAATAATATCATAGATAAAATAAGTTTTGAATCCTGACTTCTTGTATTAGAAATTCCATTGTGCATCTTTCTTCTCATACCTTGTTGGCAGCAAGCCTATTGTGTAAAGTTGAGTTTTGATTCTTTGAAGCAAGAAAGAGGTGTTATCTTATACATGATATTGATAACACTAGTAATTTTGTCTTTCATGTAGTCATACATATGTATATATAGTATTTGAAAGGGCATCTTTATTAAGCAGAAGAGTGAAGTATACTGTGTAACTGATAGTTTTCTCATAGAATCCTGTATTTCCATATTTATCCTGTTTATGCTAATCATGCAATTGCTGTATATTCATTTTAGCAGATTTTCATTCTGTGCCCGTCGATTTGGCTGTTTTAACTGTTTTTATGTCTGAAGATGATCCATAGAAATACAAACAAGGAATTGTATCAGCAGTATTTCATTACCAAAGCTGAGAGATGTCAGACATAATTACCGAGACTAACATCTGGAGTGGTTTATTGAAGGGAAACCTGCCAGGATTGTTAGCTCATACAAAGGAGCATTATCCATATGTATGAAGCTTTATAACTGGATCAAGTTGGGTGAGTACTGCAAGTGAAAAGTATAAAACACAGCAAAGATAATTTATGAAGTGCCTACTGCAGTGATGTGTTTGAGTAAACTAGTCAAAGAATCAGAGCCTGTCAAGGTGAGGAGTACTGCCCATCTATAGGAGATTTTGGCAAAATCCTTGGGATAGAGCTTATTTGAGCTTGCGGTGAAGAATAGAGTTAACTGAAATGAGAGCCTCTATAGCAGAGGAAAGGTCCAGAATGAGCATTTGTATTTTCTGCCCTTTTATCGGTCAACCCTTGTTTACTGTAAAATACATTTTGGAGTGCTGAGGGTCTTGCTACTGGTTCTTCTCCTGCCAGGAGCTCGACAGAAGTATTTAGAAGAAGTGTGACTCATCTGTGTGCTCCAGCCTATGTCTCTTCATAGTCTTTTCTTAACAGCCGAGTGGGGGCCAATGACACATGAGTATTTGCTAATTTTAATTGGCGTAAAGCCTATTGCTTATTTTGATGAAAATAAGGCACACAGGGAATACTCAGGTGGAAACTGAGACATCATGTTCTCAATCACCTTAATCACCAGTTTCCTGCCACCCTTTAAATATTTTGTTCCAGTAATGGATGGGATTTTGTGCAACCTCTGTGCAGCACAAGGCTTTAATAGTATATTCATGTGTTATACACACTTTTGCTTGCATTTATGTGTTGCATCTGTGTTGGGAGTTTTATATTTGGGTTCTTTTTCCTGGTGATGACTTACACTCGTAGCATCCAGTAATGTTAATAAAATTATTGCCATAGATCTTCTGTACCCATCCATGGTTACTTGGCAATATTTCTTTCCTGCGGGTGTGTTAGAATAATAGGTTAAAAGTGAGTATTGGAGAGATAAAACTGATAATTTAAATAACATTCCTATATTCTTGCAGTGTTAATTGTAAAGCTTTTATTTTATCTGACTTTCCTATTTATCTTATTTCTGTCATGCGTATTCACTTTCTGGCTTCTTTTCCCCCTTTATTGTCTATTAGATGAATCAGACAATGGCTGAAATGACAAAAAGACAAAGTGTTGATATCAAATGCCTCTTAACTCGGACACCAAAGATATTATTGATCGTTCATGATTTCTGAATCTTTTAAGTAGTTACACAATTTGTGAAAAATATTTTAAATTCATTATTTTAAGATTTTTCTCATGTGAATTTGCAAAATAAGCATGCTTTTGGAAAGTAATAAAGTTATCTCAATTTATTTTTAATGAACTACATAACATAGGATAATTTTCTATATGCAAAGTGAAATACATTTACTGAGTACATATCAGATATTTGAACCTAAACCTGTGTCTTGCCTTAGAAGTTTTTAGTAGTTACTGGTTGCAGAATAGACAGATTGTCCTATTTTCTTAGATAGCAATGGTAAATACTTGTTTATTGACCTGCCCTCAGCTAGAGTTTCAATTCGTGTTTAATTATTAAGAACAAATGAGTCCCCAAGGAGATGCCATGTATTTCATTATGTCTGAAAAGAGCCAGAATGCTGTTCTAATTACTTTACTCATTTCTTCATGTACCAAAATACCCAGTATAGTGGGAACATCAGTATTTTGTATAGAATAAAATATTGGTTTATTCTAATTTTTTAACTAATTTTTGACAGTTTAAAGAAATCCCATAATTCTCACAGAAGGTTTAATTGTAAAATGTACAGCTGCATTAGAATAAATTAATAGCCCATTAATGTAATATCTTATATGTCTGAAGTTAATATATTATATTTAATAAAGTCTATTTAACTACACTGAAAGTCAATAAAACCATAGTGACTATGGTGCAACCAATATTTGTAAGAAATCATAGTAACTCCAAATCATATTGAGGATTTCCCCCTTGGGAGGCAGTTATATATTCCTAATTTTGTTTTGGACATGATCTGAAACCTGGTAAATTGAGATATATGAGTTTTTAAGATGTTTGCTCAAATGATAAGTTGCAATTACTTTCAACAGTAAGTGAAAATAAGAGGTCACAGTGGATTTCATCTTGGTCAACTGTAAACTTTGTGAAACTATACATAATGCATATGGACAACTTGCATAAATAAACAATAGGAACTTATTTTAGAAGTAATAACCAGTGTAATTCATTAAACTGATATGTAATTTTTTCATTTAGATATTTTTTTTCCATAGGAAGAAGTACTGAAAATATGGTACTTGACAGTCTTATGGATAAAAAGTGCAATATATAATGTGCCAGTTCAGAACTGGAACCTCTATTTGATAAAGCTGTGCCAGTGCAATAGATTTATGTTGCAAACAAATCTTTCTTGTCCATCTTTCTTTTGAGGATCAAGTTACCACTTATTTCTTTACATACTGGTTTACTTTTGCTCAAAAGGAAGTAGGGCATTTATTATAGAACTGAAAACACAATCTACAAAAAAAGTTATCACATTTCCAAACAGGATGATGATCATTATTTAAAAGAGTGTGCATCCTCCTTCTCCCCCTCCCTAACCCCTTTAATAACCTTCATGTAATCCTTTAATCCTGTAAGCTTTTATCTGGGGCTTTGTATATATTACCAAAGCAACTTTCTTTCATTACAGCATCATCAAAGAATGAATTTCTGGTGTTCTATAGTGCACAGTGAGCATTAAGAATTTTTTAAAAAACAATTCCTTTCTGTCACTGCTTTGCCTTCTGGATGTAACAAGTTATTTTCCCTGTTTCTCACAATATATTTGAAAGGCTAAGCATTTACAGTTTAGAGGTGTAGTTATAATAATCTTGCAATTTAATGTTTTTCCATGAAACTTCTTAGTAGGGAATAACTTCAAGGAATGTCATGTGACTCACTTTATTAAATTACTGTCTAAGAATTCTTTCCTTAGTGTATAACAGCATGACCTTTTGCAAATTGCCAAGACAGGAGCAATAAATGACATTGTTACAATGAAAAATATGTATAAAAGAGTGTTGCATTTTTAGATATTGAGACTGGAGATCAAGTTATGTTATTTCCAAACTTTATTAGTCATTGATACAAAATTAATTTTCTAATCATAGAATGGTAGGGTTGGAAGGGACCTTTAGAGATCATCTATTCCTACCTTCCTGACAAAGCAGATCCACCTAGATCAGGTCACACAGGAACGAATCCAGGTGGGTTTTGAAATTGTCCAGAGAAGGAGACTCCAAACCCTACCTGGGCAGCCTGTGCCATTACCCCTTGTCCTGTCACTAGATACATTAGAAAAAAGGGCTGCCCCAACCTCCTGACATCCACTGTTTAGATATTTGGAAATATTAATGAGATCCCCCTCCAGTCTCTATATTTAGATTAATTATCTAGACTAAACAGCCCCAGTTCCCGCAGCCTTTCCTCATAAGAAAGATCTTCTAGTCCTCTGATCATCTTGGTGACCCTGCACTGGTTGACCGATTTACCTAAAAATTTGATTGCTATAAAAAAGTTCAATCTTAAAAAGTTAACATTTATATTCTGATCTTTATTCAAGACAAATCTTTAAGCTATTCAAGCAGCTGTAGTTATATTTTAACTGTAATATGTAGATTATCTTTTGATTACATAAATGGAAGGTAGCAGTAATGTTCAATTGCTGTTGTTGAATATGCTGCAAATTCATTTATACATTTTGTGCTTTAAAAACAGATTGAGCATATGCTTTGTATAAGCTATCTCTAAAGATTCTTGGTGTGGGTGAAGTCCAGCATTTTTTTAACCATCAGATCACAGGTTGTTCTTGTATGGGAATCTCTAAATTTTGTAGTTGTCTGCAGTGACTAAAATTAGTGGGGAATGTCTATATGCAGAACGGTTGTAAATACCTCTTCCTGAGTTGTTCTTGCTATCATCTACTGTCAGCAGGCAGAAGTCAGGGAGGAGCATCTCTGCTTCTCACCTTATGACTATTTGTCTTTGTATAGATCGATTCTGACTTTTTAACTCAGGAATTGAGTTAACTCACTCAGTTTAACTCACTCAGGAACATATATGACATTTCTACACCTATCTGCATCATAGGTATTTTTGCATGATAAAAAGTAGCTTAAGGAAGGCATTGCTTTCTAGGCTATATTTGATAGACATTTTATGACCACGGTTTATGTGAAACAAAACTAGCAGTATTTGTGAAACAAATTGTCCTCGAGATTCTTCATATTAAATTAACCTGTTTTAAAGGACTGCCAATTATAATCAAGCCTCTTTTGAAGAGCTTACTGGGTATTACATTTGTAAGTGAGCAATGTATTTGGTGAAAACATTTTATTTTATTTACTTACAGTGCTGTTTCCATCATTTCACAGAAAAATTCTGGCCTAGTGTTTGTCACTGCAAATGTTCAGCCTATAAATGATTGCAGAAAAATGTACTAAGTATTGAAGTAGGCCTAGATTATTCACAGTGGGATGAAATTAATTCTTATGTCTCCTGCTTTCAGGAGAAAGGAAAAATACCACGTTGACTGTACATACAAAGGAGGAAGAACTTTTTTAAAGTCTTAATAAAATTCACATAATATACTTTATTGTTGATAGTGTGTTATTTCTAGTCTTAGGTTAAGTTTAAAATAGTTGAGTGATTAGTTGATGTTGGTGCATGTCAGTGATTCGCCATTGCAGATGGGAAAGATACTTGCTGATTTTATTCCACCTGTATCTTCTTCTATAAAGAGTTCTATTTCAAAGCTACTTAAACCTATCCAGAGCTACGCAACTGGAAGTTATAAAGCAACAAGATTACTAAAAAACCCTATTAATTCTAATAGTAATGATTTGAGCCATCTTGAGTCTATGTGTTAGGAATTTTTCACAAATTCCTATATTTCTTTCACAGTTTCTGAGAAAATGTTTTAAATATTGTTTTAAGAACTGCTGAATAATTGTCGTGACTCTTTTGATCTCCCTTTGCATTCTTAACTTTCCCTTTGCTGTTAAAGCCAGTGTTGTTTTTCAATTGTTGATGTCTGAGCTCTAGCAAAAGTTTTGTTAGTTAACAGGCTTGAAATGAACTTACTTACTACAATCACTGGCTCTTACTTCCAGTATGCCAGAGTTGTGAAAGGACTTTCCTTTCCTTTCCTTTCCTTTCCTTTCCTTTCCTTTCCTTTCCTTTCCTTTCCTTTCCTTTCCTTTCCTTTCCTTTCCTTTCCTTTCCTTTCCTTTCCTTTCCTTTCCTTTCCTTTCCTTTCCTTTCCTCTCCTCTCCTCTCCTCTCCTCTCCTCTCCTCTCCTCTCCTCTCCTCTCCTCTCCTCTCCTCTCCTCTCCTCTCCTCTCCTCTCCTCTCCTCTCCTCTCCTCTCCTCTCCTCTCCTCTCCTCTCCTCTCCTCTCCTCTCCTCTCCTCTCCTCTCCTCTCCTCTCCTCTCCTCTCCTCTCCTCTCCTCTCCTCTCCTCTCCTCTCCTCTCCTCTCCTCTCCTCTCCTCTCCTCTCCTCTCCTCTCCTCTCCTCTCCTCTCCTCTCCTCTCCTCTCCTCTCCTCTCCTCTCCTCTCCTCTCCTCTCCTCTCCTCTCCTCTCCTCTCCTCTCCTCTCCTCTCCTCTCCTCTCCTCTCCTCTCCTCTCCTCTCCTCTCCTCTCCTCTCCTCTCCTCTCCTCTCCTCTCCTCTCCTCTCCTCTCCTCTCCTCTCCTCTCCTCTCCTCTCCTCTCCTCTCCTCTCCTCTCCTCTCCTCTCCTTTCCTTTCCTTTCCTTTCCTTTCCTTTCCTCTCCTCTCCTCTCCTCTCCTCTCCTCTCCTCTCCTCTCCTCTCCTCTCCTCTCCTCTCCTCTCCTCTCCTCTCCTCTCCTCTCCTCTCCTTTTCTCTCCTCTCCTTTTCTCTCCTCTCCTTTCCTCTCCTCTCCTTTCCTCTCCTCTCCTCTCCTTTCCTCTCCTTTCCTTTCCTTTCCTTTCTCCTTCCCTTCCCTCCCCTTCCTCTTTTCTTATTTGTTTATTTATTTCTATAACATGTCTTTCTGTTTTACCCTCTTCTGTTCTCCAGAAAAAATAGGCTGATATGTTGACATTTAGGAACCTCAGCTACAGGAGTTAAGGATAGTTACTTTCTGTGTTGGCTGGGAACAAGAAAGAAACAGTGTATATTCCCCATATATAAACAAACATACAAACAAATAAAGGAGCATTTACTATTTTTATCTCACTGAAAGTTGAGTATATCCATTTGAAATGTGCAGTCCAAGGACTGACCTCAGCAGGTAAGCCTGGCAAAATGCGGAAGCTGGATAACAAAATCGTAGAATCTACATGTTCATGATCTTGCACATGTGTTGTATGAGAAATTGCCCTGGCTGTTGGAAGAAATGGAATGGGAATGCGGTAAGATGGAAGTAATGGAGGTTGATTTTTCTTCTGTCCCTCTGTTCTTCAATCAATTGTGATATCTAGAAGGGCGGTCTTGGTAAGGAAACAGTTACTGCATATTCTGAAGAATTTTAATATGCCTAAATAAACATCATTTGCTTACTGACTGGTGATTACTGAAGGTGACTGCTAGTGGGGGGAAGAAGATGTACTGACAATTTCATTCACAGGGAAACTTTGTAAATTAATAAGTACCTGAGAAAGCCCAGAAGAAGCTACCTAACTCTGAGAAGTGATGTTAAAAGTCAGGAGAAAGCAAAGCTTTGTATTGCTCTCTCAACGGACAAAACTTTGTATTGCTCTCTGTGTTCCTCTACTGCAGGCTAGTTTAAAAAGAGGCAGAAAACCACTGTTTAGTTTTCATTGTGACTGCTAAGACAAATGTACTGAAACCAGACATAAAATACAGTGAATGCAATTTATCAGTGGACCACAATCTTTCTGATTTTCGGGAGGTGAAGTGAGAAGCCTTAGGTATAAAGCCAGTAAAAATACTTAAAATATCTTAGGTGCCGTACCATGGAGCTTTTTGGGTATTGGAGTGAAATGCTGGACTCTTGTTAGGGCATAAAGGGTCTTCCAAATACACTAGAGGTGTTCACTGTGGGACAAGAAGCAAGGCAGGCATTCCAGGATGGTTGGCAGAGTAGAGAGGCAGCTTTGCTATCTCAACTTGCCAAGCCTGCTCAGATCTACCCAGCAGGGAAACACTGAAGACAATTGAATCCCCAGAAGCTTTCAGTATGCCTTCTGGCATATGCATCTTCTTGACAGTTCAGAACTTGCTCTTTAATGCAATTGTCAGCTTCCTCATTTTCTGGTTATGTTTTTTCTCTTATCTCTTACTGTGTAATAGCTTAAAGTTTTTCACCTTGAGAATAAGCTTTTATTGTGAGATTGTATTGCAATCAGACATCCTATTGTCTCCTTGTCTTTGGACTTGGTGACTCTTGCATCCTTTTCTGCACAGCAGTACATTTATTCAAGAGCATTGTAGTGTGTCTTCTCTCAAGAGAATTTAGGGTTTATGTTGACCAGTAAACTGAGATCTAGTCTGTTGATTTGAAAATGGGGACAGGACAACCCTCTTCTGCTGCATTTTGAACGGTGTCCACTGCTATGTTATGTGTTGTTCCTTCCCCTGGGGTGTGTGCAAGGCATAGTCTCTGTTGCGTCTCGGGAGTTAAAAAACACCTCGGTTTTGGATCTCATTAGGAATGATAGCATCTGACACAACTTAGACTTGCTGAGAAGAAAATCAAGGCTCAGCTCATACCGAATCATTCAGCTGAGCTTTCGAAAGTAATCAGTCTGCTGCAAGGAGTCAAACGCTCATCATAGCCTTAACTCTTGGGAATGCAGAGTTGAAATTCTGTCACTCGTTGAGTTTAGGCTGTCCAGGATTGAGGGACAGCTGAACAGAGACAACAAATAACTGATTTTCATTTAAAAATCTTCTCCAAACTGTCTTTGCACACCTAATTGAGGGGTTTTTACCATTTTAAAGTGTCTGCAATTCTATTGTAACTTGCTTTTAACGATGTACATAGCTTTTGTCAACCAAGTAGGACCCAGTGGGACAAGAATATATGATTTTACATTAATTCTTTTTCGGTGATGTTTATGTATAGCAGTGTCTTCTGTCTGCTATTTGAATATTAAGCTTTCTAAGGAATGGGAGCTTGTTTAAACAGTAAAAATTGGAATTGCGAAGGAGGCCCATGTCAAAAAAGTGTGCTTCTGTCTGCCCTATGTCAAGTATACTTTAAAGAGAGGCTGATGAGATAGTTTCAAGAAACTGAAAATGGTGTTTTAGATAGGAATAGCACTCTCAACCTTAAGTATAGCATCACTGTGGCTGCACTCTGTAATTACGATGTCACTTGAGAATTGCTTAACAATTTCGATGCTTTAAACTATGACAGACTAATTCTGCAAAATGTTATTTTAGTTTTGTGGAACTTGCAATGGTGCACAGCTGCTTGAAATTTCTGAATGCACACTACTTTCTGCCTAGAAATTGGAGACAAAAAGGAACCTCTGAAGTGAACTGTCAAGCTTCCTTTAAGGGAGATGATTCAGATCTAACCTTCCACAGTAGGTGGTATCCTCGGGAATGAATGAAGAATTCTGCAAGATGTAGTGCCATTTCACCAGCAGGAAAAGACTTCATATTCAAGATAAATATGCTTTTTGAAAGCTCCTGTCAGATTCAAAATGACAAGGTAGTTCCTAGGCATTAGGCCCATATTGGGATAGGAAACATCGGCACAATCTCAGAGAGTACATTTAAGGAAAGCCAGGATGAAATGAAGGTAATACAGATTGAATTTGTCCCTGAGGTTTTTTGCTTAGAAATCTTGTAAATGTCACATTTTAGTTTTTGCAAACTTTACTTAAAATAAGATTCCTTGTGCTGCAGTGTGTGTAACTGTCAGGATGAATTTATGAAGCTGTATACTTGTCAGTCAGACTGGTGCACTGAGATTTGACAGAGCTCTACTGCCTCATGTCTATACTTCCATAAACTTTTCATAGATCCTTTCATCAAAGATGGAGAAACTTGCTAGTGAAGTTAATAGTCTACCTTTCGCCCCCCAGCCCTCCCACCCCTTTAAAGTAGCCATTCTAGGTTGAGTCCTCCTTTCATCTCTGTTTGACAAAAGCCTACTGTGGAGTGTACCTCAGTCCAGTAGTGTGAATTGTTTACATAATGCTGTTCTTCAGCTGTGTGAAATTATACTTCGCCAACAGTAATCTTTGAAATGTGTGGCACTTTGTCAAATGAAATCCTTTTGCTTTCTTGGTTTGATTTCTTTTTTGGTAAGTCTTGAGGGACGTGTTTAAAGCCTGACTAGATTTTCTTGTCCTTCCTTGATGTACCTCCATAGGTTTCACAGACTTCCTCCTGGTGCACATCAGCATATCTGAAATTAGAAGTGATATTTCTGTTAATCATCTGACAGACATTTTGAGTTGTGGTAGTTTGTGAATATGTACAGTTATATATGGAGACATACACTGTCTTTTTCTAAAGAAAAGCTCTGTATCGGCCATTTTCAGTTTATAATTTCCTCCAAACTGAGGAACTTGAAACACTGTACATCTGTGGTTAAACGAAAACAATCCAGCTAAAGGATGTAATTCGAAGTAAACAGATATCCTCCTGAAATGTCACACTGGTTGAGCATGGTTAGTGAAATGGCTAGAAATCAGAGGCAGTTGCATGCAACAGTTAGTATAAGATAAAAATCTTTTGAAAAAATAGGTAGTATAGATTTTCCATTTGAAGTTTAGTACTCTGGGATTTTGTAGAATATGTTAAAATGACAAACTGAACATCCTAGGACTCTCTGTAGGTGTTGTCAAAGAGCAGATAATTACCAAATGGTTACTTAAGTGTAAGTTTTCCTGAAAAATACAATATTTAGCAATATATTTGTTGTTCCTTTATCAAAGAATTTTGTAAACATAATTTTCAATATATGACTTCAATAACATCTCAGCTAATTGCTAAAAAAAAACCCCAAACAGACCAAGCAAAGGCTGTGTCTTTTTTGCAGTTTGTTTCATTATAATCTTCCCTCCCCCAGTGTTCTCATAAACCAATATTTTTGCCAGATACAGGTTCAGTTACTGTATTTGAAATAGATATAGTAGCAAGTGTTAGGTTAGATGCATACATTTATTGTTACTGTTAATATCAAGGGACTTATTGTGAAATATTTTTGGCCTTCAGCTTCTTTATCATAATTGTAGAACGTCATATGGTTCTGATTGAGATGGATTTAGACTATTTATTGACTGGATGTTTTTCATGAAACAGGGCTGGTGAACAAAAGGAATGCATTGAAATTCAGTAATGTGCATAATTCATCTATCATAATTTAACAAATGGAAAAGACTAAGACAAGCTCCCATCCATCACAATTACTTAACTGTACTCCAGGGTGAGTTAAATTGTATTAAACAACTTTTGGCTTAACAGATTCGGGGAACTGTATTGAGCAAGTTACATCTTCTCTATCAGGTTACTACTACTATTCAGTGATTTACAGTTCTGACATCTGTTACAAAACATTTAATTTGAACTACAGATTATTCAAAACTCCTTTAAAAACAAACTTCCCTAGATAAAGCATTGTATGTGTCTAGCACATAAATAGCAGCAACAAAATCTAAATGGGAAGATACACTACCGTGAATATGAGATGTCCCTCATACCTCAGAGGTACCTGCATATTACCTGGATTAGATGGTGGGGGGGCCACAGCTTTAAGGGAACTGATTTTCTAATTTAGGCAGTTGTATCCAAAGTCAAGGGGAGGTAAATCCTATTGCAGTTCCTGAGACATTTTAATTGCTAGGTCCAGCAGGTGCTTCAATTTCTTTCTTGCCTTGATAGTTTAGCTGAACTAAACTTTTTCCTTATTAATAAGAAACAGTTTAAATAAAGAGGAGAACTCAGAAAAGTAAATTCTTTGTACTTTTCTACATATGCAACAATTAGCCGTTTAATCGGATTGAGACTTTCTTGGAGAAGAAATTTTGACATGCTGTGTCATGAATGAATTCCAGGCTGTGGCAAGTGTTGCTTTAGTGCAAGTATTTGTTCATGGATCACATCACTGACTGTGTAGGAGAAGCAAAAATCAGTAGAAATTTTGAGAGGATACAGGAACAGCAATACTGGTAGTGGCTCCGTGGGGCAGGCAGCAGCAGCTGTTGGACACAGCCCAGGTCTGCAGCTTGTGGATTGACGTATAGCAGCACTGCTTCCAACTGCACAGTTAAATCTTCATCCTCTGCCCATTTTAACAAGGTCTAAAATTATGACAGTTTTAAAGGCTGTCAGACATTCTTTTAGTTGTTGGAATCTGTCTGTCATTAGACCCAGGGTATTAGCTTGGAGATTCTGGCTGTACTGTAAATTCACATCCTTGGCTGCTGGTCAGTATAGCAGCATGGGTGTGATTCAGCAGTGTTACTCTTCACTGTATGGCTTGGCTTGAAGAAGCCCTTAGAAGTGCTAGATGCAGCAAACTGCTGGCAAAATATCACCACTTTCCCCACACCAGGAATTCTGCTAAGAAGCTGTGCTGAGCACAGAAGTTGTTTCAGAAATGTTGCCGTCACATTTTCAAGTGAGTTTGTAATTTTGAATGTAATACTGCAGTTCCTCATGCACTTGGGCACAAAACAGAAGTATCTCTGGAAGGCTTTTTGTTAAGTAAAGAAAAAGAATAAAAGGAAGTGGGACAGAACCACAACTTGTGGACATCTTCCAGTGTTCCTTGATATACTAACATAAGCTCCATAAACTCAAATTAACATAGCTTTGTTCATCATAATAGTGAAAATTCCCCCCTACAGATTTGCCTTGGCATCATCTTAGGGTCTTGCGATACTTAGGCTGTTGGTAAATACCTACAGAATTAGCAACATCATTAATACATGTCTATGAAGTGCTCTTCTGCATTCTTCACAAGTTCAGTACAGCTTTTAAAATATCTAGAGAAATCCTTAAGGTAGTTCCATCTGGTGGAATGTTTACTAAGTTGCCAAAACATATTTTAAAAGCTCGTGTAAAAGCTTATAAATAAAGTGTAATAATATGATGTAAACTTAAAAGTTTTAAAGCATTGTTCTTTAAAATAGTTCTTTAACTTTTTTTTTTTTCCCCATCAAATTGTTCCTTCTCTGATGTTCTGTCATGAGATCTGTTTTTTGCAGAAGAGTCTGGAAAGAATTCCTTTCCTAATCGAGTTCTTCTCATCTTTCCTAGATTATTTCCTTTCCTCTTTAATGCACCATCATTATGCTGAGGAAGCTGCATCAGTGCTGTCTGATTTGAGGAGTATCAAACTCTTCTTAAGCATTACTCTCCACATTGTTCCTTCTATACTTGCCTACGCTTCTTGATTAATTAATCTTGTTACTTGTTTTTTGTGTACAGCTGTGGTGTTCCCTTGTATAGTCCATTTGAAATCCAAAGTCACATTCCCTGCTGTCGTGCTAGAATGAATGTTCATGTTGCAGCCTTTCCCTTGACTTTGCTTCTTCATTAAAAACTTCCTGCTATCAGCTTTTGTGGATTATGGCATTTGTAAGTTTGCTGTTGGCTGTGACTGCATCTTTCTTCCTCTTTCTGTAAGCAAGGCTAGTTAGCTTTTACTTACCTGCTACTTCAGGTTGTCTTGTAGCTGTCTGCAAGGCTACCTTCCATGCCCCCTAATCAAGGGACTTCTTCTACATGCTTATCTTCACTCAAAAAACATCTAAACTGACACTGAGATTATGTGCAAGTAATTAGTCAACTGATAGGATGAGGAGCAGTGAAAGGCAGCCTAATATGATACTAATTAGGGGCTTTTGGCAATGTAATGAAAGATGAACAAAGATGATTGCAGAGAAATGGACCTTAAAGGCACGGATTTACAGTTTTTAGTAAAGGATTTACAGTGTAGAAGCTGTTGTTGATTTACCATCTGTGAGAACTGCTGCAGCAGTGTTAATTTGAGATGTTGAGACTCTTCACAAGTAACTCGGCATGATAGTGGTGTGTCCTTTTTAAAGAGCAAAGCCATCTTTGTTGCTTCACTTTTTGTCTGTCTGTTTGGGAAGGACTTTCACAGGGACTATTGTTTGCTGTATGAAAAAGACCTCAAGGTTTCTTTCTTGTCAGGTTTAGTGAATGTCAGATGTCTCCACATAGTGCTGAGGACATTGTTAATGCAGAGATTAGTTCCCTGCAAAGAAAATGCCAGAGTTAGGGCATTGCCATAACATCAACAGCAAGTAAGCAGATAAGGAAGCTCTGGTGCCTTTCCTTAGCAAGGAGGAATGTGATCAGAGGGCAGCTGTGTGAATGTGCAACATCCCCATTACCCTCATGTCCTGTACCTAGCTGGCCCTGAAGTACAGTTGGTTAAAAGGATGGATGGTAAGAAGGCCATTTCTTCTGTTCTGATATGCTTATCGTGAGGTAAAAAAGAAATCAAAACAACAACAAAAAAAACAACCAAATGAAAAGGTGCAGGGGATGGGGTAGGGTATGGGGCTGAAGAGCAGATCTGCTGAAAATCACTGAAGGAGGAAAATTACTTTAGTATTAGTATTGCACTTACCTTAAGCAAGTTTCCAGGATGCATAAATTTGAAGCTAGATTAGAGTACTTTCATAAAAAATTGGAAGGTGAATAAACTAAACAACAGTGTGAAAAATAAGAAATACAAATTTTTCGTCCCTGTGGTTACTTTAGCTTAATTCTTGGTTGCTCTCAGGTTCACCTGAGATTAGGGGGAGAAAAAAGGAAAATCAAATGTGCCTAAGAACACAGGAAAATATGGATGAATGTGATGTGTGTATAATATTTGGGGCACTTATCTTGTAAATGAGGCAATTTCCTGCAGTAAGGAGATCCGTGGTTTTGTAGTACTCTCATAACTGTGGAAAAAGAGATGCATTTTGTCAACTGTAGTTTACATTTCACATCAATAAAATAACCTGCTAAGGAATAGAAACTATTAAACATAGCGAAACTGGACATTCATCTTGCAACTACTAGTCTCAATTTTAAAGAACAAAAGCTTATTATAAATTGTTCTCCAGAAGGTTCTCATGCATAGAATTTCCTGTCTCCATGAATGTTTGTTTAGTCCTTTATTTACTTTTGTTGAACTCTGTTTCTGTAGCCCCATTGTTTGCAAATCAATGCCTTTCTAAATAAAACACCACGTTTCTCAGAATGCTGCCAATCATTTCATGCCACAGGTGAGTTATATTGTGGTATATTTTTTCCCTTTATGAATAAAACAAAGTGCTTGAAAAGTTGTGTGCATGTGCTCTTAAAAGTCTGATCCAGCTTAGTGGAGGTATTTTTGTTTGTTTAGGTTTTTTTGTTGTTTTAGATTTTTTGATGGAGGGTAGACCTGGTAAAGAATTTCCTTGCTTCACAATTCAGAACTACTTTTTAGGTTAGGAATTGCCCGGGACTGTCCTTACTTCTACTGTTGGCAATTTACTTACAAGCATTATAAAACCACATAACTATGTTGATGTACTTGTTTATCGTGAGAATAAGACATTTCTTTCTAGCAAATCATAGGTGCTTAGTTCTGCTTCCAGAAGTAATGTGGATTTGGAATTAGTAGAAGAGATAGTCACATTTATACACAGAATGTTAGTAACTGCAATAATAGAATTGTTTGTTTTCTCTTTATTAAGAAGGGAGGAAAAATAAAATAGGTTATAAAAATGGAGAGGAAGTGGGGTAAAGAGGGGAAGGAGAAATGGATGTGCATTTTAAAAAGTTAGTAATTTTTTAAAAATTGGTAAGATAAACCATTAAAGGGGTGAATGGCATGACCAAGTAACCATAAGTCTGTCAAGCAGATGTTAATCTGGTGCGAAATAATAGAATTGGGTGCCTGGGAGTCAACTGTGTTACGTATCTGTAATTCTTCATTAATTAATTTCAGTCAACACAGGGTTATGGGAAATGGATCTTTTCTTAAGAGAATATGATGTTTTGAGAGAACAATTTCAACTTTTCAAAGATATGTGACGTTTAATATTTGTAGAATATTTGATTTGGTGCCATGTGACATGTCAGTTTAGAAACTGGAATGTTATAGAATCATCAGCATACGTCAAGTGTGTTTTTTAAAAACATGGCCAGTAGGTCTCAATAATATAATTGTAGCCAGTAATCAATGTGGAGGTCCTCTGAGGATTAATTTTAGATCTGACAGTGTTTAACCTTTTTATTAGTGATGAGAAAGAAATATAGAATCATTACTGATAAAAGCATGCAGATGACAACAGGGCTCATGCCATGCTAAGCAATGATCAGAGGAGAGTTAAGTGATCTTGAAAGCTGGAGTGCAAGAAAGCACTGTATGTTTTGACACAGAAATGAAGATATGCCTCCAGCCTAAAGAAATACTGTCAAGGAAACAGTGATTGAAAAAGGCTTGCAAGCCATGCTTTTTGATGTCTGATCAGAAGTATCTGAAACAGGAGAAATACTTTGCTTTTTTATAATGTCATTGGAGTACTTGATCTAGCTCATGCAGCATCACAACTTATGAAGGACAACAAACTCAAGGAAGCTCTGTATGTCGAACTGTTGTTTGGAAGCACAGCTTTAAAATTATTTAAATTTGCCCCTAGAATCTGTTCACTAAATCAAATTTATAATTTTTGATTTGGGTTTGCAAGCATTGCTGTAGAGAACTGATGTTTAATAATTGAGGTGACCCACAGAGTGAAAACAAACCTGAATGACTAAACAAATTTAGGCTGAAAATTAGGTTAATTAATTTTTGGAAAAACTTAAGGGTTGAAGTGGATTTTCTTTTAGTGCATGTGGTCCTGATGACTGGTCAGCCATCTCAACAACTCTTAACTTTCTCAGCCTGTTTTGATAGGAGAGGTGATCCAGCTCTCTAGTAATTTTTGTGGCCTTCTTCGGGACTCACTCCAACACGTCACGTCTTTCACATTGAGGGCCCCAGAGCTGCACACAAGACTGCAGGGGACATCTCACAAGGGTGGAGTAGAGGGGCAGAATCACCTCTCTTGACCTGCTGGCCATGTTGCTTTTGATACCCAGGATACAACTGGCTTTCTAGGCTGTGAGTGTACATGCTGAGTTGTATTTAGTTTTCTTCCTGGGATGCATTAGGGGTGTTGCCAGCAGGTTGAGGGAGATGATCCTTCTGTCTGCTCAGCATTGATGAGGCCACAGCTAGAGTGCTGCATTGAGTTCTGGGCTATGAGAGACACATGGACACACCAGGCTCTTTCTAGTGGTGCCATGAGACAAGTCCAAAGGCAATGGTCACAACCTGAAACACTGAAGGTTCCCACTGAACACCAAGAAACAATTTTGCTCTGTGAGGGTGACTGAGCACTGGCCTAGGTTACCCAGGGAGGTTGTGGAGTCTCCATCCTTGAAGAAACTCAGAAACTGTGTTATCCTGGGCAAGCCAACCTTCATCCTTGGGGACAGTAAAAAGCCATCTGGAGGTGGTCCTCAGGAGGCTGCCCTAGATCAATGTTCTCCAAACTCTTTTGATCATGCACGCCATCAGTAAAAAGTGTTTGAGCACGCACTTGCAATGTGTGTGTATTTATTTATAATTTATGTTCTGTCATGGTTTAGACCCATCCAGGGAGAAAAGACCATGATCAGTTTTAAGTACCACAGGCCTTTGAACTCCTTAAGGACAGGGAGGGCTTGATTGCTACTTATGGTCCTGGGCAAACAAGACAAGACTACTCAGCTTGGGGAAGAAAACGAAACTTAACCAACCAAAAAATAACAAACAAATATACAATCGAAAAACAATACAGAGTATGGCAAATGAGTCCTTTAAGATCCCCTTTCCCCCACCCCTCCCCTCTTTGTGGGCTCAGAGCCCTGAGCCCAGTGTTAGTACCTCTTCCCCGCCCACCATAAGCGGGGCTGGGGACAGGGAATGGGGGGTGCAATCAGTCCTTATCTAATGTCTCTCTTGGACACTTATCACACTCCTGAGAAGTGTTCTTCGCCAGCCCTTCCTTGCTCCAGCTTGGGGTCTCCTACACACTGGGCAGCCCTGCACAGGCTGCTTTGATGGGCCTCTGTAAAAAGTTTTAAAAGGATGACATAAATATGAAGGAAACAATATTTTTTCTTTTTTTAGTAATGGTAAAAAACCCCATTTTTGTTCTTCTAGTTAAAATGCACACAGCCCACTAGAGCCGTTGCTCCAGGTCATCTGTCTTTGGGAAGGGGGACCTCCCCAAAGGGACCTCCAGAGGTCCCTTCCAACCTCAGCCCTACTGTGACCGAAGAATCAAAAAATGCAGAGTAGTTGTTTTAAAAATATACTTAAGTCATATGTTTGAGATAATGTCGTGATAACTGGTTTATTCTGCCCAAATGCCTCTTTCAGAGAGGAAGACAAACATGAAGAGGACACAATAGCTATAGATGCATAATCCTCAATATCAGGAGGTGATTGTAGGGAAGGGTCATGCTTCCACACCTGAAGCTGAAGAGAGGACTGTCTCACTAGTTGATAGGAGCAGTACTTCAAAGGGCTGTAAGCAGTTAGGAACATTTGCTGAAATAAGAAAGATACAACTGATCATCAAGATCTATATAACATCAGTAAGGAGGGAAGAGGAGAAAGAGACACAAACACCCTTTTTTTTGTGAAAAAAGTTTTTTAAAAAATCCAAAACCAAAGAGAAAATAAAATTAAAAAAAAGACTATTCCTCCAAGTCCGAAAAATGTTAAACATTATGGAAAAATCCTCACGCAAAACACACTGACTGACTCTGTTAAACTCTTCTTCTAGTATGTTTTTGACTTGAACAAATAATACTTTGCTTTTCCAGGCTGCTTGATTGTGAGCTGTCACCCTTGGCTTCAATAGGAGCAGAGGAACAGCAAAATGTGACTAGATCAGGCTGGCTGACAGTAGGATAAGGGACTGCAATCTATGATTTGACATGGCAGTAGGAGAAATATCAAATTCCACCCCTGAACAGAGCTGAGAGCTAAGACCTGAAATGGTGTTCAATTAGATTATTGATGAAACAAATGCAGTTAGCTCATTAACTCTGATATTTATGTGATTTAAAATGTTTAAAATCTGTGATTGCATATATCATTTAAACGTATGTTCTAGTTCAGGCAGGCATTAATTACTGTAAGTCCTGAGGTCTGTGCTGTGCATGGAGGTGGACCTGGGGGATGACAGATTAATGTATGAATGTCTTGCATGTATTTGAAATATCCCTGTGTTGGGACTTCATTGACACTTCACACACAATTCTTAGCACCGATTGAAGTCTTCAGACCTATCACCTACCTCAAAAATAGAGACCAAACACAAATTTTATTAAGATTTTTAATCATTTAACCAAAATGCATTTACATAAGAATAAAATTGCTCCAAAAGCTCATTGGTGTATTTTTTCCTCAATGAAAGGTAAACTAAGAAAGATGCTTCAAAATACATTAAAAAAAAAATCCATATACTCTGTATTTAACAGGCTGGATGGTAGTGCTAAATGCTATAATAAAAGATGCGTACTTTCAAGTAATTAATCCAAAACCACTGAGCTAGTCTAATCTGTCATAAATCAGTGATATTGTCCTAATCTATACTGTTTGGAACGTGAGCATACATTTAACTTTGTTACATTATCCTATTCTGAAGTGAACTTTGGCAACTGAGAGAGTAGGATCTTCCTAATTTAGTATCATCACAGGGTCCCAGACATATCATACCCTTTTCACAAAGAATTAGAGATGCTTATACCCGTACTGTGACCTGGACAAAACATTCCTCTGATCGGGCACAGAGCAGGAGTTAGTAGAAAGCAAAAAATAATTGGAATAAACCTGGCAGTCTTTGAATTTTCTTAGGTACGACACACACACAGATCTGAAATGGTTTCTACGAGGTCAGAAAGTGTGAGGCTCTCTGTGGTCTTGTTTTTGTCTTTATTGTGGTAGAACATTTAAGTGAGTTTACTACTGACTTAACCCTCTTCCAGGCAAGAATTGGAAGTAATTATTTCATTCGAGTAGAGGTAGTGCCCTGTTCTGCTATGTGCTGGATTCAAAAGTTTGCTTCTTGGGTCGTATAAGCTTGGGCATGTCAATGTTTCTGCAGTAGTGTTTTTTAAACCATCAAATGTGAGTCCTTCTTCTAGTTGATGAGACCTTGTGAATATGTCAGAGGTTTCTAAAGTTAATTATTTGCTCTTCTAGAGGGAGGCTATAGACCTGATGAATGAAACAAAGTGTAATTTATTGCAAGAGATAGTGACTAAAAATTGAGGAGAAAACAAAGCAGCAGCTAAATGCATTTTAAAAACAAAGTTATTTATACCTGTAGCACGGTGAAAGCCTGTTGTGCTGACTGGATTTAACAAGCAGACCTGGGATTCAGCCTTGATGCTGCTAATGACTGGAGGCGTTATTGATGTAGGGAACTAATTACCCGTGTGATGAAGTTGCCTGCTGGAAACTGCTTCGTCACTGGGGCACCTCCTACAGGTTAATTCATTGAGCAGCATAGGTAAAACCTCCAGATGGAGGTCCTGCTCTCTTTTCATCCAGGCACAGAGAGTTGTACTGACAGCAGTAACTAAATCAAGATGAATATTTTCTTGAATTATTGATGAAGTAGCCAGAGCTGTATCATAGAACTAAATGGCTTGGGATGCATCTTTAGCAGTTCCTATTTGCTGTTTGGGAAAACAGATACACAGTAACTTTAAAAAGCAAAGCAAAATGAGTAACAGCTTATCCTTCCTGAAGGAAAGCCCTCAGATTAAATGGGAAAAGTAAAGCAGAAAACCTGTAGATTTAAAAACGAAGAAGGAAAAAGAAACAGATTGGGGAATTCTTCAATTAGTAGGCAGGGGAGGGGCTGTGTCAGCTTTATTATTTGTGTGAATTTGTTCTATGTATAAAAATCTTTTATGACATTTGTTCTCAAATGTCTCAGTACATACATTAAAAGTCAGAACATAAACAAGCTCATTTAATTAAATGATAAACTATTTCCCTTAAAATTTATAGGGAAAAATAATTATTTGTGAAATAGTCTAAAAACAAATACAATGAGTACCAAGGTGTCTGATCAGGGGTGGATTGTTTTTTTCAGTTACACTATCCATTGATAAAGTAGAACATAAACTTCAATATATTTTCTCCAAATTTTGAAATATCTGACTGAAGAAATATAAAATCCATGTATTATTATTAATTTTACAAAAATATTTTAAAATTGTGGAATGTTTTATACAGAAATGTTAAGTGTTTTGGGTTGTTTTTTTCTTAATTGTGGTATAGCTGAAAAGCCTCCGAGACTAGCAAAGCTAACGCTGCCTTTGTTCTTTACTTAAAGCAAGAAGTGCATTGTAAATAGTCTGGATTTCTCATCCAAGCTTAATATGCTGTTATCTAACAGGATGCACTAAGTGTTCTGTAACAACTGCAGAACTCATCAAGCAAATGGAAAGATTAGCCCCGAAATCAAGCTTCAAACTTTTATTTTCTCACAATCGATAAGCAAGTAATGCATGTTGGATTTATAATGCTATTGAGATTGACTGCTTAAATCCTTTTTAAAGTTCAAAGCTGGAAACAGATTGTGTGTACAAGCAATTCACAGTAGAGTTTCTAAGCAGAGGCTTCTGATAAATAAGTGAAATAGGGTTTGACTGAAAAGGCCCATCAATCCCATATGGGTTTAGCAGGAGGATTTGAGACTCAAAAAGACAGGGGTTTGGAGAACCATCAAGCATTGGTTTCACATCACCTGAGATTGCTTTGTGGAATCTGTCTTCTGGGAGAGGTAAAGACAAGAGACTCATTAAAAATGAGCAGTTCCGGGGAGAATGACTGAGCTTCAAGTGTACTTGTGTTTTTTACCTCTAAGAGTTTAAAGGTTGAATATACATTTTAAAAGCTCAACTGACGGGTGGGAAGAGTGCTGTCAGATTTCTCACTGAAATCCTTTTATGTATGGACAAGTAGGATATTACTTACAGTAATTTTTGACAACAGAAAAAAACAATACAAAACAAAACAAAAAACCCCAAACAAAAAACTCCAAAGCAAGAGAAAATCAAACAAGAAGAGTTACTCAGCTCAGAATGTCCTGCTAGTTGAATGAAATTATAGCTAATCTCTTATCTATCAAAACTGGTTTTTTGTCTTCAGTGCTTCTGTCTGATAACTTCAGAGGCAGTATTAACTGTCTCTAGGGAAGAAATGGGTCTTAGGGCTCATTTTGAAAATATTCTACACTGACAAACCAACTGTGGTATCTCAAAATTTTCTAGGAGCCCATCATTTAGAGCTGACTTTTACCTATTCCAAGACTTTGAACCATGCACATTGTATTTACTGATCTTAGAAAAACAGAATGATATTGAACTTTAAGATCAGAACTTAGCTGCTTATTTCCTTCTTATTCTGATATAACCTGTGCTGTTAACAGATGCAGTTATAGTAGTTATACAGTAGCTAAAGTAATTTAAAATACCACAGGTTTTGGATATTCTGAAACAGCATGAGGATTGTTTGTCAGTGTCTGTCCATTTACCTAAGGCTGTAAGGCAAGGAATGAACAAAAGCAACTTTGACCTATGAAGTAACACTTTTGATTGTTCAGTCAGAACAAATGTTCTTTAACTCAATCCGAATTGTAAATTTATGTGGTAAATGTGTAGAGGCAACATAGTCTTTTTCTTATAGTCTCATAGTGTGAAATGCAGTTGAAAGCGGATCTGTTTTGTGAAAACTTGTATGACTCTTGGTACAACCGCAGACAAAAGCACAGCAGCAGCTCCCGTGTTGCTTATTCTTGCCTTTGTTCACATCCATTCATTCATGGCACATCCATGACAACATGGGAAAATCTGTTTTTGGGGGGAGGGATAATTGAATTGCACAATTTCCAGCAAAGAATGAAGATACTGGCTTTTAGTAATTTCAAGAAAAATGTGCTAGTTTTCAAAATTACCTAGAAGTACCTTAGTGAAAATCCAAGTGTGCTGGGATCAGGAACTAAATGGCTTTGTGAGTTGAATGGCTGACAGGGCTGGCTGTGAGGAATTTGGTTTGATTGTCTTTTATGAAGCTGTATTTCTGCAGCCGTAAGATGGATGTAGCATAAAAAGGTTTTGTCCTCACAACAAACTAAAAATGTAAAACGGTGTTTCCTGAATTATGTTAGAGAAATGATCTGGTGTGATCTCATAAACACAGTCTCAGTGTATGTTTTGTAGGCTACACTATGATTTAAATAAGGGTTTGGGGTGAACAGACCCTTTTGTGATATATTTTGGTTGTGAGGTATGCATTTTAATCCTCTTCTCCCAGCTGGGTGGGGAAAAAAGACTCACATCCTGTTTTTCCCTTCCTTCTGAATTGCACTTTCTTTCATCTCAGATTTTTGAGTGTATACATTTCTTTCTTGAATATCATCTTTGCAGTTTTGTATTCTTTTCCAAATAATTTCCCAAATTTTCCTTGTGCTGTGTTTTTAATGATATATGAAGATGCTGGGGTAGTCAGATGAGGCAAAATGAAAAGAAGTGAACAGTTTTTGGGGTCATCAATTACAAATGTGGAATTAACTAGAAGCTACTGAAAGCAGGCAATTTTCTTCTTTCCTTTTGTTTGAATTTGCCTGTCTTCAACAGATCAGCACAGCTACTTACATTCTTCATGAATACTGTATCAAGAGTTTAATGGCAAGTGATTCTTGAGCTTACCCTTTGCCAAAACAGCACTTTAGAAAAATTTCAGGATTTTGCCTAAAGGCCTTGGTAGCACTATAGGAGAAGAATGAAGCTGGGTAAAAAAAAACAAAATCAAATGAGTGATTTCTTACTATGTGTAAATGTTTTCTTTTTAATTCCAGCTGTGCATGCTTTGGCACGTTTTGGTGATAGCTCTCCTCAGTGAACAGAAAGGAGAAGTGAAGCTAAAATTGCTGTAAAATCCAAGTGAGGAAAGGGTACAGGCATTCTATATAATAATTAAATTAATAGGGATACCTTTTGTTACCAACACAAGATATGACAGATGCTGAATGGAAAAGAAATATTTGCCGTATGTGTTTTGTTCCTTGTCTGACAGGAGGGAGAAGTGCTGCAGACTACTGTTTCCGAGTCCCAACTGGCTTCTATATGGTCTAGGCGCTAGACTGAAAATGACCCTTTTCTCTTCTTCTTCACTAGGAATAAGTACAGAAAACACATGATTTGTTTTACTGTACTTTTTCAAAACAAAGGTGTCATTTCAAGTCTTTTAAGAGATACTACATGTTAACTTGTCAAAAGAAAATATACCTAATTGTTACCTTCTGTATATAATACTGCAATGTGTAAGTTTCCCACCCTCCCAATATGTCCATACTAGTCTTGATTTAAGGTAATCGGGGAAAAAAATACCTCTCCCACATCTCTTTCCTGTAGCATCTGCTTTCTTTGCCAACTGAGATTATTAAATGTTTCTAGACATTTAATAAAGCGTTTTTTTTCAGTTCTGGGTGGTAGCTATAAAAATAAATTAGGCTGGTTGTTGAGTCTCCTTCTCTGGAGACATTCAAAACCCACCTGGATGAGTTCTTGTGTGACCTACTCTAGGTGGTCTTGACTGTGCTATTTGAATAAGGAATGTATATTTCATTATTAACTTGTGTCGGACAGAAAGACCAGCTAGTAGTTTTGACATCCGGCATGATATGTTTCCCTATTACTGATGCAGAAAATCCTAATGACTCTTGCAAATATGCTTGTTTTAGTAACATCTTTCAAGATAGGCTTTCCTAAATATGTTTCTGCATAATCCTGTACTTTCTTTATTCAACTGAACATTTTAATATTTATTTTGGTAGACACATTCTATTTGATGACAATTCCAGCAGGGATATCATTTGTGTTTGTAAGCATAGGTATGCACTTGCCTATACAATCTGTGCCATACATTAAGAAAATCTGTCTCTAATACTGCAGAATTGATGCGACCTGATCTAGGTGAACCTGCTTCTGTAGGGGGGTTGGACTAAATCTCTAAAGGTCCCTTCCAACCCCTACCATTCTATGATTCTATGAAATCAAATGCCCAGATGTTAAAAAATGCCAGAAGTCAGTTTGGTCAGAGAACACTAATGTATACCCATTTTCCCATAGGCCTCATAAGAATTCACTGACCTAAAAATTACACAAGTGTATTGATATTATTTGATTATATGAGATGGGTGGTATTTCTTTTAGGAACCCTTATTCCGTGTCTTTTATCCATGATAAGTGATGTGTGTTCCTATGTCTTGGTATATAAAAGAAGTTTAAACACACGTCTTGAGAGGAACATGTTCTGTTTTTTGCAGGGCATTTCACTAGAGTCCAGTAACCCAAATTTTGAATTCTTCTAACTATCTGTTTGGCAAGTGAAGTTTTTTGGAAAACATTTTATTTGCCTAAATGCAGGCAGGGAAGGTTAGAACTGACAGATGTGTCTTCCAGAAAATGCAACTTTGCATCGGTGTCCCATGTCACTAAAATGGAAATGATTTTGGAGACATTTGTATTGATTCAGTTTCTGTCATGTAAGTGGAGGGAGAACAGAGAGAACAACTGTAAATGTTTTATGAACACACAGTGAGCTTTTGAAGTCTCAAAAATATCAACTTTAAATGTTTATCTGAAATGTTTGGGTTTTTTCTGTTTACTGCCATCACACATGTTACTGCCACATTTGGGTCTGTGAATTCAAAACTCTCTAGCTTTCTCATACCACCTTTTCCACAAATCTTAGCACAATTTTGTATAATTTTGTGTCTGTTACTCTCTCATACAGGCAGAATTAATATCTAGCTTTTCATAGTTGTGAAATATGTCCCCATCTTCGCTTTGGCTCCTGGGACTTTTTTTTCTAGGTAGTTCATCCATCCTCTACCTTTTTCAAAATCCCTTCTGAGCCACAGTCACTGAAGTTCTTTAATTCTGAATTCTGCTTCCTGTTGCTCTTCTACTTCATCCCTGTGCATATGAAGCCTTGACAAAATGTAAATACTATTTTAAATTAGATCAACTTTATGCAGCACATGGTTTTTCAGATTCCCTGACCAGTAATCTACATTAGAGCATTATTTTACAGCTCTGAACACTTGTCTCTAGTATAAATAAAAAACTTGGTATATTTTGAGAGAAAATAAATGTTCCTTTTTAAGAAGAGACTACCCACTGTTGAAAGCTCACTTGTAAAGCCTGGATAAGAATTTTTGGTGTGTGTATGTCACTGCAGATACATGACATCTCTGTATGCACTTTGGAGGTATTTTTGCTTGCTGTCTTTGAGCTAACATGTCTGGAAAGTCCTTTTAAGAAGTAATACTGTAACACCTTTGAAAGGGCAGGTAGAGCCTTTATTCTTTCTGAGAATTTACACACATTTGTAATGCAGATTCCAGGATGGTTGTTATTTCTAGTTCTTAATAAGTTTTCTATCTAGTCGTAGTTAGTTTGCTTGAAGCTTTATTGGCTTGACTGTTTACTGTTTGCAGAGAGATGAATAGTTCTATGTTAGAAGGTTTTGGTAATAAACCTATCTTTAATAACATTTATACAGCAGACAAGATCTGTCATGCAGGTTTAAAGGCAACATTCGTATTTTTTAATGTTAAAAATTGACCATTGGTTCTCACTTTTGCTTTCTTTGTTGGACAGTTTATCATTGAGAATGGGTTTTTGTTTTCTGCATTATGATTCCTTACCTGCCCCCAAAGGATTGTTTGTTCTGTAATTTGATGATTTGTCAACATAGGGACGAAGGATCCTGTTTCCTAATGCTGTGTTGTCTAATTGTTGTGAGAGTGTCTAGATACGATGATTTCCCTGAAATCTAAAACTTAAAAAATGTAAAAGGAAGCACCAGGTAGCATGGTAATGCTGCTTCACTATCCTGAGCAGTAACCTTTGGGACTGAAAGCTGAGTTATTCACAGTCTAGTCAAGCTTAACAATGACAGTTTGTCACAGTTTTCAGTTATTTCATTTTTAATTTGTCCTGGATATGTTATCCAGGTGATGTGCTTGGTCCATTGCTGTTGGCTGCAGGGATGTTCACAAGACTGGGAGGGAGCGTGGCTGGCTGGGGGAATGGTATATTCTTGGTTTGGACAGAGGCTCCTTTTGTATAGAAGGAAAAGATCCATTGCCTAAAATGAGATTAACCTTTCACTGTATTACCAAGACCCCATGACATGATGGGGCCTAGACACCCAGCTTTCTGATCAGATATCAAACCTTTTATTTGTGTTTCAAAGAACAGCTACATTATACTTAATCAACATAAACACATTTCCAGAGTTAAATGGAAAACACACAGACAGCAGAATTTAGAATACTTTTAAAATGAGATGAAGAACAAAATGTGGAATTCAGTAAACTCATCTTCTGAGTTCACCCATTCTGCAGTAGAATTCATGGTGCTATGGCAGACCAGAAACCACAAGGTTTTACTGTAAAGACAAAAAAATCATTTTATCCTAAAGCAGGGTCCTTCTATCAGTTCTAGTGTGCACATATATTAAGTGCCAGTGCTAGCATTGATACTCATGAGCATTACAAGTTTTAGCACTTGTACATTTGACAGCAAACTTTTGATAGAAAGTACATATTGATCTGAGGTCTTTTGCAGTATATATATAAAAACAACAAAAGTAAAGCAGCATCCAGCATAACTTGAACTTTTTTCCTATGGTAGCTTTTATCACTTAAAGATATTCTCTGAGAATGCTTCATAATAGATGTCATAGTCTGTAACACACAGAATACTTTGACTAAAACCTTATTCATGTTAGGAAAAATATGCTTATTCTTTATCTCATTTACTTTAATTGGTTGCTTTCATCTTAAATTATATTCCTGATCTAAACTCATAAATTTTTCAAGGTCTGAAGTAATCTAACCAAATAAAAATAGAAACATGTATAAAGGATTACATTTGGACATAGTTACATTGAACTGGATTCATGATGGTTAAATGAATAATTGCAGTTGAAAGATCTGTAGGCTGTAATAGACTGTGTTTCATCTTTTGCATTTGACAATTCAATTCCTCATGGGAATCTAAAAATATCTATAAAATGCAGCATAAGCTAAAGAATCTTAATGGAATATGTATCTCCCACTTTACTTATAAATAATTTGGTCAGCACAGAATTCACCCTTTAAAATAGAGTTTGGCTATACAAACTGTAATGTCTGTATACAGGCAGGGTAATTGGTTTGCTTGATTAAACTATATAGCAGAAAATACGTATTTTGATTGTTATCTAATAGCAAAAATGGACAGAATTTCTCAGGTGTGCTAGTTGATTATAAATAACCACCTGTCTTGGCATTGGCTTGTTTCAAAACAGTGCAATGGTGAGAGACGTTAAAGACCACTGGTAGTTTTTCAGATATTACCAGTCCTTGTTGGTATCAGATGTGGATAACTTTTTGTGAAGTGGAAACCTTGTACAGTAAGAGCATTGTGACTAGAAAATAGGTGAAGCACTGCAGAAGGCAGGAAAGCTTGAGTATATGCAAATACAGGGTTTTGTCAAATGCCATTACTTGTTTCTGAAGAACTTAATCTTATTTGTAATACAGTCAGATGTGAGGATCAGTACTTTGGGGAGCAGGCATATAAACTGTTAGGACTGTTGATGACTCTTGATTTTCAGTATTTTTTACTTGGCTAATTTGTGTAAGCTGTTGTTTTTCTTCCAGTAAGATGTTTTTTGTTATTCTTAGTTCAGTCCATAAACTTGTCTGTACTTCCAGTGCTTATATATGCCATGTATACTGTTTTAATATACAAATGACTTTCCAAAAAGTCGTGGCTGTGCCAAGCCCTCATTATTCATCTTATCCTTAGTGGCTAACTGTAGAAAGAAACATGACTTGGCTTCTGTGCTGTTAGAGATCTTAGGCCTGCTGATCAGTTCTCTGAGTAGGTGGCTCTACGGTCTGATTTGTTGCTACAATTTGGTTATTGTGGGTGGAAGTGACTTGGGAATAGAAGGAGGAGTTCAAAAGTTCCTTTCAGACTCTTCCTGTAGCAGATATGGTGATTAGAAAGTTACAACATAGAAAATTTCTAAAGATTTGAAGAATGTGAATCACAAAGATGAAAGAGAAGAAATAAAATCCTGATGGAGTGATTTAGCTATGGACTCCCAAGAGAAGTGAAGAAAAGCAAGCAGTGAGACAGGGTCCTGTGGACAGATATAGGCCTAGACAAGTAGAACTGTTGATCTATTTATCCACGTTTTTGACATTTTCCTAACTAGTGAGAAGGGAAGAGGCCTTTACTAGCCATCTGGAATCACAGACTCTTCCCTTTTTTACAGTATTGGACATTTTGTAGTGCTTGGCTGCGGTTCTGGGTTTGAATAAGAAAGCACCTTAAACTTTCCTATGTCTTCCTATTGCTAGAGATATATATGGTGTAATGAGGTATGAAAGCTGTTCTGTACATTTACTAAACCTATTTTTGAATTGTAAGCCCTGATTTATAACAGGTTTTATTCAGGTGTATATTTTTTCCCAAGCTTGACTGTGTTGCACACTCCATAACTTGATACTTAAATTTATGTACTTGCATCATTTGCAGTACCTTTGCAAGGAAACTACCTTTTGCTTCACCTGTGATTTGTAGGGTTTTAAAAGATTTCTATAAAAGAGCACAAAGAGGTCAGTGAAAGTTGTTGCTTTGCTTTTGTGACTGAAACTTAGCTTGTGGCACATTTTATGAGGGTTGAAGTAGTATTTATGCAAGTACTAGAACAAATATGTAACTGACGGTCTAATTTTCTAAGGGTCAGTCTGGAAGTCACAGAATCTCGAGGGCTGGAAGGGAGCTCGAAAGATCCTCCAGTCCTATCCTCCAGTCCAATCCCCCTGCCAGAGCAGGACCACCTAAAGTAGGTCACACAGGAACTCGTCCAGGGGGGTTTTGAATGTCCCCAGCGAAGGAGACTCCAAAATCCGTTTGGACAGCCTGTTCCAGTGCTCCACCACCCTCATAGGGAAGAAAATCTTCCTTGTATTTCTTTGGAACCCCTTATGTTCTGGCTTATACCCATTGCCCCTTGTCCTATCATTGGACATCATTGAAAGAGTCTGGCTCCATCCTCCTGACACATATTTGACCTCATATTAATGAGGTCACCTCTCAGTCTCTCTTCTCCAAGCTCAAGAGCCCCAGCTCCGGCAGCCTTTCATCATAAGGGAGATGCTCCACTCCCTTCATCATCTTGTTGGTCCTGCACTGAAGTCATTCCAGCAGCAACCTGTCCTTCTTGAACCGAGGGGCCCAGAACTGGGCACAATATTCCAGATGCGCTCTCGCGAGGGGGAGTAGAGGGGGAGGAGAACACTTTATACAAATCCTCATGTATTTCTGAGTTTGTGTAACTTTGGGGAGAGAAAGAGACTTTGTATCTATTGTTATCATTGAGGTGAAATGTTAGTTTGGATTTGAGTTCTTTAGTGGGTTTCCTGTTCCCACTGTCTTATCTAATTGAATCCTATGCACTTAAAATTGTACAGAAAGATAGTGTCCAGTGATGCCAATTTCCCTGATAAGACTAGAGCTAACAACGAGTTCCTATAGAAAGGTATTTTAGAACAAAGAACAGGATGACCTACATCCAAGGGCAGGGCAGAAGACCAATAGCATTGTAAGAAAATAATAATAAAAAAATAAATTATTTGGTGATTACATATAAAGATCATTTCTATTGAAGATTATATGCTTGCAAAACATAATAAGTAGAGAGCTACCACGATGGTAGGGGGACTGGAGCATCTTTCTAATGAGGAAAGGCTGTGGGATCTGAGGCTGTTCATCCTGGGGATGACTAAGGGGGACACTATTAATACTTACAAGTACTTAAAAGGTTTATGTGAAGAGGATATGACATCATCTTCTTCTATGTTGACCAGTGACAGGATAAGAGGTAATGGATACAAGTTGGAATGCAAAAAGTTCCACTTAAACACAAGGAAAAACTTCTTTCCTGTGAGGGTGAGGGAGCCCTGGCACAGGCTGCCCAGGGAGGGTGTGGAGGCTCCTGCTCTGAAGGTTTTCAAAACCTGACTGGGCATGTTCCAGTGTGACCAGATCTAGGTGGACCTGCTTTAGCAGGGGATTGGAATGGATATTATCTTGAGGTCCTTTCCTCCTACCATTCTGTGATATTATGATTCTATGAAAGCACTTGTCATAAATCTGAAATATACACTGGGACTAGCCATTAGAAAAGCTCGACTTTACTATAGGTGAAGCTTGTCAGCTATAATGAAATTTTGTCTTCTACTTTTTGGTAAGATATTCTATAATACCATTTATAAAGTTCTAGGAAAATTAGGTTTTTATAGTCTTTAAAGCTAGATTTTTTGTCTTTCCTATTTTGATACAGCTTGGCAAGGTGAAGCCTGCTGTGCCTATGGATAGATAGCAAAGATGATGAATAGCTCTGAAGTTTAGTTTTGTTTGAACAGCTGCAGAATTTACTTTAATACTGACTGATATATTCATGACTAGGGCTATATTTATTTTCCCAAATAGGAAAGATGTCATTCTTCACTGGAGCGAAACATCAAACATCAAATAAACCAGAATTTTTAACCCTGTATTAGTCTCCGCTTAGAAGGGAATTATGTAAAATAGCTGATAAATTTTCCTCTCGTCCTCTTGTGGCTAATGTTAGATTCCATTCTTCTAAACTTGTGGCATCAGACTTTTCCTTGACCCGTCTTGCGATAGTGTGAGTTTTTATGACATGTTATTCTTTTTTAAATTACTTAGAAAATAATGATGAAAGGGGAGGAAATCGTACTGTTTTATTTTGGAGAGTGTATGGCGGCACATAGATTGGCATTTTGAGATAGATGGGCTGTATTGTACCAATGGCACTGATTCCACAAGCACCCAGGCTGGTACCTGTTCACAGCACAGCACACCTGGGACTATCCGAACCTTCTCTTAATTGGAAACCAAGGTACAGGAATGGGAGCTGATGTTCCCACTCTTAAGAGTTTTCTTCTAAACTGTAATTTCTCAGGCATGGAATAGTTTGTTTTTCCTAAGAATGCTAATCATTCGATCTTTTGATGTTCTGAGTTTTACTGCTTTTTATTTTTCTGGTTTGTTTTTCATACCTGATGGTTGTGTCATAGGAGCACATTTGTCTGCAGTTCTAAATCTGCCCTTATACCCTTGGGATTTTGTTTTCGTGGCGAAGAGGTTTCATGACCTCTCAGAAAGTGATGATTAATAAATATATACTAATTTGTATTTAAAGATATTTAAAAATTACACAACCTGCATTGCATTGCCTTGCAGTTATTAGGATTACAGATTCATGGTGTGTTATACAGATGCCTTGTTTAATTTTTATCTTTGTGTCTTTTTTACAGGGTGCTGTACTTTTGATGAGCCTCTCAGTTCCTGTGGCTATAGTCAGTCAGAAGATGATGATCTTAACTGGGATCAGGTGAACGCACCGATAAAGCCTGCCTCAGGTCAAGGGATGCCATCTGGTTGGTCTTTTATTTTGCTTTGTTTGTCCTGATGTTTCACATCCATTTAAAAAAGTTCTTTAAGGCACTCAGAACATATTTTGGCATTTGTGTAAAATCTCTTTAATAATTATCCTTTTCAAGAAAATGTTCTCTATCTTATTTTTGGATAAAGGAATTAGGAGGCAGTGTGAATCTTCAGAAGTGACTACATAAACAAAACCTGAATGGATGCACTCATCACCAGAGGACTAATAAATGCACTAATGTACAATACACATTAATCAGCCCTAGATATCTTTCACTTATAAAAATGCTTTCAGAGGTCTTCATTGTAGATTTATCAGTGTTTCTATATGTTGTAGACAGCATCATATCTGAGATTGATGGCTGAGCTAAAGGGCTTTTTCCTTCAGCACATTGTTTGCCCTGGCAAATGCAGGGCTTCCAGCTTTGAGGTGAATGTTCAGTTTGCTTGAGTCCCAGCACTTGGATCATCATACTAGATTGAGTTCATTGTCCGGGGTAAAGGAGGTTTTTGCGAGTTCTTTTTAACCGGGCTCCTGTCCAGTGGTCTTGGCACACATTGCTAAAAATTTTCTGGACTGTTTCATTAGTGCCTAATACTGTTTCTGAAGCTGGAGCTAACACAAATAGTTTATCAGTCATCTTGGCTTGCAGTACAAGCTATACATTCTTTTTCTCAATCATACCACTGGAAATTCACCTTCTATTCCAGATTTTGTTTGTTGCTTTACCCAGTTGGATTCTGTGATAGCGATTGCCGTTATATGTTGTTCAGTCATCTTGGCAGACAGAAGAGGCTTAAATCTATGTTCTTTTCTGTGGTGCCTTTAATCTTGAAGATTTTTTGTTTTGGTTTGTTTTCCCAGGGGCAAGAGTCCGGACTAGGGATTGGTATTTTTATGGAGGGAAAATGATACATATGGAGTTTTATTTATCAAATGCCGCACAACTTTGTTTCGTATTTGTCTTCCTTCCTTTTTATCAGAAGACTAAAATAAAGTTCTGATGATCAAGTAAAAATATATTAAATTTTGTAATAAATTATATTTAGAGTTTAGGGAGTTTTATTTCTGCCCATAAAGAAAGTGAAATATGCCCTGGGAGTCTTGGATCAGAAGATGAATGAGTTAGTCTGAGGAGGTTTCTGGATATTGGTGCCATAAAAGGTCAAAAACCCCTATGAGAGGGAAAGAAATGCTCATTTTTTTGGCAAATGAGAAACAATGTGTCTAAGGGCACGATTTAGTCAAGTACTATCTAATTTTTCCTCATAATTTCATCTAGACAGTTTTTTCCTGTTCAAATCATCATCTAAATGATTTTAATTAGTTTTCAGTTAGCCTTAGCCAGAGGGTTATGATACACTTAAAAATTATTTCAAGTAGTTTGTCAGCAGTTTCTGAGCTACATATTTTTGAAAAAAAATAACTTCAGATGATAATGAATAGAACATCTTAGATTAATAGTTTGTGGGGAATTCTTGGCTTGAAAGCAAAGTGCTTTATGCAACAATGTTGTAATACTAGACTGAAACAAGAATTCTCAGTTGAGTAGTCCCTTGTCAATTGAAAGAATTAATACACATAACATTCCTAATTTCAGGCAATATGCTCCAGTGAGTGAGTTGATATCAATATATAATATTTTGTATAATTTGGTGGCAGTCAGGGGAAAGCACACTAGTTATGGCATTTGATTTATTTTAATCCACATGAGACTGTTGAGAGTGCAGCCATACTTCAGATAGATAAACATTTTGGCTTGATGTGTTATTTCAGTGGGACAAAAGAAATGTCATATAACATTCATGTATATTACTGGATACTGTATATTTACATGTTAGTGAACATTAATAGTTTTTATGAGATATAGTTTTAGATGAAAATGGATTAGTTGTATCAAAGATAATAATAAGATTTCTAAAAGTAAAGTGTCTCTTACAGTGGTCTTTAATCTTTGTTGAATTGTTTTTGTAGTAGAGAAATAAGTTATTGCTACTTAAGTAAGTAGGGTGCTAGCACTGTAATTTACTTGTTGAATAGAAGAACAACCTTTAATAAGTTACCACTAATCTGAAATTGTGTTAAACAGACTCAAAAAGTGGTGACTTCTGTATATATTTGTATGTACTAAATGCGAGTGGTTAATCCACTATTCTTCTCTTTCAAGTGTCCTGTGAGTCAAATGGAGTAAATGCTGTAGGAACAGCGACTCTTCTGTTTTCTCAGCCTCTGTATTTCTTCCTTGTCTTTCTATTCCAATAATTTATGTTTATAATACTGTTCAAAGCTATAATTATAGAAACACTTAGGCATTATTAATGTCCTCTTGCATTGTCCTATAGACAGTTGCAGTAGTTTGATATTAATGTGTTTATATAATAGAAGTTTACAATTACAGCTAACTATAAACCTTTTAGCTGTAGTCCTATAAAGATGTCTTCAGAAAAATATGCCCACAGAGTAGGTTACTCTATTGGCAAGATATTGGCAGTGTGGCAGCGGGACTGCAGCAGCTGTGGCACAGAAGAGTGAGAAAATGTGAGAAGCAGCAGAGTAGAGATTCCCCCGCAGTTCACGGTGAAAGATGTCTCCCGTCCTTGAAAAACCATAATGGAGCAAGATACCCATGCTGCAGCCCATGGAGGACCCCATACTGCAGCAGGCAAGACATGCCCTGAAGGAAGCTGCAGCCTGTGGGCAACCCACATCAGAGCAGTTTCCTGGTGTAAGCTGTGGCCCATGGAAAGGGAGCTACTCAGGAGCAGGTTTGCTGGTAGGATCTGCAGCCTGTGGGGCGCCTACATTGGAACAGTACATTCCCGTGGAAAGGACTCATGCTGCAGCAGATCCTGGAGAACTGCAGATTGTGGGAAGGACCCACATTTGAGCAATTAATGAAGGACTGTCTTCCTTTGGAGAGACTCCACTTTAAAGCAAGGGAAACATATGAGGAGGAAGGAGCAGAAGAAATGAAGTGTTATGGACTGACCAGAAGCCCTGTTCCCCAATCCCATGTACCACTCAGGGTTTCCTCATCTGTACTACATCAAATGTGAGCTACTTATCCCTATTCTTTGTTTGTTAGCTCCTCATCTATCTAATTTTGTGTGACATTATACTAGTTCTGCTTTCTGCTACAACATGATAGCAGTCTTCATTGTCTAGGTGGCAAATTTTCAGGGAGAGTTCTTTACGCTTTCCTTCATGTTGCCTCACTGGTGGAAGGTACTCTCTCTAAACGTATATGTAACCATCTCATTGTTTTTAAAACTTTCTCTTGTCAGCGTGTCTATTAAAAAAAAAAAAAAAGTTATGCCCAGCTCCCTTTGCACTGTTCTAGTCAGCGTTTCCTTACCTCACAAGTTTACTCCATTTTTATGTTGTTTACCCAGCAGTTCTTGTTTAGTGCTCCTAGTTCCTGTGACGATGCAAATTAAGATAAAGAGTCTTCTGCGGATTTTCTTCCTGGATTTCTAATCTGACTGTAGATTGATCTCCCAGATCCTGATTTTTTTTTTTTTTTGTTTGGGCTATGATTGCTCCACTGTCACTCAGTAGTCCCATTTGTGCTCATGTCCCATCTAGCTCATCCTGACCTGTCAGCATTTTGCAGTCACAGCGTTCTGACAGAGTGCTCTGGTGCTTTGCATTAAAACTCAAAGCTATTGCTTATTTTGAGGTGTTCATAGGAAGGAATGCAGACTGAGTGTGCAGTAGAGACTGCAGTAGCAAAGCCATCTCTCTGACACCCAGCAGTATATCCTGGGAGGGAAGAATGGAAGAACTGAGAGCAATAGAGGTGTTGGTTGGACTAAAGAGGTATGGGGCAGAGGGGAGGCAGTACAAGCTAGAGAAGTAATATGTATGTAAATGTAATGTATGTAAATATGTATGTATGTATGTAATATGTATGTATGTAAATATGTATGTGGATGTATACACATGTATGTATGGATGCCAGTTTGCCAACTGAGAACAACTGTCATACAGAGAGCAGCAAAGAGAAGAGAATGCATGGTCAGAGCTCTGAAACAGTGAATTAGATAGGATCAGAAGTCTGATGAGTGAGTAGGGCAAGATTTGAGAAAACTCAGATGAATAAAAAAACACCCAACCAAACAAAACACAAAGCAGTATGCAAACTTCCTATCAAAACAGGATTTTTGAAGATATTTGAGTGCATTGTGTTAGCTTATATACTGCTACAGCGAGTTTAGTCACTGACAGTGATGCAATTAGAATTGTACAGATTGCTATAAGAAATGCAAATATTTTCAAGAGTCTGTTGTGTTCGTCGTTTGCTGGATATCGTTTCTGTTCATATTCATGTATTTTTTTGCAAACCACTATGTTCAGTTGTGTAAAATCTTTCTAGAGAGTATTTCGCATTTCTGGTTGATTTCTAAAGGACAGTAGCATCATTTTTCTTCAATGTGACACTTGTTTTGATATCACTGAAGGGATGTCATTGCATTTGCAATGAGTCATTGGCATCAGCCTTTCATTCATTTTAGAACAGTTAAAAATCAATTATAAATCAAATCTTCACAGGCTGCCTTTCAGTGCATTGAAAGGATGTTTTCAGCAATGAAGTCTTCTGTGTTTAATGTAGTGCTGGTCAAAGCCAGGATGAGGCTTCTGTTTGTGCTATTTGAGGTGATAATATATAATTTTCATGGCTATATGTAATTTTTCAAATGGCCCACTATGGTTATTTTTGGCCCACTATGGTTATTTTTGGCCTGAATATCTCATGTTTAATTTTTATCAATGTGTATGCAATGTCTGCAGAATATACATTTAACGCTTATATTAATTATTGTTTAAAATGGCCTTCTGATATTTCTGATGCATAACTAGTAGATACACCATGAACCAAGATACTGATGTAAAGGAGTATTTAATATTGTAGAATGTGAAGTAGTTGTGTAAAAATGTACATTGTTATTTAATTGTCTGTGGAATAGTTGTGATCCTTTTAAAAAGAATTGACAAGTCTGTATTAAAGTCAACTGCAATGTCTTACCATGTAAACCTACAGTACTTTGACTTTCCATTGTGACAACTATTTTCTTGTTAAGCATATTTTAGCACTGGACATGTGCCTGTTCTGCATTTGCACGGATGCTTTTCTTCTGTTTGCATTCATATAGAATGAAATACGTTTCTTATTCAATGCTGTTTCTCCCAGATTACTTTAAATAGCTGCACTTTCTAACTCATTTGAATGCTATCCAGAGATAACAAAGTACTGTCAAGGTAGGGAAGTTGTACCTTGTTCTCTGTGTTTGAGTTACATTATTTCCTAGATTTTTTTAGACCTGCAGCACTAGCATGTTTGGCATTTTAGTGCACAACCAGGTTATAGCTGCAGGCATTGAGGACGTGCCTCTTTTGCAAGCAGCTCCTGCTCATGTTGACATGCTCAAGCCAGTTGCCAATTAACTGCATAAACTAGTATCAGTTGCTGCTGCTATGGAGAGACATGGAGGTCAGCCCAAGCAAAGCACCCAAGTACGGACCCAGCTAGCTGTGTGCTGCCATGGCTACAGCGCAAGCACTAAAAAGGTTAGCTACTTTAAAACCATGCCTAAAGACTTAGTGAGTAGTGCTCTTAACAGATTTGTTCAATGCCAAAATACTAGCTATGTCTGAGGTACTGCTTGTTGTGATAACTTACAGGAATCTTATGGTCATTTTTGAACTTCTGAGTTGGCTTAGAGATTTCAGCTCCTGGCACAAATACTAGGTTTATAACAAATATTAAGCATCTTACAGCATTCTTACAAAGGGAAGTAAAAGATTAATCGGCATCAGAACCTGTGATTCTGAATCACTGACAGATAATGTTCCTAGCTTGCTTAATAGGCCAACCAGACAAGTTATTTGAATGTATTTTGCCTACATGCCTAATAGCTTCCAGACAAAATAGTGGGGTTAATACGCTAATGATCTATTTAATCTTTTGTCATAGATGTTCTTTACATAAAACTTTTATTTTACATTGTTTTCTTCTCTTGCAGAACAAAGTATTTTGAGCACAGAGTGGTTCATGAGGTATCGCCCAACATACATAACTGACTTGCGAATTTTCTTTTAAATAACAGCATTTCTTTAGTATTTGTAAGTGTAGCTTAGCAAGAGGAGGATAACAGTTGCCTCATTTTCTTGTGTATTCCAGCAGCCCTCTGACATTTGAATGCAAAATTGCAGAACATGCTACAACTTGTGGAAGTGAGTGGGAGACCCTATGTTATAATCCACTAGTAGTTGATAAAGATTTGTTAAAGACATTTGACTGTAAAAGGATGATATGATAAAATATGCCTTTTTTAATGTTTGGGGAACTCTGCTCTCCTGTAGAAGTCAGAGAGAAGAGAGAGGGAGTATGAAAGATCTGGGAGTTTAATTCCCATTAAACCAAAGCATTCTCAAAGCAACCTGGAAGATGAAGTAGACTGCTGAGGGTATTTCTGTGTAACATCATGTAGTGCCACATAGTGCTAAGCAAGCCCTCTAGCCTAACTCATTTACCTTGCTGTGATTACACCTTCCTGCTGAGGTTATGTATAACACTTGCCTAATATATGCTGAGAAGCAGCTAATATAATAAACACTGGAGATGAGTTTGAAATTGATTTCTTGACAACAAAAATGCTTGGGATTATGAAGTTTTACTATTACACATTGGAAACTTAGTCTCCCTTTCTTCTTCCATCCATAGTGCCAAACACTATCCTGCTGGTTAAGTGCATCACAATCTTGCTTCAGATTTCTCTGCTAAACTAAAAGTAGTACACTGAAAAACTAGTCTTTTGTTTGCGTGTTTGTTTTCCCTCCCTGGAATGTTTGTGAGGAGTTCCTTTGGATGAGGAAGGAATATCCCAACAGGATAGAGGGAAAGTGAGGCAGGAGAATCACAACAGGAGGGAGGGGAGATGCTTCATGGTGTAAAGCCAGTAAATAATGATGAAAGTATTTTATTCAGGACACAGGACAGCTACCTTTGCGTTACCTTCTGGTGAACTGGCGTTTTTCAGTGGGAATATTTTTATGGAAAAGAAAAAATCAATTACTTCTTGTACAGACTCTTGGTTCAGAAAAGACCACACAGGATGTGAATTTCCTTTCCTGGGGATATGCCTAATATACGTAAATGTGCATTAGGAAGTTTTAATCTAGGTAGTTGGGGACCCAATAGGAATATAAATGAAGCAGCATGTGCTTTAGCATATAATTCTCTAGGTACTCAGTGCTGAAGGCCATGTTACTGTACCTTCCCTGCCAGGGATATCTTACTGAATCCACTGCAGTTTCTGCTCCAACTTCAGCAGACTTGTATTAAGTAGTAATACAATTTTTGTGCTTGTTTGCCTGGCCTTTTTCTTCTGTATGAACATAGCCAGTTTAAGAAAAGATGTGACCAGTAAAAAGCCTGAGGACTATGAATAAACAGTGAGTCTGAAGATGCTCCTCTAGGAGCTGCACTGACTGCATTGCAAGATCAGGAGGAAGGGGAATAATCAGAGTATTTCTAAATAAGCTTTTTCTTGTTTAGTAATTAATCTAGTGGGGGAAGAAAAAAAGCCTCTTAATTTCTTGCAGTCTTCAGGGCTTTTTTTCAGTCTCATGCTTATCCCATTAGATTTCTTCTCATCCATCCTGCCCTTTAGAAACTAATAAAGAGTGGATCAAAACCTTGCCTTACAGGCTTTAAAGTGTGTAACGTGACTGCCTCCATTTCAGGGCCTGAGTCAGTTGTTTCCATAGTTAGAAGTTTATCTTTTAAGACAGTTCTTATGTATGATGAGATCATAGTCATGGTCACAGGTTAAAATGCCAGTGAGCTGGAGATGGACTCCATCACTGCTCTTCAGGAGTGCAAATGTTATGATTCCTTAGGGAATAATTTTCTTGGCATATTATTTTAAGGCTTTTGCTGAAATTAAAGAGGGAGTTCTTGCCGCCATGAGATTTATGGGAGATTTTTTCAACTCTTCTTAAAGCACTTAATTTGTTGGCAGGCGTTGGTGACTGATAGTATGTTGTTAGCAGCTTGAGCTGTGACTATAGTAAGAGTGACCAAAGAGACAGTGATTTGAGGCAGAGGTCATTAAATGCTACATCAGAAAGCTATTTGGCAAACCTGTCATTCATGGAGTTCTTGTTCTTTGGATTGAATTTGAAATTACTCTGAAGTACAAGACAGTGATAAAGAAAGCTTCTTACTCATCAATATCAAAACCAGATCCATGTTCTGATCTAAACAATATTTCTCTCACAGCTTAAGAGCAATGTATTTTTACCATGTCCCTTTGTCTTGTGCCTTTTAGCAGAGAATTGTGTGGTTTAAATTACTTCCTTAGCCTTTACCCAGCTTTGTAGGAAATAATCTAGTTAGTATTTTAAAACCTAATACACAGTAGAAGTGGACTGGAAAAAGTCTAAAATTGTCCACCGTGAAGTAGCTTCAATTAACTTGTGGGCGTAAAACAACGTCTTTTCAATGAAAGTAATTTGTTCAACCAAAAGCAGCAGATTTGGGAGAGTACATATCGCCACCCAGAACTTCTGCTTGCAAAGTGGCTTCCAGTTTATCCCAGAAGTCTACACTTTTTGGACTTCTGCTCCCAAGTCGAGAACAGTGGTGTGGCAGGATGTCAGGTGGCAAATGCAGCCACAGAGCTAGGTTAATACACAAGAAAATTCTATGGATTCTATTTTGAATTGTGTATAAGTCTTCTTGTATTTGAAGCCATCAGATTTCCCAACATATCAGACACAGTCTTAATTCCCTTGTATGTGTTTGCATAACTCAGAGTCAGAGAAGAAGCAATTAAAAGGCTTTCATTAATTCCATGAGCTGAATTAAGAAACTCAGGACTTTTGTTTTCAGTGTTAAAGCAATATAACTATTTCCCTCACCAGCTGAAGTAATGCATTCTTCATCTAGAAGTTACAACTTTTCTAATCAACAGCATTTCAGTAGCACAAGGGAAAAAAATACTGTCTGGACCTCATTGAAAATTTAATGATGTACACAGACATTTAATTATGAGAAAACAGGTGGAGGTAATTATCCAAGTAATAATGTTGCAGCAGCTAATAACATCAAATATTTGTGATAATTGTGTGCAAGCAATTGATCACAGTTCTGTACTTCTCACATGATACAGATTTGAAAAGCACTTTTCAATACATACATATTCATATTAGAACATGGAAGCTACAGATGCCTTTTTCTCACCAGTAACTTTATATAATATGGTTTTGCATTAAGTTCAAATATTGTTATGTTTGCTTAAAATGTTACTATTTCATTTTTCCTTTAGCTTAGAGGAGAGGAATGTCCTTCTGCCAAATTAATGTTCCAGATTTCCCCGTACTCTTACAGTCTTGACCTCTTCTAGATGTCACAGTCAATTCTTGTTTCATTTTGATTTCTGCTGGAGCATGACTAGGCAGGATATACTTCACAGTTGTGGCATTTAGCTCTTTCAAACACTCACATCCTTTCAGATCAGAAAAAGGTGAGAGTGAGACCTAGGCTCAAAAATGACTCCCATAGGAACCCACAGCAGGATAATGTCTCCTATTCCTGGAAGCACCTAAGCACTGTCTAAGTCACAATGTAATAAAGGGGAGTTCTCCAAGTGCCTGGTACGTATGCAGCTGACCAGTGTCGCACCTGCCTGAATGCAGAAGTGGAATGTTGTTTTTCCCAAAATGTCCCTCTCCTGCAATTGCACAATAACTATATAAAGCACGTAGCGACAATGGAGTGATCCTTAATGAGTCCTCTTGATTGTCATGTGTTGAGGACCACAAAGAAAGAAAGGAGGGGAATTGGGAATTTCCAAAAGAGGCTGTTTCTTTTATGCAAGAATGATGTGATCCTCAAAAGCTCACTCTCAAAGCAGTTAGAGGTGATGCTTTCTGAAGCTTTTTAAAATTCACATCTCACAGTTGCAAGGAAATGGCCTCATCCCTGAGATGAGAACCTAAGTCAGTCCTCTTGCATATGGGCTTTTGTAGAAAAGAAGTCAACATAAGAAATAGATCTGTAGAAAAGAAATCAAGATCTGCCAGCCATGTGAGGAAACAAAGGAAATAAAACAGCAAGTGGAGAAAAGAAAGTCCCTCATTGCAGTCTGTTACACCTCTACAGTATTTTTCCATTTTTCAGTTAATAGGAATCAACACTGATTACCATTTGAGTGTCAGATAGCACTCTGTGGTCCTCTTATCTTGGGAAAGGAATTCTACTACTATACTGCTACTTAAAAGGATGGTGTTGAGATCTCTTAAAAGTGGTATCCCAAGAAGGAACTGAAAGAGATGACAGACTTTCAGTGGAGGAGCCTAGACTCTTCTGTATTCCAAATGGGGAAGAGTGCATTTCTAGAAGCTAGCAAGGTATCTGATGGAAGGAATGTAAAACTTGCTGCTTTCCTTGGGATTTTGTTGAGTTTTCCTTATTGAACAGCCATGCGTCAAATGTAATGCTTTTGAAAGGTCCAGACTGGATTGATGAGGGTACTGTTCTGAGATTGGTAGGGTACTGGGGACCTGCTCTTGAACTAGTGCTTATGGTTAATCCACAAAGCACTGTGCAGGAAACATGAAGATGCTGCCTGAGTTCTGCAAGGTCATCATGTAGCAGCACTAGCAGTGATAACATGCCTGAAACAACAAATGTTCACATTGTATAGCAAATTTGGTCAGCAGAAGCAGCAAGTTCTCTTAATGAGTATGTGTTGTGCTACGTGAAATTTAAGGCAGTCTGTGACTTAAATTCTGCAGTCGAATAAATTGATGTACTGTGTACATCAGCTTGGGGAGAAATGGCTTGATTTATTAATGAACAATCAGAACAGAGCAGGGAAAATGAGAAATAAAACTCAAAAAAGGTGCTTAAAGCACCTCCCCCCACCACTCCTCTTTCCTGGGACTCCCCTTCCTTCCCCTGCAGCAGCACAGGGGATAGTGGATGGAGGTTACAGTCAGTTCATTACAGATGGAATTTGCTGCTGCTTCTTCTCAGGGAGTGGCCTCCTAACACTCCCCACTGCTACAGTGTGGGTCCCTCCCACAGAATACAGTTCTCCAAGGACTTTTCCAATGTGGATCCTTCCCATGGGCTACAGTTCCTCACGAACTGCTCCAGCATCGGGCCTTCCACAGGATGCAGCTGCCGCAACAACACCCTGCCCCAACATAGGTCACCCACTGGGAGAACAGTCCTTCAGGTACCGACTGCTGCAGCCTGATCACACGATCACAAGTCCTGATAGCAAACCTGCTCTGGCTTGGGCTTCTCTTTCCCCACGGGCTCTTAGGTCCTGCCAGGAACTTGCTCCAGGGTGAGGCCCTTACCACAGAGTCACAGCCTCCTTCAGGCATCCACCCGCTCCAGTGTGGGGTCCTCCATGGGCTGCGAGTGGATCTCTGCTCCCCAGTGGCCTCCACGGACTGCAGGGGCACAGCTGCCTCGTCATGGTCCTCACCACAAGTCACAGGGGAGTCATTCTACCAAGGCAGAAGCACGCTCGTCCCCCTCCTTCTCCACTGACCTTGATGTCTGTGGAGATGTTTTCACATTCTCACTCCCTGTTGCTGCTGCAATTTAGCAATTGCACAGCAACTTCTTCCCATTCTAAAATACGTTATTCATAGAGCCATTACCTCAGTCACTAATTGGCCAGGCCTTGGTCAACGGCAATTCCATCTTAGAATTGCCTGGCACTGGCCCTGTCAGATACAGGGGAAGCTTCTAGCAGCTCTTTAAAGAAGCCTCCTCTGTAGCCACCTGCTACTAAAACCTGGCAACACAAAATCACTACACATGTATAAAGAGAGGTGGTATCTTTCAGCAGTGATATTTAGGTTTTATGTGTACTGTGGTGTTTTTCTTGCCATGTTTAATTTTAGTGTGAGGCACTTTTGTGAAGGCAGAAAGTTGGAGAATTGTCAGTTCAGCATTTCTCTGGCTTGCAAAAAAAATGAGCAGCTTTACTGAGTCCGTGGCTTTTTTTTTCCCTGCATTTTAATATAATAGTAACAACAATTAAATAATATTAAGAATTTTATTATTATTTTAATTACAGCAAGGGAAAGATACATTTTGTAAGGGCCCTGTTGAATTTCAGCTACCCATGCTAACTCTTCCAGTGTATTTACATACAGCTGTACTTTAAAGTATTAAAACAGGTCGTTTTACCTCCTGTGCAAGTCTGTAAAGAAGTGAAGTTCATTTTAGAAAACAGTGAAAAGAAGCAACCTTTGGAATGCACACCTTGGTACATGGTGTGTGTTCGCCAGCAAAGTCAATCATTACATTTACACATATTTAATATGGATTTACGTTAAGCATAGTCTTCACAGCTGCACTGGCAGAATTATGGTATTTCTCTAGTGTTACGCATCTCTGACAATTAAGCTTTCCTGACTTCCCCTTTAGTTTCATCATTCTCCTCCTCCTCTTCAAGCTGTACATATTGGAAATGCCTCCAACTCTTATTTGACATTCTCTGTAGTATTAAGATTCAAATTACATGCATTCTTTTCTGTAAAATTATTCCCCTTTATAGCTGATAGAAATCATTTTCACTAAAAGCAGTGATGTTCCGACTCCACAGCAAATGGGTCATAAAAAAATTCTTCTCCAAAGCAGATTATTTCTGGAATCCAAAATCTATAATTGTTACGATCTACTAAAAGATACTTAACAATGCACATGTGAAACTCTCTGGACGTAAATAACAAGTTTTGTGGGTTTTTTTACCACCAATAAATTTGGCGTTGAAGTTCCAGGAAAGAGCTCCTCTGAGATCATTTATTTACCCATATAACTGCCATTCAGATGAAAATACTCCTTGGGAAAGGGTAGTTCTCTACATATAACATGGAAATAAAAATTGATACTGCAGTGATGCCTCAGCAACTAGAGTGCTGCTATTTATCTTTTGTGTGTGACAAATAGAGCCTACCCTGCATAAAGGTATATATGAAATCCTCTGATATAACCTCAGGTTGTCTAGTTTCTTTCACTGTTGAATTTTATTCACATTGAGAAGAAAAATATTTGCAATTACGTAAACCTGAGGCCACTATTTTGTGTGCTAATAGGTGGGCTGCTTTCATGATGAAGCTGTGCATTTCCTTTATTTTGTCATTTAAGAGGCTTTCAATGCTATTGTAAGGCTAAAGCCTAACAGAAGTCCTATATTTTATACTACATTTGTTAAATGACAGATTGTCATAATGAAAGCAAAACTTCAGTGCTAAAAGGTTTATTACCTTTTGTCACTTGGAGAGTCTGGGCTTTTGTTATTTCAATATTCTCTTCTCATTCCTATTTTGTACGGTTCACATGCCATAATACTTCTTAGCAGAATATATTTATTTGCAAGAATTTTGTTCTCTTTTCCTTCTTCTTTAATCTCAGTATGTGTGTGAGATTTCCATGGTCGGTAAGTTTTCACAGCACTTCTAAATTCTGTTGATATACTAGCCATAGACTATGTTTTGTATCAGCTGTTGTGTTTGTTATTGTGTGCCAAGTTTCTTTCTTTCCCACCTCTAACTCGGGATGCTTTTTCTAAGGATTGTTTTTTTTCTCAGATTCATTTCCCAACTAAAGCTTTGTTGGTGTGTACTGTTTTTTAGCATATCAATGATGTGAAGTCTAGGGAATCACCGACTGTCAAATTCCCTAAAGGATACTGAGATATCTTTTTTTACTTAATAGTTGCCCGAGCTTTGCTTTGACTCTTAAAATGCATTCCTTTATATTTTCCTCCTTTATATTTTTCCTCCTTTAGAGAAGTTTGATGGAACGTTTGAAGATAGGTCTAAAAAATCACATGCATTAATATTTATAGATGCATCTATTCTGACTCCAGAAGGCCGGACTAGCAATTGGATAAAACTACGTTGATGATTTTCAGTACATCTGTAGAGCCACAGGGTATTCTGAGCCAAGGTAGTTGCCTTTCCTTTGAAATGAATGCATGAAGAGTTCTGGTTTCACTTGGCTTCCACACATACAGATACATTACTTACATTCAAAATAAATGACGTCACAGTCTGCTTTTTTTTTCAAGGCGTTCTTTAGTACTTAATACAAAGCTTCCTAACATATTTCTTCCCATGTCAAGGTTAAATTGTAAAAAAACCACGTTTTTAAACAGTGATACTATTTTTCTGTGATTTTGAGGTTGCTAATTAAGTGTGAATAGCAGCAGATGACAACAATTTTGACCTCATCTGGTATTCTTTGTCTACATTTTAAAAGTTTTTTTACAGGACATGTTATTTACAGCATGGTAATTAAAAGTCTAATCTCTGATTTTATTTCTTTAGTATGTTCTTTGTTATGGTATCAAAAACCATTTTGCCTCAAATATTCCCATGGTCTTTTAAAAGAGCCAAATTTCATTTTTTTTTTAAATTGCATTTGCTGAATTTGCTAAATTTGTTACATTTCCTTTGTTAAGGTGAAATTTCTAAGTACATTTTAAAGTGTCTTTTTGGAAGACATTTTATTGCAGTAAGACAAAAGTTGCTGATGGAAATCACAAGGACTGACATAGACTTCACCTGGACCTCATTTTCTTCTGCTAGGCTAGAGATACGCAAATGTTTACAGCTAAAGTTATAATGGACTGTATTTTGTCAGTGTAAGTTGATAAACCTTTATGAAGAAGGCACGATGAAATAGTTTTTCTGTGTCATTCTTTCCTCTCATGAGCTCATTCTACTCCTCCCTCTCCCATCACATCATTTTTTAGTAACAACAAAAAAAAAGTAGCTCATTCTATACAGTTATTTTACCTGAATTTGTGGGATTATTTTTTATAATTCTATAACACCAAAGAAACGTAAGTGTAGTTTTTCTTTGCAGTTCTGAGATATCATTACTTGGACACTCAGATGAGAATGTCGTTATTAATTTTATTCAAGTTCATTTGGATGACGAGAAAGATTTTTTTATTTTTTTTACAAAGAAGACTCTACATGTCTTGATATTCTATGCACTCAGACAACAGCACTTTCCAAATATATGTATTGCTTTTGGTCAATGAGAAGAGTATTAGTTTTCACTAAAAAGCAATCAGAAAAAAACCCAAACCCCAGTAAACCAAAACCATCCCAGTCTTTAAAACAATATGAACAGTAGAAACAACTGTATAATGAAGTAGCGTAGCATTTCAATATTGATGTTCTAAATATGTAACAGATATGAATGTTACCACATAAATTACTAAAGGGGAGAAAAAGAAGCAATAAAGCTGCATGCACCATGCAGTTCAAGACACTACCCAGTTAATAAATGTTGTCCCTTCTTCTCTTTTCATGACGCTTAGAAGGATCTCTGCTAGATAAGCAGACAAAGATAATTTTGTTGTCTGAGTGGAGCAAGTCAATAAACCATACTCTATGGTTAGAATTGACAGCTGCTGGAACAGAATTTGGAGGATAAGAGATGCTTCAAAAAGAAAACACCCAATAAGATGCTGGAAGATTATGTTAACATTTATTCAAGTCCAATGTATATTAATATTCTCAGAGCAGCCCTTCTTCATATTTTCCACAGGTTTTTTTACTAAAGCAATTTAAAGTTGAAACGAGGCCTTCTTGGGTTCTGTCAAATGAATCTACCTTTCTAATCCTGAAACACCTTTCTTAAGCATTTTGAAATGGAGTGGAATAGCTGTTGCTCTCAGAAGACTTTCAAGATCATGCTATACTTTCAGCTCTTATTTTCCTGTACTACAAGATTATCAGTTTAAAGAAATGTAATGGGGCATATGGCTGCTGTTTTCATCCCAATCAGTTTTCAGAGCCTATCAGTAGCATGAGATCTAGGAGGGCCATAATGGTTTTGCATAAGATTGTTAAGGGATCAGTGATTTTCAGGGTAGGAATAGATTTCTTGTATCAGTTTTCTTGCTTAAATTTGTGACGTGGCTCTCTAGCTACTGTACTGCAAAACATTTAAAATGTGTTTTGGAGTGTTCAACTTCACTGTAACTGCCTTTACAGAAGACTTGAAATGGCAGCTTTTTGTTTCAGTAAGTGATACCTCATGTAACAAATACGCTATTTTAAATGTTAGCGCTGCTTGGGGTTTCATTTCTTACTGAGGTTTGTACAACTGAAGAGGAAGAATATATGTTATTATTTCCTGTGGATGAACTGAGGTGAAGCCTAGTTTTTGGGCAGTAGTTTCACATGTGCTTATTTTAATTATGGAGCAGTATTGCTGAGGTGGGGACTGACAGCCCAAATCTGAGCTGAAATAAGGCTCCAGGGTCATGGTGCTGGTGGTAGTGCCTGTGGGGACCTGACACCACCTTCTGCCACATCCCCAGCAGTAGAAAAAAAACTGCAAACAAACAAAAAATACAACAACAGAGAAAAGAGAAAATCATTTGGGTTCTTGATTTGGTTTATGGTGCAGCCTCAGAGGGCAGAAATAAGAAGGCAGAGTATAACTGGTAGTAGACCAGTACTACTGGTCTATAGTGGCTTTAAATAGCAATTTTGGCTACAGAGGTAAGACTTGAAATGCTTCCTAGCCTGGCATCTGCATTTCTACGTGATAAGTTGCTTAACAGATGGTGCTGAAACATTTATTTTTCCTGTTTAAGAAAACAACTGCATTTGACTGTAACAAAACTTCATGTTATACCTAGAGAAACTAAAGGTTATTGGAGGTTAGGCATTTAAGAAATGTCTCCCAAGAGAAGACCTGTTTTTCCTTCTGTCAAAGTGATCTTTTTTATGTTTGTTTGGCAAAACTGGAAACCAGTTTATTCCTATTTTAATTAAAACAAGGTGAGGGGAAAAAACCTAGAAGGTGTTAGTTGCAAAATGTTTCCTGTGAGTCAATGAGTAAAAGTGTATTCTCACACCGCAAGCTGATGACCTCTGTATCTCTTATGTCAGCTAATGCCAAACACTGCTTATGAATGTGTAGTAAACAATCTTTCTGCTTCTGGCTTCAGGTAATAATAATAAAATAGTCAAACACATATAAACAACTTCAAGTGAGCTTAGTTTTAACAGACCTGTCACATAAATAATAGTATGCCTTAAACTAAGTATCTGGACTCAGTATCACACAGTGAGTATGGTTCGACTTTTTGGGAAACAAGAAAATTAATCAAAGACTTAGTAATCATGACTAGAAAGCTGTCATTTGTTTTACTTTCTAGAGCAAAATTAACTCCATCTTGGTTTTATGGATACTATCTCCCCATTTTTGTTTCAATTCTGTGTGAAATGGCAATTACTGTCCATGTTTCATGCCTGTCTTCTTGCATACCTAGTGCAAAAGTTTTTAAGTATTGAAAAGCAAGTCAGGGACTGAAAAAAGCAACATTCACATCTGATGACTATTTTGGAGAGTCATTTATCATGCAAAATAACCTCAAATGGCACATAGAGATGCCCTCTCATAAGATAATTTCTTGTTAGCCAGCAATAATAAAATTTTACTCCTATTTATAAAAGAATGTAAAATGTTTTTTCCAGAAATTAGTAACACCTCCAAACAACCATGAGGCCTTGTCTGGTATCCCACATAATTTACAGGTAGTCTAACTGATTTATGCAGGTTAAGTGACTCGTATCAGATAATGAATCAGTGTCAGAGTGTGAAATAAAGCTGGGAGATACTTAGACTAGTTCGTGATTTCTCACAGGACACCTGTTATTACATTCCACTCTAAAACGCTGGTGCTAACTTAAAGTCTGCAGTCCACTGTTAACTAAAATTTGCCTTGAAATAAAAAGCAACCTTAATGAAAGAGGCATTGGTAAAATACAGAGTTTTTATAATTGATTTTTTGCTTTCAACACTGGGCAATTACTCTAAAGAGATGTACTAGAAGCAATGCGGGTACCCCTGAGTAAAATGACAGACATGTTGATGTGGCTTCAAATCTTGCATGTCATTCTCACTTCAGTGAGCTCCAGCTCACAGTTGACTCAAGTGAACTTTGTATTAGTGCAAGGCTGACAAAAGTTCTTCATTCTTTAATTTTGCTTCAGAAAGTCAGAGCTATATCTCTTCAGCCTTTCTCAGGATACATAGCATTTTGTCAAGTGCTCCAAATTTGAGAGTTTCTCTCCAGATTTATTTTACTTTGCAGTCATTTATGAACATTAGTATTCTGATGTTACTTGCCAATGGTACAAAATATGTTTTAAAAAATGTCTAAGTATTACCAGGTGATAGAGATTTGTGATTCATCTTGCTTTTGAAGGGCTACAAAATGTCTAAGTCTCCATTTTTAAGTCTTGATTTTAGAGACCAAGTCACCATGTAGGTGTATGTGGGCACTAGTCACGTTTTTCAGCATCTTTGGTGAGAATTTGCAAGACTTGGGAATCTCTTCTAGCTTAGGATCTGTCAGAATATTTTGAGGCTAAAAGCTGCAAAATGTTTGTGTGAAGATCTATGGAAGAACAAAGCAGAAGGATGAGAAAAAAATGTATAAATTGTAGAGCTTTTAGTAGACTTGTTCAGGAGACTTGTTTCCACCAGATTTTCTATTAAGATGCCAACTATTTTATAAAAATAGTGAATGTTTATATTATTCTATGATTATATTAACTGAGCTTTCATGACACATCCAACCCTAAAATACTACTTATCTGTGCTACTTAAGTATCAGAGCTATTGTTAAGTAATTACAGTGCTAAGTATCCATCTCTCCTAAGAGAATTAAAAAAAAAAATAAAAAAGAAGAAAGGTGGGGGAGGATTGCAGGTTTCTGTAGGTCTTAGTAACCTTACTAACCAAAGTTGAGTAGTGTAAAAGGAAAGATAACTAGTCTGTAATTGCTGGCCTAGCTGAGACAGATGGAAAGTAATAACACAGCATCGGCAAGTTTTATGCTAGAAAATTGCAATAAAAAGTAAGTTATGGGAAAACATGAGTTTCAATCTCCCGGTGGATATAAGCTAAATATTAGAGAATCTCAGTTATTTCTGGGAATATGGCCTCTTGAAGTGCAAAAAATGTTTTCTAACTGTTTAAGCATGTGTTATATTGTTGTAGAGAATAAAAGACTATCTCCTTTCCTCCTCATGCTTGATTAAAATGTAATTTCCTAGTAATGATTTCCTTGGGCATCTGAGAACCCTCAAGCAACATTTTCACGAACATCTTAGAAAATCTTCAGTGTTTTCAGATTTTTTTTTCCTTCAGATTCTTTTTTTTTCTTTTGTTCTTTGTTTTTTTTTTAAATGGATTGGACTATCATATTACTCTTTAAAAATACCATTTTAAAAATTTTTTAGCTGCCATGAAACAAAAAGTATGCTACAGAGAATAACTGAAGTAGTGTTATTTGAATCACCCACTGTTCTCCCATCTGTTAGAAAGCCACTTCCAATTTTAAAGGTATTAAGTACTATTTTTGTTGTTTAATCCAGGATGATAATTAGTTCATCTAAAGAATGCTTTTCATGTGTAGTGTAGCACACATCATCAATAGTTGATAACTGGTAGATGTATGGATGCAAATACTTTCTATAGCTTTAAGACCCTGATTGTGTGTTAAGATCAGATATATGTTGCTCTTTTCTGAGTTTCACTTCTAATTAAGTTCAAAGGCTCCATCTACCTTGTAGCAATCTTCCTGATACCCATGTGGTTGGGGACAAACCAGGCAATATAAATGCTTATATATATATGATCCACCTATCGCTTTAGAAATTATGGTAGCTGTGGCCCCCATTAACAGAAATTAAGGAAGCACAATTCAAGGCAGAGGAAACAGCAGAATTCAACAATTAACTTCTTTAGCCTGTTAATATATTGAGTGCCCTTTCAAATTGATTTAGTTGAAGAAAGGGGCTGGGTTGTTAAATATTGAGTTAGAGGGAAGGTACACAGGGAGATGGTCAGGAGCAAACCAAAGAGATTAATGAGATTAGCATCCCTGATGGAGTAAAGAAGTTAGGTAGAATGTGGCAGAACAAGAAACCCCAGAAATTTAAAGGCATATAAACTGTGAGAATCTTAAACTAGTTTTTGTACGTGTGAAATAAACATCAGTACTTGTTAATAATATAATGAACAGGCTACACTCAAATAAACCATCCTCTCTTAAAAATCCTAGCTTTTTATAAAATTAAAGAGGTTTTACAGGCTATAGTTCTTAAAGGAATTAGGTTTTATAGGATTTTATTATTTTCCTAGGCTTTTATTTCCCTCTTCACTTTTTGTTCTGAAGGATAGGACAACAGTAGTTATGGCTACTGTTGATTAAAAGTTCACTCAGGGGTTTCAAGACAGCAATTTTTCTAATCAAGTGTAAAGATTTTTAAATCTGGCTTATAAATTGTAATCATTGAAGTTAGTTTTAGTGCTGATCTTTTTTTTCTGTTCTAAAATATTTGTGTAAGGAAAAAATAGTATTCAAGCAAAAACAGAAGTTCCACAGTTATTCCTGTGTGCTTCTATTGTCAGAATGCATTCCAAATTTTTGCCCTTGGCTTTTTACAAACCAAGGAGATTTGTGACACATTCTTCTCATCTGTCAGATCAGACTGAAAGTTAAGTTATTTCATACTAAGACTGTTACCACCCCTTACAACTAGATGAAGCTCTGGGTGAAGATTTTGTTTTTTCAAAAGGTATTGACACTTTTCAGTCATTGCTTTTTCACTTTCTTAGTATGACCTCTCTGAATTTTATTACTGAAGTATAAGAAAAGATGACAGACTCTTATAAAAAGATGAGAGGAAGCAGTATATTTGTAAGACTAGACTGATTCATTCTCGCTGACCTCCATTACAATAATGATACCAGCCAGTCCACCTACTGAAGTGAAAATAGAGTAGAAGTAATTAGGATTTAATAAAAAAATCTGTGTTACATTATTCTTTCAGGAAATTAACTTACATTCTGTTAAAGCATAGTGAGTCTTACCTCCTATATCATGACAAGCTTTATCAGAATGATGAGCAAAGAGTAGGAATAGCCTAGATGCATTTATCTATTGATTGTTCATCACAAGGCAAAGTCTGTCAGGTTACAGTCTGTACAAAAAATCCAGTTTGAGTGTTATGAAACAGGTGATGTTGCTGCCTAACTGAAAAATTTTCTTTGTTTTAAAAATGAATACATTTATAATGATTAAAAACCTCCTTTCTATTTCTAGAGACTTACACAAAAGCATAAAAAGAGGATGAATTTTCAACAGGCTTTTTTCATTACAAAAGTTAGTGCAAGCTTTAAACAAAGCAAACAGTGGTGCATAGCTTCTTCAGCATGACAATTCATTCTGTGCATAAACAGCATTCAGTAATATAGCTGCTGTTGTACTTCACATAGCAACTTCTGTGTCTCAGCAAGAATGCTAGAATATTTAAAATATCCCTATACCTCAAGAAATATGCTTAGAAGAATGTTATTTAAAATGTTTTCAATCTGTTCTTAAATCTTAGTTTCTGAATTTGTAAATCCATAACTGTGCAACGTGTGAAACAATTGCTGACATCTGCCAACTGAGTGTACATTCACTTTTCCATAGACCGTTCTCAACTGTGCTCTTGTGTTCATCAGGTTATGAGAAGGAAGAAAAGACAGATGACTTGGGAAAATATGACAAATGTTCAGATTAATCCAACAGATTTAGCAAAAAATCTGGTTTGCCTGAGGATCTAGACTTTTCACTGTGCCTCAGAGAATAGGTGTTTTGTTTATAGTTTATTTTCTAACTTTTGTGAAGAAGAGGCTTAGGACTCTTAAGGAAGCTGGCAAAGCTGGCTTCTATTTAAAAACAACTCAACTGCCAAAGTAACTTTTAAAAGTGTGCTTATGGTCCTGTATCTAACAATTTATATATTTTTTTCAAATCCATCCCCATTTTAGTTTGAATATATAGTGTGGAGTTTGGATGTTCCTATACAAAGTACTAACATACACAAAGTACACTGAAGAATGGGGGCTATGTTATTTTTATCTTGTCTAAATACTAGAACTGTAGATATGGCTTGTAATAGTAGCCAATTGAAAAAAAAAATCCAGGCTATAAGTGAAGTTTTTAGTTTGAGTATATTCTGTAACTGATACAATTTTCTTGGCAAATTATTCCTGGGCTGATGCCAGGTAAATCATTAAAATTTATTTCACCACTAAAACAGTTGAAAATATTTGCAAAAGTAAGGTAGCCACGCTTCAAAGGGTCACAGCAAAAATTCCAGAAGGAGATACAATGTTGCAAATTTGATTTTGGTGAATCAAACCAAAATGATGTTAGGAAAAATAATTATATTAGGCATAATAAGAAGGGGACGAATAAGATGAGAGAAAACAAATGGTACAGTGTCTCAAGTAAAGCTTAGTTACTTGCCTAAAAAGGAATTTATGTCACTATGTTTTGCATTCTTGCTTTTGACATCAAGCTGTAGTCTGAATGAAACACAAAGTATTTATTATATTGTAAAAGATAATTGAGTCTAGCAATTATTCTTTTTAGGATTTTAATTTTTCTTTAATATTTTAATCTGATCCATTATGCTAATGTTTTATAATATTTCTGAAGATTTTTGTCTCATAGAATGCTGTTGAAGTATAGCTTATTTGGTTATGTGAAACAGGCTTTGAAAATAAAACCAAAAAAGATCTGTAGAACTTCAGAAGATACATTAAAATTGTTCATGTTTGCAGGCAAGGAAGGAATATTTAAGGGAATCGAGACTTTAAATCCTATCTTAGTCAAACTTAAACTAACCTACAACCAGACACAACAAATATAAGTCTATTTGGAAATGGATTTTTTTTGTTAAATAAATATAAATAAAAATACAGAACCATTACTTTGAGAGGAGTTTGACATACCTACACCTAAACTATTGACTACACAGCTTGTTTTCATGGTTACCTAGATACAAGGCTTAGCTGAAAGCTGCCTGCTCGTACATAATAATTTGCTCTTAATTTTAAGGAGGAAGAAATACGAAACTGTTGATGTAAAACACATTAATGAAGAGTGACAGGCTGAAGCATTAAGGCATATTTGTAGTAAAACCTGGCTGTGGCTGTCGTTGCCATGGTCAGCATTAATCTCCCTGCTGCAGAGAGTTGCAGCAGGGATGTGTGGCTCTGGTGGGTGGGTTGGTAGAGGACGCTTCATGCCACTCAGTAGCATCACAACAAGCATTACGTGAAAGAAAGAGCTGAAGTGGGAATTTTTTAATTTAAAAAAAAGGAGTTAGCAGAACATTTGTAAACACCTAGGAGCAGGGAAGGATGAGTAAGGGGCTGGCAGTGAACGTGCCACCTAGTGTTGCTGTCTTTCCTGGTCTGAGCTCTAGGTTAAGGGCCCTGTGGGCACAATGGATGGACTTTGAGGGTCAGAATCCATGTTTTTTCAGGATAACCCTGTGCTCCCTCCTGGCAGGAGTGTTTGAACCTGCCTTGGATTCCTGATTGCTGGCTCTTTCTGTTGAGGGATATGTCCCCAGTGGAAGCCTCTGTGCTCCCCACACCCAGGCCCAGCTTGGCAAGGAGCAGCCATAGCAGGCAAAGGATAGAGAAGTAACCGCAAATGGCAGCCTGGGCCTTGCTCAGGAGACACCCCAGAAGCCTCATTGAGGACCATAGGGAGCATGGAGGAACAGAATAAGTTATGAAGATGCCAGGCTAAAATTAATGCAGGAAAGGGTGAGATGATGAAAAAAATTGCTTTTTTAATAATTCCCTAGTTTTTGTTTGACTAATATGAAGTTAAGTCTAAGAGTTTCTGCTTTCCTGCCCAAGTTTCAGCCTAGAAGCTTTTTAGGTAAGACAAAGTTAATGAAGAAGAAAAGTGCAGAACGTTTATTCTCTTTTTATTTGATTTGTTTGATTCTGCTTTATCTTGATGCATATTTAAAATGTGAGTAAATGCACATTCCCCTTTCACAGTAAACATTTATCCGTCTTCCCCCTTCAGAATCATTCACATGCCTTAATATTTAACATCTGGATTAAATTATGGAGTTGAAAAAATTTTCAAGAATTTAAATCAATATTGTAAAAACTCTTTTGACTTGAGCACTGCTACCAAGCCTTAACTTTTCTTATGGACCACCAGCCACCCTTAATATAAAACTGAGCTGAAAACACGATACTGAATGGTGCTGAACATGTTTCTGCATGGTTCATTTGCTCTAGGTAATTTGGGAAATACAGGTCTGCTGAGAAATGCCTAAATATTATAGGAAAAAGTAGTTTCAGGAATTAAGAGTCTGAGTTTTACTGAATTAATTAGCACTTCTTTCTCAGGCAAGGGTTAGTTCAGATACTCTGCTGATATGCACAGTATATCAACAGAGTATGCCAATATAATTTTACAGCTTAAAGCTTCTAAATTGCCACCTTTAGCTACTGTACTTTGTTGACAAATTAGCTCTCATGAAATTGTTTCTAGGATTTCTGCATCACACAGGTATTTTTTAAAAAAAATATATATGTGAATACAATGGTATTTCAATTAACAATTTTTTAGTAAGTTGTGAAATGTCAGATTCCTGTGATACTGTGAACTCAGAACTCTGAGAAGCATCATGTAGAAGCATTATGCATGTACCTCCTTGATTTTTAATCCTGTTGAAGGCAAATTCAGTAAGTGTCTAGTACTTTCCTGAATGGTACTTAAGCACATCATTAAGCCCTTGTGTTAATTAGAGTCTTATACTTTCCTTCTTGGAAGAAAACCCTACCCTGTTGTTTTCTTGAATGACAATCGAGTTCCTGGGATTGTGAGTCATGGAAACTGGAGGTCTTATTTCAGTAATGAATCAGGCCCAAATTTGTATCTTTAATGTCTGTCTGGCAGACTAAAACTTGAAAATAGGTATACTGAACAGTATCCTCTATGGGACTGCACAGGAAAAAAAAGAAGGATATATAGTTCCATCGAACAAGTATGTTAACTTCATTATGTACCCTGGTTAAATGATTTAGGGATGTTTTCTCCATATTTAAGGTGGGTACAATTTGAGACTAATTGGGACATACCAAACAGCTATAGTAGTACAAGACTTAAAGCCAATTCCATTTAGATCTTGGAAAAGTCTCTTTAAAAGAATAAGTTGTGGTAGTTTTAGCCCTGTCTGGATGCCAGATGCCCACCAAGTTATTCTACCACTCCCCTTCCTAAGTTGGAAAGGGGAAAGAGAGATATAATGAGAGGTTTGTGAGTTGAGATAAGGACAGGAAATCACTCAGCAATTACCATCGTGGTCAAAACAGACCCAACATGGGGAGAAATAGTTTGATTTATTAATGAATAATCAAAACAGAAGGAAATTGAGAAATAAGACTGAATCTTAAAACACCTCCCCCATCCCTCCTTCTTCCTGGGAATCTCCCTCCTTCTCCCCCAGTGGTGCAGGGCATGGGGGTTACAGTCACTTCATTACAAGATGGATTTGCTGCTGCTTCTTCTCAGGAGGAGGCCTCCTCACACTTCCCACTGGTACACTGTGGGGTCAGTCCCACAGGAGGTAGTCTTCCATGAACTTCTCCAACATGAGTCCTTCCCATGGGGGCAGCTCCTCACACCCTGCCCCAACATGGGTCATCCATTGGGAGAACAGTCCTTCAGGTAACGACTGCTCCAGCCTGAGTCTCTCACAGAATCACAAGTCCTGAAAGCAAACCTGCTCTGGCGTGGGCTCCTCTCTCCCAACAGTCTCCCAGGTCCTGCCAGGAACTTGCTCCAGCACGGGCTTCCCACCGAGTCACAGCCTCCTTCAGGCATCCACCCACTCTGACGTGAGTTCCTAACAGCATGCAAGTGGGTCTCTGCTCCCCGGTGGCCTTCAAGGACTGCAGGGACACAGCTGCCTCACCATAGGCTGCACCACAGGTCACAGGGGAATCTTTCTTCCAGTGCCTAAGCACCCTCCTCTCCCTCCTTCTCCACTGACCTTAGTGTCTGTGGAGATGTTTTCACATTCTCACTCCCTGTTGCTGCTGCATTTCAACAACTGCACAGCGACTTTTTCCCTCTTTGTTTAAAGAAGCCACCCCTGTAGCTCCCCACTACTGAAATCTGGCCTAGACAAAACCACTACAGAACTGAAAATCCCACTTTTATCAGTGTACATATGGCTTTGGAAAGTCTTCCTCTTGCCCAAGTGAAGGGTATTATTTGTTGATGAAACACAAATCAACTGGCAGGCCACACAGCAGGTCACAAATTATGTGACCACATCAAAAATTATTTGTGACGTCATTATTTGTGATGTAATGTCTTCTAGACAAGAGCCTTTAAAAATAGATTGTACTCTACTGATTAACAGGGCTAGAATAAAATACACAAATTAAGGCTTTTTTCTTCCTAGGATGGCAGAAGAGTTTTATTTAACAGGTGAGATATTAAATTAGTAGAAGTAGTAGTTAAATGTGTTCTTTAAGCAAGTACAATCCTTATATCTTCAAATATTTTTTGTTTTTTGATTTGTCATATGGTGAATCCCTTAGACCTTGGATAACAAATAGTTCTGTACTTTTTGCTTGCTTTAGAATTTGGAAATCGGGTAGGTATAAAGAAATCTAAACTCTTATATGTCACTTTTCTCTCTGTCATTGCTAAGTGTAGCAGAATCCCTAAGAGGAGAAAAGCTAAATGAAATATGGCTTTATATATCAATTTGTAAAAAATGCTGTCGGCTGCTTCTGTGATGAAGGCCTAAGTGCATTAAAAAAAGATAAAGAAATCCAGGAGTGGAGATGTAATGGGTCTGTAATTCCTGTATAGAGTAAGTCCAACTAATGCAATGTTCCAAGCTGACAGATGCATATACACATATATAAATCTTGGTGTAGACCAGAATTAAATTCCATTTCAAAAGCAGATTTTGAATTGATGGTGGTGGAGTTTTTTGTTTTGTTGAGTTTTTTAAGGAGTGAAGTAACAGCCCCAATTACATATGCTATTATATAATTTATAGCTTTCATATTGTTATAATATAGGTTGATTGTGCAGACTGATTGCTATGAGGCAATAAAAAGTAGATTATCTAAAGTGTAAAACTTAGGCTATGAAAAGTGCAGTAACTTTTCTATTAAGGCTTAAACTTGCATGTAGTTGCTATGGCGCACGAGTGCCTTTATGTTGGTAAAACACAGTGCCTTCCTGTGGGGACATGAGCTTGAGAATAGAGGTCTTGAGCCGTTCTGTTGTTTCTCAGCTAATGTGCTTAAAATTTTACTCAGCAAGTCTTACCTAAGGTCTCTGAAGTGTTTCTATGGAGGAAAAATGCTGTAAATGCTAATCTAAAAGAAATTGTAGTTTAACTGGGACAAAAGCCCACTAGTGTTTTGTAATTTCAATGAATATTTCAGTTCAGAAAAAAAAATCTTTTAGGGAAAGGTGATTTTTTTATATGAAAGTAAAATGGACTTATGTGGACTGTATGTAGCATCACGTCTGCTATATACAGACCGTACTAAAGGAGCTTTCAGATGAATTGATTAAGTAAATGAGAAAAAGATGGTTGTTTTGATCGAAAAGAGTGTATTATACACTACGTTGTAGTCCACTGTAGACCTGTGGAGTTGCTTTTTTGTGGTTTTGTTCTACCCAACTCTTTGATAGATGAGGTATATTTCTTGGGAGTTATATTAATACTTCTGAAACCAGGAGTAAAGTACTCCAGTAACAGAATGCCCCTTGAGGCTATTATACTTCTAAAATTACTGATATGTCAGTATTTTAGAAGGCTCTGTATTGTGAGATTTAGCATCATGGGCAATATAGTAGTATTATAGTTAGTAGTGTAGTATAGTATAGGAGTAGTACAGTAGTGTTTTTGTTTCTGCCTTACAGGTCTGTGACAAACTGTCATTTAAATGGAATTCAAAAGATGGGTGTCATTTGCATGTGCTATATTACTGCAGATACTAATCTAGAACACCTTAGGAGAAGTTTATAAACCTGATAGTATTGTGATGACAATTTTCCTTATTAGCAGTTGGTAATCAGCCACATGTCAGTATGCTTTCCAGAGAATACTATATGAAGAAAGTATGACAGTCTACTTTTAAATGAAAAATCATTTTTTGCTGGGTTGATCTAAAATTTGGAAGAGTGCACATAGGTATGATCATTAGTCAAACGTTAACCTAGCAACCTAAAGCTGAAACAAAATTGAATTTCTATAAAAGTTGTAAAGCTCACCGTCCTTGGGCTTTGAGAAGCTTTTTGTATTAACCTCTGTGTTTAACAAACCTTTCAGCATGCCATTGGGAAGAGAGAAGAGCACCAGTAGCACTTAACCCTGTTCTTGGAGATGCCCCTTTTCAACAAGGATAATACGTAGGATCAACCCATATTGTGTGTTTCCCACCTCCACCCCCCTTATTAGATTTTCTTCCCCAAAGCTTTTACATGAAGAGTAACTGCTTTACCCCAGAAGCTCACCTGAAACATGTTAAAGCTGATTTCTGCTTATCCCTGGAGCATTGTTTCTTACAATGCTCAATTGCATGGTTGAACGGTTTACAGAAATAACGATTAATGTTATTGGTGGAGCAGCAAAGAGAATGTATTTAGAAAAGGAGGGAAGCTTTCTGGACTACAGTGTTAATTGTTGACATGTGCTGCTTAGTTTTACAGATAGTTCTATTATCACTGAAGATAAATGTCTTATACTTTGAATGCCATGTTAGAGTAGAATGGAAGTTGTTAGGCAAGCGGCAATCATGCAGTTCTGCTTGCTGCCCCCACTACGTGTGCAACTGTTAATATGGGGAGCAAAGGCCAGAGTAAAGTTGTATTGGAAAAGGGCAAGCATGGGAAAAAGGATAGAGGAATAAAAGAGGCTCATCAAGTGTAAATAGCTGATCACTCAGTATGCTGCTGTCACTGTGCCTGATGCTTGATCACTGAAGTCTATCCTGTGTTATTATTAAATCCTATTTCTAACCATCTTGCGTGTGGGTACACTCCCATCTTCAATTTGTGTATGAATGCTCATGAACTTCAAACCAGGTTAACCACTGCATAGTAGAAAAGATTTGAGTGCCAGCAGCTGGTGTGGGACCATGAAAGTCAGGGGCTGCTGAGTCTGGAGGCTGGCACCTGGTGAGGAGCAGGATGTAAGTTCCTCTAGCAGACTGAAGTGCCCATTAGCTGGAGAGGAGGAACAGAGTGAAGCTCTTTGTGAGTGCTCTACGTCTTTAGAGGGATGCTAGTAAAGGGACCGGTTTTCTGTCTATTCTTGATCTGTGAGGCCTTTCTCTGTGGGTATGTCTGTCTGTGTTGGGAACCCTCACCATCAGCTGGATGTGGGGACATGATGCTGCAGCAGCCTTATATCTGTCAGGCTGGGACAGAAGGACTCGGCCTGGGACCTGAGAGTAGCTGTGATTTGGCTACTTGGACACTTGTGGCTGTTTTGCCAGTGTTTTTATCCTTACAATTTTTCACAGAAACAATTTACATCTGTTGTTATGTCCTTGTTAAAGAACTAGCATTTGATTTAATGGTGATCCAAAGAGAATCCCTCTAGCAGAACCTCATCCCTTTTTTACTGGGATTTCTTCACTACGTGTTGCTTCAGTTACTCAGCTTTTAATACATTGATGTGTTCTGTTATGCTGCATTAATCAGTTTGTTTACTAGGTTAAGCACGTTATAGAAATCTTTTTTATCTTTAGCTGCGATCTTTTTCAGCAATGTTTGCAATCTCCTCCAACTGTAAAACCAAGCTTTTTGTCAGTCAGACTTGTTTGTTACTATGTTGATTGTTACTATTTCTGTTCCTAGCATTTAATCTTTTATTTACTGAATCTTATGTTTTTATTTTCCTTAATTTCTTTAGGATAGATGTAGTAGATGTGTCTGGCAGACCTCTTCCAATCTCACTGTAGGCATATAGGCTAAGGAATCAGCTGGTGGAGCTGTTCCGTATTGGGAATCTGTAAGTGTAGCCCTCAGGGGCAGGAAAAGAACCTTTGTACTTAATGAGTTTTATTTCATTGGAAACTTCATATTATTTCTTTGAAGATGGAAGGAACATGCAAAAAAACCTCTTCATGCACATACTGTTATTCTGTGCGTGACACATGAGATTATGGTTCAAGGTGTCTTTTAAAATTATTTTTTGTGTGCACGTTGTGTGCTGTCATAAGACCATGGTTGGTAACTGCATGCTTTTTGGTCAGGGACAGTTCTTTGAGGGGAGTTTCTTCTTTGGTAGCATCTGGCCATGGAAGAAGTTTTTCCATAGAAGACTAGGTAGTAAGAGATATGCTGGCTGGGGAGCTTGCATGCTGGGAGTTTACCTAGAATTATGCAGAAGAGACCCAAAACAAGGCCAGAGATGATGAAACAAGGGAAGAATTTTCTGTTGACCCAGAGGAGAACAAGTACAGTTTCTTGAAACTGTAGAGGCACTTGAAAAATGCTAGTATGAAAGGGAGGTTTGGAGGTAAAAAGCCCTTTTTTCAAAGACACAGGTGGGCAGAAAAGGTATTTGTTTTCAAATGGATATATTTTATCTCTATCACCTGAAAGATTCTGTGTTTTCAGACAGAAGAGTTTGTTCAAGTTTATGTTCTAATAAAACATCTCTTCTTCAAAGCCCTTTTGGTATTTTTTGGTGTGTTAACTTTAAGGAAAAGGTGAAGACAGGTCTGTCTCAAAGCTTTGACATGTTTGAGATCCAGTCATAGTATAAAAGTTAAAAAAATGTTATAGCTGGTAAAAGGTATTAGGCCACCTTTAAAGAAATCCAGCTGACTGCATCATGAGGACTCTTGAGAGAACATGAAGAAAACTTTGTGTTCTATTTGTGGAAGGATCTCTATTGTGAGTGCATTTTATAAATCAGTTTACTGTTTTAACAGTTTGTAGCACAGTTCTTACTATCTATGGAAGCTATTGGAAGCTACTAGAGCATATTGTGTTAGGCCAAACATGAGATGAAGAATCTTACAGAAATTAAACCAAAGAAAAATGTCATCCTGCACCAAACCTGTATCTTTGAAGCTCAAAAGGAACATGGTTCCCATGGAAAAAAAAACCAAACACACACACACACACCACAAAACAAACAACAAACCAAAGCCAAAACAAAACCCAACACTTTCCCAAGCCGTTGTATTCCTTAGCTGGTTCGCTGCCCGTGGATTTTCCGAGTGGGTAACACTGGTAAGGAAACTTTCTCCAGTCTGTGGTGGTAAAGCTTTACTGCCTTGAGGCTGGGCTGCATCTAAGGTGGTCCTCCAGGGGCAAGAGGAGTAGCACAACTCCTTGGAGTCTCTGTTGCTCATGCTTGCACCTGCCTTCCAGAGGTGCCTTGTAATTGCATTTGCCTTATATTCAGGCAAGTCAAGTTTCCTATTTAAAAAAAAAGCAAAGCAAATCTTTCCAGATGCCTTCACAAGTGGAGTAAATACAGTTCAAACACAATCCCTTTTTCCCGCCCTTCAAGTTGCATGCAAACCCAGCAATAATTTATCTTTGTTCCAAATTGGCAATATTCTACACTCACAATGCTGAAGCCAAAGAAACTTGTCATATTTTACAGAAGAGGAAGCCATCGTATTTTACAGGATCTTTAACTGCAGGTAACATTAAAAACTGTGAGCTTTAGTTTTCCCTTCCATAGTACTCTGTATGGCATTTTTAATTCAGACCAATATATTCTCTTCAGTGTTCTTTCTTTAAGTGCACTTATGGTTCATGATACAGAGACTTAACGTCTTCTGCGTAACAACCATCCAGCTGTATGACAGTACTGTTGGCTTTCTTTTTTTTTGCATAAACTATCTCCGGTCCTTTATCAACAGTAGAAGATGGAGGAAATACTGTGCAATATATAGTTTCCCCCAGTTTGGATATATATATATTTAAAGAATGATCTTTGATCTTATTCTTGAGCTATGGATTGGGGGTATCCACAGTTGACAGCCTTATATGGGGGAACACTTCATACCTTTGTCTCAGAAATGCTAAATCTGTTAAAGGCTATCTCTCATCAAGCTTGAGGGTAGATAATGAATCAAATTCATTTTTGTATTACATCATGTAAAGGAGACTTTGGAAAGATCGACATTGTCTTATAATTTCAATTCATTTAAATGAATTGTTTCAAATATCTACCTGCTCACTGCTCTAGAATACTCAACCTGAATTTGCCTTTTCCAGTTCTGGGGAGATGCTGCTGGGTAGTTTTGTGTTTTAAAAATCTCCCTGGGTCTGGATCTGCCTGTCCTGGAGTCATGAATCTTATGAGTGTATCCTGGGTCACGAATCAAAACTTTCCATCCCATCCTTCCTCACATCAGTTCCTTTTTTTCACCTATAACCTTGATATTTTTATGTTCAAGTCAACTCTGCACCAGAGGTTATTTTTATTAAATAATGTATCATGTACTCTACCATATGTATAATTTGCCTTTTCTTGCTTTCCTTTCTATTTTTTCTGAAATGCAATGATTGCTTCAGAAGTCGAATCTGAAACTTTAGACAAATGTTTCCAGAATTTGTCCACGTGCAGTTATTTTTTCTAATAGCTTGTGAACTTTGTGTGTATGGACTTTCTATACAATGTTGGCTTTTTTATTGCAAAGAGGCAATATTAGTTATATAAGAAGTGGCCTTCAAAATATCAATGCAGTGTTTGAAAACATAGAATTGTCATGAAGGAAACAGAGCAAAGAGTATAGGCTGAATAGTCAAATTCATTAACTATTGAAATTCTTTAAATATTGAAAAGGATTTAAACCAAACAGCATTCATCAGAATCAATTTTTTAAGATATTACTACTTATTGGAAAAGGGACTGCAGAAAGACATGATTCAGAAATATGTGATTTCATGTTTGTGTTTGATCAAAACAGTTTCTAAAATAATGGAAGATGTGTCCATGCATTTGAGATGAGGAAGAACTTGAATAATTAAATTTTATGAAAGAATTATAAAGCTTGTTAGGCTTATTAGTTATTCTGCTAAAATGAAGGTGGCATTATAGGTAGGAGAGGATTGATCTTTTCAAACAATATACAGGATTTATGATGAAATGATTTAACAGATTTTTTTTTTCAAGAGTTTTAGTAGTTGAAAATTTGGAAGGTAAAAGAGCTTGAAAGTTGAGGTGATTCGTGGGTTTCTTAGAATGGGTAATAACTAAAGATTAAAATTATGGAATGTAATGTGAGTAAACATTGCTCAACAAGGCTTAAAATTCACCCGAGACAATAATGTTTTGTAAGTTAATGAACAGAACTGATGGATGTAAGTTAAGGCAGTGAAGGGAGGACTATCAACTGATGTATCTTGACCCACCTCATTATGTCAGTTCAGTGGTGCAAGCATCACAGATATTTATGTGCAGTTGCATATGGCATGGTAGTTGGAAGTGATGCATCTGAGCAGGAGTTGCGACTTCTTTGTGTAGTACTAGTTGTTAAGAGAAGCTGCTGCCCGAACATTCACATGCCAGTCAAGGAGTCACACATGCACAGCCCAAGACTTTAACTGCCAGGACCAGAATCCCTTTGCAGCGAGCCGCTTCAATAAGCCCATAGGTGCCCCTTCTAACTCGTTACACACACTCACACACACTCACTCTCAGCTGCTTCCTCTTCCCTCCGTCTCCACACTTGGTTTCCCAAAGCAAAGTCACTGACATGACATATGTCAGATGAATTTATTGAGTGGTACCACCGTACCACTGAAGTTGAGTGTCTTTGGAAAGGGACCTCGAACAAAGAAGTCTCTGGGCAACTACACGTTTACAATCGTAAGCTCCCCTCCCCTCTCACAGTGGTTTGGTCCAATAATAAAATTTGAGTCTGGGGTCTTGTTCCTCATTGGATCCCCTCTTTGTCTCCCGGTGGGCCATTCCTTTCCTTATCTCAAGGATGCAGCTTCTGCTGTGAGTTGTGACTACTTTATTTTTCTGATTTGCACATGTTTCATGTGGCTAAAAAGTTCAGCATAAGCTCAGTTCTATCTAGGTGAAAAGTTCACAGCTTAGGCTTTAGCAGGTTTTTCTAGTAATGCTGTACAATTCTGTTTACGCTAGGAAGTGACTTCTTTAACTGACAGATTCTGTGTAAGCTAGAATGTGACTGTGTTAGACTGGAAAGTGTTGCCTGAAAATGTAGTTTTGTTTAAACTGTAAAATTAGTAAGCAGTAGGAAAAAATGTTGAATACAAAACCTCTTCTTCTTACTAACTTTAGGAATTAAAATCTAAGGCTAGCTGTTATTAAATTCAGGTCTTCTGCTTTCTGGAGTACTTCCAAGATGTTCCATACACATGTTTATAAAATATAATAAATGAAAGAACATGTATTGACTTTACCAGGAGACCCATCATACTTGAGCCTTGCAATTCATGTGCATAAGCATGGGAGTTCCAATATCTTGGATAATCAAATATTCAAGTCACATACTTCGAGTCACATACTTTGAGGCTGAGAGGAGACACAAAACTCTGTGGGGAGAGGTGGGCACTCTCTACAACTTCCTGAAAGAGAGTTGTAGCAAGATGAGGATCGATCTTTTCTCTCCAGTAATGAATAATAGGACAAGAGGAAGTGAACTCAAGTTGCTCCAGGACAGATTTAGATTGGACATAAGAAGAATTTTTTCACCAAGTTATAAGCACTGGCACAGGCTGCCCAGGGAGGTGATGCAGTCCCCATCCCTAGAGATATTTAAAAAATGGATAGATGAGATGCTGAGGGATATGGTTTAGTTTTGTGGTGGGCCTGGCAGTGTGAGGTTGGTGGTTGGTCTTGATGATCTTAATTGTCTTTTCCAAACGAAATGATTCAATGATTATATACTTAATCCTGGGCACTCACAGTAATCACAGACAGAGGGATTTTACTGGTAAAAGATAACTACCCCTTGTGATAGATGGCAAGAGGATTGGCTTTTAGGGAATGCAATTTTGTTAATAAAAAATAACTCATTGTACCTATATAATCACAGCATTTTTTATACCTTTTAGCCATACAGAGAGATATTTCTGCACCCAAAGAGTGTTTTGTTAATAAGGAAATATAGAAATTATCTGTTCTTAAAATCAAACTTTCTGCCTTTCTTAACTTACCACATTTTTCAAATATTGGTAGTCAAGATCAACCAATACTGATGCCTAAGTAAGTTAAACACTAGCACTTTTAAATTTATTTTTATTATGGTATTAATGATATTGCAAGCAGATTGTGCGTCTAACCTATACAGGCCATGTCTGCTGTCACAGTCTGGAAGAAAAACTAATTGTTTGTACTCAACCATGTATAAAACTGGTGAAAAATCATCAAAGTAACTGGGTTTGCTCACTAGTCACATTTTCTTCATGCATGAAAAATGATACTGCATTCAATTTAATTGCATTTGACATTCCAAGTATAAAAAGTATCTCTTAAAAAGGTGATATGACATGGTGAAAACTTGCAGAAGTGACTGGAAGAATCTCTCTTGTGCCATTTCCATCATTTTTGTAGGACAGTGTGTTGCTTTTCCAGTTTCAGATTTTTTTTGTTTAAGCAAATACTATTTTTCTTCCCCCAGTTCTCATGTCACACAATCTTTTGGCCATCTTTTTATATTAAAAATTTCATTTTCCTCTGTGATTACTTCACAGAAAATTTCCATTGATGCTAATGAGAATTACTGGGATGTTTGATTTCCCATGTACTCTGGACCAGTATTAGTCTATATTCTATTTTTCAAGTATTGTGTCTTCATAGAATTTATATTTTAATGAACCAAATATTTGAACCAAATAATGAACCAAATATTTGCTGAATTGCTGATGAAACATTTTGCAGTGAGGAATTGTAAACAACAACAGCAACTGTGGCAAATTTACCACTTTGTTAATTAAACCTTCTAAGTAAAATGATGACATATGGATGATTTAGCAAGTTTGTGGATTAAAAACACCTCCATTTAATGGATGCTGAGTTCCATCAGCTACCTTAGATTTTATTCTCAATTTTATTTCAATCTGTACTTCCAAACTATTGAATTGCTTGTAGTGCTTAAACACAGATTCAAGTGCTCAAGCCAAGTAAATCACATTTCTACTTTTTTGACTGAGGAAGCTATCGTCGTCCATGTGTTTAAACATGAAAATGTATCTAGGAAAGTTAATGACTTGAAAGGAATATGTTTATAGTGATATGTGCACTTAATGTGTCTTCTTATGAATGAGTACTGAATTGATACTAATATTATGTGTTTTCTTGTTACATCCCTATTTCCTGGCAGATCACTGTTTCCTAGGTAGATACACTAGTGATTAGTTTCAGTTATTTTTTGTGTGTATTTCTCGTGTGCTCAAATATGTGACAAATTATTCTGGAGAAGTGATCTACTGTAAGAAAGTATGCTGTGGAGTTTTTGTTTGTTCATTTGTGCATTTTTTTTCCCCCTTTTTTTTTTTTTGCAAATTAAGTATTTGTATATTGATTTTATCCATATGCTTTAGATTTATATAACCACCTGGCATAGTATTATTCAGCAATCCATTTAACAGATGACAGTAGAAAGAGTTGAAAATTTCTACATGACTTTGCAGTTGGGAGGAGTTTTTTTTAAAAAAATGCATTAAATTCCTTTTTATCTTCGTTACACACACTGTATGGCTTTTATCATGACTCCCGTCTAATGATTATACCTTTTAATTTTAAAAAATATTAGGGTTTGTTTTGTTTCTTTTTCTTATGGGGAGATCTGTAGTGTAAAACTCGGTGTAAAAGCTGAGTTATCTTTATCAGAGTTCACATGACTGGAAAAACAGACACTGTCAAACAAAATATTAAATTCCTTCATGACGTGTCAGCCTTTCAAAAACAAGGGCTAATAAAGGGTTAAAGCACCAATTTGGGGTTTCCATGAAATTTATTATCCGTGTATTCTTTTTGCTTAACCTTAGTGAAACCCCTTCAACATCTATGACTTACAACTTTAGATCTATCCATGTGCTGGTGTTCACATATACATTAGATTTCTTATGTGCACATTTCATGTCATCTAGCCCACTGAAAGAAGAGATATATGCATTTACTTTCAAAAAAGCAGTGCCAGGCAGACGGATCACAGTCTTGTACCTCCAGCAAAGCATGAAATTTCAAAGATGAGTAAAATTCCAGATATATCTAGATTCAGTTTGTCTTCATTGGTTAGCTTGAATGGCTGCATGTTAAACGGGCTGATTTTAGGTAACTTAATGTACAGACACTTTAAGATTTCATTGTCCTGCAACAAGTCATGGGTTGTCTCTAGTGCAAGAAGTCTGGTCTGGTCTGGTCTGTTCTGAAAGCAAGATCTTCCAGTTGAGACTTCTGGGTCCATTGTCTAGATGCCTACTTACCTCAGGAAAATTTTCCTTAAACACTGTCTAGAGGATAAAAGTTACTATGTTTGATGCATAAGCTATTACACGTTACTTAGTCAACTCTGGGGTTAGAAGTTATGCTAGATGGCTGGATGCCCTTTTTGATTTTCAACTCTGCTAAAAGTTGTTTGAGTGAAGGTGCTGTTGTGGGTGTATTGGAACAGAGGAAACTTCAACTTCCAAAAGCTTTAGTTGGTGAGACCTTCACAACTGGGAAGTCAAATTGCCCTCATAAACCTTAATGATATAGTTTACCTGTCATAGCACTGCTGGATGTCTTATTTCCTGAGATTCAGATGATAGATTAGTCAAACAATTGAAAGGATGCATTTATGTCCTACTCCTTGCCTCAAGAACTAGCAAGAGCTTACCAGGTACTTTCTAGCAGAATAACTAAAACAGTACACCTGAGTGACATACTGCTGCTTAATTTAGTTCTCTTTAAAGACTTCCTTTAAAAAAAGGAAAGCAGAATTTGTTCTGTTTATAGTGACATTGTTCTGTACTTTTTACTTTCAACAAGAGTTACAGATTTTCAAAATAGGCTGACTGTATTCCTTTCCTTAGGCCACTAATAATTTTTCACACGGTTCAGTTGTGCAATGTATACCACATCAATCAGCGTGCTGTAAGTTAAATCATTCTTAATATATTATTCTGTCAAGGACTATGGGATTCATAGCAGCATTGAATATAAAATTAGTTGGTCTATCAAGAAGATACAGGTTTGAAATTTTAAATTGTCTTAAGAGAAGACAGACATTTCTCGATGGCATTCTCAGTGGTAATATTAAAAAAACATTGCCAGTAAATTTTTAGTGAATTAATACTTAAAGTATTGTTTTGATAACTTAGAAAATTAGAACAATTTTAAGGGGTTAACATTTTCAGATTCAAAGAAATTAATTTATAGTGAGGAATCTAATAAGTGATGGAAGGAATATTGGTTTCTTTCCTGCCTGTTCTAAGTAAAGATATGTGGTTAAATTAATTTTTTTTTGCTTCCTCTTTGTACCCAAATATGTTTTTTGTGAATTTTATTTTTAACACTTTATTGTGTGATGAAGATGGGGAAATGGCGTTAAAAGCAGTATGTTGCTGCTGCCGGCAACATCACCAGGCCACCCGCACAGATCACTCAGCCCACCCCCACTGAGGGGACAAGATCACTGCATACTGAGTATGGATGAAGCTTTATTCCAACTATTGTTTAGACCATGTCCTTTTACCTGCTAACACAAGCACCTCCTTTCACTCCACCTTGTGCCCACCTCTTCTGTACCATCTGCCTCTCGCATTACAACCTGAGATCTTCCAGACGCCTAGAACAGTAGTATAGTAGGACTAGCTCTTGTTCTGTCTGTGTGTCTATTCCTTCTTCCCCCTTCAACTTCCTAGTTGAGCACTGAGCAACAAGATCAGAAATTCCAACAAAGGAGAATTTTATACTTTGATCAACCTTTATATGTTGGATTTCCGTGAATCCTGAGGTTTTTTTGGGTAATAGGGGAGGGGGCTGCTGTGCTGACCTCTGTAAGGAGTTCTCAAAACTTTTCCCAGCTCTGCGTTGGATCCACCTCTGGCCTCAGCCAGGCCAAACTGGTGCCTCTGCCATCACTATTTAAGAAGGGAAATCTGCAGCAGGAGATGGAAGGAGTGGGAAAAGATGGAGATGACCTCATCGACCCCAAAGTCAGTGAGGGAGTAGATATGCCGGAGACTCCCCTGCAGCCCATGGTGAGATGGCAGCCTGTCTTCCCCTGCAACCCCTGGAAGGCAGTGGCAGGATGGAAACCCACCAGCAGCTCCAGGAGGACCCCACAGCAAAGAGGTGACTGCACCCGGTGGGACTGAGACTGTGTGAGAAGGCAGCTGTGGAGTAGACTGTGCTGGGCCGAAGTCCGGCCAGAGTGGAGACCCACACAGGAGGTGGAGAGGAACTGAAGCCCTTGAATGAACTGATGTTCACAGAAGACATGTCACCTGTGAGTGACCCTGTGTTGGAGCAGGGCAAGAATGTGAGGAGTCTTCCTCCCTTGAGGAGAAAGGAGAAGCAGGAACCATGGGTGAGGGACTGACTACAATCCCTGTTCCCAGATCCCCTGTGCTGTTAAGGAGGGACAAGGTAGAGATATTGGAAGCAGGGAGCTGAGCCCAGGAAGAGGGGAGGGGTGGGGGGAAGAGGTCTTAAAGGGCTGATTGGACTTTTCCTCATCATCTTACTCTGTTTTGTTTTCTGTTTGTTCTGCTTCTGTTTCTGTTGGTGGCAGATTAAATTAATTTTGTTTTCTTCCCCAAATCAAGTGGTGTTGTCTGTTTTACCTGGTACTGTAAGTGGTGAGCGACCCTTCCCTTTCCTTGGGGATTTCCCCGAGGCCCTCAGTTACCTTTTCCCCATCACACCCCAGAAAGTGAAAGGAGAGAGTGAGCAAGCAGCTGTGTGGTTTTTGTGCCTCCTTGGGTCTAAACCACTACACTAATATATGAATAACTTAGGAACCATCATACTGAAGAAAGTATTGGAAAGACCAGACACTACTTTGTCTTCTGTACAAGTTAAAGATGGGCGTTTTCTCCTTGCGATGTCTTCGCAGAAGTAAATTTGATTCTTTCTGCATTGTAATATTTGGGGATGTTTGTATTACAAATCAAAACCACATAGGACGTTCTGTATGAAAATGATGTACTGTCATGACGAGCTGAAGCAGGGTGAACACATTTGAAAAGTAGTGATAAAGAATATTCCTTCCTTGTACTAATAGGTTAGGCGCAGGGTTATCACCCTTTGACTGCTCCATCTAGAATGATGGGCAGGGGTTGCCGTTTGTCACTTCTGCAGTGCCTGTGGAGCAGCATGTGTAAGTGAAGAATCCTCTTCAGGATCCTCACAGGGAAGGATGTTGGCTTTGTGACCGACAGAAACTTTCATGTTATGTGTGACATTTTCCATCTCAATTAGAAATGCAAGACAGGGGAGAGACATAAATAATAAGAAAAAACCCTTTGTGGATACAGCACCTCTTTGTTTAAAAAGTGGTTAAAGGACTGGAGGAAGATCTATCTGTGAATAATTTTTGTTGTCTTTGGTCAAAATGTAGCTTTTTACTCAGCAGGTTCTAATATATAGGTTTTTTGGAGACTTTTGTTCTTATCTTGTTTCCATATTTCAAAGTACACTAAGAGAGCACTTAGAGACACGGTTCAGCGGTGGACTTTGCAGCATTAAGATCACAGTTGGACTGAATGATCTTAAAGATCTTTTTTGAACCTAAATGGTTCTATGATTCTATGATTCTTCTGTAGAAATAAGTCTTTGCATGGAAAAGCATGTGAATCTTGCCTTCTGCTAAATTGAAAATTAAAACTCTTTTCCTTCTACTCACATTACTAATGATAAGTAATTTGGATTTGTCCCACTATGTAATGGTAACTAACAGCACAGACTAAAGCCTTTTTGGAAGTAAAATACTCAGGTTCCTTTGTATCACAACCGTTTCCATTTTTGTCAACTTTATAAACTCAGTTATTTTATCTAGAATGAAAAATAATTTGTTTGATATTGTTATGTTTGATAAATAATTGAAAATAACTGCAAAACTTCATTATTGAATAGTTAAATCTGTTTAAGGTAAAGGTGCAGTCTGGACCAAGGTTCCCTAAATATTTACACTCTGTTTCAAGAAATTACTTAAGAGGTTGCATTTTATTGAAATTCCAAGGTATCATCATCCATCAAAATAAATTTTAAAAAATTTAAAAACTATTCTGGTAACTTTGAGAAATGTGTGTTTATATTTTTATAAGAGCATTTAGGTATTTATAGCTTGCACCTATAGCACAGCTATTTCTTGACTTTTCTGAAGCACGCAGGGTTTAAATTACCTTGTATATTTTATTGGTATGTTTTCTTTCCAAAGTAGACATTATATTGAATTTTATTTTCTTCTGTGATGTCATAATATATGTATGAACAGAACTCTTTCCTTTGGATTTGTTCAATCTAGAAATATCAATGTCTTTAAATGTATGTTTTATTTTTCTAACATAGTCTCTTTACAATCATTCAAACTCTATAGTTGCACATCTGTTCTGTAACATGATTATTTTGAAAGTATGCTTCAGTGAAACACATTAATAGGCACTGAAATTTAGAGCATAGATTGACTGGCTGTTATGTTTGAGCTTAACTGTAGCCTCTCCACTAGCAAAATTTTGCCACACAAACCCAATGTAGGCTTTGCATGTAGAAATACTTGGATAGTTCAGACCTACAATTGATTATCTCTTAACATCTTTTGATCCTGCACCATGTAGATCACTTAAATGGGTTTTTTGTTCATCTCTTTCTTTGTCTAACTGTAAAATACAGACTCTACTTGCTTTGGAAAAGAATCTTTATCTTCTCTAACATAATTTGAGATTAAATACTTACCAAGGACAAATTACTGTCACGTTAGTAGAAGCAAAGCAAAAATGGTTATTTTTTTGAAGTTACCCTCTAATTACAGATCTCCATATTACAGAGAGAAAAATAAAATAAGGAAATTGAACTAGTGGTTTTGTTTTTCAGGTTCTTTCATGTTGGTGAATACATCTGGGAGATTTGCGGGACAGAAAGCTCACCTCCTGCTACCCCATCTGAAAGAAAACGATACGCATTGTATTGATTTCCACTATTATGTTTCGAGCAAGAGTGGATCTAGCCCTGGCACCTTGAATATATACGTGAAAGTTAATGATGGACCTATTGGTAACCCAGTCTGGAACACATCTATGACTACTACTTGGAAAAGAGCAGAACTGGCAATTAGCACTTTCTGGCCCAATTTTTACCAGGTATGTTTTACTTTTTAATGAGTTTTTGTGTTTCATAATAGTCACATGGTTCTTAGTGATCATTTTAATTTTAAATCAAAATTTCAGTGTATTTTCTTGGGTTTTATTGTAATTATGTTTTTGCAGATAAATCTAAATGTTTGGTTTTACATATCCATGGCTTTGTTTATATATTTGCATATCTTTATAAAAGTGTATGCACACAGACACATCCTTTAAATGTGGATGAGAATCAATGACCTCTGTTTTTCTATAATAAATTCACTCATTCTGTCAGTTCATTACGAATGCTGGTATTGAATGCCAATAGATTTTATTGCAGTTTAGATCAGCAATACTTGTTGGTTTAGAACCAGCAGAATCTTCTGAATCTTCAGTCTTCAGTTTGAATGCAGTATTTCTTTGTTTCATCCAATAGTAAGTGTAACAGTAGCCTGTTGTAGGAGCGGGCTTCTGATTACATCCTAAAGATTTAGCAAGAATTTCATTTGACAGTTCCTCAGGGTTCTGCTTTTCTGTAGGAAAATTTACAGATTATACAATTATTTACTGCTGTATAGTAGTTCAACTTATGATTTGAAGCTTTCTGAAGAAAAGCCATCCCAAAGACTTGAGTTCTTTGACTGTAGATCTCCTTAGGAAGTACAGTGTTGTCATTCTACAGCGTCATTACAGTGACTGAAATGAATTCCTACATCAACATCTTGACTACTAGTGTCACATTTGACAGAGCTTTCTTTCTGTTCTGGCTTGTGATTTTTAGGGTGACCAGGTGTTTGGTGCTCCATCATATTTCTTATATTGAGTTTGGCAGTATCTACTGCAAGGTACCCAGGAAGGAGGCAGGGGTTATAGTGGACTTCTTTCTGTGTCTGCAGCGGCTAATCTGTGAAAATGTCTTAAGTGAACTGTAGCCATTCCTTTTGAATTCTTTTTCCTCTAAGGAAAAAAAAATAAAGCTGAAAACTTTCATAATTTTTTCCCTTGTGATTGTTTAACCCACAACTGACAGAAAGTCTTGGTCCAAAAAATTAGTTTGGAGTGCCAGGACCATCTTGTCCTTGGAACACGGGATGCCTGGCAGGGAGTGTGATACTTGAAGACTCAAGAGAGCACACTCATTCATTTCCCTTTGCCTGTTCTTGATTATGTGGGGTGCATTGGCAGGTCCACATATGCATCCAGTGCTCTGCCAAGGGTGGCTAGGAATTGCTAAAACTGCATTTTTGAGGCTTCCTGGAGAAAAGTGGAGCATCCCACAGACAGTTTCGTGGCTGACATGAAACTGGGTGCCTTGTTGCATTGAAGGTACTGGAGGATTTTGTGAGCATGCTGAGTGATTCAAGAGCACTGGGTGGGGTATGCACATTTTGCAGACATTGAGTGAATGTGTGACTGCGTTGCTCATGCCCAAGTTTGGACTGTAATATCCCCATCTAGGTAGGAGCCTCTAGTTTCTTGTCCTCTTAAAAGAATCTGATTTTTATGCAACAGAAATGCTCTGTGAACCAGCAGTCAGTAGAGGCAAGGATTGTGCTTCAAAGCCTCACTCTAGCTCTGAACTAAAATTCTAATGTGGTCAGGGGATTTTAGTAGGAAAAGCTTTGGCTGACTAGTAAATTCAAGTGAAGTTAAGATATTAATAAAAATACAGGCAAGCTCTGACAGTCTTAAGTGTTATTGGTATTAGTAATAATCTGTGTCAGTTTCTCACGATATATCTAACTCATGTCTGAGTAATATTGATATTTGGGCATAGAAATAGAAAGCTAACCTTTCTAGTCTGCTTTCTCCTCAACACCTGCCATCTGGATAGTTTCCCAGGTGAACTCTTATATGCATGGATGGAGTACTGCAGTTTAACAAATTAACCATGCACTGGCTGATATATAATAGGCACCTGACTCTGTAATGAATTTCATGTGCCTTTGCCTCTGGAAGTACACAAAGTTTTACATAACATTTCTGTCACTTAGGAGTATAGTAAGTAATTTTCTTTGCATTTGCGACATGTAGCCAGAAATAATACCTAGTTAGGTATTGCTATTTACCTGATGTGCCAAAATGTCTTTTGCAATTTTAGTATCTGTGGCAGTCCAAGGAATTGTAATATAGTGTAACTTCACTGGTTTCACTGTAGATGAGTTAATTTATTCTTGAGGAAGCACTGTCTCCATTGTGACAGCTTATGGTCAATTGTCTCTATTTTGGTTGCCGTCATCCTCTCAGAAGTCTGTAGTGCAATTTTCTCACCTTATGACACTTGCAGTTTCTCATTGTTTCTGAACTGTTTTCATGCCTTTTCTTCTTCACAGAGTGTGTTTGGGGAGGGGGAGGCAGGAAGCAAGCAGCTGGGAGAAGTGCAGGAAGAGAAGAGAGGTTATATGTAGACCCTGTGAGAATGTATGTTGAAGTTAGGTGAGAGCTTAAACGACTGTATGGTGGAAGAAGGCAGGGGACCCAGCTGACAGGTGTCTACCACCAGATCTGTTTCCTAAGCTGCTATTCATTCAATTCCAAACCGCCAACCTCTTTTGGCACAAATTTATATGTTTCTCACAAAACCTACAAAACGTACAAGACTTCCTCCTAGAGATTTCCTGAGGCTGTCTGACCTTATTGAACAAAGTTAAGAGAACTTTGCAGAGAAGAGTTTTAAGGAACTATAGGGCCCTTTTGAACTTTTCATATGTGAAGTTTGGTAGTTTCCTGTTGAGTAATCTTCAGGAAAAGACGTGGCACTAGTAGACGAAGGGACAAACCAATGTAATAGTGAAATTTTCTTTGTTGTGTTTTAAATCACGTATTTGTGTAACATCTTCATGTCTGTGAATGATTTATAATTCCATTCTGTTAGCAGACCACTTGCAAGGTGTCTACCTGAAAACAAAATAAAAATGTACTACATTTTCTTTTTACTAGGTAACTGTGTAGGTTTCATCCTATATGAACTGTACTGTGTATATAAATCACAATGATGACCTGCATTTAACAACACTAGTTGTAGTTTAATTACTGCTTATTTAAACTTTACTTGTCAAGTATTCTGATGATTAAGGATATATTTAATTCCATAATTAATGGTCTTCTAGGTGCTACTACTTAAAATCTGCCTTTGACTTTAGAGTACACTGCAGTCCAGTTACCGATTATGGTATGGTTGCAGGAACATAGATTCAAGCTACTAAACACCTTCTGAGGGTCAAAAATACTCAGCACAGCTTGGTTTTCTCCGCTGTACCTCCTGGTCTCTGAACTCTTTGTTTCAGAGTAGCTGGCGTATTTCTACAGGAGCTAGTCTTATTTGTGCATTAGAAAATCCCTTTAGGAGCTCTCTTGAGGATGCACTGGCTTCCTCAGTTTATCATTGGTCACAGGAGAAATTGTTTGCTTTATTGAACTGTTGTCTATGTGGTGCATCTTAAGCAGAGCATCAGGAGTTTATCATGCCGTTAGAGACTGCCTGCAAACAATACAAGGCTTCGTGTAATTACTAAGGCCTTCACCCTTCTCCTTACTTGAATAGAATTAGGATGTAAGCAAAAAAAGGGGATTAAATGCTATGTAGATTTCTATGGGTAGCGGTGAGCTGGTTTTTAGCTTCTTGGGGAGCAGTGTTGTAGGCTGGGAGGCTCAAAAATGTATGTTTTGAGATACAAATAAATCTTGAAAAGGCTGTTCCTCTAGTGAGGAGAGAGTAGGAGGATTTTGAGGAGTTTTTTTCCCTCATTTGGATCTTTTAGCAGGAGGAAGATCTGTTGATTTCAGGGTTGTTTTGTTGTTTTGTGTGCTTGGAGTAGGGCAGTGATTTTTTTTCCCTTTTCTCCTAGGTTGGTTAATGATTTTCAGACCAATTACTAGTATTTTAAATATATTCTGTTTTTGAAGGATTGCAGTTTCAGAACTTTACAATATGCAAAATGCTGCTGCTGAGTTGAGCCTGGTGAGCAGCTTGTATTCCCTGTTCTGAACCCTGCAAGCAAGCAGTTTGGCACAGCACTGTTAAAAGTTCCACTCTGTCCCTCTATCAGTTTTTACATTTTGAGTGATTTCTTCTGTGCTTTGCTGGGTGTCAGGCGTGGCAGCAGTGAGCTGAAACAAATCTTGATTAAATAAAACAACAAATGCTGCAGTTTTAAAATCCCGAATTGGAATTGAAAGGATTAAAAATAGCTTCCAGTGGAGTAACATGCCACTGCACCTTCTTTAAACATAAATTCCTGTGAAGCTGGAATGAGAAATGGGTATAAGAGCTTGACAGTAATTCCTATCTTTTTTAGTAAGGACACAAAGGAGTTACATGATATCACTTCACACTGAGATGAGATTTACCCTTTACCATTCTGACACTTTCCCCTGTAAATTAGGAGTTTAGGGAATAAGATGCAGTAGATCCGACCTACCTTCAAATCTGGACTTTAATTTGTTTCATAACCTGCTTTGTACAGGCTATGCTCGGAGTTCGGCACATGTGATGTACTTCAGTCATCAGCTAGGACAGAGAATTAAGCTTCTTGTGCAGGAAAGGTCAGACTCATAGTCTCGTGTGCTTTGTGTGTTGGATTCAAGTGCATGCGTACGGTTCCTGAACTGTTCTTTGAACTCAAAAGTAACTTTGAAATGCATATTGCATTTTGAATCACATCCCTGTGTCAGGCATCTTAAATAGCTCTTCTTTATTCACTTGTGTGATTTGGGAGTAGTTATTTAGAGACAGACACACCACAATAAACTGGATACCTAATTTAAAAAACCATCCACAAACAGCAGCTTAAAAATGGCCAAGAGTAAGCAGGCATGTGCTTTTTGTCATATAAGACTCTTATTTGCTCCCATCGCTTGTTCCTAAACCAAGAATGCTTCTGGGCCTTCAGTAGAGAAATTAAGGCAACAACTGGTTTAAATAACAAAAGGAGAAGAATAAGATTTAATGATCTTTGATGACAGGGGCTCGGTTTTCAGTGTTGCTCATCCATAAGAGGGTTTCTTTTGAGTCTTAGGTTGGCAGCAACCACAAAAGTGTAGCTTAATGTGCTTGAGTTCACGTGAATGCCAAATGGTAATAGTGTAAGTGGGGAGGCAAATGACATAAAGCAAATTCTCAACCAGACAGACCTGACCACATTGTAGGTAATAACAGCACTTTTTGTCTAAGTCACTGAGCTGTGATAGATTTCTGTGGGATCTATGAAGGACAGGGTCAGGAACCTACTTTTACACAGCTTTGACAAGGCAGCAGTTGCTGTGATCGTGCCCCAGGGATAAAGCAGGTAGTCCTAGGATTAGTCAAAAGGGAGAGAAGAACTCAACCCACAGGGGTACAAGACAGTGCCAATCTTTTGGAGAGGAACTGTTCTCAACGTGCTGTATAATGTCATAAAAAAAAAGGCACTCTGTGTGGTAATGCACGGCAGGCAGAGAGTAGGTGCTTTGGGCAGCATGTGATACTTCACTGCCCGCTTACTGGAGGTGCAGGGGAGCAGGATTGCAGCCTGATGTTTAGTAGCTTTCTTAGTACTCCTTTCTCCTCATGTTTTCGCCAAGTACTATTTTTAAGTTGTGTGAAGTAGAGAGTGTTTATATTAGGCACAATCCACCTTTTGACTAAAAGCGTAATTTTGCAACAACAAAGGCAGGAATTTACGGAGTAAGGTTGTGTGGCAACAAAACCTGTTTATTTCTATTGTTCTTTGGAACAGACAAGTTATCTTGAGTCACACATTTTCAGCAGTAAGCGTTTATGTTGGTGAGCAGACCCCTTTTCTTTGTTCATACATAGCAAAGGGAAGTGGCAGGAATGAAAAGCTAATTTTGCTCTTCACTGAAGCAGGGAGGATCAGGGACAGTGCAATGCTAAGCTGCTTCCTTGATTCCTGTTTGGCAGACCTGAGAGGGGGAAATGGTGTAAAGCAGCTCTCGGGCCAGCCTTTAGCAGTTTTTCCTGAGCAAATGAGTCCAGTGTTTTAACCAGTTGTTTCCGGACTGATAAGGAAACAACCTTATATAATAAGCAAAAAAATCAAGGGCTGCCCAGTCTGACGTTCCTGAAGTGCTGCGTCTATTTTGACTGCCGTCTTTCATATTGTCTGCAAGTGTTGCGTCAGCCATGAGGAAAGGCAAAGTTTGGAGGTGGGAGTAAAAAATATCAACTTTAAAAAACCAAGCAACTTGTCAAATGTGAAATGCTGGGGGGGGGGAGAGGAATTGAAATAAGTTTCTGGGTTTAATTTCTAGTAAATTAGTAGCAAAACTGATTCAGATTTGTGAATAGTCTCAGCATCCGTGATTCCTGAGCACTCTCAGAATGTGCAGCATGCTTACTAGGACTTTTAGAAACATGTCATGCAAAGGATTAGATTCATAGAATCATAGAATGGTAGGGATTGGAAGGGACCTTTAGAGATCATCCAGTCCAAACCTCTGCTAAAGTAGATTGTCTCAGATAGGTCACACAAGAACACGTCCAGGTGGGTTTTGAAGACCTCCAGAGGAGGAGACTCCACACCCTCCCTGGGCACCCAGGGAGGCAGCAGATTCTATTTTTTTTTTTTTTTTTTTAGAATAAAAAGAGAAAATAGTTAAGCAGATATTTTAGTCCATAATTTGAATTTATCAATTTAAATAAAGCAATAGACTGGATTTAGATGCAGTAGCTGATAGTATGTCACAGCCTTTGAACAGAATGGAAATTCCATTAGTGTACATGAAATATGTGTCATGTTCTTTTATATATGAAGTTAAAGGCACATGAGTGACGTCTGCTTGACAATAGTTTGTCATTACTGGCTCTAGTGTCTCATTCCATTTATTAAAAATTACATAATTTATTTCAGAAGAAGCCAAAACTTACGATCATTACAGTTGCTATCAGCTTGGCCGTTGCTTTTAATGGAAGCATGATTAAACTGACAGTGTTTCAATTTGTGTTACTTTTCTCTGGAGCATACCCTTTTTAATGACAATAATTGTAATTTAATAGTATGTCCAGCTGGCAGTTTCTTAATACATTGCCCGTCTTATTTGTGGTAATGACATTTTTGGTATGTTCTCTAGAGATACGACAGGATATTTTAGATCGCTTATTAAGTCTTTCTCTGTTGTCAAAAGCAGGTTCGATACAGTTATTTGAAGGTCATAGTTTCTCCCTGTGAACTGAAGGAATGGGTTTGTGTTTAGAATCTACAGGCTTTTTTTGCCTTTGAATTTATTGCAATAATGAAGTACTTAAAACCTGTTGGAGAGCCTGTAGCAAAGCTCCCGTTATGAATTACAGAAATTATTCTGACAACTTCTACTCAAGTATTGTGTATATTTTCTTTTCTAATACTCAAGTATCTGGTTTTGCTGGAAGTTAGGTAATTCTTTGGAAAAGGAACTCTTCTGCAACATTTAATAAAAATAGTTAATTCTCCATTACCTGGCAGTAATATTTTTAGTATAAAACTTCTGAGTGTTTTGGCTGGCTGCTTCAGAGGTGTTCACGTGGCAGTTCCTCCCTCAATTTTCTAGAAACTAGCATATCTAAAAGTGAATAACCTGAAAAAGCTTCCTCTGCTCTGCAGTGATGGGATCATGGATCAGGTAGCATTGGATTCAGATGTCTTTGTGCAGGTCATCTCCTTGTACTAAGTGTTCCAAATGTGAAGGAGGTGTTGGGTTGTTTTTTTTTTTAAATACTTTATACTTCAATAAAAATGTGAAAATTAACTGCTTGTTTTTTGCTTCTTAACAGGGAAAACTCAAAGTCAGTACAGGAATAAAATCCATAACCGTCCCCATCCTTCTGTGTTTTTACAGATGGATCTTTGGCTTAGCAATTAGATTCAGTTAACTCAATGACTTTCTTAGTGGCAGCATATTTCCCCAGGAAACATTTCCACCATTTCTGAGACCTGTCTGTCTCCTACCTATTTTTCACCACTGTGTTGCAACATTGCTGCATTAATTGCAGGTTCCTGGGGTTATGGCGTGGTTCTCATGCCCTACAGTCTTTCACGTGTTCCTTATTTTGAATAGTCATGGTAGCTCTTCGGGAAATGGAACAATTTGCTCTTTCCAAGGGCACCAGCATAACCATCTTTGTTTTTTTCAGTGTGTAACACAAACTGCAAACAAATGTGTGTCACTTTTGTTAATACAGAGAAATGCTTGTTGTTTTTTCAAAGTTCAGTGAGTGGAAACAGGAGCTGTATTCTGGGTCTTTCACTGCTGTCAAAACCTAGGGTTACTTTGTGCACATCACCTATCTGTTTCTATTTCCTGGCTGTTACGAAGAGTAAGAATGATCATGATTGGGAAATCTCTTTCAGGTCTTTGAATGTAAGTTATTCTTTAAGAGCTTATGCTTTTTATTTCAAGAACTCGGCTTCCCAAGATAGATTCTAAGACCCAATCTACCAGGAGATGATGTAGTTTTGAGGAAAGAGATGTTTTGAAATTCTGAGTATCCTGCTCTGGACACTCTACAGAATGCTGTGAGCCAAATCCATACTCTGTTCACTCTGTTGCTGTGAATCAGCAATATCAACTTCAAGTGCCATTAGAGTGTCATTGAGCATTTAGAAGGCCACAGACAGGGACATGTGACTAAGCAAGCAGAACTTTTCTTGCAGAACTTCTTTCTGCAAAATTTGTTTGGTGGCTTTTGAACTTCCTCATTTCTGACCTGTGTTTTCTATTTGCTGCGTTGTTTGTCTAGGGGAAACATCATCACCGCAGGTTGAAATTTTTGTGTAAACAGGAGGCAGAACTAGAATGAGAAGCAATTTTTTTCCTTGTCAGCCATATGGAGTTAAAGCCATATTTACAGCAATTTCACTCCAGTGAGACTGGGAGGGAGAAATGGACAGAGCTTCGGAAGATGATATCTGGAACAGGATCAGTGTTCGCAGAGAGAGCAATGAGAAAGATGGTAGAAGGTAGAGGCAAGCAGTAGTGAAGCATTTGCTCACTGCAAGGTTTGTTTTAAAATCAGAATTGATGCTCTACTCTTATTCAGCACCAGGAAGCTGTGATATAATATTACAGGGCTGTGTGTTATCCTTGTGATGTATTTGCATTCTGTATCATTCTCTTGATACAGTATGTGTATCAAGAGTATATGATATATAGTGTCTTGAATCTGTTCTCAGATCAAATACAGCATATGTGTGAAGAGTAGTTTCTAAACTTTTGTCTTCCTCAGTGTACTTCCTGAGATAAGTTACAAAAGTCAGTTAGACTTCACTTTCCAAGCAAAAGGGAGGTATTAAATAAAAAAAAAAAATCACAACCTGGATTTGAGCATGAACTCCTTGAGCATTGGTTTGGTAATGTACCTGCTAACATTACTGGCGTATTTTCTTCTGTAACGCATAAACATTCTTGAGGTGTTCAAAGCTAAGGCTGCCAAAGTTTGGAGAGGTTTACTTTTGAGAGTATTTAATTCAAATGACAAGAACATTCCAATTTATTTTGTGACCTATTTATAGCCATTAAAAAAACTGTGGCAAATGGATCTGCTTTACTTTATTCACTACATTTTGTGGAAGATTAAGGACATGGGAAATACATTCATAAAAATAGATACGTTTGTGTCTGATACTGTGCAAACCTCTGTATATTACAGAACTGTAATTTAAAAAATAAAATAAAAGTAGGATTTTGCTCTACAAGACAAATAGTTGAAACTAATGTGAATCTGTATACTTAAGGTGATTATTATGTAATTTTTTTTGGCAGACCAAATATTGGGAGGATTTATCTGTTTTTCAGTGTGAACTATATGTGATCACACTTGTAAATCTCAAAAATAGTATAACATGAAAAAAATGTGACTTATGTTCTGGTTAATTTTAATGCTGAGAACAGATTTTGAGGCTTTTTTAAACTATGTTTTAATTTCAAGGTGTTCTCAATACATTGAGGTTGTATTTTTCAGTATATTCCTTGTGTTACAAGGCTGCTAACTGAAATTCTGTTTTTGCTTCTCAGGTTGTTTTTGAAGTGATTACTTCAGGTCACTCAGGATACGTGGCTATTGATGAAGTAAAAGTTTTAGGACATCCATGTAGTAAGTACCTATCCGTTATTTTAAAGAGATCCCCCTAAAATGAATGTGGTACTATACATCAATAAATGTGGAGCAAAAGATAAGGAAAATATCAGGAAAGAATATCATTGCTATACAGTAAGCATAGGCTGTCTATGTGCAAAGTATTGCTAGCATATTTGAGCGTTGCACCTTATTGGTTTTAAAGATGTTTCTTACATGCAGCTTACATACAGCACCTCGCATGAGCCTCAGACCCTAACTGGGCCATCTAATGACTCCTTCAGAGCAAAGGTCATCAAGATTTGTTGACCAGTTTCCTGTCTGCCTCAAAAATTCAGTGCAGTCACAAGCTGAGGCACTAGTGAGAGTAGATAAGCAAGACAAGAGCTGAATATACATTATTATTTTTTTTCCAAGGCTTAGAAAACTCATCTGGCTAAGGTCTGAGGCTTTTCTAAACAAGGTTCATTAGGGTACTTTCTGAGGTTCATGGCTCGGTTTCTGCACTGTTTTTCTTCCTTGTATTTTAGAGATGTTTTCTTATCCTGTTATTAAGGATATGTAATACTTAGCTATCCCAACTTCTTTTAAAACTGATGTCAAAGCAAAACCTTGTAAATTAAACCTTTAACATAGTAATCCAGATGTAATTGAACAGACTGCTTAATTATTTCACATATTTGCTGTTTGTTAAATAAGGTGTATTAAGATCATTCATAGAATTGTAAGTTGGAATCTTATTGATCAAATGACTGAATGGGGGAAAAACTTCAGTGTAATTGTTCACCTTCCTCTTACACCGTATTGTGCTTGTATGCATTCTTTGTGATTTGTAAGAGCTGCAATTTAAAATACAAAGTGGTTTATAAGTTAGTCCTGGAACACCTCATAAAAATGGTTTTAGTGTTAGTGGCAAGAAGATACAGACATTTCCTCAAATACAAAGACAGTTATGCAGAATCAGCAGCTGTTATTTCTGAATCACTCAGTTCTAATAAACACAGCAGGCTGTCATGTTGTTAGACAGTATCTATGCTTCTGCATTTTGAATTTATATCTTTGGTTCAGGTAGGATAAGTACAAAGCAGCATTTTATCAGCTTAATAACTTTTCTTATACAGATTTTGAGAGGTTTTATCTCTGCATTGTACCGATCAGTCCTCAAAACCTTCAAGTAGCTCTTGTTAATTTGGAAACTGAGTTATACCCCATAGCACATAGAATCTTAATGTGACAGTGTTGAAATGCAAAAGCTTTAATGAGAAGTCCTTTGATGAAGTAATTAAAATATTAAAAATTAAGACATCAAACCAGCTACATTGTCTACAACAAAATTGAAAAAGTGTGAAAATTGGAATAGAACTACTGTGTGTCTAAAACATTGTAAGACTCATAATGTTATTCCTTCTATATAATGCTATAAAAAATGTTTTTGGAGTTATTAACTCTTTAAACAAAACTTGAAATGGGAAAAATATTTTCTAGGCAGTCATTTAGGTACTACAGACAAAGAATATATTCAGAAGATGTGTTGTAAGGACAAAGAACTGAAAGGCATGGATTGTGGTGGGTGGGATTTTTAATGGGTCTGTGTGTTTGTTTTTCAGACCTAATGCCCCTCTCCAATGGGACCAGACGTTGTAATTCAGAAAGGCTAGTTTTCCAGAGTTTGAGACAACAGAGAGAAAAAATGAGTAAAAGCAGATGGAAAAAAAAAAAAAAAAGTGACTGAGAAATGGGAAATTTGCCAAAAATTTTTACTGGATTCATTGTGTGATAGGCAAAGTAGAGCATGCCTTTGGCCTAAAGTTTGTCTTAGTTGAGAAATATTTTAAGAAAAAACCCAGTAGTACATCCAAGAAATATACCATAAGCACAGTTGTCATAAAAATATTTCCTTCCTTAGTCAGACATTAGTTTAGGCTATTTTTATTCCATCTCCTCCTTGTACTGTATTGCACTAGACATTAAGCAACTTTGTCTTGAATTCTGTTATTTATAAATTCTTTAAAACTGCAATTTCTCCCAGTGATAAGATCTTTTAAGAAAATGTCAACACTTTAAATAGCTTTGGTGATCTGCTAGAAAATATATGTTTAGTTTGCCAGTTTCTTGCTAGTACTAACATTTCCATGTCTGAAAGCAATGTTCAGAGCCTGGCTTATCTACAGTGCAAAATGTCTCTTGGCCTGCAGTAGGATTTGAACGATTGGGGAATACTCCTTTTCAAGGATAAGTTCCTATGTCAAATTTCAATGTTTTTCTGTGGTTGACTCTGTCCAGTAAAACAAAATCACACATGGTATACTTCCACCTTCATGAATATATTTATTGTTTGAATATGTGTTTCATTCTGTCATGGTTTAGGCCCATCAGGGAACAAAAGACCATGATTAGACTCAAGTACAGAAGAGGCTGAGAATTGCTCAAGGGCAGGGAGAGCTTAATTGCCCCTTCAGGTTCAGGACAAAACAGACCAGGCTACTTGGCTTGGGGAAGAAAACAGAAAATAATTTAATGCAACACCAACTAAAACATAACCGTAAAACCCCAAAACATAACCAAAATAAAACAACACAGAGTAGTACAACAATGAAGAGTCCAACCAGCCTTTTTAAGAACACCTTCTTGCCACACCTCCCCTCTTCCCGGGCTCAGAGCCCTGATCCTGGTGTTTTTACCTCCTCCCCCAGTGAACGGCCCAGGGGTGCAGGGAGTGGGGGTTTCAGTCAGTCTATTCCCAATACCTTCTGCTGTTTGTCCCTCCTCAGGACAGGTGGGCTCCGCACCTGTCCTCCCTGCAAGTCCCTGGGGTACCTCACACACACGGCAGTCCTGCACAAGCTGCTCTGACATGCATTTATCCCAAAGGCTGCAGCTCCTCTCTGCCTCTCATGTGGGGCTGCTCTGCGGCGTGCAGGCTGCTCTACAGCACGGCCTGTGCCATGGCCGTCTCCCCACACAGTCCCTCGCCTGTCCGGGCTCACTCACATGGAGCTGCTGGTAACTCTCAGTCCTGCCATGGGTCTCCATAGGTTGCAGGGGTACAGCTTGCATTCTCTCCACAGCTTGCAGAGGAGTCTCTGGTCTATTGCTTCTCCTTCCTTCCTCCCTCTCTGGCTGAAGGGTCTGTTTGGTCGCCTCCATCTTGTATCACTCATACACCTCCTCCAGCACTTCAAATTCCTGTCCCTCAATAGTGATGGCAGAGGCGCCAGATTGGCCCAGCCGGGCCGGAGGTGGGTGTGAACCCAGGAGCCAGGGGAGAGTCCGCAAACTCTTTACCGGGTCTTCACTGCAACCCGCTCCCCCTGTTACCAAGCAAAAGCTGCTCCTTGCTAAACCATGACACATTCATAACATTATTTGTATTGCTTCAGTTTTCACTCGGAGTGCTTTCTTTTTCTAAATGAAAAATAAGTATTGGTATGGAGAATGCATTATGTTTTGGATTTGTTTTTTCTGCAGGGATGTTGAAAATAATTGTATTTAAAGAATACAGCTGTAGTTGGTGAGAAGTGTTACGCTAGTATTTTAACTGTTTGGTGTGCTATTTTCCTAAGGCATCTCCTCTATGGACCTATAGGTTAAGAAGAAAAACCTATTTCCCCAACAACATGACTCAACTTCTTACTGTTTTGTCTAGTTGATAGTCTAGATATCTAATGGGATTTTGTTCAAAACATAATTAGTTCCAATATGATCTGTATTAATAGAGTGTCTTTTCAAGAGAGATTCTGAACTAACATATTTTTCACAACAGTAACAATTTCTGCACCCTTTTCTTCTGCTTCTTCTCAGGTACGGAAGTAAACTTACCTAAAATCTAATGTGTAGGCAGTAATTCGAAACTTTTAAAGCATGCCTTATTTCATTTGTTTGGGGTATTCTTCATAGCCAATACATCTATGTTGCATAACTTCAATGTTTTATCATCTTTTAACAGCAAAAACTCCCCATTTCTTGCGTCTTCAGAGTGTGGAAGTCAATGCAGGACAATTTGCTACTTTTCAGTGCACTGCCAATGGTGGAACAGACTCAAGTGACAGACTCTGGTTACAGGTAATTTCTTTCTTTCCTAATGCACTGAGATCTGGGCAGAGGGGAGTTCATCAGTCTGAAAGGAATGTAAAACATGAAAAATTATAGAGCTGTGCATTTCATCAATATTAGATTTTAAAACACCATTGAACTGCTGCATAATAGATGTTCTTGTGTAGAAAATGGTACTGGAAGATTTTCCTCCCTTATTTCAATGGGATGCTGTAGTGAAAATAAAGGTAATATTTTTGTTACCTGTGGTGATGGTGAACAAAGACTAAATCCCCAAGGAAGAGCATAGGACTTCCTCGTAACGTCTATGCAGGCTAACTGCAATGTTACACATAATGGTTTTCTTGCCTTATCTCCATCTCTGCTTAGTATTTTCAGCTAAAATTGCATTCTTACTTTTTAAGTCTGGAGAAGACCACTAGGACAGTCAAATCTGACCTTCTGTATTACAGAGCTAAAGAATCTCCCCTATATTCATTGAGCCCATAATTTTTTACTTACTCGGTCTTGTAGGTGTCCGATTTTGAATCAAGACTGTCTCCAAATTGTTTTCTTTCAGTAAAGAAAGACTCATATTTATCTGTATATGAATGATGAATTAATAGGTTTATCCAGAAAGAGCCTGATTAAATACCATAGAAGACAATGGAAATTTCCCCTTCCAACCCTTAAGATTCTATGATTCTGTTTGAGTTTGCATGGGTATTTTCAGCCACTGTGCTGATATGAGACTGATATTTCTCTAACACTTCAGCCCTTTAAAGCCAGTATTAGTGTTCAATTGGTAAAAATAGTCTCCCATCTTTCTTAAGCCACTGAGATTTTTTTGAAAGAATGATTTTTTCAGTCATGAAAAGTTTAGCACGTATGGGAAAATAACAGGTTGCTATTTCATCAATGATTACCTTTCTAGAACCTTTGAACTTTTACATAATGCTGTTTTGTAAAATTGAAGGTAGAATTCAATATAGAATCTGTTCAGGTTTTCAGTAGATTTCAAGACACTGTAATTTCAGCTTTAACTTTTTTTTTTCCCCCAAGGAATTTAGAACACACACTAAGTCTTTGCAAGGCTGGAATCTAATTTCTTTATTTTAGAAATTAAATATCCTTCTAGATTTTACATAATATAAAATCATTCTTCTTAACAGCAGTAACGATTCCAGAATATCTTTTCTGAGCTTATTAAAGTGATACCTTGTTTATACATGATTATGAGATTTATTTTCCCTATATGAAGGATAAGAAAGTAGTAGCAGATTGACTTTTTGAGGAATTTTATCTTCCTGCAGGGCCACTATTTGTTTATCCTGCCCATACAACTACAAGTCCCTCTAGTAATCAGTCCAAGGCTGTGCAAATTCCAGGTGTGCCTTTGTCTAACAACATTTTAAAAGTTGACAGGATCTTCTGGAAATCTTGGATTTATTTTTGTACTTGTTTACCAGTTTCCACAGATGTCTGCTGCAACTCACAGTACAACTGATCAGACAGCTCCATATGTGGGATTCTACAAATCAGGGCTGTGAGATAGCCTTCCCAACAGGATTAGCTGTATTTTAGTGTGCTAGGTCAATATCAGGTAACAGATCCCCAGAACTTCAAGCATCTGGAACTATCTGATTATATGACATGATATTGAGGAATTATGTATGTGCCTGCTTATAACATCTTAGGACACTGCAAAAGGAATATGAGTATAATGCAGCTTTCTATAATAGCTATCAGAAAATATGGAATTTTGTACATCATATGACTGGTCAAATGGATATTAAAGATCTTTTCATTCCTGGTAACAATGTTCAACTACAAAACATCTTAATAAAAGACCTCCTTATGTACCCTAGAGCTGGAATAAAACAAGGACCATTCTCTGGAGATATTTATGCCAACAGTTGGGTAAGAAGATTCAGGTTTTAGTGGCACTACAAATGCATTGTGCAATCTTTCTGCATGCCTAGTTTGTCCACCAGTACCATCATTTTGGTGGTTTATTTCCTTACCTTCATAAAACCTTAAGGCCAAACCTTAGTAAACAAATAAATAAATAAACGCATCTGTGTGGTTTCATCAGAAGCTTCTCGGCATTTCTACCATGTAGATCATTTCAGGGTGCCTAATCAGTTTGGATTTGGCAATTCCAAAATATCGGAGATAATTTGCTCCCAAATGATTTCCAGGACCGAGTCATTTTATTTTCAAATTCACATTTTTAATCTGAATTGCAGATAAATTGCCAGGGTGAAATGATGAACCCACTGAATTCAGTGACATTTCTGCCTGTTAACAGTAGTGGCAGGAGTTTAATCCTGTACTTCTGTCTCTTTTATATAATACCTCTCAGCTTGTATGTAGTGGAAGACTTCACGGTTACTAGTAGGCATTTTTCTGGCAACAAATAGTTTACTTGTTCCAGGCTGTTGGGCTGTGAGGAATAAATGATCTTTAAAACAAATTAATAATTGTAACTTGGGTGGTTATTTTAGTCTCCCTGTCTTTGCTGAGAGTTATTGGAAACAGGATAGAAATTCTTGGCGGAATAATGCCTGGGCCTTGAGCAGTCTTAAGTTAAAATCTATGGATGGTATTTTATTTCCCTCTTTTTTTTTTTTTTTTTTCTTTCTGTTGAAGCCTACCCACCCTTATTCCCTGTGGAACATGAAGACTTAATTTATGGAGTATTATGGCGATTGTAGAACCACAATGCATAGGTTCACTGCCCAAATTTGACCACTGAGCCATGACATTTCTGTGATCTGTATTTACTCTTTAGGAAAAGGAGAGACAGAAAGCTGTTTACACAGAATCTTAAGGGTTGGAAGGGACCTCAAGAGATCAATCCCACTGCCAGAGCAGGACCACCTAGAATAGGTCACACAGGTACTCATCCAGGTGGATTTTGAATGTCCCCAGAGAAGGAGACTCAGCAACCCATCTGGGCAGCCTGTTCCAGTGCTTCATCACCCGCACATTGAAGAAATTCTTCCTTGTATTTCTTTGGAATCTCTTGTGTTCCAGTTTATACATATTGCCCCTTGTCCTATATCACTGCACATCCCTGAGAACATCCTGGCTCCATCCTCCTGACACCCACCCTTTATATATCTGTAAACATTAATGAGACCATCCTTCAGTCTCCTCCAAGTTTACTTATTCTATAGTGCAGTGCTTTTCAAGAAAAACATTTTTTCTTGTCCTCCTAGACAGCTGTGCACCCCGGTGCATGAGCTATGATTGCAAGCTTGTCAGATCTTTTGTGGGCATTTTCAGTGAAATCTTTTCAAGTCAAAGTCAAACAAAAAGACTCAGAAATGCAACACAGCATTGTACAAGTTTGGTGTTACAACTAGGGTCCAATTAATAAGGTCATTGGCTAGATTGTATGTTTATGAATTAATGTTCCCATTAGTTTATGTTCTAACATAATAATGTCTTAAAAATAAATCTAATTACACTAATGAGGAAATGTTTATCATTAACAGATCTGTCCCATCTGGTTACCTTTTTTTTCTTGCATCTGTGGACAGCACAGGTGATTGTCAGTATGGAGTGACGCTTTCAATTCCATTGAATGATTGAGTAAAAAATGCCATTCCTGTGCTCTTTCCTGTGCTCCCACTGTAATGGCTGTAACAGTTACTGTAATTAATTTTTAAAACTTACGCACAACTCTTTAAAATTATAAGCTCCAGAAACTGATACCAGCAGCAAGATTAGGCACTAGGTGCTAAAAGAGCCGAAAATTCCAAGGAATGGAAATACACTTCAGAAAAAAAACAACCCAAGATTTGTAGGTGGGAGAAAAAGTTAGAATTTCTACAGAAATTAGCATGTTGAACACAGAACAGTTAGTGCTCAAATGAAAGCAGATGTGACAATGTTTTCTTAAAAACTTGCAGTAGTATTAGTATTTAATAAATTGGCACAAGAAACATAAACCCATATTATAGGAAAAAGAGGACAGAATAATTTTTTGGAAGAAACTTTCTTTTGGTGTAGCCTGGAACACTGAAAAAGCAAAGATTTTTCTTTCCATCAGTGTCTTTTAGCCAAGAATCTAAATTACAGCCTGCAAATTAGAATGAAGTTTAAAAAAATATTTGCTTAAAACCAGGTACATTTCTTCCACTTCAAGCCCAAGGCATACAAGTATATAGATTTTCTTCTCTGCATATGGATAAAGTTTGAACCATCATGTATTTACTATTTAGATATAAAAATATTATATTTAATAGTAACTAAAAGTAAAATTATTATAAAGTGAAAACTGCTTAAATGTTAAAAAAATGTTTCCAAGGCAACACTTTGGAAAATTGCCTCTGCAGCCTTAAAAGCCTGAATGTCTTGAGTCTACCTTTTTAAAACTACATACTACTAGCTTTTTTTTCCCCTATAGAATCTCCATCTCATTCAGTTTAGTGGACATATTCAGTTGATGAATAGCTCCTTCATATGTGAGTTCCTTCACACAAGTATATTTAAGTTTTCACTCTGCTCACTAAATGCAAATAAATTCTGAAAAAGAATTTATTCATTTTCTAATGGAATCTTTTCTACTAATCTTAATGGTTCACAATATTAGGTTGTTTCTGTGGGATGGACTGATATAATCCTTGTTTTATAGGTGAGAAAAATAGACACTGAGAGAGAAAGCAAAGTGTATCCCTTACTTTTGGAAATAGTTTCTGAGATACGTGGACCTGATTCTCAGCATGTAAAGCACTCAGTCTTTCTACATTCAGTGTCCACTGACGTTAGTTGCAGTAGTGAACAGCCAGTACTTCAGGGGGTTGACCTCAGAGACAGTTTAAGCTCATGACACAAGGCCTCTGTGACAGAGGCATGTCTGTAAAATCATGGAATGACACAGATTCTGTAATTGGCTTGTTTGATCCTTAGCTTCTTAGGCCTGGCTCCATCTCTTCGTTTTCCCACTCCCATCTGCTACTGCTTCTAATTTGCAGCTGGTTCTTTCAGTTCCCTCTGTGTGCTGCTTGTACTTAAAATGATCTAGAGTTTGATTTCAGGGAAATTGCTGTTCAGGTGATACCAAGCTAGCATGAAATTACATTGTAATAGTAAACCAAATGTTTTGGTATTAATTTCTAAAGATTTGTTGTAGCACGACTCAAAACAGATCTAGTTTTAACCTTCCTGTTATGGGTCCAGACATATTCCACTATACGAGGTTGCACAAAGGCCCATTCAGCCTGGCCTTGAACAGTGGCAGGGATGGATCAATTTTATTTTTCGGAGACTTGTACCTTAATTCAGTGTGAGTAGCCTTTCTTGAGTGAGGTTACTTAAACAGTGGAAAGCTACAGTTGATAAGAGAGGTCATCACTTCATTGAAGTAATGTATTTTTCCTAGCCTTATTTTAAAATGTGATTGAAATTCAAATAATTATTTTCAAATGTAATTCTCAGACCCATAACCTTTATTGCAGAAACACAGATCTAAGAGTAAACGTTTGTTGAAGGTAAGTAAGTAACAATAGGATCTCAGGATATGCAGTATCCTTTAGTAGCTGTAGTAAGCAGCATAATCAGATTTACCAATAGCGAGAAATTAATGAGTATTCTCTGATAGAAGGAGAAAGGATGAAATTTTTCATAGCCCTGATTTCTACATACAGTTGTCACATGCTACTTCATTTGCAGCCAAGAAAATAAGAACTGTATCATTTTAATGGCCAGTCTTCTCTAACCTATTTAAACAGTTTATTACCTGTCTATAAGTGGTTTGGTTTCTCTTCTTGTCTTCCTGAAAGCTGTCTTTCACCTTATTCAATCTTATATCTCTTTTTGTATCTTCAGTAATCTTTTGCTGAAGGTATGAAGAATATGAAAGATTTTATTCCTCTATAAACAAAACTGCAAAACCTGTATGCATTATTTATTATTCATTCAAAGGAAGCGATATAATCCTGTGTCAGAGGGAGTTCTGGAAAGCAAATTATTTTCCTTAGGAATATACACACACAAACACAAATGAGAGGTATCAAAAACATCATTGTGAGAATGTAGAACCAGTGCAATGACTCCTAGCAAATTATGAAAATAAAATACATTTATAGGATATACAAAGTAGTTTCTCTGTGTGTGCGTGCATTTGCTTGTTTATGTAAATCATGTAAAGTATCCCAGAAGGTGAACTGAAGTCCTGGAGTTTCATAAGAATTTTTTCTTATGCTATAAACTCTCTGAGGCTTTCACATAATTACTATTTTCATTGCTAAGTCTGGAAGCACTGGAGGAAAAAATGTATCAGCCATTTTTGAGTACTAAGATAATGTGGTAGTATTTTACCTGTAAAATTTAAATCATATACATATATAACAATTTAGAAACACAAACAAGTGGAACTATTAATGTAAACTGTACAATGAAATAGGCCTCCAGAAGATGTTATTTTCAATAGTAAAGAAATAGTTTGGAAAATAGTTAAAGTTTGATCAGTAGGTGCTTTTGTAGTACAAGAGTGCAAGAGATGCATTGTCCTCCTGCTCATAAATAGCAAATTGTCTTGAGTCCATTAACTTGAGAAGAGCTTTAATGACATCAGTCAGCTGGTGATTTTGCCAGGACATCGTATTTCCTGATGCATGTTCATCCTGTCGATAACCTGAAATTATTTTTCTGTCAGAAGGATAATTAGTGCTCTGCAAGAAGAGGCACAAATTTTACTGAATAGATGAAAGTCAAACTTTTTTTAAAATTCTAGTAACAGAATTTTAGCATGATTTCCAGGTTTCGATATGTTAATGTCTTTGTATTCCCCTCTCCACTCCAATATATATATTTTGTGCCTTTTATTGCAGTAAGTATTGTATGTTTCTCATAATGGGCATTAATCAATTTTGAGTGCATTTGATTAAATGCATAGTAATCCCACTATATGACAGAAAACTTTCTGTCAACAGCAGAGTATAGGAGGCTTCTGATGTGTGTGATATTTGTGTTAGCCAGTGTCTAAGGAGATGCGATCTTTGATGAAAACTTTTCCTTTGTTACTTGCATTAAATATGAATTGTCTGATGCCTACAATGTAGTCTAGTTTATGCTTTGGATGACCTTGCAGAACTGTGCCGTTTATTTTTACAGACATAGTACGAACTGAAATACTCCAAATTTGCCTGAATTTTCTTGGGAGGCTTTAAGTTCTTTGAGGAGAAATGAAAAAATAACATATGTATGGATGGCCTGACCATTCTTACCAATTTCCTTACCTTAGGCTAAAAAAGAAAGAAAAAAGAAAGCAAAAAAACCCAAAGGCAGAACCATGTTTATATTTGACTAATAGAAAAACTTGTGCACATTAGCAACTATGTATAACATTAGTTAAGAATCCAGGTTAAACTTTATAATGGATAATAACACGTTATAGAGACAAATGACTAGTAGCGTACTCTAGGAATTGATACTGGAACAAGTACTGTTTAGCCTTTTTATTACTGATGAGGATGATGGTAACATGCACCCTCTCCAAATTCACAGACAATACAAATTTGGGAGGAGTGGCTGATGCACCAGAGGGTTGGGCTGCCGTTTAGAGGAACCTTGACAGGCTGGAAAAATAGCTAGAGAGGAACCTCAAGAAATTCATTACAGGAAAGTGCAAAGTCCTGCCCCAGGAAAGGAATAGCCCCATGCATTAGTTCAGTCTGTGGCTTGACAAGCTCAAAAGTAGCTTTGTAAAGAACCTGGTGATTGTGGTGGACAAGTTGACTGTGTTAGCCATGTGCCCTTGCAACAGTGAAGGCTACCAGCCTTCTGGGCTGCATTAGGAGTGTTGCTAGCAGGTGAAGGGAGATGATACTTTGCTCAGCACTGGGGGGATATGTCTGGAGTGTGGTGTCCAGTTCTGGGCTACCCGATATAAGAAGAATAAAGACATGCTGGAGGAGGGTTAAGGGACTGGAGGATCTGACATACAGGAACAGAACTGGGACTGTTTAGCCTGAAGATAAGAAAGGTCAGGGGAGATCCTGAAAGGAGTAGCTGACAGAGCCAGTCTTCTCGGTGGTATCTAGTGCCAGGACGAGAGGCAATGGGCATAAGCTGAAATACAGGAACTTCCACTTAGACATAAGAAAATATTTATTCTGTTCACACACTAGAATAGGTTGCTTGGAAAGGGTAGGGGCTCTCCATCCTTTGAGATACTAAAATTGTAGCTGGATGCAGTCATGAGCAACTTGCTGTAGTTGACCTTGCTTTGAGCAGGGCGCAAGGACTAGATGATCACCAGAAATCTCTTCCAACCACAGTCATTTTGATTCTGTGATAATATTTTAAAATCACTATTCTCATCTGTAGCATTTAGCAAGTTTTCTGATAAGGAGATCCTGAAATGGAGTTTCTTGAGTGAGGTGAGATGTGTGCCAATAGACACACAAAGTTTTTCAGTAGTTGACTAGATTCCTCTTTTTTCCCGTTTTACCTTTGATCTGCACTTTCTTTTCATTTCTATTTCTGTCAGTTTGCACTTCTTACTTTACTTATGTTGATTGTAAAGGAAAAGGAAAGTCTCAGCAATAAGAACATAAGAACAGGAAAACCAGCAAAGCAGTTGGGATAGGACTCTGGCTAATGAACACTGACCTCTGATCACAGTCAGATTCCAGCAATTTATGTGGGAGGGAGAGTGTCAGAAATGGAAAATCATCTGTTAATGCTATGCCTGCCATCTAGTACTGTGTATAAAATGGCAGTAGTGCAGGAAGTGGCAAAAAAAAAGCTCCTTTTCCTATGATTTACAAGTGTGAAGTAAAGAAAATGAAAAGGATAGGTACTTTGAAGTGTTCTGTGGAACAATGGATTATTATCTGTATAATTGATACCTATTTGGTTTCAATAATGTTCTGGAGTTGACCAGCAGAAACCATCCAGCCCAGTGTTTTTATTAGTAAACTATGTGCAGCTGAGTTTATAAAATGAGTTTAGAGTGTGGTAGGAATGTACAGTAAGGTGACTTTCATCCTTGGACACTGTCTTTTCTAGGTTAGCATCAGCAAGGCTAAGCGACACATCAGGTGCCATGTGCTTTTATCGTTGGCCCGTCTCTCTGAGTGCAGAGACCGCTTTAGGACTAAATTCTCAGAGAGAGAACTGACATACTCTTGGAAATGTTGGAAACATGTTGCCAACCTGCTGTCCTCCTGTTTTTGCATCCAAGCACAATAAAATCTTTCCTCCGTAGTGGTGTTCTTCTCACACTGGTTCTTGCATGGGAAGCACAAGTTGGGTTCACAGAGACAGTATGATCAATGAAGTACTCAGCTGAAAAAAATAAAATGCCTGATGCTGTGATAGCTACTCTGAATCTATGTGCTAGCGTCACACTACTCATATGAGATCATGCCACTGGAATAGTGGAGACAAAAAACAGCCTTATGTTCTGCCACTGAAAAACATTGCAGAAGCCTGGCCAGCAAAGCTGCTGTGCAGGATAGGCCTCCCAATCCACCCAGACTGCCCTGTCCAACACTAAGAGCCTAGTGTCGGTAACCATGAAGAAACGCTGGCATGTTTTGTTATTAATACTAAAAAAAACCCGCAGACAAGGATAGATGGAAGAATAAACCTCATGAACCTCCTTCATCATTCCTAAGCGATATGGATGGTGAAAGTACCTGGCAGAGGCAGCTGACATTTTACACTGACTTTAGTCAGAACATTTAAATCAGAGCTCTGCAGATCAATGAGCACTGCAGACCACATTGGTAGTGATACCAAAAAATAAAATAAAACTTCAGTGGATATGAACACATTTGACAATTTTATTTCAAGAAAACTAAGCAAGCCGTGATACAGTAAAAAAAGAAATACTGCAGATAGAGAGGAGAGAGATGATTATCTCTGTAGTGATGCTGATCATCCATTGGGTTGCAAGGTGTGAGAACAGGTGGTATTCTCCAAAGGCCTTCCTTCAGCAGTTGTCCAGCAGAGGTGGATGCTGCTCTGCCAAGAGTAGGCTTGTGACACTGAAATACACTTTTGTTTTCAACTGGTGTACCTGGTTATGAATGGAATATGGAATGTGAAAATTTTTCATATAGGTGTTAAAAGGTTAGTCTTGGGAAAAGCCTTTTAAATAAAACAAAAATATAACACTTTAGCGTTGATTTCTTTGGTAATGTCCTGTAACCAAAAGAGGTTTTGGGGAAATAGGTGACGTTGGGGAAAAAATGATGAACGGTACACTCTCTTAGAGGTACGCTAGAAACTCTATGAAATCCACTATGACTTTGGTTATGGACAACAGTGCAAAACCTTAAGATGTCTGTCTCTAGCTCGGTAAAGTTTGTTTGCAAGTAACCTGAAAAATTACTAGATTTTGAACCTTCTAATTTGTTGAAGATGCCCTATGGCATCTTATATCTATGAAGAGTGTCATAAGTGCCACTTGAGAGCCATTATTGTTTTTCTTTAACAAATATGATATAAAATGTACAAAAAACTTTTGGTAAGAGGTAGTTGTTGGTTTTTTCCCTGTTTTAGAACCATTTCTCAAGTCTGCAGAAACAACGAGATATTAATGAATTGACAGCAAACACTGATTTGCAGAAAATTTACTTCCCTGCAGACATTCATAGACATATGCAAGTTAGAGGGAATGCACATAAATCTATCTCTCTCTTCCACTCTGTCCATCTGTCCTGGTTTTGGCTGGAACAGAGTTAATTTTCTTCCTAGTAGCTGCTACAGGTCTGTATTTTGGGTTTACATGGAAGAGAATATTGATAACAGAAGGATGTTTTGGTTATTGCTGAGCAGTGCTTGCACAGCATCAAGGCTATTTCTGCTTCTCACCCTGCCCTGCCAGTGAGTGGGCTGAGAGGGAGTGGAAGAACTTGTGTGTGTACAAGAAGCTTGGAGGGAGCATGGCTAGGACAGCTGACCTAGACTAGCCAAAGGGCTATTCCATACCATAGGACCTCAAGCCCAGTGTATAAACTGGGGTGGAGTTGGCCTGGAGGGGTGTGTTGTATTGTGCAGCACTTATTTTGTTGTTTTGGGTTTTTTTTTCCTCTTGGGTTTTGTTTCTCTTAAATACAATATTTCATTCTTCTTACTGTTATTATATTTTATTTTAATTTAGTTACACTCATTTTAATCCACGAGTCTTGATTTTCTTCTTCGATTCTCCTCCCCATCCTATGGGAGGTGTGGGGAGGTAGAGGGGGAGTGACTGCGTGGGACTTTGCTACCAGCTTGGCTTGAACCACCACACCGTCCCATATATATTCTCATTTCTTGAAGTTAGCTGTAAGAAGAGTTCTTCTGAGATTACCTTTATCAATCTAATCTTTTCAATATTCTTGTCTGAATTTTAAAACGAAGCAGCCCAAGCAGTGTTCTCTTTTCAAGAAATTTGATGTGATGGTTTAGTCTTCCAGTTATTCTGGAGTGTTAAATAATATAGTACATGATGATTAGCAAACCTCAGGTAAAAGAACAAGTTGACCTGTGCCACAGGGGGCTGGTTAAATTCAACTTGCTTTACAAGATCATATTAAGTATGCCTGTTTCTGGACCCTGAAGACTGCTTTGATAGTTCAACAGCAGTAGAATCACATAGGGACACACACAAGTTAGGCAATTGATGAAGTAAATTCAATCCTCTTTCTGTGCTATGCTGTTGGACCTTTGGGGGAAGGAAACAGTAACATTTACAATGAATACTGTAGCTAAAATGTACAAACTTACTTCTGTGAGGTACCATGTTCAAATCGAAAGGAGGCTTCTTTTCTAAGACCAAGGGCTGTTGAAGCTGTTTTGAGGCAAGGAGAAGCAAAGTAAAAATTAGATTAAGTAAACCCAAAGGGAAAATAATCGGAAGGAAACAGCATTGGATGAGGTGTGCATTGGGGATGAGAGCTGTTAAACTACTTAACTAACTCAATAATTAAAACCGAATCATCTCCAGTCAAACCCTCTACATTAGCTTCACTCTTTCCTGAACTAGTGTGTACCTTATTACTGATTACTAGTGCTGTGGTTGGTTTTATTCACATATTGCACAGTCATTGTTGAGGTGTTTAGCATAGCTTTCTTTAACCGTAGGCATGCATCTCTTCTCACAATTCTTTCCTCCTATTTGGAAGAATCTTTTCAGTATACTGCTGCTTAAGCCTTAACAGGGAATGGTTTCTCATCAATAAACATGTGTGTGCTCCTTTCTTGGCTGCTTCTTCCTTACCTGCTTTATAGAACTTGGTGACACTTTGGTTTTACCTGCTATTCTGGTTAAGACTTTGGAATAAACTTTAGGTTGTTCCCAGGACTCACATGTTGGACTTTCTTCATCTCATGCTGGTTTTTTTCCCAACAAGATAATGCTTTTCGAGTGAATAGAAGGGGGACCTGAGCTGATCTTTACTATCTGACTACATACATGGATAGAAAAGGCAGACAAATACATGCATTAATATATTTTGCATTATGAGTATGGTTGAAAATTATGCTAATTATGTTTCTCACTTCTCCAGCACTATGCTCCTTTCCAGCCCCTCCATAAACCTGGCATCTGCAGAATGCATAGTCTTAAAATCCTATGTATGCTCTCATCATTTGTAGCAAGGTGTTCATCCTAACTCTTGGAATATTTTGTACAAATTAAAGGAAGACAACAAGTACTTAGCATTGCATATTTTAAGGTATTAAGGTATAGTATTAGACAAAATTACTTCAGTGAAATGCTTAGCAGATACATGGATTGTTGCCATAATTTCTGTCCAAAGTACAAACCTCTCTGTTAGAGATTTCTTAGTTTTCTATTTTCTCCAGATGTTTCTGAGGATGTAGTTCCCTACAAGTCATTTTGTATTCTGTTGTATGCTATTAAAGACAAATGGAAAGAAGATTTGGAATTTTTACATAGTTTGTGAGCACTGTGAATTGTTAGAGAATGTTAACTCTTCTCAGTTACTCTGGAATGTAATGTAAAAATAAAAAATAGATTGAACAGGCTTGAGGGATTTTTCCTTTTAAAATCTCTATGTAATAATACCAGATTTGTTCCTGTCAGAATGACACAAAACAATTGCAGTATGTAAGTAGAGAGTAACTACTTTTGGTAAATTACACCGAGTTTAATGACTCCAGAAAATGCAATAATGTCTTTGTTTACTTTCTGTATGTTTGGCTGTATTTTCTAATAGGTGTCATTACTTAATATTTGATAACGTGACCACTCAATGTGTAACTTCAGTAATATTTTACAATATAACCCAAGAGCTCCAGCAAGGATTAGGTTTAATTGTAACAATCAGGGATTTATGGAGAGCTATGTGATTTGAAGAAAAGGCTCAGTTATCAAACATTGAAATATTGAATATTGAAATCCTTCTTTAAAGGTAAAATAATAGCATTTTGCCTGAATGCCCATTAGTTACACATGTAGAGTGCAATTCTGACTCATAACAGAGTAATTCCAAATAGGACAATACTAATCTTTTTCCAGCATGGCCTCATTACATGAATGAAACACACTTGTTAACTTACACAGATTGACTAAATACAGGATAATCACAGGATCTGTGGTGATTCTAATCTAGACTGACAGTTGTCTTGGTTATGAAAGCAATTCTAGAATTTCAGAGGTAGAGCCAACTGTCTTAATTATCGGAATAGTATGAATTCTGTAAAGCAATTCTGTTGGTATTAATTACTATTTGATTTAGATTTTAAACGTATTTTAAATAAAATTACTTCTGGTACTGCTGATGTTATTTGAGATCCCACTGGTATAACTGTAATCACGATTTTATAAATGTGCCCATTTGAAAGTGGGACAATGCAAACCCTTTCCTTTATTAAATATATGAAAAGCTGTTTAATCTACCTGTATGGATAGAGGGTTACTGACCAACGTTTCCTTTTAAGCCTCTTCTGGCAAAATTGTTGAAATATCCCATTGAGAGTGATCAATGCAGCGGTAGTGCTCGATATAACATCCCAGAACTTCAATCCCTTTGAATTACTGCTGCATTTTTGTTAAAAGTATTTCTGAAAGGTTTAATATATAGCTTGTTGCTGTGAGATTGCTGTTCATTTAGAAGACTTAGAGTTAGTTCATTGCCTAAAATAGACTGTAAGTCTAATTTAAATAACCATCAACCTATTTCTTTTCTTTCTAACTTGCCTAAAATGGAAAAATAATGTGCATTTTAAAGTGCTTTAAGCTGTCTCTGTATGTATTTAATATTCTGGTACTAGGAATATAGATTTTCAAGCTGTGTATATCCTGAGGTTAAATTAAGGTAATTTTTTTTATAGCCCTATATATTAAATAACATGTTGTTTAACAGAAAATTAATTCTTATAACTGACTTACCAGCTATATATTTTCATTAGTTGACTTGAAGAGCATTTATTGTATTTATTTTTAAAACAAAACTTTCTCTGAGCATTTGAAAATTTATAGATTGCTCAGCAGACAAGGAATCTGTTGTTCTCAGGTTTAGATCTCAGCATCTTGCAATCTTTGTTTTGTAGTTGAAATTCTTCTCTAAGATTTAGATTCCAGTTAGATTACAGATGGTTAACTGTCCCATAAAAGTGAACACTGTCATACCTGTGTTCACTTTTCCTGAATCACAGTATCTTAAGGGTTGGAAAGGATTTTGAAAGATCATCTAGTCCAAACCCCTGCCAGAGCAGGACCACCTAGAGTAGGTCACAAAGGAATGAAATCTTGGAGAGTGGTGTAGGAGAAAGGGGACTGGGGGGTACTGGAGGGCAGCAGGATGAGCATGAGCCAGCCATGTGCCCTCATGGCCAAGACGGCCAATGGCATCCTGGGGTGTATTAGAAGGGCTGCAGGCAGTAGATTGAGAGAGGCACTCCTCCCCCTCTACTCTGTCTTCATGAGACCACATCTGGAATATTGTGTCCAGTTCTAGACCCCTCAGTTCAAGAAGGACAGGGTGACCAAGATGATGAAGAGAGTAGAACATCTCCCATATGATGAAAGGCTGAGGGAGCTGGGGCTCTTTAGCCTGGAGAAGAGAAATTGAGGGGTGACCTCATTAATGCTTACAAATATGTAAAAGGTCAATGTCAGGAGGATGGAGCCAGGCTCTTCTCAATGATGACCAATGATAGGACAAGGGGCAACGGGTACAAGCTGAAACATAAGAGGTTCCAAAGAAATACGAGGAAGAATTTCTTCACTGTGAGGATGACAGAGCACTGGAACAGGCTGCTCAGATGGGTTGCTGAGTCTCCTTCTCTGGAGACATTCAAAACCCATGTGGAGGAGTTCCTGTGTGACCTACACTAGGTGGTCCTGCCCTGGCAAGTGGGTTGGACTAGATGATCTTTCAAGGTCCCTTACAACCCTTAAGATTCTGTGATACTAAAAATAGTCTTTTGCCATTTATTCATTGCTGAAATAAAAGTTTGGGAGAGACTGTAGGTGTGGGTTTGTTGGTTTTTTTAATACTAAGAAGCCTTTTTAACTTATTTCTGATGCCTGTGGACTGAATTTTTCTTATACTTGAATTCATTACCTTCATTACCATTCCATTTAAGCCTTAAATCAATTAGAAGTTTCTCTTACTTATTTGCTGTTTTCTCAGAAGAGAGGGAAGAGTTGCTCTCTTGAGATGTATTTTTTGTTGTCAAAAGTAAAACAATTATATTTCTTAGTCTTTGTCTATTCCAGACACTATGTTTTCCTTGAAAATATTTTTCCCCAAAGAGACTTAAGAAAAAAAACTCAAGTTCTCTGTAGAGCCAAGCTGAGTGACATTTAGGGCTGGTCATATAAATCAATTATTTAATCAGGTTAAGATTTCCTGTTGTAGAGCAGCAGTTAAAGAATTTGAAATCAGGTGAAACTGATGTGTTTGAGAATCAGCAGAAGTTGGAAAAGATTATGGGATCCAACTAAAGTAATAATGTATTATGAATGCTATAATACATTGATCAGTTCCAATCTTCATTTTATATAAGCATAAAAAATGGCAAATATGAGCACTGGGTATTTGAGCAGCTCCCTTTGTGGATTGCTGGCAGTTTATATAACAACCCAGGCTGTGCTGTTCATGATTTCTAGCAGCTACTGAAAGGTCTGAGGGGACTGGTGCAGTAGGTCTCCCACTGTATGGGGCCAGCATGGAGAGCACATGCACCATACCTTTCCAAGGTTGCCACTCTTCATGGGCTGTAGATTAAAATAGAAATTATACTGCCTCACAGTGTTGCCTAGTCCTTCCTCTTCATCTCTTTCAGGCTTTAACAGCATCCAGTAGCCTTTGTTGGGTAGGATCAGTGGGCAGTAACTCTCAAAGTGCTTCCATAGTTCTTAGTTGTGTTATAGTTCATGCAAGTCATGGTAAATTCTGGATGCAGATGCCTCGCGTGGAAGGGTGGGTGTACCATGCAGGCTGGACTGCAGAGGGGGTCGTTCTCACTCTAAATGAGCTGAGCTAGTTTAGGTACTAAAATTAATTAGTGTATGGTGATGTGTGGTTCCCTAGAGAATAACTTACACTATTTCTTGGCAGGGTAAAATAGCTTGTGTAAAGCTTCCTGATGTTGCGAAAAGAGAAAAAGAAAAAACTAGCGTGGGTGGATGTAATGTAATTGGCTATGCACAGAGTCCTTAAAGAGTCTGAAAGCTGCAGAAACATATTTTAAAACCATGTGCTTTGTGACCGGTCAGCAGCTCTGATAATTAGGATTAATCAGTCATTGTCTTAGGTGAAAAATAATGTCGCTTTTAAGAAATATTTGTTCTCTAAAATTATAATTAACCCACTCTGCTTGCTTCCTGCTATCTTCGGCCATGCTTGCTAGGAGGATATTACAGTGTCAAAACCAGTAAAAATTGTGATTTTAAAACAGTAGTTTGGAGTGTTTCTTTCCAAGTTTTGTTTTCAGTAACTGCCATGCCATGTCATGTCAGAGAAGCCAGTTTATCAGAAGCTCAGAATTGTAGGAATTTTAAGCAACAGGCCATTGTCTGAAGGAATTCTCAAGTAATAATTTAAAAGTGAGTAATTTTTAACGCATGATAATATATTCTTCTTTGGACACCTTAAAAGCATTTTTTTTCTTTTAAATAAGTTTTGCATCACCCATGTTTATTTTTGAAAAGGGAGTAACTCTACCTTACTATGCATGAGAGATAGTATATACTGTTAATTATGCTGCTTCTTTGACGTTAATGGCATGATTAACTTCATCTTGGTTTTGTGATTTATGGATGAGTCTAATTTTATGTGGCTGATATTTGAAACTCTAGTTATAACTGGTATTCTAAGGGTACTTTCAATACAATGGGAAGTAAAATCACAGAATGGTAGAGGTTGGAAGGGACCTTTACAGATCATCCCATCCAACCCCCCTGCTAAAGCAGGTTCACCTCCATCAGCTTGCATGGGAACATGTGTCCATGTGGGTTTTGAAAACCTCCAGAGAAGGAGACTCCACACCCTCCCTGGGCAGCCTGTGCCAGGGCTCCCTCACCCTTGCAGGAAAGAAGTTTCTTCACAAGTGGAACTTCCTGTGTTCCAGCTTATGCCCATTACCTTTTCTCATGTCATTGGGCACTACAGGAAAAGACTTACTTCATCGTCTTGACACCTGCCCTCTAGGTATTTATAAGTGTTGATAAGGTTCCACCCTCAGTATTCTCCGAGATAAAAAGCCCCATGTCTTGCAGCATTTCCCTTTAAGTGAGATGTTCCTGCCCCCTAAACTGGAGATAAGGTAATTTCCAGGTCAGTAGAATGAGAGGAGTATTTCCTATATAGGTCTTAAATTCTTCTAGACAAACTACAAACTTTAGGGCAGAAAAATGACATCACCAGCTGTGTTGATGATGAAGCTCAGTAGTGCAGGACCCTTGCCCTGCAAATAACTGGTATCATGACATAGCATTAGACTGTGCATATGCCTTCCTAGAGAGAGCGTGTTTTGGAAGATGCTTGTTAGGATTCTTCAGTTTCTCTTGATGATTTGATAATGGCTGTAGCCTTCAGTTTGTTGAAATATATGTATTCTGTGAAAAGTGTGTATTTCTTATTTGCTTCTTTGATTAAATGGTTTGATGAGTATACATTCCTGAGGGTTTTTGAGTGTTCATAGTGTACGTGTCCTATTTCATGGGCAGGTGGAACATGGGTTCTGATGAGGTTCTGAGATCCAAGTCTGTCTCTGCCCTCATCCTTATGTCTGAGGACATGGCAAGATGTCACCTGTAACTTCTGTCTGCTCCCCTCCATTTTTCACTCGCCAAGCCATGCATTGGGGCACACGAGGGAGTAGGCTGGTAGCATGGGACTTATGCTGGGCCTTATTCTCCCCAGCTGTCACATAACTCATTTTCATGTGCTCTTCACGCAATATGTTGAATTGAGGGTGAGACACTGAAGTAGCAACTGCCCAGTTCGCAGTATCATGCTAGGGAAGTGAGAGATGGAGACAGCATCAGCCTTGCTCGTTATTCACCTGGTAAAACCGTACCGTGTCTCTTCCACCTCATTCATTGTTAACCCCATGGGTAGTTGCTGCTCTGTGAGAACTACCTACTCACATTTCTGTGCGAGCTGTGCAGGATGCATACGCCAAGTAGCAGATGCAGAGGGGAGGAGAAAGAGTATGCTGAGGTTCATGTTTCTTTAAAAGAAATAACTTTAAATATTTGTGTAAAGTGAGCCAAGCAAGTACATGTTGCATTGCTCTTAAATCTTTCTATTAGTTAATCTATAAGGAGTTGAAAGCAGCTGTTCCAGATGAGTGGTCGCCCACTGATGATGAATGGTTTAACTCACATGGGAAGGCAGTAAAGTCTCACACAGCATAAACATCTGTAAAAGTAACAGACAGATTTCTGCTTTCATCTTGCCTCTCCTCTTGGGGAACTTGAGAGAAAAGAAAAAAGTTGTTTGTTAGTATTTTTTTTTTAATATGACTAACAATACTGTTTATTTTTGTTTCTTCACCTAGGGTATTTATGTAAGGGATGCACCTTTGAAGGACATAAAAGTGTTCAACTTTCGCCGATTTGTAGCTCTGTTTAGCGTGGTAAATGCCACAAAGCAGGATGCTGGCAACTATCGCTGCATGATTCGGACAGAAGGAGGAGTTGGTGTATCAAACTATGCAGAACTGATTGTCAAAGGTATTTCACAATACAGATCAGTATTTGCATGCTTACTCTATGGAGTAAAGACCTGCATTTGCTAACTCAGTAAGAATGTCACCCGTAGCCTGTTAAAGTCAATAAGAAGTTCAAGAAATAGAGTCTATTTATGTAAATCCTGAGAGTCTATCCAGCTGTAACAAGGGCATAACAGAGGAAGCCAGGACTAATTAACTGTTTACTTGTTGATTATTGTCTTAAATATTTCCCCAAAATGCACTGTATAGAACTCTGTGTCTTTAAAAGATGTAAAGAAAATTGTAAACATAATACTGGCTATTTACCTCCTTTGTGGAGATTACATTCTAAAAATGTATTTACTGCAAAATGCAGAAGACTTATGTTAAACTGAACACATAAAATACACATATTCCAACATATGGAGGGATGTTTTTGAAAACAGCAGGAAACACTTAAATGTAAATAGAATGCATACAAATCTGTCCATCCTTATTATAGAAAACTAAGTAAATCATAGAAAACTAAGGCGATTTTAAAATATTCATTAAATTTCAATTCCATTTTCATTGCGTCTTACTTTTGTACTCATAATTTAGAAGAACACATTATATTTTTGTTCTATCAGAGACAAAAACAGATTCTGCAGCATCTAAGCTGTGGAGCTACATTACTGTGTTATGTCTCTTCCCTTTCTTGTCTATTCTGTGCCTGACAAACAGGAAGTGAAATGAAGGCCTAAAAGCTCTTCTTCTTCTCTTTCTGTAAACAATTTTATCCAAGTTGGCAAGGAGTGAGGGAATGATCTGAAATTAAATCCATCACAGGTGTGAGATTTTTCTTTCAGGAGGAAGGACACACTTGCATCTATTAGGCATCCTCTCATTTTAAAAACAATATCCTTCATTGGATAGGGTTTTTTTTTCCTTTTGGGAGTAATATTTAGATTATAATGGTTGATATCATTATAGCTATTCTAATGGAATTAAAGAAACACATAGGCTAAGAGTAACAAAGCAAGAAATTAATTTCTGTGTAGTAACTTCTTGTCATTCTGCTTTCCAAAATTCTCCTTTAGACTTTATTTTTTGGCTTAAGAAGGAAATTAGCACTTCTTATGACTTAGTCATCTAAGTAAGTACCCATTGCAGTATAAGAGCTTACAGTTTTAGGTGCACACAGCAGACTGAATAAGGGGATTTTCTCTTTCCTTTCTCCTAACTCTTTAATTATTTTGTATATTTATAAACCTATATGGGATTTGTCAGGACTTTTAAAAGATGTGATTGTTTCTCTAAGGAAAATGTAGGACAATAAGCAAGGAGTAGGATAACTTTTACATCTGAATCTTAATTCAGAAGTCAGTATAGAAAGCGTGCGTACATGAAGCTAGCAGTAAAGGTGTATTGGTCTTACCTGGCAAGGTTTTGGTGGGGGGGCAGCTTCTGTGAGAAGCTGCTGGAAGCTTCCCCTGTATCTAACAGTGAATGCTAGATGGCTGCAAGATGGACCTGCCACTGACCAAGGACCATGGTAATGCCTCTGTGAGAACAGATTTCAGAAGGGTGAAAAAAAGTTGCAGAAGGTTAACTGCATCCACAGAAGGGAGTAAGAATACATGAGAGGAACATCTCTGCAGACACCAAGGTCAGTGCAGAAGAAGGGGGAGGAGGTGCTCCAGGCACTAGAGCAGAGTTTCCCCTGCAGCCCATGGTGAGGCCACGTCCCAGCAGCCATGGAGGCCACAGGGGAGCAGATACCCACATGCAGCCCAGGGAGGACCCCACATCCGAGCAGATAGATGCCCAAAGAGGGCGCTTGTGACTCCATGGGAAACCTGTGTTGGAGCAGCTCCTGGCAGGACCTGTGACCTGGGGAGAGAAGCTCATGACAGATCAGGTTTTCTGTCAAGGCTTGTGACCCTGTGGCGACCAACCCTGGACCAGTCTGTTATTGAGTGATTGCACCCTGTGGGAAGGACTGATGTTGAAGAAGTACATGATGGACTCTCCCATGGGAAGGACTCCAAGCTGGAGCAAGGAAAAACTGTGAAGAGTCCTCCCCTTGAGGACAACAGAGTGACAGATACAATCTGTGATGAACAGACCACAACTTCCGTTCCTTGTCTCCCTATGCTGCTGGGGTGGAGAGGATAGAGAAAAATCAAGAGTAAAGTTAGGCCAGGGATGGAGGGAAAGGTGTAAGGAAGATAAGATTTGGTTTTATTTTTTATTATCTTACTCTGGTTTGTTTGGTAATAAATTAAACTAATTTCCCCAAGTCAAATCTATTTCCCCATGACAGTAATTAGTGGGTGATCTCCCTGTCTTTATCTCAACCCATGAGCCTTTTCTTATATTTTCTCTCCCTTGAGCAGCTGAGGAGGAGAGCAATAAAAAAACTTTGGTGGATAGCTGGTGTCTGCCCAAAGTTAACCTACTACAAAAGGAAGGGTTTGAAAGATAGGAGATACAGTGGCATAGGTGGAGAATCAGACCAGGATGTTAAAAAAAGGAAAGTAAAAGTTTTTTTGGGAAAAAGAGATGAGACAGAGTGAGATGGTCAATATATAATTTACATTGAGAAGAGATATAGGAACCTTAACAGTTAGGCTGTAAGATAAGGATGAGGTTTTTTGAATTAAATAAAAATTGAGGTAGGTGTTTAAGAAAAAAAATCAGTGGAATGATGGAGAGATGATACAATTAGAACAGTGTTTATGAGATGAGGAGGCGTTGATGGGAGAGGGAGAAACTTTAGCTTTGGGTTAGACTAGGGAACAACAGGCCAGCAGTAGAAGATGTAAGAGAGCCATAATGAATAAGAAACCATTTTCCAAAAGCAAGAATAAGAAGTTAGTGGATGTGTTTGAGAGAAATAAGAAAAGACATGGAAAAGGGGGTTGTAAATAACCGGTGTATGAAGATAAAAAAACAAACCAAACTGTACTATGAAAACATAGATGACCTATTTGCATGCACAGATGAGGAAAGAAACAAAAAGAGTGGGTGAAAAATTATATTATTTCAGTCCAAGCACAAAAAGGCAATATAAGGGGTAAATGTAAATGTATAAAAATCAGCAAAGAAAGAATATGTGGACTATGAACCCCAATAGCAGTGATGAATATCTTTCAGACCTAACATCAGCAAAAATCAAAGAACAAAGACTATCTGAGGAGACATGTGGAAGACTGACTACATCAGTGAGAGGAGGTACAGGAAGCTGGAGAATTTAGTTAGGTGGGTTTTTTTCAATGTCTTTGATTTAGGGTGTTTTAATAGAGCTCCTTTTGTGTTGGCGTAGATGAAATTATGAAGCATATCATTACAGCATTTGTGCTTACCAAGATTCTTTCAGAAAATTTGCACTGGGCACTGTGAACAAGTAGATAGCCCTAGGTTGTAATCCCATTAACTACTTGTAGAGTGGCAAAGTAATTATGGTAATCCCCATTTTGCCTGTATTTGAGCTTTTATGAGACCACCTGCAGGTCATTCCTTCTGACCTAAAAAGACTCATTTTAGACATTGTGCTGTAAAACCTTAAATGACTATACTGAAATAGAAGCATTAGGGTCTAATTAGTAAATAGGCTTTCTTACTGATGGCATATAATTAAGAAATTGTGTTTCCTAATTTTTCAGCACCTTTTTTTCAACGTTAGGTAGGAGAATTAAAAAATAATGGATTGATTTCAGTGCAGCTATGTCTTTTTTAAAAAATCCATTAGCATCAACGAATCATGAAAAAATGTACCTTTACCTATATTGCATATAATTCTTAGTATACTTGGGAATTACTGATGGCTTAATAATAGTATGTATAGAAACAGTGGTGTAATTACTCCTTACTCCTTGCTGCAAACAATGAATCTAAATCTCTTCTCATTTACATTGATGTAACTAAGCTGACTTAAGAGGAATTTTCCTGGAATTACGTTGCTAGGATGACAGGAAAGTCAAACCTAGCATTTATAAGTTAAAGAGAATTGGTTCTTCACATTCAGTTCTTCACACTTCCTCTGTTCTGCTTCATTCTGGTTACTAAACTTGTAACTCAAGTTGCAGATAAGTAAATCTTGCACTAGAGTTGGGATTTTTTTAAAACAACTTTGCTCTTTAATAGTAGTGGGTTACAGCTCTGTACTACATTCATTCTCCTTACTGTAGACATAATTTCACTGTATAAGAACTTATTTAAGTAAATTCCAGTCACTTACATAAACCTCTGTAAGGTTTGTAGTGCTGTTGTGGTGTGACGCTGTGTGGCACTGAAGACCAGGTACCAAAACTTTTGAAATCAGTGGAAGAGACGCTAATATCAGGTGCAGCAAACCAAACCTGAAATCACAAAGGAATGGGAATGAAATCTTTAAGATGAGAGACATGTAAGAAACTGACAAATATTAGATTCAGGGGTTTTTTTTCTTACCTGAGCAGATATGGTTACAGCAAGGTTCAATGGCTGTGGAGAGAGAGAAAAAAGAAGAAAAAAAGTCAAAAAGGAATTAAAGAGCTCTCAGATAATCCTATGTTACCACGTTAAAGAACTGTAAACATGAATATTGTCTAGCTAATGAGCAAAAAGCCTGTGTGGTGGCTTAGCCAGATGTCCACCAAGTCATAAAATCACTCCCCCTCTTAAAATGGACAGGAGAGAAAGAGAAATATAATGAGCAGTTTGTGAATTGAGATAAGGACGAAGAGATCGCTCAGCAATTAGCATCACAGGTAAAACAGACTCAACTTGGGTAGAAAAAGGTTTGATTTATTACAGGAACAATAAGAACAAGGAGATGAAAAATAAAATTGAATCTTAAACCTTCCCCCGCCCCTCCCACTTCCCGGAACTCTCCTCCCTTCCCCCTAGAAGCACAGGGGATGGGGGATGGGAGTTGTGGTCCATTAATTACAGATGGACTTTGCCACTGCTTCTCAGGGGGAGGCCTCCTCACACTTAGCACTGCTACACTGTGGGGTCCCTCCCATGGGAGACAGTCCCTTATGAACTTCTCCAGTGTGATTCCTTCCCATGGGCCTCCCACGGGGGCAGCTCCTCACACCCTGCCCCAACGTGAGTCATCCACTGGGAGAACAGTCCTTCAGGTACTGACTGCTCCAGCCTGAGTCCCTCACAGGATCACAAGTCCTGACAGCAAACCTGCTCTGGTGTGGGCTCCTCTCTCCCCACAGACTCCCAGGTCCTGCCAGGAACTTGCTTCAGAGTGAGCTTCCCTCGGAGTCACAGACTCCTTCAGACATCCACCCACTCTGGCATGGGCTCCTCCACAGGCTGTAAGTGAATCTCTGCTTCCTGGTGGCCTCCAAGGACTGCAGAGGCACAGCTGCATCACCATGGTCCTCACCACTGGTCACAGGGGAATCTTTCTTCCATGGGCCTAAGCACCCTCCTCCCCTCCTTCTCCACTGACCTTGGAGATGTTTTCACATTCTCACTCCCTGTTGCTGCTGCAGTTTAGCAACTGCACAACAACTTCTTCTCAAATACATTATTCACAGAGGCATTACCTCAGTCACTAATTGGCCAGGCCTTGGTCAGCTGTGGGGTCCAGCTTAGAATTGACTGGCATTAGCCCTGTCAGCTACAGGGGAAGCTTCTGGCAGCTCTTTGTTTAAAGAAGCCACCCCTGTAGTCCCCCTGCTACCAAAAAACCTGACCCAAGCAAAAGCACTACAGCCTGTCAGTGAACAATTACTCTGCCCTTAAGAAGAAAAAAAAAGTGATTATAAAAAAGCCCACCAAACAAAAACTTGTTTGTGTTATCTTATAGGCCTTTTAGAGGATGATAAAATGAAGTATTGATTGACCTATTTAAATATATCCTGAAGGGAAGGTTTTCAATTTATGTGAATGTTTGTTCTGATAGGAAAGACTGAAAAGACAACTGCCTTGTCATTGCGTATGCTCAAACTACACAGTATCCTCATCAAAATTTGTCAGAGAATTGGATTGAAATGTCACTTTATCTAATGGGAGACATGAAATTGGCCTTGTCAGATCACCCACTTATTGTAAAACCAGCAGTTCGTATCTAATAGGTGACATAAAAGTAGTCAAACATTGAGCAAAAGGAAAATAGTAGGGTGGAATTGATTAAATGTATTTGTTGAAGTAAATTAGACTTCTACCTACAGTTTCTAGGTTGAATTTTTCTAATAGTGGGCAGATTCAACGCAGATTAGATTTAGGAAAACAGAATGAGCCTGTCTGAGCAGACATAAGATTATTACAGAGTTCAAACTGCTTATTGAGTTCAAACAAGGTAAACTTAGGTGTCAAATTGATTAAAAGGAGTTTTGTTAGATTTTTAAGTGAGGCCGTAGAAAGGTGGCCATCTGTAATGATAGCAGCTTAATTGTCTGCATCTTTCCAAATGGAAGATTCAACACTGGGAACAGAACCAAACCTTTTCTGGACCTCAAGAGCAAAGAATTTATTCTGGAGGACAAAATCACTTTGAGATCAAGACACAGTAAAAAAATAATAGCAATTGTTTATCTGTAGTATTAATTTTCTTGTACATTAAATATACACAAGTACTTAACATCTATTTTCTCCCTCTGCCAACTAATTTTTCGTACTGAATCCATTGGTCTGTCAGTGCTTTTTTACAAAAAGTTCTGGTATTGGGACTTGTTTTTATGGCTCTCTGATGACTTCTATCATGAGGTCCTGCTTTCAGATGCTCATATTTTGTCAAACTGACTTCAGGCTGATATTTTCCAGTGTGGGTGTGTGCCTCAGCCTGAAGGTTTTGAGAAAATTTTTATCCAAAGCAGTTAAGATAGTTCAGCCTTTTTAGCAAACTTGCCATAGGAAAGTGCCAAGGACTCCAGGCTTTGAAGCAGAAACTTTTTCAAGAGAGTAATAGTTAAGCCAAGAATAATATTCCTGTGCAAATTTGTTTTCAGGTAATAGTCAATTTACAAGCTACTAAATAAACCCCACTGAGACCCCTATTCTGATACATACAGTGAAGAATTCTGAGTTAAACTCTCAAATTCCCCACAGATTCTAAATACAGTAAATGGAATTGAAATGCAAGCGCTGATCTGAGCTGCTCTGAGACAGATTGATTCCAGGCACAGGAATCAAAACCTGTGAGTTTACCATTCCTGTGCTTTTAGTATACAGCCCTCTACCTCACTGAGCCCTTCTACTGCACGGGTAAAATGCTGAGATGCATGATGGGGATAGTGAGGGGTGAAATAGGAAGAAGCTGCATACTTGGAAGAGGTTGCTAGTGTTGGGACTCAAAAGGTTTGGTGAAGTGGGAGGTGTTTTGAAGTGAGAGTGGGGCAGTAAGTTCAAATTGTGACTACATAAGCACTAAAAACTAGGCAGAAAGATGACAAATTGGAAGATAAAAATATACACATACATACAGGCACATACAAAAAAAGTATGTGTGTATATACATACGTATGTATGTATGTAGGGGGATGAGGTTGTGGGCCAAGGGCAGTGGAAAAGGTAACTGTCTGGAAAGAGGAACTGTGTCATGCAAGAAGGGAGAGGAAAAGCAGATGCTAGACTGGAGGGCAGGCAGAGGAGCAGGCACAGAGCTTGTGGATACAGCCTGAGGTAAAAAAAAACCCCAAACCTGGAGTGGAATTTAGGATGTGTTGAATGTGGGGGTGATAACCATAATGTGAGAAAAAAGTGAGCAAAGCTGAGAATTAGGTGTATTTTGACTGCTTAGGTAAGCAGACGAGGATGAAGTAAGAGCAGTGCAGGCTGAGGTGCCACTGGCAGATAGTTGATGAGTCAGGAGTGGGCAAGTCAGAGGAACTGAGTTTGGGAGTAACCATGTTTGGGGAAGGGAACAGTTTGTGCCTAGTTAGGGATGGGTGGTAACAGTAATACTACTACTACTGCTACTACAGGGTTTAGCAGGATATCTGCTAATGTTTCAAAGTCATTGACATGTCTTTTGTTATCAATGGGGTTATTTGTTGCAGTTCATCCATTAAATGCATCAAACTGGTATTTCTCTCCATTGTTTCAACCGGGATGGAATAATTTGCATGCTTAAAAGATAAGCGCAATAATATATGTCTATGTCTAAAAAAAAGAAATAGAACAGAAAATGGAAGTAAATTTTCTTAAAGCTGTTTACTTGATTTCCAGATTATAAAATTTTAATGATTTGATTAGTTTCATAATAATTAAGACTTTACTAATGTGGACGTAGCATCAGAGATAATTGATACCTTATTTTTGTCACTTCACCTGCCCATGATGTGCTGAACAGTATCACATGGGAATATCATGACATTGTCTTTTTAACAGTTACTATTTAGTTCAAAATTAAAGCTTGCAGGATAAATGTTTGTTACCTGTTACCCCGCAAGTGTAGCATGACTCTATTCTCTGACCCCAAAAGAAAAATTCAAAAATGTTATTGTTACTACTGAAGTAGAATTTTTTTTCATTTTTCAAGTTAGCCATTCTGAGCCACAGAGCAGAACTGTCTATTTTTTGTATTCTGTAGCTCACTTAAGTCTCAGAGATTTACATTATCTCCACTAGCATATGTGTATGCTGCCTTTCCCCGTCTCTATTCAAATTTTAAAAGAGCCAGAAAACATAAAGATGTTAGGATCTTGTAGAAAATGTTTGGAAATTCTGTGTAATTCCGAGTACAAAGCAGTGCAAATAAGAGTTGCCCATTTCAAGTATGTTTCCAATGAATATAGAAGTGCATAAGAATAAATAGTTTATATGCATACATGGCTAAACTTGTTTTTATCCTCAACATAAGAAAAGAGTTGCTCCTTGTCATAAAGGCTTTGTCTTTTTCTCGTATTTACTGTAAAGGATCCATTTACACAGGGTGACATTAGAACATCTCCTTAAAGCTTTCTGTTATCTGCAGACCTCTGGCTTTGTAAAGTTGCCTCTGTTTTCATTCTAAAAGGGATTATGCCCATTGCCACTTGTCACAGAATTCAAGAAGAGGTCTCCTGTCTGTCCAAAATCTAAAAAGCATTACATTTGAAATTATAGATAAACTTACCTCCTTTTTTTGAGCGAATATTCTGTTTTAAAAATCTGTCTTTAAAAATTTTACAGTACTGAATGTCTTTGTTTGCTTGTTTCAAGAGAGATCTATGAGGAGCAAAGCTCCTCTTTAAGCTAAGACATTGTACTAAGTAGCCACTGCAACAAATTTGTTTCTGCAATTAGTTGCAATTCTTTCCTTGAATTTACACAGCTGTAAAAATCTCAGGTCTATTTTGCCATTTTTAAAAAGGTGTTAATCAGAAAATAATTTGCATGATAATTATTTGACACTACCCCAGTGGCCACGAGTAAAAGTGCTCTTAGTGAGAGGTGGTGGTGGTGCTGCAGTCTGATACCCGATTAAGTGATTCAAACTACTCAATATCCTAAAAAAGTTAAATCTTTCTGCCTATAGAAGGAATAAATGAATAAATCAGAAAAACAACTTTCATACTTCAGTCATGAAATCAGCTCATTATATTTGGTAGTACACTGTCTGTATTAAAGTGACTGCATAACTCTGGCTCTCATGTTTTTAACCATTCACTTTAATAATGAGCATCATATTTGTAATTAAAGGTTCATTTTATGTAACCTTGACCTCTGGTAAGATGACTACTTTTAGTATTAAACTACATTACTAGTATTAAATTGCAGTATGTGTAGGCTTTACTGAAATAATGCAACTTGCATTAACCTTTTGCACTGTGGTCACAACAGAATGAAAAATATGCCCAGGGGGACAGAAAGACAATAAAATACTGTCTATTTCAAGTACTTGTAATAGGTGGAATGAATTGGTGTAACCACTAACCTTAGTGACCTAACTCCTGAGTTCGCATTTTGAATGGCACTTCAACAGCCTTTAGCAGCATTTGAAACTTGAAAGTAATTAACTGTTCTTTCAGCATGGCTAAGTAAATGCCTTAGGATGCTCTATAAAAGTTCCATTTCATGTCTTGGTTCACAAAACAGCCTAATGATTTAAATTGATGCTAAATCATTTTGAGTCAAGTCAGAACTGTTTCCAGACATGCTATCGCTGTATGAAGCCGTAGTTTATATACTGCAGGAACAATAATTTTGGTAAAACTGCAGTTTGTATCTAACCAAAAGATGACATCAGTCTGCTATATATTGCTGCTGACATGTAACAGTGCTTTTCCTGGTGATCTGAGAAGGTAAATAATGTTACTTTCTTTATGTACTGTAAACTACCTCAATATATCGATTTGGTTTTACATCTGTGTCAATAAGTAACAGTTAGTAAGACATCTTTGGAGACATGTTGGCCACTGTATCACGTTCTTCATGACAGTAATCAATTGGTATGTTTAAGATTAAAATATATTGTGCAGATGCCCACATTTGCTCTTTTGTGATGTTATATTTCAGCAATTGCTAACAAATTACACAGATTTAAGCCTATGTATAAGAGTGCAGTGCTAATTAAAAACACTATCCATCTGAGGCATAGCTAATCTTCAGTGTACTTAGTGCTCTGTGAGTTGAGTACCCTTTCTGTAAACGAAAAACAGTAGCACAGTGTAGGATAATTACATATTTGTTAAAATAGCAATTCTGCTACTTTGCAGGAAATATTAACACTTATTTCTAGAATCCCCTTATCCCTTGTGCTTCATTCTTTACATTCTTTCCTTTAACTATGAGTTTGAAGTCTTTGAGAAAGTGATAAAATATATGAATTCAGCTTTTCTGTTTGGCTACTTATATCTCAATACATTGGGAAATGGTTAGCAGAAGATATATCTGAATATACAGCTTAGGGAACAGAGATTTTCTACACTCATTACATACTCTGTGTAGACTTAAGAAGGTGGCATTGTTTGCTCATAGATATGTTAAGAATATTGGATCAAATAGTGCCTTATTACAGCAGCCTGTTTTTATTCTACTGGAATATCTTTAACCAATGGGAAGGCAAATTTTATGCAGATGTGATGCATGAAGCTGCAGAGTAAATTCCTGGTTAATCAACATGAAAAAATGAATGTTATTTACCTTTAAAAAGAGATAATGACTGCAAATTATTTCTGCCATCTACTTTGAAATGAGATGTCCATCACATAACAAATAAAGTCATTTAAAACATTTACTTTTAAAAATCTTTAGAATGCAAGCTGTCAAGGGTTCATGTTTGCTTTGTGAGACAGAGTAGTGCTTCTGTGTGGTAGTGCAAATAAGCCATTACATGAAACAGTCAGTCTCATAGTAAAGATTCCAGAATTCCCCTAGCTCTCATTTAGAAGCTCTTTCTGTTTAAACAGGATGTAGGACTCGAAAAAATACTACATTTATTCTGCTCACACCGTAGTCTGAAAATCTGAAGGCTGAGTAGTAGAGACTGTGATAAATACTGAATTAAAAAATAATCCTGATTTCTTGCAGAAATCACTGTTCTGGCTATGTCTAAAGATAGACTACAATATTGATTTTAGCTTAAAAATGATAGTTTTGAGGAGTATTTATATTTGCTTTCAATAAGAACTGTATTTTTATAAGAAAGCCTGAGATCATCTTACTTTTTATATTGGAAGTTAAAAGTTGTAGCGTCTAGTGAGCAGAATTCTAATTACACACAGTTTGAAGTAATATGGTATAAAATAAAGTCTTCATGTTAAAATCTCCAAATGCATCAGCAAAAGAGGATGGACATTGCATTTTACTGGAAATAAGTTAATCCGGACTGATGATTTCTTTGTAGCCATATCTTTACACAATCTTTTTCTCTAGTATAATACAAAACTAATTGCTTATTTGAATATTTTAGAGGAAGAAAGAATGCCAGTATAATCATTGCTGCCTTTTTATTGTGCTTCAGAGCCACCAGTTCCCATCGCTCCACCTCAGCTGTCCTCAGTCGGCGCAACTTACTTGTGGATACAGTTGAATGCCAATTCCATCAATGGCGATGGACCCATTATTCAAAGGGAAGTTGAATATCGAACTTCAAGTGGAAGCTGGTATGACATACAACCTGTGGACTCCACAAGCTATAAGATTGGTCACCTAGATCCTGACACAGAATATGAAATCAGTGTATTACTTACAAGACCAGGTGAAGGAGGAACCGGATCTCCTGGCCCAGCTCTCAAAACAAGAACAAAATGTGCTGGTAAGTACTCAAAAGTAATTGGAAAGTTGTAAGCAGCTTTCTAGGGTTGAAAACTTCAGCTCTTTCGCTAGTAGTTTTTTACTGTCTGCCTTAAACCAGCCAACTGCAGCAATTAAGACTGAATGCTTTTAAGTATAAATTGTTAGCATTTGCCGGCTACGATGACCTTGAAACCAGCCTTCTATGCAACTATAGATTGTAGATGAAATCATGCCTCTGCGTGCCTTAAAATGGTCAGTTTTCACTATAAGGTATGCATTGATCCAATGTATGTTTGGGTTTCAGGTTGGCTGATGGGATTTCCCCCTCCTCCCGTTTTTTGTGTAGCATTACAAGCTTGAGAAAACTTTTGTTTATTTTTGGATAAGGTTTTTTATCCTTTTTTCAGTCTAAATTGTATCAATCTTAAAAGTAAAGTGGAAAGAAATCTTGTGTAACAGCAGCAGAATGCACTGTTAAGTCTCAATTAGCAGGCGAGGTTTAGAACTGCTTTTTTGATAGCATCTCTTTTCATTAAATGAGATAGTGTGACTTGTGGTCTTGGCTCTTGTTTTGAATGTTATAATTAATAGTGCTGACCTCTGAGAGGTACAAAGTAGACCCATTATACAAAAGCAGTTGTACAGTAATTTTCAGGAAGAGTGACAGTGAGATTAATTTGGGATTCAGCTGCACAGAAAATAAAATACAGTGATTGAGATTTTTTTTTATCATTAATATTTCCCTCCAGTATTTTGAACCTTCTTTCTGCAGCTGTAAAGTTGGTGGTTGATAGGCAGAAGTGTACCTGAAGAAAATGAGACTAAGCAAATGGTATTAGTTTATTAATCCTAATCTTTTCAGGAACAGTGTGGTGTTATTTGTCTTTTTAACAGGAAAAACGCATACTTCAGCAGAAATAATGACATATTTCCATTGCATACAAAAGTAAAGTTACTTTTTGAAAAGTCATCTGGCCACCTGTCAGTGGCTAAATGGCATTTCAGTTGAATTGATTCGTGTGATATCAAACACAGAATGCAATACAGTTGCAGTCAGAATCCCAGAGTTATGTTTTGAAGATACAAGCACATGCACGTACTAACTCTGATATCTTTCTGTTTTTTGGGTTTTTTTTCTTCCTGTCATTACTGGTAAAAGTATTTAATGAAAAATACCAAAGTGCAGTACATATGAGTTGTAATAATAGTTTAGTATTTAGCATTGATAAGATTTTAATTTCTAGACTAAGATAACTGGCTTAGTCAAAAGCAGGGAATAAAAATTAGAGTTCCCTTCAGGAGGGTTTCTGAGTCACTATGCCTTTCATAATGTAAATTTATCTGTCTAGGCAAGGTAAATAAATATGGGTTTAATACTCAAGTACTTCCATTGTTTTAAAATTAAAACAGGTTTTTTTCTAGTTTGGTCATCTGCTTATATGATTAGGTAACATGACATTGAGTACTGTGTAGGTAAGCCAATCCACACTAAAGGGTTGGAGAGTGTGGTGGGCTGACACCAGCCAGCAACCATATAGCCACACAGCCACTCACTCAGACAGCTCTGGTGTGGGACAGGGAGAAAATAAAAGGAAAGCAAAAAGAATCATGGATGAAGGGGAAAACAGTTTAATAGATGAAACAAAAGCTGCACTCGCAAACCAAGTGAAATAAGAAATTTATTCACTATTTCCCATAGGCAAGTAGATGTTTAGCCACTTTATAGGAAGAAAGCCAAGGCACAGTTAATGGTTACTAAAGAAGACAAATGCCATAACAATGAATATCCCTTCTTCCTCTCATTTCTTTGAATTTTGATTGCTGACCATGACATCATACCATATAGAATATTCCTTTGGTCAGGTGGAGTCAGCTGTCCCCACAATGTCCACTCCCAACCTCTTGTCCACTTCCAGTCTACTCACTGGGGTGGGCAGATTAGGAAAAAGAGAAAGCTTTGAGGCTGATCTATTACAAACTTTATTTTAGTCACAAATCCAGAACACAGTGCCATCCAGGGTACTACGAAGGCAATTAGCTCCATTCCAGACAGACTCAGTAGAGAGAGAAATCCAGAATTTTAGTTATATTTTAAAACTTTATATGGTTCTTGGTTTTTGCAGTGGTGTGTACTGTTGAGTATTAAAACATGCATTCAGTCTCATAAACCACCATGTAGTGGAAGTATTTTATGACCTGGTAACATCTTGTAATACATCAGCATCATTTGTGTTTCCATTAAGCTAAACTGTAACCCTCTTAAATTAAAAGCAGAAAGTGATAGTTGACGGGAAAATTCAAATTGAGTGACGATATTAAGTCTGTCTCTACAAATTGGCTTTTTAATAGCAGAAGATTCTGCTTTGAAGGTGTAGTGGTTGTTGGTTAACTGTTAGCAAGTGACATGCTAATAACTGGCCCAAGGGCTTAAAAAGAGATGCTGATAAACTAATGACAGTATAATTAAGCTGGGTAGGAGTGAAATAATGCCAGTCTCCCAAGCATACCATAGAATTAATAAAACAGGAGTCTTTAAAAGAAGAGTCATTGCACCTTTTTAATTACTGTGATAATTGTATGCTGCTTGCCTGTTCCCTGGGGATCTAGTGAACCACTTGGAGACTTGAAGCAGTATGCTAGACATTCAATAATCTTAATAGTTCTCCAAAGCAATTGAAATATGTTTTCATTTTAGCAAAATGAGATTTCAGAGGCTTGTAATAGACAAGTCTTATCTGTAACTTTAGTAAATAAAAGCATCTATAATTAGAATGAAAAGAAAAAAAAAATATCTCTCCAGACTTGATTGCCTCGCCCTCTGTGGAGCAGTTGCATACTTCCTGAAGTGCTTTGCTTCCTTTTGATGAGAAGTAATGTAAGTGCTCTTTCAGTGTAATGTTCAGGAAGACTGAGGAATTACATTCAAGTCTGGAATAGATTTAGCCTAGAACATGGAGTTCAGGTTTGAAAAAGGGGAGTTTAATGGATTTTGGCCATTGTGAGCCACATTTGAGTCATACTTAGAAAAAAAGATTGTTCTTGTTTCAAGGTTTGAAATTGAGGCCTCTCTAGATTGTTTGGAATTTAAATCACAAGTTTCTGTGCTCAAAGCTCCTTCTTCCCACAGTTGTTTTATATGCTGTTATGAACCTAGAAGAATGCTACCATTTAAAGTGAAAGGGCAGCAGGGGAAAATGGGAAGAAAATTCATGGAGTCATAGAATGGTAGGGATTGGAAGGGACCTTTAGAGATCTTCTAGTCCAACTGCCCTGCCAAAGCAGGTCCACCTAGATCAGGTCGCATAGGAATGTGTCCAGGCGGGTTTTGAGGAGGTACATGACACAACATTTTCATTTTATAGTATATTGCAAATTACTCTGATGTACATGTTCACTTGGTAAAATTATAAAATTAGAATTCCAGGGTAGTCTCTCACAATTAGAGTTAGTTATTTAGGGACAGAGTTTCAGAGTGCTTCACACTTCAGTACCATTATCTGAGGAACAAGACTGTTACAGTTGGTGTGAGACTTACAGTGCTAACTATCACTATAAGAGACCTCAACCACATAGCCATTGCTAGCAGATAAACAGCTGCACAAATATTTGAACCAAAGCAATAATCTATGAAATCACAGAACCACAGTGGCTTTGCCATATATCATATAGTAAGATTGAAGATCTGGGAATCAATAGTTATAAAAAACCCCTGTTGTCCCTTACTGAAGTAGATTGATAATCCTCTGGTGCCTGAAAAAGTCCAAAATCAAATCTCAAAATCTGACCCAAAACCAGTAGAACTGTCTGTAGTAAAACCTAAGTAGAAATGTTGAAGCATTATTAAGGTAGATTATGTTTTATAGTTTTCTCTTATCCATATCAATATTTCAGTGGGTAGAATTATTTATTTCAGGTACTTTGTGACATGTATTGCATGATAAAAGTCTTGATGCAGTATGTGTTGCTTTACTTGGATGGTGAGACAGTGCCCCAGTTGAAACAGTCTCCTGGAAAATCCAGAACTGCTGAATCAGAGAACTGTAGAATACTTTGAATCATAGAATCGTAGAATAGTTTGAATTGGAAGGGACCTTAAAGGTCATCTAATTACTGTTCCTCTGCCATGGACAGGGACACCTTCCACAAGACAAGGTTGCTCAAAGCCCCATCTAGCCTGGCCTTTGAACACTTCCAGGGATGGGGCAGCCATAACCTCTCTGTGCAACCTGTTTTAGTGCCTCACCACTCTCACAGTGAAGAACTTCTTCCTGATATAATCTAAATCTACCCTCTTTCAGTTGGAAGCCATTACCCCTTGTCCTATCACTACAGGCCCTTGCAGAAAGTCTCTCCCCAGCTTTCCTATAGGCCCATTTTAGGTACTGCTATTAGGTCTCCCCAGAACCTTCTCTTCTCCAGGCTGAACAACCCCAACTCTCTCAGCCTGTCTTCGTAGGAGAGGTGCTTCAGCCCTCTGATCATCTTCATGGCCCTCCTCTGGACTTACTCCAACAGATCCATGTCCTTCTTACTTTGATGGCCCCAAAGGTGAATGAAGAATTCCAGACAGAGTCTCACAATTGCAGAGTAGAGGATGGGAATCACCTATTGACCTGCTGGCCATACTTCTTTTAATGCAGTCAAGGATACAACTGGCTTTCTGAGCTACACGGGCATATTGCTGGCTCTTCATCAGTTTTTCATCCACCAGTACCTCCAAGTCCTTCTCCACAGCCTATGCTCAATGCACTCCTCACCTAGCCTGTATTTGTGCTTGGGATTGTCCCAACCTATGTGCAGGACCTTGCACTTGGCCTTACTAAATGATCTCTTGCATTTTTTTTTTTTTTATTACTCTATTGAGAAACTTTAGTTCTAAACAATGTTCCTTGGATGTGCTTGTGAAAAGATACAATTTAAAGCCAGTTACCTTAGGAAGAAAAAGGAAAATAAAATCCTCTCTCCTGTTAAGGGAGGGGATTCTTAATGCCTTCTAAGGAAGATTGTTGGTTTTTTCTCATCATGTTTCTTTTTTCACTGTGACATTTGGAATAATCCTAAGAAATTAGCATGTTTTCCTTTCCTGAAATAGAAAACTCTGTTGGAGTTTCAGAAAATAAAAAGTAAATATAAAGACTGCATCACGGTTTTAGCCCCAGCTGGCAACTAAGCACCACATAGCCACTCGCTCAGTCACCCCCAGTGGGTTGGGGGAGAGAATCAGAAGAGTAAAAGTGAGAAAACTTGTCAGTTGAGATAAAGACAGTTTAATAGGTAAAGCAAAAGCTGCCTGTGCAAGCAAAGCAAAACAAGGTATTCATTCACCACTTCCCATTGGCAAAAGGTGTTCAGCCATCTCCAGGAAACCAGTGCTCCATCATGCATAACAGCTACTTGGGAAGACAAATGCCATCACTCTGAACATCTTCCCCTTCCTCCTCCTTTCCCCAGCTCTATATGTGATAGAAGTGTGATGTCCTATGGGGTGGAATATTCCTTGACTCAGTTCGGATCAGCTGTCCTGGCCATGCTCCCTCCCAGCTTCTTGTGCACCCCCAGACCACTGACTGGCAGGGCAGGAAGAGAAGCAGAAAAGGCCTTGATGCTGTGTAAGCACTGCTCAGCAATAACCAAAACATTCCTGTGTTAGCAATGTTCTTTTCAGCAAATGCAAAACATAGCTCCATAGTAGCTACTGTGAAGAAAATTAATTATATCCCAGACAAAACCAGCACAGATTGACATGAAGGAAACTTTTGATAGATTGTCCCTGCATTGTGGGGTGTTTTTTAACTGCTCTGTACTAAGACACAATTATTGATCTGCCCTATTTGCAAAAGCAATCACTAACAATTTAAACAATAATTTTCCAGATTACAAGTTCACATGTTCCTCATACAAGGAAGTAACAGGAACATTTTCATTAACATAGTTCATTTTGCTCTCTCTTCTACCTTTCACCTGAGCTGGTCTGGAAGAAAGCTATTACTCCCAGTACAACTGAAGACGTGTTACAGTCTGAAATAACAGAGCAGAGAAACTCTTTAAAACCCTACCCTTAAAGATTATTCTTTTTCATTTTTTTCATTTTGCTCATTGCTTTGGCTTCAGCTGAGCAATTTTCTAATATTTCAGAATTACTTCTCTAGTTCTCTGCTGTCCACTGGCATCCACTGGCATTGGGAAGAAATCTGCATGTGCCAAAACCCTTACTGATAGAATGAGTATCTTCTTCCCTCTGATCAACTAAGACCTCATCTTCTGTTACCAGATAATGAAAATGATCATACATGGACCAGAGCAACAATCCTATTTATACTTGGGAATATTAACTAAGTTTACTGTTTTCTGCTTTTCATTGCGAAAAGGGGTCCCTAACCTAAAAGTCATTTGAAAACCTATATGGAAATACAGTATTCACATAGCAACATAGGTTCTCTTTGTTGAGTATTGTAACCCAGTTCAAAACCAAAGTATAAAAGTCTTCATCTTCCCTGTCTATCCATTTCAGATATTCCCTGCAAATCATATTTTACTGTCACACACTTTAACTGCAACAGGTTGCAACAGAAAAAAGTATCTTTAGCAGGTGGTACAGGCCAGCAACCACCTTTAACCCTGTATGCAAAGTCAACTTGCTCAAGTATGCTAGATGGTACTCCATGCTACCACTTTCCTCCTGCCCCATGACATGGAGCACTTTCCAGGATGTACCCCCTATTTTCCACCCTTCCGTCTTCTTTTGTCATTAATTCTGTCATTAGTTTGGGTCTTTTGACCCTTTTGTCTCAAGAGGGAGGAACATTTTGTCACTGTGAATTAAGTTCTTCCTCCTTGTTGCTATACTTCGGGGGACTGCCTGTGAACAAGTTCAGGTTTCTTAGGTATACAACAAAGTCTTGACGTTGCTTAGTTTTGTGGTCATAAGAAAAGGTCACCTTTTCTGAAGCCGTGCTGCAGGTTCTTTTTTATGGCTGTTTCTCAGGACTTAGTAGTTTTACCGAAAGTTTGAACCAAGGTTGTGCAGCTGTGTTCTACCAGAGGTAGACCTCAGATCACAGACACTTGAACCCTGAGGAGGAGGGTTGCAGATGTTGCACCATTTCATTTTCCATGGAAAATTTCAATGGTATTTCTAAGGTCACCATTCCAAACCTGAAACTGTAATAAAGTAGTAGGAAGCTGTGTTGATTTATCACAACTGGAAGTTCATAGTGGACTTACATTTCAAGTATGGTTTTATTGCAAAAGTAAGTTACAGCTTTAATAGAAATTTGAAATGAAGAATACCTACAATATCGTCTTTTCTCCTAATGCCGTTCTGAAATTCCCTGGAACAACTGATCTTGTTAACCATTTCCAGGCACACAAAGGACAAAAGCATCATCAAGACAAGTCAACATGCATTCAAAAAGGGCAAGTCACATTTGAGGAACTTGATAGCCTTCTGCTATGAAAAGGTTTTATAGATGAAGGGAGAGCAGTGGTGGTATTCAAAACCTGTCTGGACATGGTACTGAGCAACCTGCTGTATTTAGCTTTGGTTGAGCAAGGATGGGGTATGTGGGATAGACCAGATGGACTAGACTATTCCTACCTCAACCATTCTATGACTCTGTCAAAGTTTGGAAGGAGGAGCTGTCACTATGGTGTCTATTAAATTCTCTGGGATTCTGTTTTTAAAAGCAGGGATATACCATGATATCTCCACCATGTTCATGTCCTTCCCTGAGACTGTATGAACAGCAAAGTACAGCATGACTTTTTATCACAGAGTTTCAATTCCATCATGTCCTTCTGGATGCTTCTTCAGATTTGTGGTTACCAATGATAAGGAAAAAGAAGCATTTTCTTTTACAAAATGGAACATTATCTACCCTTTCATCCCAAGTATGTCTTTTCAGTGCAGTGGAAATCACAGGTCAGTTCTCCATTCAGTGAATCTTCAGCCTGTGCACACAAACATTTTTCCCAACATCAGCAACCAAGCAAGCTGATGTTATGTAGAAATTACTAATTCCTGAACTTTTGTGTCTTCATGGGTCCCTAAATACTTCAATGTTGGTTCAGTTATGGCAACAAGGTCATTAGAGAAACAGAACATTTTCTCTCCCCACCACTTGAGAGGAAGGATAGGAAGAGAACAGGAAAAAGCCTGCAAAGATCTAGATCTATTGGCCCTTTGACATAGGTTCTAGAGTGTATAAGTAATGTAGACATACTCTAGTGTCTATTTGTTCTGTTCAGAACAATTGAACATCCACAGTTCCATGGATGCTCTCGATCTATCCTGTCAGAAATATTAATACTGTAGGTTTAAAAGAATAGATTGGTACTCTATTATTAAAAGCAATTAGAAATACAGAAGAGGGAATGCTTTGGGTATAGGTGCCTTCCCAGTGAAGTTTAACAGGATCACATAATCTCAAGGGCTGGAAGGGACCTCAAAAGATTATCCAGTCCAACCCCTCTGCCAGAGCAGAACCACCTAGAGTAAGTCACACAGGAACTCCTCCACATGGATTTTGAATGTCTCCAGAGAAGGAGACTCAGCAACCCATCTGAGCAGCCTGTTCCAGTGCTCTGTCATCCTCACAGTGAAGAAATTCGTCCTTGTATTTCTTTGGAACCTCTTATATGCCAGCTTAAACCCATTGCCCCTTGTCCTATCATTGGACATCATTGAGAAGAGCCTGGCTCCATCCTCCTGACACTGACCTTTTACATATTTGTAAACATTAATGAGGTCACCCCTCAATCTCTCTTCTCCAGGCTAAAGAGCCCCAGCTCCCTCAGCCTTTCATCATAAGGGAGATGCTCCACTCCCTTCATCATCTTGGTGGCCCTGCGCTGAACTCTCTCCAACATCTCCCTGTCCTTGAACCAAGGGGCCCTGAACTGGACACAATATTCCAGATGTGGTCTCACAAGGGCAGAGTAGAGGGAGAGGAGAACCTCTCTTGACCTACTGCCCACAGCTCTTCTAATACAGCCCAGGATGCCATTGGCCTTCTTGGCCACAAGGGCAAATTGCTGGCTCATGGTCATCCTGCTGTCCACCAGGACCCCCAGGTCACTTTCCCCTACACTCCTCTAACAGTTCATTCCCCAACCTGTACCTTGAGTTTATCCTAAACAACTTTCTGCTGAGACCTTTTTCCCTCTTCTAAGGGCAATTTTCACATGAGTTATTCCAGTTTTCACATCCACTTATGCTATACCGCCTTCCAGCTATAGGCAAACTTCATTATTAATAATGCTGATCCGTGGACAAAAACATTAGCAAACAAGATGGGAAAGGATTACTTTTCCCCTGACTGAGTCAATTGAGGTCTTATCCAAAAGCAGAGCAAAATCTTTTACACATTTGAAAATGGTCATAGTGTATTTACTTCTCCAATTTATGTCTAAATGTCATGGGTTTGGGCCATTTAGGAACAAAGGAACACGATCAACTTAAGTAACAAGGACTTTTGGAATGCATTAAGGATAGGACGGGCTCTTATGATCCTAGGCAAAATACAAGACTAAGCTTGGGGAAGAAAACAAATTAATTTAATAAACCACCAATCAAAAACATAAAAAACAGAAAACAACACAGAGTGGTACAAGGATAAAGAGCACAACCCGCCCTTTGAGACCTTCCCCCTACTCCTCCCCCCTTTCAAGGCTCAGAGCCCTGATCCCCATGTCTATCTCCTTTCCCCCTGAACAGCTCAGGGGGGCAGGGAATGAGGGTTTCAGTTCTGTTCCTGATGGCTTCTGCTTCTTGTCTCTCCTCGAGGCAGGTACACTCCTTGCCAGTCCTCCCTGCTCCAGTGCAGAGTCCCTCACACACACAGCAACCCTGCACGGGTCGCTCCAATGTGTGTTCATCCCAAAGACTGCAGCTCCTCTATGCCTCTTTTGTGGGTCTGCTCTGCGTCTCACAGACTCTCCAGCACGGCCTGTGCATGGCCACTTCCTCACACAATCTCCTACCCGTCCGGGCACACTCACACAGAGCTGCTGGTGGCTCTTATTCCTGCCATTGCCCTCCATAAGTTGCAGGGACACACCCTGTGTTCTCGCCAAGGGGTCTTCGGTCCAGTGCTCCTCCTTCCTTCTTCCTTCTCTGACTGTGGGGTACACACGGGGGCCTCAATCTTGTACCACTCCTGCACTTCCTCTTCTGGCTGCAGATTTCCCTCCTTAAATAGTGATGGCAGCGGCACCAGATTGGCCTGGCCAGGCTGGAAGTTGGTCTACTTCAGAGCCAGGCAACATTTTAGGAACTACTTACTAGGACAGCACTGTAGCTCCTTCCCGCTGTTCCCAAGCCAAAAACATCTCCACACAAACCCATGGCCCTAAAAGAAAAAATAGTTGTACGTGCTGAAGAGAGTTATTGTGTGTTTTTCCATCAATCAAGTTCTATTTTCCTTCATATATATGGATGAATGTATTACACCCATGATCAAAGGGGATTAAGGCTCTAAAGAATGCATTTTGTTGCTGAGTGAACTTCTGAGCCATCTGTTTTAGTAGCCAGGAAAATAAGATGACCCATAGACAATGAAAGCCTAATTTGTGAAAGATTTGTCTACTGAATATCATAGAATCATAGAATATCAGCACTTAATGATGGTAGTCCCATTTTCCCTTGTGATAGATCTGCACGAGGCAAGAGGCAGCACTCAATTAACCAGGAGTCTGCTATCAAATGCAGTATTTGATGTTAGACAGCCCTGAGCTTCCTGAATGAGGGCACTAGTTTGTCTCTCTCTTGTCTTCTGGAATTAAAGTGTGTTAAGACTGTATCAAACACGCTTACATTTTAAACGAGTTATTTGGATGAAATGTGCCAACGGTTTTTAATGTTACTGAGAAATGGAAATGGATGTTTAGACAGTCACATTCCTCTTTGGTTTGAGACTGTTAGACCATCTGTTATCTTGCCCAGCAGCTTCGACTAGTTGTAAAAATGCATAACTACAAAATTCTACTGGAGCTTCCATGAAACATGAAACATTGAGGAATCATGTAGAAATACTAAGATACTTCAGTTTTTAATGTTTTAGTTTTCCTTTAGAAAAAAATGGTTATAAAAAAAGTAAAATCAAAAGTTTGCAGAATGCATAGTACATTAATTGTACCCCACATCCAAGGAAAATTTACAATGAGAGCACTCAGGTGCATCAGGGTTGTTTTTCACTAAATGGGAGGCATTTTGCCTTTTAAAAGCTGGTATGTTTTTTTTTACAAATATAGAATTGTATACAGAATCCAAGACATCCTCCTAAGGGTTCCTAGGAAGAAGAGCTGGTGCTGAGGTCTGGCTTTTCTGGTACTGCTTTTGGTCAAAAAGTAGAACTGCAAATATATAGCCTAGACGATAGACTAGAAAAAAAATCTCTCTTTCTCTTCCAAGTGCTAGGTAAATGTATTGCTGTAAGAAGATAATGCTGTCCAGAGATCTTTAATAAACAGCAAGTGCACATTATGTTTCTGTTTACAACTACAGAAAAATAAAGTTGAGACAAAGTGTAAGACCTTCATTTCTATACATTAAAAAGAATACTTTTGTTTAGTGTTGTGTTTTTGCCCAGCCAGCAATGAAGCACAACAGTCTCTCTCTCAGTGCCCCACATCCACCCCCATAATCATTAGGATGGCAGAGGCCCCAGCAAGACCGGAGGAAAAAAGATAATCAGGATTGTTGTGGATTGAGACAACGGCAGGGAGGGCTCGCTGCGAATTACAGTTCCGGGCAAAACAGACTCCAGTACTCGACTTAGAGAGGAAAGTAGGAAAGATCATTTTACTAGCTACAAGAAACAGAACAGAACAAAACATAAAAAGAGAGCAGGATAATGAGAAAATTACAACCAGCACTTTAAGATCTCCCTCCCTCATCCCTCCTTTCTTCCCAGGCCCAGCTCACTGCTCCCGATATCTCTACCTCCTCCCTTCTCAACAGCTCAGAGGGGCAGGGAATGGGGGATGTGGTCAGTCTCTCACAGATGGGCTCTGCTGCTTCTGTCTTCTCAGATGAGGATGGCTCCTGGCATTTTTCCCCTGCTCCAAGTATGGGATCCCTCCCATGGAACACAGTCCTTAATGAACTTCTCTGGTGTGGGTTGTTCCCAGCAGCTGTGGCTTCTGCCAATACAGGGTCCCTCACATAGGACATCCTTAGTGAATATCTCTGGTGTGGGTTCTTCCCCACAGTTGCAGTTTCTGCAGATACTGGGTCCCTCCCTCGGGCCATGGCCTCTACTGGGCATAATTTTAATTAGCTTCTTTGACATGGGTTCCTCCCCACAGTTACAGCTTCTGTGAATATTGGGTCCCTCATATGAGACACGGTCTCCTCTGGCCATAGTCACTGACCCTGGCACGGGGTCTTTAATGAAGTGAGTCACTGCCCATGCTGCAGGGTCTTTAGCAAAATGAGTCATTGCCCCTGATGCGGGGTCTTTAACAAAATGCAAACAAATCTCAGCTTCACCAGTCCTCTCCACAAGATTCAGAGGAGGCTCTGCTCCAGCAGAGCCTCCTCCTCTCTTTCCTCACTGGCCTTGGTATCCACATGGTTGTTTCTCTTCCCACTCTTTGCACCACCACTAGCTGGAAAAAGAAGACAGAAGAAAGAACAGGAAGAGCCCTCCTTTTTTGGCTTCTTAAAAAGTGATTGTGGATTTGTCTAATTGTCTCACCCCCAGAAGTGGGTCTGGCTCAGAGCTGGGGAGGGTTTTGAGCAACTTCTTCCAGGAGACATCTTTACAGCCCCTTCCCCCTTACCAGAAACAGCTGTCATGTCAAACCATGACATTTGGTAATCCATCTAACTACAGCTAAGTTTGTTGGTTGAGGGCCATCCTTGTGGAACTCAGATACTTTCAGACTCTTATAGGCCAGAAATATTTGAGGGAGAGAAGCTACTCTACATTCTTTCTTGATACCCTGTACCTACATGGTAAGATGGATTCTAGCTCAAAGCAAATAAAATGTATGACTGTGAAGACATCGAGAAAACAAATACTTGCTTAAATATCTAAAAGTATATAAGAAAGAAAGTTGCAAACTGATATGCATAGAATTATCATGAAGTACTGTATTGAAAGAAAAAAACTGAAATGAAAATAAGACTGCCAATGAAGTTAATGATGTAGGGCTCTTGCATTTCATTACTTATGTTTTCACCCATAGTATGATCTTTTCTAGAATGAAAAATATGACCAACCATCTAAAATACTTTTAACAACTGTGTTTTCAAATTTATACTTCTGATGTCTGCATTTAGCTCTCTTTCAGTATATACCATCTTTTGAGCACCCTCTTTATTATTTTAAATATGTTAAAAAACAAGTTCTCTATTTACTTCATGCTTCTTCGTTTTGTTAAGCACAATCTAGTTCTTGGTAAAGAAAGAAGAGAGTTTTCTTTTGGAAAAGAGAGGGTTCAGTTTTATCTTTTAATTTGTGATTCAGAACTTTCAAAAAGCTCTCTCTAGGCATTTTGATCCAGAAATTTTGCAGTAGAAAACAATGTTTATAGTGGACCGTTGTCTTTCAGTATTATATGTATGGGAAGTATATGCTCGTAAAGTAGAAAAGCAGTGTTTACTCGTGACACACAGAGAGTTTTTTCATTTCTAAAATTTAGTTCTTTGGAAATAAAAATCAAACTGACAGGTGCTCTTTGTTTTGTCTGTTTCTGCAGATGTTTTCTTTGCAATTAGCTTAAATAAAAAGAAATTCAATAATTTACTTAATTACTGTTGTACAGTATTGAATTTGAGAGGATGACCCAATGTGTAACTGGCATGTTTGGCCAAGTAAATAAAAAATAGAACTTTTAATGACCTGAGCATAATTACAGATGACTTTGGAATGACAACTGGCAAAAAATTGTACTATAATTAAATTTCCATTATAAAAGTTTCATCTTTTTTTGTCTGACATGTAAGGCTAGATTGTGAAGAGTATTCATTTATAAGAGGAAAAATTAGAGAGCTATAATTTATAATTCAGGATAATCAATGAAAGCATTTCTTTTGTCAAAAAACCTTTCAGTGACGAATAGCATTGCATTGTTAGTTGTTTTAAAAAGAAACTAAAATTATTCTTTTTTTCACTGGCTGTAAAAGGAAATGAAAAATTCTGGTGGTTGAATCAAGTCTTGCAGTAATTCAGAGCAATATTATGCAGATAGAGTTTCTGAGTCTGTTTTTCTTACCATTAACTTTGTCTCAGTCTATATCTGTTCATGTAGACATAAGGTCTTTCTAAGGCCATGCTATCAAGATTCTGTTTAGTCTTGAACAGAGTTGTTCCTAGTACATGAGATAACATACTCTGATTTTCAAACTTTGCAATTATTGGCTGAGATGAACCCTCTACTTTCTGATACTGGGGTCTTAAAGAAAATGAATAAAAGAATATAAGGCTACCCTATTCATTTCTATGTAATCTTTCAAAGGGAGCTGCAGTAAAGATTAATATCTGTAGAAGTTTTGGCACTAGATTTTCAAAGGCAACTGTAAAGCTCAAAATCACTCTCACTTAATTTACAGAGGGTGATACTTCTTCCATACACTCATTTGAACCATGTATTCACAGAAGTATTTTGTGTGCTTTTGTTATCGATATTAATTAGAAAAAACTACACTAATTGTGCGCTGATTCCTGTTCCTAGCCTGTATTTTCATTATTTAAACAGAATATATATACCGTTCATCTCAAAATATGATTATGACATTGTTCTCTTGACTAAATAAAAATGCCCTTTGCCTTACCTATGAATATGTTAAAACCCTGAATCTATTCCTTCTCTGTTAACATCACAGAGTGGTTTGGCATGCATCTTCCAAAGCGAATATATTTTATTTTGTGTTACAGTTACACAATCTCTGCTAAGCAGTTAATAAACAGTATTGTACTGAGTTCCTAAAACAACCAATGTGAGGTTATTTTCATAAAGATAATTGTCAGAGATTGTTTTCTGAAATTCAAAGTGATAATTTACTGCTGTATGGGATACCAGTTTACTGTTAGTCTTTTGACTTACAGAGCATTGCTTATGAAAGCAGTCAGTGTTAATATCTTAAAATGTCAGAAAAGTACTCTTCTGCAACCATTTTCATGCTCTGCAGTAGCTGCTTCCTGGATGTTACTGCAAGCTGCTGAGGCCAGTTTTTATATCTCTCTTTTTGTTTTGGTTTTGTTTTGTTTAATCTCTGCAAACTGATTTATGCATTGATTATTAAAGTTATTTGCAAATAGATAACATCTTAAGGTTGTTTTCTGCATTTGGAGCTTTATAGATGCACTGTTCTCCAGTAGACTGAGGTAGGTTTTTGAGTATTCTCCAGCAGATTGAGTAGGTTTGAGGTTTTTTCCTTTAAATGGAAAGGTTTCAGTTGTCTTCTATTATTGAAGTTTTACGTGGCATCGCTCTAGATGTCCTCTGTAACAACTGTAGTCTAATATCACTTGATTTGACAAGCTGAAATGCTGAAATGGCAGGACAACACAGTATTCTGCCTTTCCAGTGTCTTAAAGAGGCATGAAGAAGAAAAAGGTGACCCTCAGAGAATTCTGTGAATATGTGTATGTCACAGATTGGCAGAAACATTTAATTATTTCTTCACAGGGGGTAGCTCAGTATCTTGATCAAAAATGGGCACATGTAGTACATAAGAGCAACTAATTGGAGCTAATCTTTATTAAGTTCTTAAATCATACATAAATGGTTACTTATTTTTCAGATTTACAATGCATAAATTTAGATTTATTTTTTATGAGCCGAAGGTAAGCGTTTTTTTTGTACAAGATTATTTCTAGCCCAAAGGAGATGATGAAGCTATTAAGTGATGGTAGAAAGACATGTAACGTTGGATAAACTAATTTTAAACTCAGAAAAAGCTGAACTATGCTAAAATTTTCTAGTATGATAAAACAGGAAGAGTGGTCATTTTAGTCTAAATTGTTTCTATTTGGTGAAGCTACACAATCAATTGGTAAGCGACTGATGACAAAATATGTGTGACAGCTATGTGTACTGGTATCTGTAGGCATATACTTGTGCTATTTCTCAACCAAAACACTAAATTTAACGTTACCAAATGAATTCAGAAGATATTTAGTTGCTTTACTTCAACATGCAGAGACCGATGCACAGCTAAAATAAAATACATTTAATATTATTTAAAGTAGTAATGAATATCTTTGCTTTTATTCAGTATGAAATGTTCAAGAATATATGTGTGCTACTCAAATACTGTTTTTAAAGAAAAATGAAGTAATGTCATTTGTCTTGGGTAGTACAAAATTGACCATGAATTCAAACCAGAATTTGGTCATGCTGTAGTAAAACTATGGGATACATGTTGTAGAAGAAAAATAATTTTTGGCTATTTTAAATTTCCATGGATGGCAGAAAGTAATTTGTACTGTTTCAGAGGAAGGCCTAAACAGTGTTGCAATAGTATTAGAGGTCGAGAGTATGACTGGAGTAACTTTTTACTGGTGAAAAATAGAAGCTGAAAAGTGCTGAAATTCAGGATTGCTCTAGAATGAGGCAGCCTGCAGGAAGATACAGAAGCTGTCATGGGTCAGTAAGCCTTTACAGAGCTTAAGACTTGCAAAAGCTGACATTCTTTTACAGCCATATCCCAATTCTTCATACAGAGAAACAAAAAGGACAAGAAGAACAGCTTTTTCAGATGGATGGGTGAGCAGAACTGGATGTGGAATCAGTCTCCTCTAGAGGGGGAAAGGGGGGAAAGCTTGTTTCAGGTATAGATTCTATATGAAGATCAGGAGACCCTTGAGTACTTTGCTTTGGCAGAAGTTGAACCTTTGCTCTGGTTGAAGCCCATTAATCCAGTCCAACCTGAAGCCGCTTTTTTTTGTTGTTGTTGTTCTGATTTCTAGCATTTTTTGTTTGCCTGTATCCATGGAGAAAATCTCTTCCCTCCTTCTTATTAACCTTTTTATTTCATTCCTCATGTTTGACACCAGTTTTGGATAGCATTTCATGTATAAGCTCTATTATAAAATAGGTTATGCTGGCATAATCCAGAAAAGCAAAGTTGATAAAGCAATAATTCAAACAACAGTAGATTTTTTTTTTTAAAACTAATAGTGGTCTGTCACTGAAAAAGCAATTCAGAGGCAAGTCTGTGATATTTCTCAGGAGTAATCAGAGAAGCAAATAAAGCATTATTTTCCAGATACTAATAAGTAATTTGATTATGCTGTATAATTGTATTGCCATCATACTGTTATTCTAAGTCACTTTATTTGGGGGAAAGTAAATATAAGCCAGTGAGACTAGACTAATTTTGCCTTCTGTGATGAAACTTGGAAAGGTTTTGTCAATATTATTGCAATAAGCTTTCTGCTGACTTTGCCTCGGAAGTGCTGTGAGTAATCTGAGGAAATACTGTGGTTCCTAGACAGTTTAGTGCCTATGGAAACAAGAAATGTTAGTCTCATAAACTTACTTTCTAAGAGTCAGCACAAGTATGTATTGCTAACTGAGAATTACCTCCAGCTTTTACAAATGCTATCAGGAACTGTGTTTGTGATGCTCAGCACATATCTTCAGTAACTTATATACTCAACATGGAAAGACAGGCTTTGCAAGAGGCTGATTCAGAGCAGGATCCAGTGTTCTTCTTAATCTCTTAAAATGCTTTTTTTAAAATTAATCTTTCACATTCCACACTTCCACCAATGTTAAAATGTTTTTAGGGAGACTAACCTCCTGCATCTTTGTAAATACTCACAAGTCTCTTAGGGGACAAAGATAAAAACTTTTAGGATGAAGGTAACACGTACTGCTTCTATAAAATATGTAAAGGCCTGCCTGGGCTGCTGACTCACTGATAGTTTCAGTCCTAATATCCATTGTTGAAGGACTAAAAGCAATTATAAGACTTCCTTCATACATAAGTAGTATCTGGAAGGAAAAATCTCTCATTTTAGCCACAGCCTCTCCAAATCTGATGAGAAAGATGGGAGAAGGCACTTGAACAAGACTGTAGGGGACTGAAAAAGTGACACAATGGAAGTAGAAACATAGCCATGACAGACCTGCCCCTTCCCTACTGAAATGCACACTAAGTTCAGTAGGTTTATATCACAGATGCATGGTTTTTTAAAAAACATGTTGTGAATGTTTCTAAAATTATTCTTAGGCTGCTTCTTCATGTTGTTTCTTCTTCTTGTGACTGCTTGTCTTATCAGTAATCTTTTCTTTATTCTTCTTCCTCTGCTGCATGTTGACAACACCTCTCTTTATATCATGGCATTTAGGATCACATTACACTTAAGTTCCACTGAAGTAAATATGCATGTCTGAAAGAATGTGGTAAATTTTGTGGTATTCCATTTTACTCTCTTTGCTGTGGTAAGACTGAATGGAGTGAAAATACTAAAATATGTCTTGTTTTAAAGATGCAGACTGTATATTTGCTTTAATGTCCTGTCCACTAGAAGTGGAAATACTGGAAATAAAAAAAAAAAGGAATGATGATCTCAGAAACAGGATCTTTCTTTCTTTCCACCCCCCCACCCCCAGCCTTGTATAGGTAATGTCTTAACAAAAAAATCTAGGTTAATACATATGGGATTTAAAAAATTGTGAAGTACTAGAAACGTTCAAAGGAATTATTTTCAAGTACAGGCTTTTGAGGTATTATTTAAAATAAGACATTGTAATGCTTTGTTTGTAAAATGATGAAACTGTTTTCATAATGTTTTCAGAAAGCAACATGAATTGTCAAAGGATGGGAGAGGTTTTGCCATAGCAGTGTCCACAAAAACATTCTCGGCTTTAGACATGACAAATGAACTGAAACTTTTTAGATCGTGCTATGAGCACTTCCCTTTCTCCTTAGTTAAAATCTGGGATTTCTTTGAAGCTTTGGCTAAGTGACTTTTTCCATTATGATCCAGTGTCTTTGGCCAACAAAGGTCTATGGAAGTCTCCAAAGGGAATGACAACAAATCAGGGAGAAGCTTTTTTCTGTCCTGTGGAGGAATCGTATTTGGCTTAGGCCCTCCTCAGGTGTTTCAAGCAGAATTGCCCTATGAAACAGATCAGAGGAACCGCAAAGGGAATACTGTCAAAGGAATCAAAGAAATGTGAATGTCCTGCATCATCTGGTTCATCTTCCTTGTTAAGTCAAGAGCTTCTTCAGAGTTGAGTTTGATCCAAGAAAATCTTGACAGTTTCTTTGATGTTTTTTCAAACCAGACAGGATTTTTTTAACCTATATTTTCAGCATCGAAAGGACATCTGTCATTGGCAGATATATGCCATTTGGCTTCTCTGTGATCCCAAGAATTTGTAAAGCATTTTTGAAACATATGGTGGTGGACTTTTTTCTTTAGGTGGATGACGCTCTCATCAAGCCATCATCCAAGAGTGAAGTCATTTAGAATATAACCAGGGTGAACTGTGAACTCGGCACACATTGATTTGTAATAAATCTAGACAGAAGCAATCTCACCTTCAGTAGAGCACTGACTCCTCAAGGGATTCAGATAAACACAAAAAGAGGCAGAGCTGCAATGTCAGAAATCAGATTTAGAAAAATGAAAGCTGTATTTCTGCACAGATTTCCAGAGATGCATCATGCTTCGTATTATTCGGTGTTAATAGTTTTTTTGCCCACAGAGATATTGCAGCTGCTCAAACAAGGCTAACTTCAGCATGGAACCATTACTGGATGCAAAGGAAGAGCTGAGATCCAGTTAATAGTATTTTAGTTGACCATGATCCTGTGTGACCCTGTGTACAAGAAGGGTCACACTGTCAGACAGGCATCATTCTCAAACTCAGAACACATTCAGAAAAGGAGTAAGCTTAGCATTTTGGACATTAGCCAGAAGGAGGCACAGTCTCAGCATCTTGGAATATAAGAGTGTTAAATCGTCGAGGAAAGTCCCTAGTAATGAGAAGTCTTTTAGGAAATAGTTCTTGGACTAGTTTCAAGGAGTATTTTTGCAGAAAAACATAAGGAGGAGTATTGGCTTCCCAGAGGGTTGGATTCCAGCCCCAGCACATATGCTTTCCCATATTCTTTTTTGCCAGTTCCATGGTTTCTTGAGAAATGTAGAGCTGAAAACTGTCATGCAGATAACCAAATGTCCAAGTAGATTTAGCCATAGATTTTTCCATTAAATAGACACCAGCCAAGAGAATTACTTAGAAGTCAAATTTTGAGAAAACTCAGATATTCAAAGAGACCTATTTTTGGTACATAGTCTTCTAAGAAGGAATCATGAAATCGGTCTTTTAAACAGGGATGAAAAGAGATTTGCAGCCTATATAAATCCTATTACCATGCAGATATATGGAAAAATTTCTCTTATGTCGTGGTTAGAAAGATCTTTTGAAAATACACAAGTGATACCTTATCCTTTCTTGGAAAAAGTTAACAAATTTTTTTCAGCCTCTTTTTATAGAAACAGATTGTGCTATAATAAGTAGCAGGATCACCGTCAGGTAGGAGCAGTGCTTGCAAGTCTTAAATGTCATTGATTATATCATAAATGGCAACTTGTGTAGAGGTCTGCTGGCAAGATACAGTTATCGCTCCTTAAAAGTTTTAATAGCAAAAGGAAAAAAACAGGATGAAATATGTAATGATCCTTTTAACAATCTGCAAGTCAAAATACTTCCTATTGCAAAATCAAATGTTTTTTAAATGCATACAAGCAGCAAATAAAAAAAATTAGGCAGAGAGGAGTAGTTGAAAAAAGGGTTTTCTTTTTCTTCATGAACTTACTTCAGTCTGGGGAAACTTGGCATATATAAATGTCAATTTCAACTACAAAAACATCTGTAATATTTCATCCAAGTATATTTTAACCACAAGAATAATTTCCACATCTTGGACTGATACTACTGCATTGGTACTATTTTTTTTTTAAGTCCATTTGTTGAGATGGAGGGAACATATGATCAAATTCAGATGTTAGTATGTTTTCTCTGATGGCTAGTCTGTAGTTTGTAGAGCTGCAAATGTTTCTCTCCTCATTAAAGATGCAATTCCTTAACTTTAATGATACCTGTAGTTAAGTGTGGTTCCAAAACATATAGCACTAATGTTGTAGAAACTAATTGCACCATGTGACTTCTACCGTAATAACTTATGTAAAGTCAGTCTGTGACACAGTTGTGCATCTTGTTCTGTATGTGTTTTCCATGTTTTTTTCTTTTGGTTTTTTTTTTGTGCTGAATTCTTTTACCAGTCAATGATTTTCTTTTAACAGCTACATAGCTCAAAAGTTTGTATCCTGTAGTCCTTTCTTGGCTTTTTCATGACTATTCTGGGTAGCACTGAACTGACTCTACTAGACTGCAGACAAAAAGTCCAGATCTCGGGGTTTTGCCTTCTCTGCAGGAGCTTTGCTTTTTCCAGAGTCATTAGCATCACTGTGACCGTGAGAAGGCTAGTGCTTTGTTTTTAATTGATATTTTCCCCAACAATGGCTAGTAACCTTATGCAGTCTTTAATTTCAAAATTAGTCTTTGAGACAAGGTGGCGGTTAGAGCTCTTAATTTCTACTCTCATTGTGCTAGTAAATTAGGTAGCTTTAGAATGATTAAGTAATGTGAAAAAAAGCAAAAAGTGTAATGATTCACTCATCTGTTGGGGTAAAGCACAGTTGAGTGATTCTTTTTTTTTCCCCTCCTCGGTATCTTTGATTTGCAGACCTCTAAAAAAATTTTAACAGCCATACAGCTGTGCCATTACAGTGTACAACACTCTGTGTAATGCACGTAAGCCTATTGACTAGAGATCTGCTCGGTTACCTGCTGAGGATCACATAGAAGTAATTGATGGAGCCTCAGAAATCTCAGCTGAGAAATGCTCATCCTGGTGGTTTGTGGTAAACTGTGTTATCTAGACTAAATCAGATAGTGGCACTTTGGGAATTAAAAATTTTGTAAATCCTCATGATTGTTCCTCAGGCTAAATCCTGCATAAAAAGGAAGCAATACTGACACACCTCCATGCATGTAGTTTCTTAGTGCAGCTCAAGACTCCTTAGACTTTTTCATTTGACCATCTCTGAATGCTCAGTTCAGAACAGCATGGTTTAAAGGCATGTACTGACTAAAGAATAATGGGAAACAGAGAAAAGGGAATTGTATTAGTCTAGGAGTAGAGGGGATAGATAAGATTTCTGTTAACCCAAATTAGATCCATCTAATTGTTCCTAAGAGAGAAATGTCCATAGGCTGAGAGCTGGGCTAAAACTCCACTTTACCTTGTTTCTCTTACTGAGGTTAGAAAGCACAGTGTGTTTTTTAGAAAAGCTACAACAAAGTGATGTGTTGCACTCTCATTGTAGCACCTCAGGTGACACGTAGGAGATTTCAAAGCTCAGATAGGCCTCCTGACACCTCAGACCCAGTAATGGGAAACCCAGCAGTGCCCACAGAAGCACAAAACGAGATCAAGGCTTTTCATCTGAGGACTTCAGTTTCAAGACACTGATAAGATGACAGATTTGCAATGACAGTGATACAAATTTAGGCCATATTTACTCCAGGTACTCTAAAGCATTTATAGTAGTAAATTTATTGTACATGGAATAGGTCAACATTAAAAGTTTCCTCATCTGAATTTCTAAAGCCTAAGGGTTTTCTAAACTTCAGATAAACAGCATATGCCATTGACCAGCATATTGCTGGTCATAATTGATATTCGTTGTTCAGCACACAAAAAATAATCTGAATTACAACTCCTTCAAAACTTTTTTAAAGTAATATAACAAAATCTAGGATGTTATGTGATTTCATGCAAGCTGTGAAATCCTACTCATCAGTTTTAATTTAGTCTTGCAAAGGAGGAACAAGTCCTTACAAATATTTAAAGTTTTTAAAGGCTCATTGTCTTGAGGAAGACTCATATTCGTACATTTCTCATTCTCAAAAGTGATTTCTTTGGTTAAAAAAAAAAACACAACTTTTCTTTGGTTAAAAAAGAGCTTTGGTAACTCTCTCCTCCTGAGAAGTAGACTCTAAATGGTGGCAGGAATTGTGACATATTAGGATTATAGCTTCTGCTGTAGAGGTCTGAGCAAAAGCTTTTGGATTGCCAGATTTGGTGACATACTATACTGTTTAAGCATGTGTCTATTCAGTACCATTTCCATCATGTAGTCAGATTTCCCTCTAGTCTGGATGTACTTGCTTAAGCAATCTAGAAAGGTACAAAATGAAAATAAACCCAATTTCCGTAATCATTATGTCCTGCATACACAAACTGCAGTAGTTACGTTGGAGGGCAAAGTCAGATACTGTCCAAAAGCATTTTAACTTGTATAGCTTCTGAACTAAGAGGGGCATGCTTTGACTCTAGGGCGTATTAACAAACTAAAATCCATACTTGGATGAACTCCTGTTATATTGACTCAAGTATGATGCAAATTTTGTGAGAAAATAAAGCATTTTAATTTTTAATGCTGTCAAACATCTTTGCAGTGTTGAGAAAAGAGATAGAATTTCAGTAGTGTTCTGGAATATTTTTGCAAAATTATCTACCATCCATGCCTTGTTATGCAGATGCAAAATTTTTAGATGACATATGCCCTGACAGGCCCCCTGAGAGGATCAGTAAGTATTTCGGTACGGAGATGAACTGTAAAATGCAGGTGAAGAGTTTTCATCCTGTTATGATCTGAATATGTGGTAACTTAGCAGAGCAACATTACATAAGAAGTCTTTACCAATTTAGCAAGGTGCTAATATTGCTGCCATGTTAACTACCAATATCAGATCATCCTCCTACATATCATGGAAATTGCATACTATCAAATGTGGACAGTAGGAGGTTGACAGTGAAGTCCTGTACAATGCAAAACAGATGTCAAAAAAATCAATAAACAGCTGCTGACACAATATAGGAAAATTAACGGTTGAGGAAGAAAGATGGTGAAATGTTTCATTGTTAAGCTTAAAATAATTTTTTGGAGGGAAAAAACTCCACTCTTCTTTTTGTCTATATATATTGTTTCTAGAACAGATCCGTAAAGGAAAAGAATATCCTCTTCATATGGCACAGTGAATATGTTAAGAAACAGGGTTTTTTCCTTTAACTATCCTTTTATCAAGTGTTTAAGAAAGCACATGATCTTCTTTTCCAAAGTGGATGGCTGTCTTTTCACAGAGTAAGTGGAACAGAAATAGCTTCTGGATCTTTTCATAGCTTCACTCCTCTCTTCAGCAACGGCTGTTACTCATAAGATAGACAAGGAAAACCTTCTTTGCTTGTTCCACTATATGAAACTTTTAATGCTATCAATGGCTTTAACTTAAGTATAGGCATTAGTTTTACCTGCATTTAAGTATCTGGCTCTGAGGGCAAATTTAGTTTGTGAAGTTTGACTCTGAGCTTGTTACCTAGACACATGGGGCCAAAGGAGGAACATCTCTGAGACCTGCCTCAATTAGAGCAGCATTTCTAATCTCTTCCATTATAAGTTGAGAGCACATTGTTCTCTGTATTTGTGTCATATCCACATTAGCATCCAAAAAGCAAAATTAAGAGGTGACTGATTCTTTTTAAATGCTGTTGGAAATGCCAGAGGTATCGTGATGAAAAGAAAACAGCTAGAGCAGAAAGACATGTTTTGATAATTTGTTCTAGCACTACTTTTCAAGCAGGCTAGAACATTAATAACCTGCAAAGGGCATGGTATGTTCCCTAATGCATTTTCTCCAGCAGTGTGGAACTGCATATTGTGATTGGAATCAAAATTCTTCTTTGCTTACTAAGCTTAGTATTGATAATATCAGTGTAAAATTGCACAGAAGATTGAGAAAGGGATGCCTAATTTGGTACTTATAAATCGTTCACTTGTCTTAATTCACTACCACTATTGAAATATAAAGCTAAGTTTTATTAGTGTGTGCTCAGACCTGTAATTTTTTTTTCTAGCCACAGACATAGAATATCTTACTTCACTGAAGCAAAACTAATATTTAAAGGGTTTTTTTTCCATCAAAGTGTAGTTACTTTTGTTAGTTTACCTTCATGACTTCATCAAGGATGGAAGAAAGAAAGAAAGCAGTAGTGGATAAGGAAGGAAATCGTGAGCCAAGGAATAAACCTGGAGTCTCTTGTTGCTCCATCTGAGTTTTTTCACTGATTCTCTTACTTCATTTTGCTTCATATGAAGGAAAAGATGATTATCAGGAGGAGTCAACGTGAATTCAGCAAGGGGAAATCCTGTTTGACCAACCTGATAGCCTTCTACGAGGGCATAAGTGGCTGGCTAGATGAAGGGAGAGCAGCGCATGTCATCTACCTTGACTTCAGCAAGGCTTTTGACACTGTCTCCCATAACATCCTCATCAGAAAGCTCAAGCACTGTGGCTTGGATGAGTGGACAGTGAGGTGGATCAAGAGCTGGCTGAATGACAGAGCCCAGAGGGTAATGATTAATGGAGCCAAGTCAAGTTGGAGGCCTGTGGCCAGTGGAGTTCCTCAGAGATCAGTTCAGGGGCCAGTCTTGTTCAACATCTTCATCAACAACCTGGATGAGGGGACAGAGTGTACCCTCAGCAGGTTCCCTGATGACACCAAACTGGGAGGACTGGCTGATTCCCCAGAAGGCTGTGCTGCCATTCAGTGGGATCTCGACCGGCTTGAGAGTTGGGCAGAGAGGAACCTCATGAGGTTCAACAAGGACAAGTGCAGAGTCCTGCACCTGGGGAGGGACATCCCCATGCACCAGTACAGGCTGGGGATTGACCTGCAGGAGAGCAGCTCTGCAGAGAGAAACCTGGGAGTGCTGGGTGATAATAAGCTAACCATGACCCAGCAATGTGCCCTCGTGGCTAAGAAGGCCAATGGCATCCTGGGATGCATCAAGAAGAGTGTGGCCAGCGGTCAAGTTAGGTTATTCTCCCTTTCTACTCTGCCCTGGTGAGGCCTCATCTGGAGTCCTGTGTCCATTTCTGGCCTCAGCTCAGAGCAACAGAGAACTTCTAGAGAGAGTCCAGCACAGGGCCACCAAGATGATCAGGGGACTGGAACATCTTTCATACGAGGAAAGGCTGTGGGAACTGGGGCTGTTTAGTCTAGAAAAGAGGAGATTGCAGGGAGATTTCATTAATAATTACAAATATCTAAATGGTGGGTGTCAGGAGGTTGGGACATCCCTTTTTTCTATAGTAGCTAGCAACAGGACAAGGGGTAGTGTAATGAAACTGGAACTCAAGAAGTTCAATTTAAACAAAAGAAAAAACTATTTCACCGTGAGGGTGAGGGAGCCCTGGCACAGGCTGCCCAGAGGGGTTGTGGAGTCTCCTTCCTTGGAGGTCTTCAAGACCTGCCTGGACACATTCCTTTACAACCTGATCTAGGTAAACCTGCTTCTTCAGAGGGGTTGGGCTAGATGATCTCTAAATGTCCCTTCCAAAACTACCATTCTATGATGATTCTATGATGATTTTTTCTACTCCTTTTAGTCCACTTAGTCAAGCTAGACCACAAATCTATTTACTTAAGTAAAACTAATGACAGCCGTTTCTGGTAATAGTGAAGGGGCTGTAAAGATTGCTCCTGTAAGAAGTTGCTTGAAACTCTCTGAGCCAGATCCACTTCTGGGACTGAGCCAATTAGATACCTCCGCGATCAGTTTTTAAGAAGCCAGAAGAGGAGAGCTCCTCCTGTTCCTTCTTCTGTTCTCTCTTATTTTCCGGCTGGTGGTGGTGCAAGGAGTGGGATGAGTGAGAGAAACAACCATGTGGATTCCAAGGTCAGTGAGGGAAGAGAGGAGGAGGTGTGCTGAAGCAGACACTCCTCTGCATCCTGTGGAGAGGCCTGGTGAAGCAGTAATTTGTTTGCATTTCGTTACAGAACCTGCATCAGGGGCAATGACTCATTTTGCTAAAGACCCTGCAGCAGGGGCAGTGACTCACTTCATTGAAGACCCCGTGCCAGGGTCAGTGACTATGGCCAGAGGAGACTGTGTCCAATGTGAGGGACCCAATATTCACAGAAGCTGTAACTGTGGGGAGGAACCCATGCCAAAGGAGCTCATTAAAATTATGCCCAGAAGAGGCCATGTCCTGAGAGAGAGACCCTGTATCTGCAGAAACTACAACTGTGGCAAAGAACCCACACCAGAGATATTCACTAAGGATGTCCTATGTGAGGGACCCTGTATTGGCAGAAGCCACAGCTGCTGGGAACAACCCACACCAGAGAAGTTCATTAAGGACTGTGTCCTGGAGGAGGGACCACATATCAGAGTAGGGGAAGAATGCCAGGAGTCGTCCTCACCTGAGAACTGAGAAGCAGCAGTTCCCATTTGTGAGAGACTGACCACATCCCCCATTCCCTGCCCCCCTGAGCTGTTGAGGGGGGAGGAGGTAGAGATATCAGGAGATTTGAGCTGAGCCCAGGAAGAAAGGAGGGATGAGGGAGGGAGATCTTAACGTGCTGGTTTGAATTTTCTCATCATCTTACTCCCTTTTTGCTTTTTGTTCTGTTCTATTTCTTGTAGCTAGTAAAATGAACTTTCCTACTTTCCTCTCTAAGTCGGGTACTGGAGTCTCTTTTACCTGGAACCGTAATTGGCAGTGAGCACTCCCTGCCGTTGTCTCAGTCCACAACAACCTTGCTTATCTTTTTTCCTCCGGTCTTGCTGGGGCCTCTGCCATCCTAACGAGGGTGGGGGTGAATGGCGGGCAGTGAGCAAGAGACTATCATGGTGCTTCATTGCCTGCTGGGCAAAACCATGACATATCCCATTATACATGGAGTATTAAAGAAGAAAATAAAATATAGTGATTTATAATAGAAATAACAGTGATACATTCAAATATAAATTTAATTCAACACTTCTCTTATTGCTTTCAATTCTTTTCATGTATGATTCCGATAGTCTGAGCTCTGTGGATGATAAAACTATATTTTAAAAGTACTGACTAATTATTAATTTGTTTCCCTTAAGGTGTAGAGCTCGGTTTAGGTTCCTAAACGTAAGCAATTAGTGAGTAACTTCGGAGATTCCTTGTAGCATCCTTCCTGGTCAAGAAGGGCAGAGGGTCTCCCATGGAATCCATCTTGCACAAAATTCTTGTAGAGATAAATCAGATATGCTAGAACATTTCAGGTAGCAGTAGCACCTATGTTTAAGCAACTAAACTGTGCCCAAAAGCACTTTCTTGAGTCATGCTCAAATGAATTGTGTGGACGAAATTGTTGTTGATGCACTTAAATTTTCAGATTTACTTGCGTGGGTGAAATCCTGATAGATTAGTGCAGTAGCTTCTTCATATTGCTTCTGCAGAAGGCAAACATTTGCATTCTATTTCTCTAAAGTGCTGAAGTATTACATAGCAATTAGAACTGTGAGGATAATTGCCTCTTAAGGGTACATTATGCTTCAGTTGTTTACTGCTAAGTGAAATGTGAAAAGTTGACATCAAAGTAGGCAAGAATGAAGGCAAGAGCTTGCAAGAAGGGAACCCGTTCTTTGCTTGTAAGTTCTAAATGAAGAACTTATTTATGTATGAGGAGTGTGAGTGTACAGTTAGGCAAGTCTGCAGATCTTGTAAAAAAAAAATTCTATTGTGAAAAAAAAATACACCATTCCCTGTGACTGTTCAGCATTTATGTTGCATCACATTAATGGATTGCTATGAACCCGGGCAAAAATTGTCAATTACAAATACCCACTTGCATGCTCTGATAGTCAGCCAGAGCCTTGAAGAAAAGGACTTTGCTCATCTTTGTCCTTTAAATTTCATTTCTAAGAATGTCGTGCAGTTTCAGCTGCAAAACTCGTTCCAATAAGCTCACTGAACTGCTGAAATCGTCTCCTTTCAATAAATGTACAATTACACATGTTATTTAGAGCATCTACTGTAGACTAAATCACAGCATGGAAGGGCATAAAATGTGTATGCAATAATAAGTACAATGTGTACAGTTCTTTCTACACTGACCCCAATCCCTGCTTTGAAAGAATGCCTTGCAACACATACACAACACATAGTAGACAAAATAACCTAAGGTTATTCATAAGTCCTGCTACTATTTTCTGTGTTGCATTCGTACCAGTAAAGAGAGAGTAAACTTGAAGCTTCTTCTGAAGCATCGTAAATTAAGCTCTCACCTTTTCGACCTTGGTCTCCAAATGAACTTTTGTAGTTTAGAGGATAAATTTTGGGAAATGTAAAAACATGCAGTTGAACAGTGAAAGGCAAATTTTGTTTCTGTGTCCATGACTTCTGGTGAAAAGTAGGTGAAAGAGATTTAGGTTTGTTAAATGTTACACCAAATGAAAAGGATAAGGTAAGAATGCAGTCTAGATGCAGATTATGGAGGATGGGATTTGGTGCTGAGGGTTGTCCCATCCAGGCCTGTGCTATTGTCCTCTGTCCTTGTGTTGTTCTGAGATCACAGCATGTGTAAGAACCCTGCATAAGTACTGCAGAGAATTTTTTGGATCAAAGTGAATTAAAGAATCCAACCCACCACACTAGGAACTTCTTATTCCATAAACAATAATATGTGATAAATATTTTTTTAAAATGTATTCTGTATAATGCTAAGTTTTTTTCATGGATTATCCAGAATGAAACACAAGATGATCTTTCCATGTCTAAATCCCTAATATTCTTTATCCACTATGTGAAAAGAAATGAGTTCCAGATAAGATATGAGTTATCCAAGAGATTCATCAGAGATAGGTAGAGACATATTTCTTCAGAATTTTCAGTTACAGATTTAGGATTTTTTCCTTCATCACAAAGAGTATATTTTATACATAACTAATGCTCTCTGATTTTTCACTTGTTTTCTGACATCCCTGTATGTGAATCTGTTCTGCAGTCTCTGTTTTATCTTCCATTTTACTGAAAATTGTAAACAGGGGACAGGTGCTGTCATTTAATTTTGAATGTATTTAGCTCCAAGGTCAATGGAATATTGAATAATCACATATTCCAAGCCAACTGGTAATATAAGTGATTATTCTTGGTGTTAGATTAGATATTACTGGGAGAGTATTTATTGTCTGCTTTGTTGATCATGTAATAATATAACATGTTATTATTTTTAATATATTTAAAGTGTCATGGGTTTTTTTTAGTAGGCTGCTGTTGAAAACTATATTTATATAATATCTAAAGCATCTGTTCCCTTTCAAAAGATGATATTTTTTTTTCCCCTTAAAGGTTCCTGTCACTTGGTTTGCCTTGTTGCTTTGTTTGGTGGGGTTTTTTTTTCAGTTTTTATTTATGTTTATATACTAGTCCATTATCCTCTCTGGGAAGCCAGTCTTGCATTTTAAACCAGCCAAGTGAGTTGACTGGGTTTGGCAATGTAACGCGTGTGGAGAGTTTGAAAGGGATGGTGCAATTGATTCCTTGTTCTCTCCATTATCCTCCTTCAGTTTTTGATAGATGGCCATTCAAGAGATAAGTGGTGGGTCAAAATTTTAATAAAATTGAAAGCTAGCTGTTAAGTATATTAAAGGTCACTCTGGTGATTTTTAATACCCAATATTGAATGAGAAATTATTACCATCATTATAATGCAATACAAATAGGGATGTACAACTCAAATAATAGAGTAATGCAACATTTTTAAAGTAGGTAGTACTGAAAAAATTATTCTTGTTTTTTTTTATTTCTTCTTATTTGTCACACACCATTAAACAGCTTTTCCTCTAGGCTAAGCTAGACATCTGCTGCTTTGGCCTACTTATCAGAAGAAATGAAGTTTTATTGGCATGATATCATATACATTTAAGCTTCTTTAGAAGATGAAGAAAATACGAACCTGAGGAATCCAGGATGCCATTTGATATCTAGGAGAACTACCTCCTTTTAGCAGAGAGAAGTGCTAATTTGTAAATGTTCACTAAAGTTAATGCATCTCTGTCTGCATTATCCTGCCTACACACATAAACTCCTGGAAAGATTATGTTCCAAAGTCTGACATCAAAGTGGCCACCAACCTCGCCTTGGGAAGAAGAGGGAATAACCAGTCAGCAAGAGGAAGGAGTTAATGGTGTGTCAACAGGTTTTAGATCTATGGATTTATTGAGAGTTGGATTTTAAGTCTTCTGAAGCTATTGTTTTACCTTACTGGCAGATTAAAGAGGAATGTGTAGTATACAGGCTATCGTGATTGTTTTCAAAACTTCGAATGCAAGATGGTTTGCAATTTTTTGTATTGTTTTGTTGTGGGACTTTTTAACCTAAAATTAACACTTGATTTCTGCAGCACCATACTGTGGTAGAACTCTGCAGCTGCAGTCACAAAATATATGAGAGACTGATGCATTCCACTTGTCAGCCTGGAGCTCTCGATTTTCTCTATTCATCACATACTGCAGTCTCAAAGGAGTCTATAACATTTTCTTTCTAATTCTGATGCCAGGTGTTGCCAATGGGCAGGCTGCATTTTCCTTCATCTGCATTTTTGGAAGCTCCAGATACTTAGTCCATATGTAACACTGCATTTCAAAAAGTTAAGCGTAGGCAAGAACAATAAGTGGTAGACTTCTGCTTAGAAAGAAACCAGCTATCTCTGTTTTCTGGGTTTTTTAATTTCCTATATTTTTTTTACCAAGAGACTTTTCTGAAGGAAACAGTGTTAAGTTTCCTGGAGGCTTGCCCAAAGTAGGCCACATGAGTAGCGTTGAGCTATGTTTCAAAATAATGATATAATAATAATATTTTAATATATGCTAGTAAAAGCTATCACCAAAAAAAGTCTCCAAATGGCTCAATAAATAGTTTGTTATTTATTTCCATTTCTGTGTGGTACCATGATTTGCTTTTCATAATAGGGTTCTAGAATGGAAGGACTCTCTAGAGACCTTCTGTTCCTTCCCTGTCCCAAAATATGCTGTGTAGCATGTCAGTTCTTTCTGGCTTTCATGAAATTTTTTTGTCCAGCTTTCTGAAAGATCTCAAAATAATGACATTTTGTAATTCTGTAATTTCTTCATCCCATCTATTCCAGGAGTTCATGCTCTTTGGACTTTTCCTAATCTCTAGACTCAGACTTCTTTGCTGCAGCACAAACCAGTTTTATTTCACTTGTAGACACAGAGAAAAGGTTATTCCTTTCCTGAACATGTAATTCTGGTTGAGTCCTAAGTAGTCCCAGTCCCTTGCTTATTTCTCATATGATGTTAAATCATAAAATCAAAGAATCATCACAGTGATTCTCCTTCCTTTCCCACTGCAGGGATGGTAGTGGGGCGGTGAGCAAGTGCCTTCATGGTGCTTAGTTGCTTGCTGGGGTTAAACCATGACAACAGGGCTAGAGGTTTGAAAATATCTGACTTATCTGAATATCTTTCAGTGTACCTAGTCCTTCCCTGCTGTAGGCTAAGATTCTTATCCCTTGGTTTGCATTTTTGGTAAGCTGTAAGTCATTCTTGATTATTTTAGTGGAGACTAATGCATAAAGAGCACAACATGCTTCCATTGCTTTGTGTCCTACTGAATACTTTGCTTTTGTGTTCAATAGCAAACCAGTTTTCTCTTTACTGTTCTTTTTACCATAGTTTCTGTGACAGTGACACAGTTGTGCTGCACGCTACTGTTTGTCTTTGTGGCCAAGCATGTGTACCTAGTGACTTGACCAACTTTGTCACATGCTTCCTTCTTGTTTGTAAGGTTTGAAGGTACAGAGAATTTTCCACTTGAATTTCTCAAAAACTAAGGTTCAGGCAACAACTTGGATAACTCCTCAACCATCATCATCTTTTTTACAAAGAAGATGAAATCTTTTCAAGGTTTAGAGGCCTATGAGAATTTCATAGGTTATAAACAAAAGCAATGAAAAAAACCCCACTGCAGTTTCTGTGTAGAACAGTTTATAGCAGATTTGGACCTTGCTGCTTTGGTATCTGTATTACTGTGTGGACTCCTGGGACTTTAATATGCACAATCCAAGTACAGTTTCTCCACAGATCCCCCACTACATCCTTCCCCCCTTTTCCTTCTGTGTTAGAGTATTGATTCTCTGCATTATTCAAAAGACAAATGTCAGTCTCACCAACCATAAGCTACTTTACCAGCATAGCAGAAAAGAATAAAGTATAATGTTTTTACAGGTTACAGATTTTGTACTGTGTTTTGTATACTGAAGGAGCAATGACCTCCCTCTCAGGTTTTAGGCACACTTCTATCAATCACAATGAACATCATTCATTTTACTCTCACTGAAATGCATGTCAATATTAGCAGTGTAAATGACTTTTGTGTAATTTGAAAAATGTACATGTATTTGTTTCCTTAGGAACCTGTATAGTTCCTGAATTTTATGCTCTTTGCTGTTTCTGCATATAAATTTCATCTTTTTTCCAGAGACTTTTGAGTCTGTTAATGTAAAAGAGCTCAAAGATATTGTAGAGCTAGAGAGCTAGGCAAAAATAAATAGCCAAGATTTAGCATTTTTTAAATATAGTTATTTTGTCTCATTCACATTTGTGAGTCATAAGATGCAGTTAATGAATGAAAGGTGGGTTCATATGAATGATATGAAAAGTGCTGTGTGAATATGTTGGATTTTCATTCCTAGCTGTAGCATTATCAGTGCAGCTGAACACAACACAAGTTAGTTAAATAAATTGCATAATTTTTTTTAATATTGACATTTTCAGTGTAAAAATGACAAGTGTTTTATTGTTTGAGTATGTACAGAAGATATTTTACTTAAAAAATAATAAAGAAGAAATAAAGAAAATACATGTTGTAAGAAGGAGGTGAAGAAAGATGTTTCTGGGATGACATTATCAGAAATGTATTACTGTAGGTAGACGGAGCCCGTGTAACGTTGACATTGAGGCATTGAGCCTTAAGATTTTTCTAGAATTTGTTTCACTAAAATAATCTCACACATTTTTCCACAAGTCTAGTCCACTTGCCCATATTTACAACTGACAAGGTTTACACAACTAAAATGTACAGTCACATGCACTTCTTTTTTCAGCTATAATTTGAAAAAACGGTGTTTTGTGTGAAAAAGAAGTAAAACTTCTGAACTGTAATTTAGTGTAATTTCTAGAAATACAATTTCTTTTTTGCTCCCTCTGAAAATGCCACATTTGTTTTTCAGATGTACAATACGTTGATGGTAGTGATCTGTAACTGAAGGAACAAAAATAAATTTTTTTTTAAGGATAGTGAGAAAACAAGAGTACCCTTGATGCCTTGGAAGTCTTGTCCATTTCCGAGGTGTACTGTATGGTGGAAAGTGTCCTCGTGTGTCTAAGATTCAGAAGAACTTTTATTCATAGGCTGCTTTGGCAAAGCACTCTGCATTTTAAGAAGCCTATTCTGACCCTGCTCTTCAGTGGTCATAAGGTAACATGTCAAAGTTTTGAACTTGCACGTGTAAAATAAGGCAGAAAAGATAAAGCATAATGATTCTTGCAAGACCTTTTACAAGAGAGTTGTGAAGTGTTGCTATAGTAGCTAACTATCATCATGGCCCTGAAGAATAACAGAAAAAAAGAGTTAGAGACAGAACATGAAAATGATGGCAAAAAAAGACTTAGAGGAGAGAGAACGTTTATTTACACAAAGAACAGTCAAGGGCCAAGAGTGAGGAAACAGTACAAACTCAGGGAATTAGGGGGATCTTGACTGTGGAAATATGTAGGGAAAATTGTTATTTTCCTGTGATGAGAAGGTGATATATAAAAAAGCAATAATAAAACAGCATATATCAGGGTAAAGTGGCAAAGGGCAGAAGGTGGCTCAGCTATTTCAGCTGGTATACAAGAAACGTGGAGGCCAGAGAGGATGCATTTATCCAGGATAACTCTGGCGTGGAAGCTTTCAGAATCCCAGGGACTGAAGTCATTGTGGGTTTTGGTAATACCACATGGACAGAGAGAACTGGCCTTGGTAACAGATTGAATCTACAGGAACTTACAGGTTGTTGATGTGGTTTCGTGCTTTGCAGATGGAAGAGTTATGCTCTTTTCCTGTAGATTTCTGCCTATGCTATTATCTAGCTATAAGGTTTGCAGCTTGTAATTATGAGTTTCTGTCACCTGACCCTAAACAGTCTCTTGTTCATTTTTTTTCTCTCCAGTTACATAGAAGTAATTATTTATTCATTGTTTTTGTTAAACTTTAATAAATTCATGAGAGATTAGCTAACATTTTGCTTGACACATGTTAATGAGTCCCTTACATCTTAATCTGCTTGTAGATAACTGATGAAACCTACTGGAAATTAAGGCTATAAATTTACAGGTAGGGATTTCGGTCTAATCAATATTTTGCTGGCAATAGTAACAGTTTGTTCTTGTGAAACACATTGGCTATAGGGTGGACAATTAATGTCTGTAAAATGGAAAACAGGTATCAGTTTTGACAGAGACATTACTGTCATGTGTGGAGGCTAGTGAATTGTGTCAGCAAGCACAGAAGTAATTCTGTCAAATAAGGAACTATGAAAAAGTGAGAAACATTGCACTTGTGAGCTTGAGTCCTTCAATATATGTTCATTTATTCTTTCTATCTCACATTTCCCTCCCTTTTCTTTCAAGCTGCAATTCATGCTACAAAACATATACTCTCTACCTCACTCAGTCTCTTCTGTATTATGTTCTGAGATCTGATTTTGTTTAATTATGGCATGACGAAAGAAGTGCAGTGTGCTTTAGTGTTCCTAACAGTTCCTCTTCAGAAGAGAACCAGAGCTGTGTGGTCCTGCAAAGTCTAAGCAGATATTGTAAGTTAAAAAAAAAACATTGACAGGCAGAGGAAGAGGAAAGAGGGAATAAATGTAAATATATTTCATCAGATCCACAAGCACTAACAGAAGAAATTCTAAAAAGGTGATTTGTAATCAAAGATAAAAATAAGTTCTATGTTAAATTAAGAAATAGAAAGCTTTTCTCCAGTGTATCGGAAAGCTCTGATTCTGCTGTTTGCCTATAGCAGTCCAATTTTACTTATCTACCAGGAGGCATTTTAACAGAAAGGAAAAGGATGAATAGAACATGTCTTTGATCTTAGTTTTACTTCCTAAGCTTGTGAAACACTTCAGATTATGTGCTAAAAGCACGCTGACTGATGAAAAATACTGATTATAGTTATGCTAATATAAAAGTACTGGCATCGTTTTTGAAAGGATCTCTCCAAACACTGCTGAGTTTTGCAGCTCTAGTAGTGTGGAGCATTCAGGTCTGGCACCAGATAACAGTGGTAATTTTAGATCAACTGCTCACGTTAATGCTGAGAGTTGCTCATCTTTGGAGCTATCTTGCCATCACTTCACGTCTCACTTTCTTGCTGCTCTGCTCGTGTGATAACAGGAGGCACCCTAGCCACTCCATCACTACCAGCTCCCAGTGTCACCAAAGGCACAGCAGCTGTTACAGCACTTATCTATGAATTGTGGGAAATATCAATAGCATGATACCATGCTGTTTCTCTAGGAACAATTAGAAGATGTCAGTAACATACCCTCATCTTATAACTGACGTATCTGTACAGATGCAGTGCTTTGCAGAAGACATACTTGACCTTTAATTCTAATGATACCTTCATGATGACTAAGTCATAGGATTTTTTAGCACAGTTCTTCCTGGAAAAGCAAAGCAAGACATGAAATACATGCAGACTTGTTCTCTTGAGACTCCACATGTCACCTGGGAATAAGAACTGGAATGGGACCAGGATTTGTGGTATACCTGTCTTTTAAATGAACATTAAACTACTACCTGCTTTCCTTATCAAAACCGGTAATAAATGAAGAACTGTTGCTAAAGATGTTTTTGGTAGAGTCTCCCAAGTAGGCACCTAATTCACCTCATTCCATGATAGCATTATAGGCATCCAATGACAAAGCCATGAAGCAATGCTCAATTTATACTTCTAGGTATCATTAGCTAGCCAGTGGATTATTGAGGGAAACTTCACAATTAATTGAAATGAGGGAATATACTTGTGTTTCCATGCCTCCTAGAATAAAAAATCAGTGTATTCCAAAAATGGTATTTTCCTAAGATACCTGTATGCCTGCAAAGCAAAGACTGCACATAGGGAATGAATATTGCATTCAATTATTGTGACCTCAAGCAGAAATAATGTCCTTTCAATACTCCAGTTAGGGTGTTAGGATCACTGGAGAACCTTGACATTCCTCATGAAATCTCCGGCTTCAACATTCCTTGTTCATTGCTGTTTCATTTTCCAGTAGGGTGATCTGCAAACTTAATGTCTTTTACCACATGTGGAAGCCATACGATTCACGTAGATTAAATCTTTTGCACAGTGGATAAATGTAAATCTGAGATTTCATATCAGAGTGGATATTAAGAGCTGAACAAACATACTTCTCTTTGGTAAAGGAAATTGCCAGCCTTCTGCCTTGCAAGAAAATGACCAAGCAAAACTGGCTTCTCCACAGAAATTCAATTGCTCTAAGAAAATGTCATGACAGATTGCAAAGCTAAATTTGTCATCAGTATAGCAGGACAGCCTTGTTGCCTGACAGTCACAACAATCTAGTTGTTATATGGGCTTTTGAGAGGGGTGCTGAGCCCGTTCCAAACCCCTAGGTTACAGTAGTTTCTTGAAGAATTTAGCAAAAACATTACGTTACATAAACAAGACATGAATATCATTAGCACCAAACCTACTACAAATCTATTTGCTAGGAATCACAACCTTGCAGGGCTATGTTGACAAAGAAGCAAAAACATAACAAAACTTATGAGGACCGGAGAGACTGTTTTCCCAGTCAGAGGTGGCTCTGAATTGAGTTTACAGACTCAATGAACTGCCAGCATTATTTCTTAAGTGAAGAGAAGGTAGGTTCATGGAAGCTTCTCACTATTCCTAGAGATAGACACTAGCAAATGCTTTTATTTGACAGGGAACACTTTCCTAACTCTTGTTAATAAAATAAACCAATGGTGCATAATAGCCTCATAGTTGTACTACTCCTGAAGACATTGAAACAAATTGAGAAAAACAAAGCTGTACATTTGCTTCTTCAGTTGCCACATATTAAATGTTCATTTCTCAGGTGTAATGCAGACTGCTGTTTTATATCACAACGTATACTTAGTTATGTTTCAAAGCATAAACACTTCTTTCTGTACTTTTAAGATTTTAGTGAACATCCAAAACCTATAATAAAAATTATAGAAAATTTTCACCTGTTGAGAGCCAAGTAATCATCAGGTATTTAATGAAAGTGGATACTGACTGTGTTTAATTGTGCAAGAAATTGGTGTGAAAGATTAAAGAACTATCACATAGAGAAAGGGAAAACCATTAAGTGAAGATATGCACCTAACAAAAAAAGAGAAATTAATTGAGAAATAGTTCAAATGCATATGTTTTTTGAAGATTCAGGGGCCTTGGGTCTACTGTACTACTGTAGATACAAGGGCCTGTAGTCCAATGTCTTCATACTTTACAATTACCATGTAAACAGCTTGCAGTTTGCAGATACCCTAGGCAGTATGCTTGGCTTAGATTTGTGACATTGTAATCTTTTTTTTTTGTTGAAAGGTTAGATTTATTTCTCTTGTACTCACATGGCCCAATTCTGCCTCTGGATGTATACATTAGGTATCAAGTTGCCTGCACCAAAACGGCAGTATGTTTTACTATAGGCAATGTTTTACTATAATACAAGATTGAGATGTTAGCCTGTGGCCACAAGGTGAAACATTTGCCATCTCATGAAGCTGTTTTTATTTTGGATACAAGTGAAACAAACACATTTTAGAAAGTAGAGTCAATTGCAAAAAGAAAGGAAATTTGAAGAATTACTGTCTTTATTTTGCCATATGCCTCAAGCCATAAATGTTTGATTTATATGAAGGACTTCTACTGTTCTTCAACTTCAAATATTATATTATGGAAGTTTTCTATTTCCACATTACTGCAAAAATACTTTATTTACAGAATGAAGGGAAAAGCATACGTGTATGGATTATCCTATCCATATACTCCTGATTGAAATAATTACAAGTAAAGTTGGTGATTAAAGATTTTTTTTTTTTTTACTTTGCTTTTTCTTGTATTTTTAATGGTCTTTCTGTAAATAAAACTTTTTTTTTTTCCTTCTTTGGGACCTGTGCAGCAGCTTCCATTCCTTAAACTTCGGCCTTATCTTTGTTCAATAGCAAGGTTGCTTACCTGTAAGTGCTCAATGTAGCATAGGCCACTCATTTGGGAATGTCTCTTCCTGCCTTTGCAGCTGTTCTTAGCAGTCGTGCCTAAACTACCAAGCTGGCTGTGGTCTGCAGTCTGCAGTGTCTTAGGAAAAGTTCTGCAGATCAGCTGTCACATGAGTAGCCCAATTCATTTCACCACATGTGCTTATCAGTAAACATCTCATATGAGAAGGAGATCGCAGCCATAAACTTCAAGGGAGACAGAAACCTGAATCCTGCACTTTATGAAATCATGTTTTTAATAGAAGAGAATGTTGCTGTGCTAACCAAAGTCCTGATAGTGCTCCTTCTTTGCTCTTCAGTTTGTATCTTCATGTAGTGATTTTGCAATACCTTCTATCCATAATTTCTACAATGATCCAGTTCTATTTCAACTAAAGAACAAGCTATTTATGAGCTATTAATGTACTGACATTGCCTTACTTGAGTTTTAGGAATGTAGATATATTTTAAATTGAAACAGCAATCATTTGTCTGGACTGACAGACTAAAATGAATATAAAAATATACTTACATGGGAGTGAGACATCTACAGGTAACTGCTATGTTTCTTTTGTACTAAACAAAGCTATACCTACCTCTAAATGTAGTACTAAAGGTATACATAAAATAACCATAAGAGCTCTCAGACCAATACCAGCATTGGTTGTACACTTCTGTAGCTTTAATGAGATGCGATAAGATTGTTTAATTTTTATAGCTAAATAAAGGAGCTCGGGATTTTCAGTGATGTCTGTGATAACTGTCTGGCATTTTCCTGAGTATTGATTGTGCTTTTATAATGGCATTTTTGTATGTACAGTGATGTTTATCATTATTGCTAGGTGTTCTACAAGGAGTTCTGTATTAGTCGGTGGTTTTGGTAGATTGCCTTCAGAATGTTTCAGATGCTCTTTTTCATTCTTCACTAAAGGAAATTAAGAAAGCTCAAGCCAGCTATTAGGAGTTTCCTTCCAGGACATTCCAGACAGTGCCTTAGGCAAGAATGAAGTATTTTCATGTATATATAGGACAGCCTTCATGCTCCTATTTATTTTGTCTCTGTAGTATTGCTATATGTGTTTTGTTGTCTGTGTTTCCCTCGTGATTTAGGGGATTGCACTACATTAAGATCAGGAGAACTATTTTTAAAATTTTAAATGAGTTGCAAATTCTGACTTTATTTAATGTAGTTTTTAAAATATATTTTCAATTGTCCTGAGAGTTAAAGCACTGACATACTGTTATGTAGGTAATCCTGTGGTCTGTGTAACATACTGTAAAAAATAATATGTCTATAGCTATAAACATAAGGCTTTTATCAAGGGATTCTAGCAACTTCATAAACAATAGGATTGAATCTGCAGTCATTTGTTCATGTTACTGAAAACTGTAGATGGAATTATTGCCTTATTTTGGGTGAATTCATGGGGAGTACTTATATATCTGGATCATGATTAATGACTATGAAGCTGCCAGAAGCCTTCTAGGGTTTGTTCTGCCATTTGTAACTAACTTCTTCTACTTCTTACTGCAAATTTATCTGGATAAAATTCAGATAGGTGATTTGGCATAAACTTGTAAAAATAGATACCATAACCAGGCTTTAGACTTCCCTCTGCTGGAAGGTAGAAACTCTGTAATAAGTTCAGCTTTTTAAGGTTTTGTTTATCTTTTTAAAGACCTCTTACAAATATGCAACATGGCATTGCACAGCACACATAAACGCCTCCTCTTTTGGTCTTTCATCTGTAGCATTAACATATAGCACTTCCCTCTAGCAACAGGTGATATTCTGAGCCAAAGCCTAATTTAAATAAATAGCCTTTGTCTTTATTCAGCTCTTTTTTCCATATGCCCTAAATATACTAAATTAAACTATCAACAAATCATTCCTGTGGTGACCATTTCTCCTGGGAAATTTATATATTCAAACACAACACTAAGAAGGAAGGATGAAAAGGTTCCTAAATATCCTAGGAGGTTAACCTTCTATGCCCCGATCTCCTGGTAACAGTATCATATTTTGCCTTTTGGTGACAATTTCATATTTGATGGGAAACTTGAGAGACTTCTCTGTCTTAATATTTCCCATATAGCAGTAGTTAATCCACACTCATTTTCTGTTACAGCAAAACCTGTCTTTCATAGCCTGCTTTCACTAATGGACTTCAGGTGTGATTGGGAGCTTTTAAGATCCAGTTGCTGCAGGCACAAAGCCACTACAGGGATCCTGTGCACCATGGGACTCTGGGAGGGAATGCTGTGCTGCAGCATGCTGGATATACATGTCTTCTGAACTTGCAAATCTTTCCTCAGTGTACTGGGCTACAGAAAATTTGCTGTGACAAGCCACTTGTATGGCTTTCCAGTGGCTGAACTCATTCATGAAACAGAGAGAAAACAACTACTCTTGGGCTCATAGGATTTTTCTTCTTTCATTTTAGCTGATACTTTAAACCAGATTTTCTCTAGGGTTGTTTGTGTGGCCGTATTGAACAACCACAATACATCCAAGACTGGCACGTTTTTTGTTGTTGGCAAAAGCCACCGTTAGAAGCCTCAAATTGGTGAAGTTAAATCAAGAATGCTTTTGTACCACACTACACATTATTACATAAATTACCACTGAAGTGGTTCCATGCTGTTGCCTACTGAATTTTTTCTTGTCATAAGAAAGGACTGCATCCCGAGAAACTAGTCTCTCCAATCCCTATTCTTAATGGTGGCACTACATGCAATGTTCAGTGAAAGGGATGAAGTGGACTTAAATGCTTCCAATCTGTCATGTGAGCACCTTCTGCTTTAACTCTTCAAAGGCCTGATTTTTTTAATGAGTGTTGTTTTTTTCCTAGTTATGAACTGTTTCTTTATTAGGTAGAATACATGTGTATATGCTTTAAGGTAGGGAAATCTCCATATAAAAAAGGAGTAGAAAAATTCTGGTCAAAGTGTTCTCTCAGAGGTCTAGCAGTAATGTGCTTTAAGGCTTCTTGAACGTTCTGCCCATGCAAACTCCCCTTTTAATTTAATTCTTAATTAAAATCGTTATTCTGTAGCATATCTAACTATTTAACAGGAGTAAAAAAATATCTGTGACTTTAATAATTTTGCAGACGTACAGAAATGTAGTTATCAGAAGAAAGATGTTCTTTCTAGGATACTTCCTTTTTATGTGTCTTGGGTAGTCTTTTGTAATTTAAAAAAAAATAAAATATTGTTTTAATTACCGTGCTTCCATGCTGCTAGTACTGATACAACTTAAAACTGTTACTTTCTGCTACAGTACTTAGTACACTGCGAATTCATTGAACGTTAAACAAAAAAAAAAACTTGTCCAGTTCAAAATTTCTTGTCTATTTTAGTCTGCTATTTATTAGGTCTTGATATGTTCTTCATACAGGGAACACTCACTTGTACCTGAATCTGACCTAAATATTCAGAATTTCAAACCCATCTGTGGTGGGTTGGCCTGAGCTTGCTCTGACTGCCAGACACCTACCCAGTTGCTCTTTTACTGCCTCAAGAGGACAGGGGGACAGAATAAGATGGAAAAGCTCATGGGTCAAGGTAAAGAGAGGGAGATCGCTTACCAGTTCCTGTCACAGGCAAAACAGACTAATCCTGGGGAAAATTAATGTAACTTATTGCTGGTTGAAAAAGATTTGGGTAGTGAGAAACAAAGACAAATTGAAACACCAGAATCACCCTCCTCACCACATTGCCCTGTGGTGGGTCAGTTGGAACCTGTTGGAACCAGCCACATCCAGCACGGGGCAGCCCAGGCCTCTCCTCACAAAGACACACCTGCATCTAAATACATCACCCTAACTCCCCTGTTTCTCTTCAAGTAAGTGCTTGCCTTCCTTGATAGCACGTTGTTGATATTTCTGAGGGCATATATTAGTGAAGCAGACTTGCCACTTACATGTAGCTTCAGTGCAGTTTTATGAATTGGTGAGTGTCCTCAGCAGTGGAATGACTAGAGACACCCTGACTTTCATGTTACTTTTCTTTCAACTCTCAGAGCATACTGAAGAAGTAATAATACCTTACGCTGATGTAACACCTTTGAGCTGTAAATATCAAAGTGCTTTACAAACAGAGGATTTAGTTGTTCAAATCTGAGGTGTTGAGCTGGATCTTTGCAATCTTCCCGTGACAAGTGCCTAAGCCAGAAATTGAGCCGAGGTTTCAAATTCCCCAGTACAGCAGTCTTTCCACTAAGCCCTGTCACCTGTGTGAATAATGCTGATCCTCACAGACTTTAGGTGATGGGTTGGATGGGGCGAGTGAACAAGTGAGCTTTTGTTGACTTCAAGTCTCTGTCATGTCGTCTTTCTGTCAGTTTTTTCCCAATTTGTCTTTACTGACCTTTGAGATGCAGTCAGGAAGACCTGCCAGGAGTGTTTGCACCATCTAGTAGAACAAGAGCAATTAATGTTTGTAGTATCTTATTAATGGCTACATTCTATTTTTTCAGACTAACCATTGCAAATGGACTTTTGAATATCACAATTCAATTTACAAGTCAATGGAATTATTTCTTCCCACAAATATAATGTAGTTTAAAATGCAGTTGTGCTACTGGCAGCCTTATATAAGCACAAGTTTTGTTAGGAAGAGCATCCTTAAAGATGGAAACCTGAGCACTCCACAAACTCTATGTAATGTATTATTCTGAATTTTTTTACTTTCATAATTGTGATAGAGGCAGGGGAAAGTCTGTGATGAGAAACTTCTGTGCTTGAAAGAAAACTGCATGATTTATAACAAATGTCAGCAATTTATAAATTCAAATTAGAGTAACATATAAATAGTGACTGTATAGCACTTGATTTTTTATTACTTTGTGTATGACCTTTTTCGGAGTAGCAATTATTTTCCATTAGTTCAGTTCAATTGGAAAAAACAATGCTTAATGGACTTTGAATCCTGGGTCACGGGTGATAGAATTAGACAGTGTTCAGATTTATGTAATTGCTGTCATATGCAGTTCTGTAATTTATCAAACTGACTTATTTCTGGTGCACTTTTACCATTCACCTCTTCTATTTTCCTTGAGCTATGTGGTAAAACTGTGATCCAGGGCTCCTGAGTGACCTGCAGAGCTAACTTATGTCTGAACAGTAAAGCAACTTCCTGTATTTGACCAGTGAAACTGTAATCTAGTCCTGGCCCCTCTCCTTTGCTCAGAATTACAGGTACATTGGCAACCTCCCATAACCTCACCATTCCTGAATATTTGATGGCTGCTTTGTGTTCTTCCATGTCAGTTATGGTTCTGGCATAACTGCACACATTCTTTAATCCATTTGACAGAACCAAATTTAGAAAAATGGAAGGAAGAAAAAAACATAACCAAATGCAAAGGGACCTGTAGTGATTAAAGCAGGGGATGCTGCAGGCAGTGTAGGGAAATGTAATCCTGATAAATGATTAATGTTTATGACTAGAGAAAAGAAATAAACAACACAGGCTCAGAAGCATGTGTGTAAATCAAGCATGATTTAAAGGGAATAAACAACACATGCTTATCTAACCTGCAATACACATTACACAAAAGCATGTTTCTTTCAGTATTTTGGTTTTGTTTTGTGGTTGTATTCCTTTGTCTACTCTTTTTATCAATAGTATATATTTCTGTATATATTTCTGCCTCAAAGTCCTAGGTATAGGTGCTTTTGTGGGAATCTCAGGACTCTGATAAATCTTATGAGAAAAATGTGAATTAACTTTGAGGCAGTTTACCATCCACTACGCTCCTTTTTCCCATCTCTTTCCTCTTCCACTGGAAGTTTCTTTCCTTGTTACAGATGTGTCAGAAGCAAGGATGGGCTAGTTTCCTCTGTATTTCATAGTACAATGTAATAGGATAAATTCTTTTCATCAACAATCATATTTTCTTATGTTTGCTTTTTACAGGGAATGGTATAGTTACTGATAGTATACAGAGATGGAATTTTAGATTAGTGAGTGAAAAAATACCTTCATTTAGATAGTAGCTAGCAACTTCTCTGGCTTGTGTGAAGCTCCTGGAAAAATCCTGAGGATGGGGTTAACCTGAGAAAACCTAAAGGCTGAGTCCAGACTGACTGGGAAATAGGAGATTCTTTTGGGAAAAGGGATTTTGTCACAAATTAAATGGATGATCTTCTCAACTTTACGGTATTTACTTCTCATTTAGTATTGTACTTACATGTTAATAGTGATTTAGCACATAATAGTGTAGTAGGAAGTCAAAATTCTGTTCCTTTTTGACGTGGTTTTAAGTTCAAAGTTTCTTTTACTAGTTGTTACAGAGAATCCGATTCATTTATCAGGTTTATGCATTTGAGAGTTATTTGTCAAAACCAATCTCACTCTACATCATTTGGTTAAGGTTGATTGCACATGTCAGATTAGAAAGGATGGTAAATATTCTTTTTAGACAAGTAACATTGATTGATGACATTTTCTCTTTTACATAGATTTATATGACCATGTTGTCCTGTCATCTCAGTTCAATAAAACCCTGTTTTCAAACCCCAATTTAGCTAACACCACTGTACGTAACAGCTCTGAATTAATGTGATTTGTCAGTAGCAATAGGCCACAGTGATAACCAGAACATGCTGCTACATCTTATTTTAACTGCTCTGTGAAACAGCTTTGCCCATTTATTCCTTTGTGCAACATAATAAACAGTCTCTGGTCTTCTACTTTCGTGGCAGATACTAAGCAGCTGAAACCTTCACTGACTTACACAGTGGTTTATCCTTTCTCCAGTTGAGTTTAGGGACAACTCAAGCAGCTGCACCATAAGACTTAATGAGTTTGAACATGCTAATGTGTCACACAACCGAGCAAACATTTGCCATTAATATTAGTCACAATTAGATGGTGATTGGGGCACTTACTGTACAAAAATATGGGTACTGTATTAGTGCATAAAGAGAATGATTTGCCATGCTACAATGTGATAGATGTATTATAGCTATTTCTAGCAAAATGGGCTAGAAAAAAGACTTTCCTCACACAACAGAACTTGTAAATATTTATACTGTTCTCCTGGATTCTCATTTTTTGGCCACTGAGTAGAAGAGTGTATGCTATGTTAATGCCATTTCCTTGTTCATTGGACATTGTCAAATTTTGTCAGTCATTCTGATGAATATAAGCCAGCCACTTGCACCATCTCTTAGTATGTCTGAAATATGAGATCATATAGACCCCATATTACCAAATGATTTCACATTCAGTGAAGACAGTACTGTTGCATGGTAACTATGTGAAGGTTATATGTAAGGTGGCCACAAGGATAATTCCTCAAAGCTTCAGCTTCCCAGGCTTCTCCGATATGATCAGCATCTGAGTTGCATGCTGTATAAATTGGTTTAGAAGTCTGCTGCCTGTGCCAGCATCTGAAGGGTGCCATGAGTGTAGAAGTGCCTGTCTTGTTAAAGGCATCTCTGCATCAGGAGATTACAACATCTGCTTTGTTAGCAGATAGCATCCGATAAATGTGGGATAGAAAGGGACAATTATGACATTGTAAACCAGACCGGTGATGAACTGAGAAGAATGGTTAAACACCTGTGACAGACTCAATTGAGAGGGACAATATATGCAACATAGGTCATTTGACTTGAGTTTTTATCAAAGATCATTCTGACCCAAGTATCTTCCAAAAGTAACATCTGCCAGAAATAAGCACTTTATTTGCCATCTTACCATAGTAATTCTTCTGAAAGGTATTTGTCACAACCTTTTATTTCTTGCTGATTTACATATTCATACTGGTTCCTGGGGTGAAGTTGGGATAAATTGTCACTGCTATATGTGTGAAGTGAAAAGTATATGTCTGTACTCTTTATTCTTCATTTCTCAGTTAGATGTGTGCTTCCTTCATGCAAAAGAAAGAAAACCTTAAGAACACATGCTTGTCTGTCTTTCCAATTCTCTAGAATTAGCTTGTCATGAAATGTAAAACTAATGTGTAGTTGTAAAAACCTCTGCCAGCATTTTCATCACTAGTGGCTGATGGCTAAGTAGATTTAGAAATGAAAGGGGTTATTATAAAATGATTACTGAATAGCTAGGTATGTCATTTTAAACAAGCAACTAAAATCTCTGTTGCAGATTCGTAATGTAATCTTGTTTATATCATTCATACTTAAAATCTGATTTTGATTGTGGAGGAGTAATCATGTAATATAGGTAATTTGACAAAAATATATTGAATGGTGCTTTTCTTTCATTCCTTATTTGAGTGTATTAGAATTTAAATGACTCACCATTCAGAGTATACCTATAAAATGACAACACAAAGAAATATTAGATTCTATTTACTTTGCCTCAGATTTAAATTTTACTATAAAGTGAAAAGTTCATATCAGCTCCGTCATGAAAGAAAACCTTGTATAGAAACTAACACTTAAAAATGCTAGTAACTTTAAAAGGGTATTACTGATGATTAGACCAATATATTTTGCAACTGTGAATGTCAACGTGAACACATAGGCCTCATGGGGTATGTGTAGCGATGAATGGAGAATAAGAGATGGAAATGTTGTGGAAAGTGTCTTGTGCAGGATTATAATGCTCATTCATGTTTCTGTGTCCGGTTATTATAATGCTCATTCTGTATCCAGTGTTTGTAATGGTACGTGACTAAAGCTATGAGCTGCCACCTTGTATGCTTATTACAGCGTACTTTCAATGAATCTTCTATAATTGGCCAAATATCATGGTTCTCCTTCAAGGATTCCTGCATTTTTAGCTTGTGTTTTGTTTATAAATATCACCAAAAAAATCTCCTAGAGATATTAGTACTTAAAATCCTTCCTGAAAAAAGTTGACTTCTACTATATCTCATATTTGAATTTGAGGAGAGGTGAGTAAGGATTCAAGCTGACTTATTTGAAGAACTTGGCCTGGTCATTTTATTGCTGTGAGTTAGGAGTATGTATGTTATTGTTTCCCAAGCTCCCACATTTTTGAACTATGTAGTTCTGTCTACAAGGTACAGAAAAACCTGTTAAGTGCTATGTTCTTGATTAGTTAGAAATGAGACTGAGAATTAGGATTCCACAGATTTTTATGATGCTTTGTAACCTTCAGCAGATAATTCATTGCTTTTGAGCTTTGGTTTTATTGTATGTAAACTAGAAGAAGTGCTATTGTTATGCCTCATACAGATACATAAGGTTTAACTACACAATGATAAAATCTTGCCTTTGGTTCCACATTGAAGAAGAATACTGTTAGCTGTAATCTTAATGACAAAAGGATCGTTTGGGAGATGCTACTTATTTGCTTTCGCCCAGTAGAGTGCTGTCATCTCTGTCAAGAAAAAGCAGCTGAGTATGGGCAGGTGCTGTAAGTGAGAGTCTTCCAGTTCTCAGATTCTGGAAAGTGCTTTAGTCCAGAGACAGAAAACTGTCTGTGGTGGGGTTGCCTGAGATGTGGGGTTTTTTATACTTAGATCTTGTCCTGTTAACACCTTCTCTCCACTGCAATACTGTGGATGCTGATCATGTTAGTAAAGGTGCTGGGGAAAACATATGCAGAAAGGTTATTCTTCCTCTCAGTGCTCCTAAGACTGCAATAACTTTGAAGGGTGCAGAAAGGATTCCCCACAGGCTACTACTCAAAGTTAGCATGCCACTAACTTTAGGATACATATACCCTTGTGCTCATCTTCCTTCACTGGCATTTTGACCATGGAAGACAAATGAATGTAATTAAAATAATATAATTGAAAATAAGAATATTTTAAATACATAATTTAAAAGAAGCCAATTTCTTCAAGAATTTTCTCAAAGAAAAATTAGGATAATCTAGTTTTCAGCATATGATGTATGTCTAAAACTGATTATTCTTTCCTCTTTTGGGTCACAGGTGACTATCGTTTCAGTTTTGCTGTCTCATAGTTCTTTCTCTCATTAGTGCTGAAGCTCTGCAGGGCTTGCATCCCAACATTTTTTAAAGTGTCAGGCAGTATGTTTAGAAGACTGATAGAAGTTCTGCTCTTCTGTGGGAGGCATCTATTTTTGCAGAAGGAGGGACACGTCCTTTCAGAAATGCTATTAGCAAGTAACAGTGAAAGATTGGTAAGAATTTTAAATACCATAACTTGAAATCTTTCCAGGAGATGCTGAGTGTCTTCCGTGGTCATTTGTTTTTACCTGAATAATCTTAGTAATTATTGCTACCAATTTCCATGGCTGTTCCGTGACAGGAAATAGATGAAACCAGTGTTTTGAGTTTTTTACAAATTTACAATTGTTCTTTGCCACTTTTAACATTTTTGCTTGCTGCCACAACACACTGTTCTTAAATAAGATGACTAACCTCTAATGTGCTCCTCTGTACTCCAAGGACTGTGTCTGGATCTTTGATAGCTTTGTGCACACTGGTAGCTTTGGCTTTGGTTTCCCTTTACAGTAATTGAACTCAGCAGGACAATGACATCAGCAACATCATATAAGAATTTGGTTTTACTTTTGTGTCATTTGTCCCTTTGTTTCTTTGCTTGCCTTCTCTTTGTTTGATTCCTTTCTTTTATAATCCAAATAATGGACAGTTGAAAAATCATGAGTGCCCATTTTCTTCCGGGCCTAACTGCAAAATAGGTTCTTTATTTTAATAAATTTGACTGCTTCTTTGGATTTAAGATGCATGTAAAGCCAACGTGTTTCCATTGACCAAAATAAAAAATGTGTTAAAAAGCTGTGAAATTACATCACCCAAAATCTTTCCCATTGTTTCTTTTCTCATGGTACTCTGCAGTTTTTGGTAAATTGGAATTTGAAAAACCCTGATCTGTTTAAAGATCTGATGAGTCATGTGGTATTTTGAACAAAGATGGGCTCTTTTTGAACTTCAATCTGTTGTTGAAGAACTCAGACAAAGAATAATTGAAGTATAAAAATTGCTCTGTCACCACTGAATATGATCTACAAAACTATCTGACCACGTTTACAAACAAGCTCAAATTGTTCTCAGTTATGTATAGATTAGATGTCAAATCAAATAAAAACAAGCAAAACAAGTAAAATATTTTACTTACTTTCTTGTTTGGTGTTGACTATAGATGTATACAAATCTCGAGATTTGTTTTCTAACACCAAACCAAACATCGTTACTTTGATAGAGGTTGGCTCTGTTTCATAGAGGCATATAGTCTGTTCCCCTATAGATGAAATGATACTTCGTTGCCTCATGATCTGTGGCCCCGTGACATAACATCAAGACTGTGGCAGGGGAGCAGAGTATCTGTTTATCTAGAAAACTGTAGAGTGAGTAGAGAAGTCTGACTTTACAACCACTTCAGGGTGGGGTTTTAACAAGTAAGGAGAAATGTGGATGAAGTACAGTGTGTGTGGATATATGTAAAGTATTTTCCATCACTAAAATTCTTTTCAGTGTTGAATGGTTTAGTTTTTCTGCAGGTGAAAATGAACTTTCCACGTCACCTCCTCAGCTGTTTTGTTTTGTTTTGATGTGAAAAGATGTTAAGTGATTTGAACAAGACTGCTTATGAAATCTTTGACAAAGTCTGTATATTTAATTATCATTAATTGTGTATTTAAAAGTGATTATAATACTATTCTTATTAATTGTACTCAAATTAATCAGCTTTCATCTTAAACTTGTATATTTTCTTATTCTGTCCATCCTTTACTTTCTGTGGAAGGACAATAGAGCCAAACTGGAATTTAAATCACGAGAGTAGCTGCAGAGACAAAGCACACTAATAGTTTGCCTAGACAAGAAGTAAATTCTTCATTCCTATTGTTCAGATGTCTTTCAAATAGTATCTAACCCATACTACATGTTTGCAGCTACTGGAGTATCATGGAGGGGCGGAAAATCACCATGTCATGCCTTTCATCTCTCTTTTCAGTAGGTCTGTACAGTCTGTAGTGAAAAGGCAAAATTTCCAGTCTGAGTTTTCATTCTCAACCCAAGTTTTGATGATTAATGACAGGATACTAAAAATACACCTAAATGTCTCTGTGATTCTGAAATTGAGTTTTTGAAAAAGCATTGTACTTGTGGTAGGAGGTAAAGTGTGAAGTTCCAGAGAAATGAGCTGTGAATTGCAGCTGCAATGGAAATTGATCTTGTCTGTCATTCTCTGCTCCATATTCTCAGGAAAACAGAGCAGAGCAGAGAAGGAGCCAAGATCACCGATTAAATGGGATGCTAAAGTGCCAGGGGCTAGAACCAGCTTGCTAGTCCCTCAGGTCAGAGCTGCAACTGTCAGTCTTCACTGCTTGATACCCTGCTGAAGCTGGCAGAAGGGAAGCAGAATGAAAAATGCTGCAGGCACCAGCAGGGGAATTAGTAAGAACTACCTGGCTAAGCTTCAGGCATGACAGGCAGTGAGCTCTTTTGGGAAGAAAAACTCTTCTCTTATGACTTAGTAGGCCATATTTTCACCATTTGCCTCATGATTTGTACCAGTGAGGCATAAGAAAATAGCAAGAATACCGAGGAATAACAGAGGCTCAGTTCATGCAGAGATGTGCAGACTGAATGCAGAGGTTGGGCCTAATAACCTCTCTGCAGGTGGGCCTTTACCAAGTAAGTTAAAAACAAAGGTTCAGCAAATAGCTGTTATGGTACAAGGTGCATATGTTGCATATAGTGTAATTGGTATGGCATATTAATCTCTTTCTTCATTTTCTACTCTACAAAAATGTGATTTCCCTTATGATTAGTGTTGTGAAATGGCACTTCTCTAAGTAGCTATTATCACTTACCATACCTGATGCAAGATAACAACAGCAGACCGTTGCTAGGATGACAGCCTTCAGATACTACATGAATAGTTAGAGAAAGTCTCATGAGCAAAAGAGCAGCATCTCTATAGAATGATTACTTTTTCACTAAAATTTGGGAACTTACTATAGGAAAGTGATAAAAAGAGCCCGTGGAAAATACAATCAACTAAATATTGTCATCATGCTATGATTATTCACAGACTCATAGAGTGGTAGGGTTGGAAGGGACCTCTAGAGATCATCCAGTCCAACTACCCTGCCAAAGCAACTCTGCCTAGATCAAGTCACACAGGAATGAGTCCAGGCGAGTTTTAAAATTTTCCAGAGAAGGAGACTCCACACCCTCCCTGGGCAGCCTGTATCACTGCTCCCTCAACCTCACAGTGAGATAGTTTTTCCTTGTGTTTAAATGGAACTTTCTGTGTTCCAGCTTTTGTTCATCACCCCTTGTCCTGCCACTGGACACTACAGAAAAAAGTGTTGCCCCATCCTCTTGACATACATCTTTCAAATACTTGTAAGTAATAATGAGGTCCTCCCTCAATCTCCTCCCCAGGCTGAAGAGCCACAGATCTCTTAGCCTTTCCTCATAAGAAAAATGCTCCAGTCCCCTGATCATCTTGGTGGCCCTGTGCTGGACTCTCTCCAGAACTTCCCTGTCCCTCTTGAGCTGGGAACCCAGAACTGGACACAGTACTTCAGATGAGGCCTCACCAGGGCAAAGTAGAGGGAGAGAAGAACCTCCCTTGACCTGCTGGCCACACTCCTCTTGATGCATCCCAGGATGCCATTGGCCTTCTTGGCCACGAGGGCTCATTGCTGGTTCATGGTTGGCTTATTACCAACCAGGACTCCCAGGTCTCTCTCTGCAGAGCTGCTCTCCTGCAGGTCAATCCCCAGCCTGTACTGGTGCATGGGATTGTTCGTCCCCAGCAGCAGGACTCTGCACTTGTCCTTGTTGAACCTCATGAGTTTCCTCTCTGCCCAACTCTCAAGCCAGTTGAGATCCCGCTGAATGGCAGCACAGCCTTCTGGGGAATCAGCCAGTCCTCCCAGTTTGATGTCATCAGTGAACTTGATGAGAGTACACTCTGTACTCTCATCTGGGTCATTGATGAAGATGTTGAACAACACTGGCCCCAGAACTGATCTCTGAGAAACTCCACTGGCCACAGGCCTCCAACTTGACTTGGCTGCATTAATTACCACCCTCTGGGCTCTGTCACTCAGCCAGCTCTCAATCCATTTCACTGTCCACTCATCCAAGCCACACTGCTTGAGCTTTCTGATGAGGATGTTATGGGAGACAGTGTCAAAAGCCTTGCTGAAGTCAAGGTAGATGACATGCGCTGCTCTCCCCTCATCTAGCCCACCAGTTAGTATCTCATAGAAGGCTATCAGGTTGGTCAAGCAGGATTTCTCCTTGGTGAATGTGTTGAATCCCTCCGATATCCATCTTTTCCTTCATGTGTTTTGAGATAGCATCCAGGATGAATTGTTCTATCACTTTCCAGGGATGGAAGTAAGGCTGACCAGCCTGTAGTTTCCCGGGTCATCCTCCTTGCCTTTTGTGAAGACTGGAGTGACATCGGCCTTTCTACAGTCCTCAGGGACATCACCTGTGCTCCACGATTGTTCAAAAATGATAGAGAGCGGCTTAGCAATAACATCAGCCAGCTCCCTCAGCACTTGTGGGTGCATCCCAGCTTATGGGTTTCCAGCTTGCCCAACAGGTCTCTAACTTCATCCTTGTCCACCAAGGGAAAATATTCCATTCTCCAGACTATTATCCTCCAGGGCCTGGGCTTCCCAAGAGCTGGCTTTGGCCATGAAGACTGAGGCAAAGAAGGCATTCAGTAGCTTTACCTTCTCTGCATCCTCTGTCACCAGGACACCCTCCTTGTTTATGAGCAGTTTCACTGTAATATTTCATTTGCTGCTGATGTATTTGAAAAAGCCCTTCTTGTTTTCTCACTTGCTTTGCAAGCTTTAGTTCCAAAAAAGGCTTTGGGTTTTCTGGTTTTGTCCCTGCATTCTCTGGCAATGTTCCTATACTCTTCCCAAGCAACCAGGCCCTTTTTCGACCTTACATTGATTTCTTTCTTCTCCTTGAGTAGTTCCCATAGTTGTTTTTCATCCATGTAGGTCTCTTGCCTCCTTTTCCTCATTTTGTGAGGACACACCAATTTCAAGCTTGGAGGAATTGGTGCTTGAAAATCAACCAGCTTTCTTGGGCACTCCTACCATCTAAAATCCTATCCCAGGAGATTCTTCCAAGCAAGAATCTTTGGCCTTTTTAACAGGCCAAAGTCAGCTCGCCTCAAGTCCAAGGCTGCAACCCGGCTTGATGTCTTGCTTCTTCTATAGAAGATCATTAACTCCACCATCTCATCATCACTGCAGCCAAGGTTGCCTCCAACCTTCACACCCTCAACCAAACCCTCCTATTTGCCAGCACAAGGTCCAACAACATGCCCTTCTATGTTGGCTCCTTGACCATTAGTTACAGGAAGTTGTCGTCAACAATCTGTGGGAACCTCCTGAACTGTCCATGTTTGGCTGAGTGGCTTCTCCAGCAAATATCAGGGTAGTTGAAGTCCCCCATGAGGACCTGGGATTATGATTGTAAAGCAGCTCTCAACTGTTTGTAGAAGGCCTCATCCACTTCCTCTTCCTGATCAGGTGGCCTATGGTAAACTCCCACAACAGTATCACCCACACTACCCTACCCCTTAAATTTCACCTGCAAGCACTCAATCTGCTCCTTATCCCCACCCAGCCAGAGCTCAATGCACTCTAATTGCTCATTCACATAGAGAGCAACTCCACCCATTCACCTCGTTGGCCTGTCTTTCCTGAACAATACATAGCCCTCCATGGTTGTGTTCCAGTCATGTGAGCTGTCCCACCATGTCTCAGCAATTGAAATGAGATCATGGCCTTGCATCCTCACCCACATCTTCCTGCTTATTCTCCAGGCTGTGTGCATTGGCATATAGGCAACACAGGAGCTTAGTCAAGTAGACAGGTTTCCCTGGATGAGTGCAAGAGGATTCTCTCGTTTCACACTCCCTCAGGGCAGTCAGCCTTCTGCTTCTCCTCTTGGTGTGGTGCTGAGGAGCACTCATCATTGCATTTCCTGCCCTGATTTGTTTCCTTGTTGCATGGGATGGCACATACTTTGCCATTTCACACCCCACTCCCCCCAAGTCCTTCAGTTTAAAGCCATCTTAATCGGGTTGGCCAGCCTGTTCCCAAAGATACCAGTGATCTTGTGAGACAGATGTATTCCATCCTGCCCTGTCAGATTATAGTCATCCAAGAAGGTCTCGTTGTCATAAAAACTGAAACCTTCTTGTCAGCACCAACCCCTTAGTCAGGATTTGTGTGTTTTTTCTATTGACTCCCCTTTTCCTCAGGTACGTAGGATGGAAGACAAGATAACTTGAGCCCCTCTACCCTTCACTTGTTTCCCAAGGTTTTATAACCCTCCTTGATTGTGGTAATGCTCTGGCTCATTACATCGTTCATACCCACATGCAAGATGAGTAAGGGATGTGTAGTCTGTGTCCCCAATGAGACATGGCACTCTCTCAGCCATATCTTGAATCTTGGCTCCCAGCAGGCAGCACCTTTTGTAACTCCTTGTCTGATTGACAGATGAGCCTCTTGGTACCTTTTAACAGTGAGTCTTCCACAACAAGCACTCATCACTTTTTTTTCAGTGCCTGCTATATGTTGCCACTGGAGCAGATGGTGGTAGATTGGTCGCTGAGGTTCCCCTTCTGGACGTTGCTCATCCATGTCATCCATTGTTAATGCTTCAAATTTGGTTTTGATTGGGATACTGGAAGTGAGGGTTGCAAAGCAGAGTCCTGCTTTTTTGTGTCACCAGGACACAGCTTTCCTTTTTAAATCATTCCCTTTCCCTTTCTGTGTCACCTTCAGCTTTCCCTTTTAAATCATAGTCTTTTTGTGTTGCTTGACTGTTTTCTTTCCCTAAGTATCCTGTGTCCTTCATGATGAAGAATATATACTTTTTAGTGTATTGGAAGCAATATACTGTGCTCTCAGAACCATATCACATTAAATATTTCCTCTGGGGTACACAACAATACCTCCAGAGAAGCTCAATGCTAACTTGATGAAATGGAATCTTTTTTCTTGTCTGTTGTGAGAACTGTTATTTTTCAAGGCTGTTTTGAGGCATGTGTTTTTTGAATCCAAGAATTCCATTGTTACCTTAGCCTTTTTTCCTGTTTAAAAGTAGACATGTTTTACTTCATTTTCTTTCCTGCATTATCTGAACTTAACCACAAATTGTTGCATGTTTGAAGAGTATAGATCTGTTATGACTGAGAACTCAACTATAGAGAGCAGATGAGAACTGATATGCTGAGATCTGTAATGAAATAATGTCTTAATAAATGAAAGAAATGTGTTATTGGAAATTAAATGAAATTAGGGAAATAAAGTAGTCGTGCTTCAGGCATTAAAAAGAATTTTAAAAAAAACCCATCATTTATTTCTTTAACTATATCAGTTTTGAGAACTTAAAAGTGAGGTTGAGAGTACAAAATGGGTAAATTATTTGAAGTACTGGCCTTTATCTTCAGAGACTCTTTCATGGACAAACCTCCTTGTAATATTCAGCCTCCCTTTCTCAGTAGACATTCCCCACAGACTATAACAGTTACTCATCTGTTGCATCATAGAAGATCTTGCTCTGTCATTCCTTATATGTCTTTCTCTGCTGTGTCCTAAGGTTTTGTGGAGTTTTCTTAATGTAAATTTCCCTTTTTTCCCACCAATTACTGACATTGTCTGTTTGACACATTGACTGATTGACACAGTACACTTATACCACAAAGGGTTCATTAGGACATTAATTACATAAAAACAGATCATGAGCTGTGTAGCTGTCTGATACTATCGATTAAAGAATGAAGTCAGGAACTAAAGCAATTAGTGTATTTGCCTTGTCTGGTGAGCTTTATCCTGTGAATATCAACAAAATCTATATTGTCTCAATTTTTAACAATCTAATCTCTTTTTTTCCTTTGTCTGTTTCATTTGAAGCAAAAACATATCTGTCATTCTACTAGCGATGACTTCAAGATTTAACTAGAGGACTAACTGGTACTTTTTATTATAGTAGCATAACATAAGAGTATCTTCCTCCTGGGCAGAAATCTTAGATAAGTTTTGGTTCAGGTTTTTTTGTGCAGCCACCCCGTTTCAATTTTAAAATACTGTGGATTACTTTTATGTCTCTAATAAAATGATTTGTCAGCTCACCTGTGAATTTTATGATGTGCCTACTATGGAACTAAGCAGGTTGCTCCATATTCGTGAAACTAGGAGCTTTTCTCAACTTCTTAATGTTGTATATCAGGGTCACCTCGGTTTTGTTGATTTTCTAGTCCTATTTATCTGTTTTGATAGCATTACAGTTACACAATACTCATCAAATGTCCTTTACTATTCATAATGTCAGCTAAATGAAGAGCGGCTTAGAACCTGTTAGGAAACCATAAAAAGAAAAACTCAGTTTTCATCAAATTTATGTCTGAATTATGCAGATGTAAATGCTTAAGGAAGACAAGGAAACTCTTAAGACTTACCAACCTTTGAAGTTTGCTTCTCTTTTATCTTGTAGCAGTAAAAAATACCCCAAAAACCCAGATTCTTGGCTGGAGTATCTTGAGTGTGGATAGAAATACATGGCTCTATAGTGGTTTATCATGGCCATTTTTGCCAGGCAGTCTAGTTACTGGAAAGGAGACCAGGATTAGATCTGTTAATGAATTTTATTTGCTTTGCCGTTTTGTCACCATTTGGCAAATATTCTATATTGGCGATGTACACTGCTGGGTAGTGGCAATTAATTAAAAAAAAAAAAGAAGCTGCAGGATTTGAAAGGGGGAAAAAAATACCCTACTTTGTAGATGTTAGAGAGAACAAGCAATTTTTTAACACCTTTTCTTCAAGGAGTTAAGATGAATAACATCTTTGAACAAATATTTCAAGGCTTTAGGGATTTTATTAAAAAGTAAAAAGATGAAATCCTGTGTAAATTGTTTGGAACATTCCTAGTGAAGACATGTTGATTAATAAACATAAAAGAGGGAAGATGCATATTAATTTGTTTATGTATAAGAGACTTCTAGCTCATTAAAAGTCTTCTAAGCATTTAACTACTGAAGCAGCGGATAAAACCAGACATTGTCTTTAATCTTGTAGAGGGCTCCAATATGAAAAAAAACAGAGCATTGCTAAATATGTATAATAGCTCTGTTAATGACAGTGTTTTGAAAATGGGGATGAGAGTGTGTCAAATCAGTGATTTTGCTGTAATATGGTGTAAACGTGGAATCACTTTTCTATCTCAATTGCTGAGACCAGTAGGACTGGAAAAAAATGAACTTCATCAGCTACATTCTTTGGTTCTTGTACATAGATAGCTGTGAATTTTTAGGTGTTATTTTGTTAAATGTGGTTTATGACTGATTATCAACTAGGAGATCTGTAGGAAAGCAGAGATGCAGTTGAATATCTGCTGATGTGCCTCCTATCTGTTTCTTTTGATTCTTTTCTAAATCACTACTGCAAACTGAGGTATTTGCACTGTTTGTTTTAGATGTGGTTTAAAAAAAAAAAAAGAAGAAAGAAGCTATTAGCACCTAACGTTTATGAGAAAAGAACCCTATAGACTATTTTAAAGTAATCAGAATATTAGCTTAATGACCTGGCAAGATAGAGATTAGTTGCATGAAGTCCAATTTAAAAAGAAATGAAGAAGAAAGAACTGAAGAACCAGCTAACAATTTTTCCTTGTATTAACAGTCCTGGGAGAAAATTACCATGTACTTGCAAGTTCTCCCTAAAATTACTGTCTCTTTTAAGATATTTCTTTTGTGAAGGTTTTTGCTCTAAAAGCGTTAACACAAATTAAATTGTTTAAAAAAAACTTGGACATATTTTTTTGCAAGCAACAGGTAAGTGAAAAAGTAAATGTCCTTCATTGCGCACCTTGATTTTAAGTATAAAAACTTTCTGGTATATTGTTCACTCTTTGTTTTTCAACAAAGATCCTTCTCTGTCCTTTTTGTACTGTTACTTTTTACTGATTTTTCAGAGACCTATACTTATTTTGTCCTTTGCACTATGAGAGATAAAGCAATGAATTTCTGCTTATATGTCATATTTATAGAACTATGTAACTTCTTAATACTCATGTTAGTTACCATGTTATAATATTAAAATTAATAAATTATTATGAACTTTTGCAGATCCAATGCGTGGGCCTCGAAAACTAGAGGTTGTGGAGATTAAATCTAGACAAATCACTATTTGCTGGGAACCGTTTGGATATAATGTCACACGTTGCCACCGATACAACCTCACAGTCCATTACCGTTACCAGGCTGGAGGACAAGAGCAAGTGAGAGAAGAAGTAAGCTGGGATACAGAAAGTTCCCATCCTCAGCACACAATTACTAATCTGTCACCATACACAAATGTCAGCATCAAATTAGTGCTAATGAATCCCGAAGGACGAAAAGAAAGCCAAGAACTTGTAGTACAAACTGATGAGGATGGTGAGTTTTTGTATTTATATACACATTATACATCCATACTATCAGCTTCTCTGTATAAGTGCATATTCTACTTTCACTAAAGTCTGTAACAGATTTTCCACCAACTTCACCAATTTTAAGTCAATAAGGGTCCATTGAAAGTGTTAAAACGATCTTTTACATAACCTGTAACATCACACTTCATTTCATCATTACTTCTTTAAACTCATAATTTGTGCTTGAACTATGTTCTGCCTCTTAAAAGTTCCACTACCAGTTGAAGAAATTTCAAGTGATTGTCCACTATATCCTCATCTAAGTTTTTCTATTGAGTGATATGCTTAACATTTTTGATAGGCGGTTTCAATTTCTCTAGCTAGACACTCTTAGTTTCTTATTCAGACAATGTATTCCTTATACAGACATTGAAACATGTAGATACTCCCTTTCTTTTAGCGATTTTAAGCTAACATGGGTTTTTCAGATCTCATTTTTTAAAATTTTGAGCAAAAATGTAATTTTTGCCTTTTTTGAAGCACGGGCAGCACAGTTGGCTAATGTGTCTCTGTGATGCTCTAATGATGTTGCTTAAAAAGGTTACGCCATCCTCCTAAGTCCTTTGTGATATCATTGTGATTACACATTCAGAGGGCCTACTGGAGCTTTGTTAACTATGCTACTAAACTGAGACATCCTTTTTGAATTGATCAAGCACCAGGAATTAGTTTCACTTTTCCTGAGCGGTCTGTGCTGGGGCATAGCCTCTTAAGGCCCTCTACAAGTATACCTTTTTTGATCTTGTTTTTAGCCATTTAAAAATGCATGTTGTTCAGAGAAACCTTTTAAACTGGTTGGCATTGCTGTATGTAATAGGTCTATCCTCCTCTCATTTTTATCGTCCGCAATCTGAATAGGAATAGCTTTGTATTTTCTTCCAGATCAATGATAGATTTAGTGTAAACACATTAGAAAGATTTCTAGAAAAATAATTCACCAATGATGAGTTCCTCTTATAACAAATACTCAAACTCCATCATTTAAACCCATTGAATCATTTAATGTATGCTCTATTGGTTTTGTGTAGTAATAATTTCTAATCAAGATATATGAGGGAATAAATTACACAGTTTACAAATATATAGTTGCTCATGCAACAGATTTGACAAACAATAGCTTACAAAAAATGGTTGAATTAGAGTTAATTTTCCTGTCATCCTCTTATCCTGGTTTGTTTTCATTGTAGAGATGACAAGGCTGAAGACTTTATTGTTATCTGGGCCATTTATGTATTTTGTCTAAAATTGTATGTAATATTTTCTTATTCCCAATTCTCTGGAACTTTATATTATTCCTAGACCTATTGAAAACCAGCATCATTGGCTGAGAGAATTCCTTGGACAAAAATCATAACTTTTTAGTATACCATACACTTTCACTGAGGTGCTTAAATCTGGATGTAACACAACAGAGTATGCTGACCAAAGCGGTCATTGTCATTTTTCAAATCCCACAGTCCCATAAATTGCAGGGAACCTCCAGGTCTCATTTAGTCCAGCCTTTTGCTCAGAGCAGATTGAGCGAGAGCAGATTGCTCAAGGTCTTATACAGTGGAGTTTTGAGTATCTCCAAAGATGGGTATCCCACAGCCTCTGACTGTGCTTGACCTCCTTCATGGCATAACTGCTCAGAGTTTATAGTGTTCAGATAATTTTAGAGATTACCATAATTTTTTCTATACTTCTAACTTACTTACACTGTATTTAATTCCCCTCCCTTTACACATAAATCATTAATCCCATGATTCCAAATTATTTTTGCCATTTCTCTCCTACTTGGGAGACAATTTTGGTGCCCACAGTTGACATTGCTTAAAAGAAATAATCTTACTGGTCCATACAGGACTGTAAGCCAGTGCAGAAGACATCACCTGTGTCCATGGAGACAGTCCCTTGGTAGAACAAGGGACTCTGTGGAGAGGTACAGAGTGGTGATTATGAAATCTCAAACCATGTAAACTCACAGACCAAAAGCATGGAGCGGTATTAGGAGGATAGTGCTCTACCAGACCTAGCAATGGGAGGGAGTCACCACATGTCTTGCTTGCAGATCTTCCTATTCTTTAATCATTTGGGTAATCTCACTAAGGAGTCTGGGAACTTACGTCAGCCACTGCAGCAAGTAGTTTCCACGTTCTTTCTCTAGCATGTAAAAAATGTTAAGTGTATCTTCTTGCTGGATTTTCACTTAACAGTTTGTGGAAGAGCACTAACCCATCAATTCCTTTTGCCTCACAACAGCCCTTTGTGCATTTTTCAGGATTTTCTTTTCACATTCCATTCCAAGTGTTTCTATAAAAATAAAATAGCACCCACATGTCCATGTGCTGGTCACATGTCTCCTTTGAAAACTGCTTTGAGATTGACTCAGGGGTATGGTAGTTGTTGCAGAATAAACAGGAAACAGAAATAAATACCTGGGAGCAGTTGACATACGTTTTATCAGAACCTTCTGACATCCCTGACTCTTCAGAGGCCAATATCAGAAATTAAGAAACTTAAAGAAAAATGAATAATGTCAGATTTTCAGTTTGGCCGCTTCATGATTTCCTTATGTTCACCCTGCTGTATGTCTTAAGGCCTAATGTCAGTGAGCATCACTGTTCTGAGCAACGTTTGTCTCGTCTTTCCAAGCTAACCATTCTAGCTCAGCCTATTGAAACTATACCTTGTTACTGAAACTATACCTTGTTACTTCCATAATTGTCCATTTTTGTATATGTATGTTTAATGTTTTTCACTGTGGGACAGTGACACTATTAATAAGTAGGGATTACAGATTTTACTTACCAGAATTTATGTTTGAGATACCCCCTTACTTATTACAAAAAACTGATTTGTCCTTTTCTTTTGTTAATAGTGTGTGCAATGATCACTAATTCCTTCTTACACTGACAATGATATGTATGTTTCCTTAATGGCACTGTCTTGTTAAATAAACATTCTCCCTCTGAACTACCTTGGCCTTTGCTTCGGTCTTGGAGAAATAATAGTGGGATGCATTTTCTGCCTCAACAGCGCAAATATGAAGCAGAGTGTCTCCTTCTGAAATTTTTCTCACAATAGCAATTTTTTTCTTTTTTTTACCCACTAGTCCCGAGTGCGGTGCCACTTGAATCCATTCAAGGGAGTACCTTTGAAGAGAAGATTTTTCTTCAATGGAGAGAGCCCGCACAAACATATGGTGTGATTACTTTGTACGAGGTACCTATTGTTTTGCCATGTTTTAATTATTACGCATAGCTTTTTTTTTTAAGAGTGCATAATTAGTAATTTGTTTTCCAGTTCATGTAAAATGAATCTTCCCTTTGAAAGTAGTGGCACTTAAAAAGTAATAAAGTCAAATGTATAAAGTAAGAGTGAATTATGCAGGACCCAAGATGGCCCAGGTTTATCAGCTTTAAGGAAACTGCTATTTTTAGAACCATGTGATATATAGCATTCTATGTAGTGCTGTGGATAAAATATTTAAAAGATTGAAAGACAGATCTTGGTGATTTCTTTTTTAAATAGGAGACATAACACTGTGGTGACAGTCAACATCACTCTACAGGGAGCCTATTGTAACAGAAACAAGCAGGCACAATTAAAAAAAATCTAGCATTTTAAAAATGCAAATCCAACAAAATTGTATGTTGCTAGATACCTAAAATCACTACTTTTACTCATGTGGAACCTCTGCCTGAATACCTTTTAGAAAAAATTGACAAAAGACTGCACAGATTAAGCTGTCAGACAGTAATCACTGTTAAGCTTCTTACCTGACCTTACTACAAAATTGGCATTGAAATAATTTGTTTTAAAAAAACACCTAAATGAGATATAGTGTAGAACAAAAGTTAACTTGAATGGTAACCTATTGATACTGCTTTGAAAACTGTTTTATTGTGAGAGGGTAAAATGTTAAGAAAAAGTATGACTTTATTTTTTATAAAGCCAACTTTTTTTCCATCTAGTTCAACAGTTGCCTGTCTCCAGGGATCAGAATGGTTTAGTTAATATGTTGATGTTTTTATTGATGTCAGGCTTTAGGTACATAGAAACACACAGTAGTGAATCCGGATCTTTCCGCTCAGGAACATCCATGCATGTCTAATTTCATTGCCGAGGAGCACATGCACTGTATACATGCAGTTCATTCTTAAATATATATATACATACATAACACAGCAGTAGTGAAAGTTATGCCGGTCTATTGGATAGGAGTGTGATGATTTAGCCCTGGCTGGGTGCCAGATGCTCACCAAGTCCTTCTATCACTGCCCCTCCTCATCTGGACAGGGGAGAGAGAAATGTAACAAGAGGTTTTATTCAAGATAAGGACAGAGAGATGTCTCAGCAATTAACATCACGGGCAAAACCGACTCAACTTGGGGAGAAATGGCTTGATTTATTAATGAACAAAAGGAACAAAGCAGAGAAAGTAAATCCAAACTTTAAAACGCCTCTCTCCATCCCTCCCTCTTCCCCGGACTCTCCTTCCTTCCCCCCTAGCGGTGCAGGAGATGGAGGATGGGGGTTGCAGTCAGTTCATTACAGATGGACTTTGCCGCTGCTATGACTGGTAAACTGCCTGGAGGTCAATAAATATACACAGTGAGTTACAGGGACATTTTCCCTATTTGAAATGTATACTTCAAGTGAATATAAAAGTATGTTTCAGGCGTATTTTGGCTGTGAGATAGCTCTCAGGATAAGATTCAGGCAAGTTAGATGAAGTTTACATACCTGTAGTTTAGAGATTGATTTAGACTGTCCATGCTGTCTCACTAGGTACCTATCTGACTAATCATCGTGCTGCCAAGGTTGTGCATCCAGCACAGCTCCAAGTCACCCCGACTTCAGAAGTGAGATGTCTAGCTCCTGCCTATACCTTGTAGCGAGCCAAAGCTTAGACAAAGAGGCCTCTAAGCCTTGGCTGTATGTACATCAACAATTCTGGTCTGAGTACCTATTTTTTTTGTGACTGCAAAGCTGAACTGGTTTTAGCAATGGTGCACATAAGAAATTAACTTTTTTGGTTTTTTTTTTTAAAAAAAGGAACAGTCTTAAAAGTAGGAGTGAAGTACAGATATAGTGCAAGTTAATTTTAACGAGGCAAAACACTTTTTTTGATGTGTACTGCATGATCCTTGGAGGAATTTACTTCATTATGGAACATCAGTCGTTTCGCTATCTTATAACCAAGCACTGCAAAAATATGATAAGAATCTAATACAGACTGCAGAGTCTCCATTAGCCTGGTATTATTTTGAATAAAACTTAAGTGATTTCTTGGAAAATCCAGTTATAAGAGTGACAGATATTTAGAAAAGAGAGTTAAAGAAAGCTGCAAGAGGCCTTTTAGATCACAAACAGGATCAGCTGTATATAAATCATAGTTGTGGTGTAGTTGTATAAGAAAAGTTATGACCCACTTTTCCACAAGCAGGCATAACAACACTTACAATCAGAAAGAGTTTACTGACAAAAGTTGAGATATTTGGTACCATAATCTTCTGTCTTCTGTTATAATTGGAGGATTACTTGAGTGGTTTTTAAAGCACTTTCAGTTCAATTTATGGATGAGGAGATGTAGAGGATCTGCTTATATCTACTAAAAAAAAATGTTGGGGGTTATCTAGATGGTATCAAAGTTTTTATTGCTAATTTTCAGCTCTTTATTGTTGTTATATTAGATGGGTCATATAAAAATTGATTTTCCTGAAGTCAGAGGTTTTAGGTAATCACAAGTGTTTAAGGTGTGTAATACCAAAGCTTAGATGTTTCTAAGTGTTATGTATCTTCTCAATTTAAATTTAACAAAGAGAATGTGAATTACGACTTTGTATAATGAGAGGGATGGAAATATTCATGTAGAAATGAAACTTTAAAAGTAAAGGGAGGGATGAATAATTTTTACTTTTTAATTTTTTAATGAATGTCTTAATTTTAAATTCTCATTACAGTGCATGGGAATTAGTAATTAATAGAAGAAATCTGGATCAAGTTTTACTGTGAACTTACATTAACATTTCTAATGAAAACTAAAAATACTGTTTGAATCAAAGAAATAACTCAGAATACAGTATATACTCTGCATATATTGCTTACTATTTTATCTCTCCTCCAAATGAGAATGACCTAGGTGCAATATAGTAACCTGAAAAATTCTAAATTAGCAATTACACTAGCTAAGCTTCAGACTCAAATAAAAGCTTTACCCACTTTTTGAAAAATTTACCTTAAGCTGCCTTTATCATCTTTTATGGATGATTTTATTCAGAATAATGTGTAGTTATAGAGAAGTCAACCAGAACTGGGGGCTACACCTTCTGGTGTTCACTTACCTGTTTTTAGTTGGTTGTTTTGGTTTTGTTACTGTTGCTGATCAAAACCAAAAGTTTAAAGCCAGCATCTTGAAGGAATTAATGTAAGCTTGAACCCATCCTTTAGAGTTGTAATCTAGCTGCTTCTAAGTCTCTCAATCTATAAAAGTAATAGCTCATACCAGTTTATGTGTCCCTTCGCAGGATTCAGGATTTGAAGAGCGTAAGATAGCTTATCACAAAATGTCTGACAGTGCATACATCAGAAGACTTTACTGGATAAAGATGCAATCTCTGTCCATCTGCTCAAGGCAGTTTATAACTTTCTTACTCTTTTTCAGATCACCTACAAAGCAGTCAGTTCCTTTGACCCAGAAATAGATTTATCCAATCAAAGTGGACGGGTCTCAAAGCTGGGAAACGAAACACACTATCTCTTTTTTGGACTGTATCCTGGCACTACCTACTCTTTTACCATTAGAGCCAGCACAGCTAAAGGCTTTGGACCACCAATCACAAATCAGTTCACCACTAAAATATCAGGTACTTGATTAATGTAATGGGTAATTCATGGGTAATTCTTTTGTTGTTTTCTTCTTTAGGATATAATAGGCAGCAAACTGAAAAAGTATAATATGTGTTTATCCCTGAAGATGTCAAAGTGGCATATTTTAACATATCTGAAAAACTTCCAAGGGCTTAAATATCAGCTAGTACTTTGAAATTCCTGTTCGCAACTGTAACTTATCACCCAAGAAACCCTATGAATTATGTGCCTGCAGTCAGTGCCAGCTGCTGTTGCAACATTTAGCATAGAGTTTTTTGGACATGAGGATGAGGATTTCATTCAGAGCTTAGTCAGCCTTGACATGATTCTAAATTAGTACAGTAACGGTGCTGGAAAATCTCTTTAATGAGCCGTGAACAATTGAGAGCATAGCAGAAATACTATATGTCTAGTGCTCGCTTGGAAAGTGTAGCTAACTGCCAGCCTGCGTGTGTTCCTAACAAGCGTGTGGACTGAAGTGAATATGAAACTCTGTTAGACAAGAACACCAGGACTAGACAGAACACTTCATTTCTCTAGCTGATGGGATGCAATACTATTGCATCCTCTAAAATGCCTATGTAATTGATGACAAAACGTTTTGTGAAGTTACAGTTTAAAGCTCTTTCCTCTACAATCTTCTTGGGACTTAAACTGACAGTTGAACTACGGCCCCTTGATAATATTTACAGAAAACTGCCTATTTGTGGTCAACTGTGCTTTTCAGCAAGGATAAAGGAAAGCATTTGGATACAAAATCTACCATGTACTTTTTCCAATCACTCATTTCCTGGCCTCACTGAAGTGAAAGAGTAACAAATGTTAATGAGAAACACAACTATCTATTTTTTCTTATTATAAGAAAGGGAAGTTAATGAAAGGTGGAAATTATTGACATTGCAGATGTTTCTAGAGAAAAAAATGTTAATTTTCAAGCTAGATTTTTTTTAATATAGAAAGTCTAAACTTAATTAATACTGATCAGGAAAGATGGGGTTCATCTTTCATCCCCTTTCTGAGCAGAAACTTTCTCTGTTAGAAGTCAATTTATGTCACAGCAAGACTTGATATGTGTTAGAATCAGCCCTTATTAGAATGAGGAAGGAAGGAGACTGTTGAGAATGGATGAGAGTTGGAACATTCTGAAATAATGCTGCATCTTAAACTGTATTTCATGTCTAAATTTGATACGTCACCAACTAAAACTCATTAATGTGAACAGGCCTTGCAGGCATGTTTGGGAATGAGGCTAACCTCCAAGCTACCATGTGACAAGATTGTGCAAGAACCTTGTCTGCACCCCTCTCTCTCAGTACTTTGTGTTACATATTGTATTAACAGGGAATGTTTATGACTTGTCCATGGATATTTAAAACCAATCTCTTGATGAATCTGAAGAATGTATACATTTATTATTATTGTTGAAAAATATCAACTGAAGTTTTAGCTGTTGTCTATGACACTCTCTGCAGTCTTACTGGCCTGTGATCTCATTGTCTTACTGTAAGACTTCAGGCTCTTGACGTCACCAGTGCTCTCCACTTTTGGAGAGACATGAAACAAAACTGCTGAACATTTATGGATGAAAAGTTACAATATTTTTTAAAACAGATGAGGTGGCAACAGTGCATTTTGACCAATTTCTGAATTGAGTCATTGCATTTTACTTTGTCTAACTCTAGAGTTTATTTTCATCTGAATAAAATATGCAATTTAAGTGTTTGAGTGGTACTATTCTATACTGTAAATAGTTGCCATGTTTCTTTCTATAATTACGTGACTGGCACTGATGGATGAAGTGATCTGTATGTGAATAACATATTACCAAAACCAGAGCTTGTAGCAGTGCATGCTCTCAAAATCGATGTGCACTCTTTAGAGGACTGTTTTCTGTAGCGTATAACTTAAGGAAGAAGAAGCTTTGTGGGCTGAAATTTTGTATGCTGCCTTTCAAACTAAGAAGAATTTCATACTTTTCATGAACACAGATGATACCATGAAAAATTCTGGTGACCAGTACATTACTGAAGTGATTTCAAACAGGTATTTCAACATTTAGCAAGAAGAGAAACATTACTCTGAGCCATGACTCTGAAAATCTGTCCAGATTTGGGCAATTTCTAAATATTTCAGTTTGCATGCACATGGTTGAAACTTGATAGAATTGAGCAGCGAATGTTACCATAGGTGCCATACTCACTAAACAGATTTAAGTTTTCCAAGCTTTTAGAGCCTTGCCTGTGTCTTCATCAGCTCAGTGTGGCCCAACATAGAGTGTCTAAGGACCTTATCTTCTAGTGCATTTCAGCTTTCTGCTGCTGAAGGCAGCAGGGTATGTAGTTGCAAAAAACATCAACAGGAAGAATATCACTGTTTTCTCCATTTATTGATAAACACCTTTACCTGTGGGCAGTGTGAGAGAGGAAGAGTCCTAACGTAGACAGGAGAAAAAGGTGCTGAAGAAATTATTGTCTCCCACACCAAATGTGTTTTCATTTGCAAGCAGGAATTAGTTTAGGAAAGTTCACTGTCCTACGTTATTCATGTGGTTAGAAAAGGTCACTGCAATGACCACTTTTTGCTTCTATAGCCTTTAAATCTGTTAATTGTGTGTCATCCTGAACAACTGGACAATAAGGATACAACTGCTAAACAACCAATTAACCGAGAAGCCTTCCATTGAATATAAGAATAAAAATGTAACTAAATGATAGCACTAAAAGAAGTAGTAAAAGATGATAACCGAGGCATCATTTGTTTTAAACACAACTGTAATTCTTTAATGAAGACACATTCACAAAAATGCTATTGTGTATGGCTTCAAGCTAAAAGAAGCTCTTATGGTGGTAATCCTGCTTCATTATTATAAATTATGTCTGTGGTGGACAATAGACCCAGGACAGATACAGCACTAGTTTAAATTCCAGGAATGACAAGTTCTGAGTGTATCCTAATACCACTGACATACTGAGAAAGCTGGGCTCAGTTTCAGAAACTCTACTCACTTCATCATGCATAATCTGCAAATGCTGTTCTTGAGAAAATTTTTCATTTCCAAGTCACGGGCTCTGAATACTTTTAGCAGACTTGCTCCTACTAGTATCTGTTTCCTGTCTTGAAACTGGCAGTGAGTTGGGATTTCTTTGTCTGTTTGGTTTTTTTTTTATTTTTCCTTGAAGTTATTTAACAGTTTTCTCATGCTTTTGTTGAAACAGAAGGCATCTTAGAACCATAATATTGTCTTTATATTTGAGAAAGCCTTTAAAATTACCTATTCAAATAAAGATACAGCTCTTGAAAGAAGAAATACAGGAATAATGATTATTTTTGCCTCTTTTCTTATTCTAGCACCCTCTATGCCACCATACGAACTTGAAACACCGTTGAATCAAACTGACAGCACTGTGACAGTCTTGCTGAAACCTGCACAGAGCAGAGGCGCTCCTGTCAGGTACTGGGGAAAAGAAAATCTCTAAAATTAAAACCAAATTGATTAATTTCTTGAACATGTTTTCTGGGGATTTTCTACACAGCAATCAGTGTCTAAATTCATGTCTGTATTAGTTCTAATTAAATTAAATAACTGGAGAAAATGAAAGTGCTTTGATGTTGAGTGTTTGCGTATTGTTTAAAGGATTTGATCCAGATGCAAGAGGCTTGTTCTTTGAAGATAAGGAACAAAGCCATAGTTCTGTTGTGTGGGTGGCTTCTTTAAGGTAATTGCTTACTGCAGTGTTATAAGTTCATGGGCATATCACATTTTCTATGCTGAGCTACTACCTTTAATAGTCACTCTTGTTTACTTCACAGATTTAAGATATCAAGTCTTAGTAAGTTAGCCAGTTTAAACAATATGTACTGTAATGTTCATAAAGTATTTACATTTAATTGACCATGACAATAGAAATATGAAAGAAAAAGACCTGGAAAACCAATAGCTAAGATTCATTAATGTTATTTAGTATCTGTTAATGAATTTCCAATTTGCAGAGATTTATTTCGGCACCAGATAACATGATACTGTGTAAGTGCTTAATTGATTAGAATAAAATATGTCTGATTTTTAGTGAAGAAAACAAAGGAATGGTTAGATTGTTTTGGATGAGAACCAGTAATGAGCTCAGTGCTCTGAATAAATTAAAATACAGATGAGAGTAATACAGATTTTTCAGAGGTTGAAAGTGTTTTTCCTTTGGTTAGTCATGTATCATGAAAAATGGTTAATTGTTTTGTTACTGTAGGAAGAATTTCCACATATAGTGGCTATCAATTTTTTTTATTGTGATGCTAAGGTTTTTGGTAATTTCACTTTGTCTGGGAAATACAGATCTGGTGTACTCATATATGCATGAATTAAAATGTTCTTTAGGTTTCTTCAAAATATTAAATGTTTCATATAATTAGTTTTTTAACTATACAACATATTCTGTTGTATGCACTGTTGCATTAATATATAGGTCTGCATTTAGGAAATGCCATCCAGTTGGTCATTCAACTTTTTAAAGAGAAAATGTAATGCTTTGTGGAAGTCTGAACCGGTTAAGAAAAAAAACAGAATGCAATTAAAGCAGATTTAATGAAACTCTTTGATTTAGTAGATTTTATGTTTGTCTTACTTTATCTCACAAAGCTGCAATGTAGTTTTCTGAATTCAAGCATAGAATAATGGATTAGAATAATATCAGTTGCAGTCGTTGTTTAAACACAAGCATATTAGACCATTAATAAAAAAGTTTCCTTCCTTTTATCTGCCTTATGAGCTAATGATTGACTCCTATAGCAGTAGTAACACATCACAAACTTCACTGACAGTAGGAAAGAGCTAGTTAGGAGATTAAAGTGTGCCAAATAAGGCGACAAGTGGTTGGGAAAATAGGAGAGATTTAAACATGAAGCTACAGAACTGACAGATGAACACACATAAGCAAATTTACCAAGGTTCTTTGCAACAGGTTTTAAATAAAATGAATGACGATGGCAAAGTCAGAATGTAAATACTGAGTGAAGCAGAGCAGCGAAAATTAAAGAAAGAATTTCTTAATACTTTTAATGTTTTATTGTACATTACACTCTCAAGCACACTGTCATTGCATAGTTTGCAGAACACATTTTGCAAATGGATTTTATAATCTTAATCTGTATTCATGGGGTGTTAAAAGTTTACTCGTACTTCATTTATGCACACCACTAAGCAAGATGCCTTGTTTATTGATTCTGCTACAACTACCAGCTTGGTTAATGCAGATTTTTGAAGCTGCAGTAAACTTGCAGTGTAAATGATTGTTGTTATTTTATTGATCAGCATGTCAGCCATGTCACATAAAATTCTATACTTCCTGAGATGGATAAGGAGAGCACAAATTCTGCGGTTTAAGTCAGGAAAGCTAGTCCTGGAGCTCTTTCAAAATTCCAGCTTGTTTCTGTGATTAAATTCTTTTTCCCTATTTAAATATGAAAAATTCTGGAATCTACACGCCACCAATCACAGCATAAAGGAGAGAGAATGGGCAGTGCTGCTTGTTTAAATGTTGTTTCAAAAAGCAGACTTCATAGAAATATTCAGGAACCTCTATTTACAGTGATAAAAAACACATTAATCATGAGGGCCAAATGGCATTCCAGGTACTTTTAGAATTCATAAGACTGGACATGATTAAAATGTATTTTGTCAGAGTTTTAATACAATAAATGCTGTTTGCTTTGCCTTCAATTTCAGGTCTAACATGTTTATGGCTGTTGCTGTGTTTATTTCAAGGAGATTATTTTGGATTTATATATGTTTAAAGCAGTAATGCATTCAGTAATGAAGAATGTCTGCACTTTAACAGCTGGCTAAGCTAGTTTGATTTTTAGAATTATTATAATTTGCAGGGCTTTTTTATTAGTTTAGATGATGACTTGGGAAATTGCGTAATACATGACTTATTGTGGATATTCTCTCTTTTTTTAAGAGATGTCTATATAAACATCAGTAAATGTTTAAAGAATTTGCATTAAAAGCATACAAATATTTTTTCTGTGAGAGCTTTTCAACATCTGCTCTTCCAAGGCAGTATCATTTGTACCTTTTACTTGGGGCAGGGTAGCCTGAAGTTTAAGAGACCCTGGGGCCAAATTCTCTGGAGATACATCTATGGATCACTTCCATATACTTCAACTACAGAATGCTAATTTCTTGCCAAAATCTGGCTCATCCACAGAAATGAAAAATGTAATGCTCAGTAACAACATGTATTCAGTGCTACTTATACTTCATCTGTGTTAGAAAAAGCTTTAGATTGTTTGTCACATTTTATTGTGAAAGGTTCTTGTGACCTCCTCTGGAAAAGTTTTTGTGCAAGCTTTTATCATCAGTGTGCAGAAGTTTTCTATTCAGTCTTGCCATGATAAAGGTTGAGTGTTTCCACTTCTTTTATCTTGTTTAAATAATCAGCAAAATGCTGTCACCATACCACCCTCCTCCTGCTATTCTGTGCCACATCCTCAAAAAACCTTTACAGTAAACATCCCAAAGATTTTGACCCAGATAACTCCGGAAACACCTGGCGATAGCAAGCACTCTGGGAGCAGCAGATTAGGGAAAGGAGCGAGAAGAATAAGAAGGAATGCAAGACCATCCAAACTCTACTCTGCCTCCTGATCTCTTTCTCATATTGCATTACAGTTTGTCTCAGCTGGTTTGCCCATTAAACCCTTTTAATTAAGTGATGGCTCATTCGGCCACCCTTTCTCCTATAATAGACATCACAGACGGTTACTACTTTTCTCTTCCAACCTATAAGGAGAGAACAGGTGGGCCAAGTGTGTCAGCTAGCAACACCCTGTGGGTGCAACATTTGACTGACTATGAGGGATCAGTCTGGCAGCACCTGGGGCTGCAAAGCCTAGGCAGGATGAGAGGGAGAGAGAAAATTGCAGCAATTGCCAAGTAGTGTAATTTAAAAGTACCTTAAATGAGATATTCAAAAGGAAGCAAATAAAGTTTGAATTCTGTAGGTTGAAAGCTGAGTGTGCTAGAGGGAGTGCTGTCTATAGTCTCAGTGCATGTCCTTTATCATCAGTGTGCCCAGTTTCTTCAACATGCATAAATAAGAACACCTCTACTGGGAAAATAAAGCAAATGTCTCTTTACTTGAAGTGCTTAATTTTGAAATGTACTCTTAATCTCTCTTCCCTGAAGAAGCAGCATTTCAGCCCAAAAAGCCATATTAAGTTATCAAGTATTTTGAACTGCAGTTGAAAGCTACCACAGAACTTTCAAACCACATGTTATCCAATGTGATAAGCACTCTTTCAACTACTCCATCAGATAAACACTTCATGACGTGTTCAGATTGCCTAATTCCACAGAGATTTACATTTCTTGTTGGCCTAATCCAGTACCTTAAAGGCACCCTGTAAATACTGGGTTCATTGTCACAGGTGGAATTAAGGTCATCTACCCGTAGTCCCTGGGACTGGAACAGCATGATTCAAAAGAAGACCTTTAAAGAAACCTTTGTCATACTTCACTCTCTATGTGCCTTAGCCATTTCAACAACACCTAATTCTCACTCACTGACAGGCAGGAGAAAGCAGTAAATTTAAAGTGCAATGGTCACCTTTGAAACCCAAAGACTCATATGTAATGCGAGAATGCTCCACTGGAACCATGTTGTGCTGCACAGAAAAGAGAGGTCACAATTGCCTTCCCATCCCTGTCACACACTTTGCGAGGTAGGAGGATACATCTTAGGGCCTCATCTTTTCTCTTGAGCATGACTGATGCTGGGAGTATCATTGTTCTATGTGTCTGACTATCCCCTCTTCTTTGTCACTGTGTCCACTCGCTTTCTCATAGGCTGGCAGCGGGAGTCTGCACACCTTGTGCCATGTCAATTAGGGCACGCAGTACTCTTCAGATCTGAGAGCACTTTTGCAGGACCCTTCAATCTGACAGACAGCCTTCCAAAAAATCCACTATGTAACCTTTATTCTTGAAACTTACCGTCTTCACAAAATCACTCATCTGGTTGGCAGATCAGCGGATTAAATTATTTCACTGGCAATCGAGAAATCAAAAAGGGCGTCAGGCTGTTTGGAAACCTGTGGCTGATATCAGTGGAACTCAAAATGCAGCAGGGCTTCAGGCACTCTTAACACAGAAGTTTCAGGGTATTTTCCATAACCTTGAAGTAACCACAGGGCACTTGATTGTGGTTGTGAGTACATAGCAGTGACAGGACTGGGCCTCAGAGTTGCCATCCACTTCTCAGAGAAGAGGAGGTACTGGTATCTCAATCTGAGTTTCTGTGGCGCATGGTAAAAGGAGTGGAGCATTAACTCCCATGCATGGATTATGTAGGCAGACATCATGAGTATAGTTATAAATTCAGGATAGGTGAACAAATGAGTTTTGAAATGGGAGAGTGCTGATTTGCACAATAAGAGATTTGTTAGCATTCTGTGTGAGCAAAAACATGGCACCAGCACATGCAAGTAAAAGCATTGCAACATCTGCATTTCTAGCTCTGTCCTCTTGCAATTCCTACCTAGCACATTATATAATGCTAGTGTGCTATTGTAATTTCCTTCTGTTCCCAGTGACATTACATGGTAAGGCAGCAATGAGAAAAAATAAAATCTCACTTAGACACAGCTGAGGAGAGTAATATCAAAACTGTATGTTAACCGGGAGATATTTGGAAAGCTTCTCAGTAAAAGGAAGAGTGAACTTTGGCCTTTCAAGATCTCACTGATAAAACAGTCTAGATATTTGGTAGATTTATGATGAAGAAATGGTTACGTTGAAATAATGTTACTCTACATGTTCATTACTTACTCACTAGAATTCTGAAATTTCACGTTCAAAATATAACCTTTTGAAATACTGTGAGACCACAAGGTCTAAAGAGTATGAAGGGATCTTACTGGCTATTCTTTAATTTGCTTGCCACAAGCATTCTTTCTATTGTTTAAGGGTCTATAAACATAAAGGCTTGAATTATATGCTGTAGGGTCAGCCCTTGCCTGCAAACTGTGTTTCCAAATCATAGTTTTACAACCTGTAAGGAAGCCAGTAAACTTGTTTGAGGATATCTGTGATACAGAAGGGATGGAGTTTTATTAATGCCTGTAATTGTCATTTCTTTATAGCAACAAGTATAATTATTTACAGCAGAAGGGTCAATTTCTGTTTCATTGGGGGAACAGTGCAATAATAGCTTATGCTGTAAAAATGCTGTAATTCTTTTTTGTTACACAGTAGAACTTGTCCTTGGATTTTTACTGTGACTTACGTTAGAATTTATGGTACGTGTTGCCTGTGCATGTGTGGTGCAGTTTCACATGTCGTGCCAGCTTGTTCAGAAATTTTCATGGACCTTTTGTCCTGACTTCTCACATAGTCTCTGAGTAAAAGGAGCATTGATTCTTGATTTCTTTAAGTAGTAATTTGTGTCTCAGAGAACCCAGCACATAATGCTCTCTGTCATTTAGCAATATGATTAATAAAAATTAATCTATGATAAATAAAGCAAGCTAGAGAAATTCCAGAATAGAAGAGAGAATAGAGTATTCCATGTCTCTGAAGAGATTATTTTTCAGTTTCATAACTCACCAATACTTTCTCACAGGTTTATGTTATAATTAAAAACTGAAAAATTTACTGTGCTGTTCTGAGAGTCTGGGGTGGTTTTTTATGAATACCACTTTCCTTCCACATACTGGCCTTAAGTAGGATGAGACCATGTCTTTGCATAATGCCTAATGATAGCCTTCTCTGTGTTGCCTGCCCCTCACTCTGACAGCATGGTAGTCCAGTTCAGCTAGGCTCGTTCTCAGCTACTGTCCTTTAAACCACTGGGTTTTTCCAGTCTCCCTGGTGAAGGCTGAAGTCCAGCAGCAATTCAACTGGTAAATCATAAACTGTTGGAACTCATACCCTCTTTCACTCATTCTGGACTGCCAACTACAGTCAAAATTGATAAAACATGTTTTTCTTAAATCTCCTTACTGAAACGAACAGCTTGGTCTCTGAATATGCAAGGAATACAACAGTGTCGTTTTTCCATGATCCCTTTCCAAGGAAAGGCTACTTAGCTTAGGCTACTTGAGTTCAGACTTTAGGCATGCACATTTACTATTGAATATTGTATGTCATGTGCCAATCTGTTGTTCCACATATACCTTAAATGGATTTTAGGCAGCTCAGTGATAGCAACTCCGAGCCACTAGCCTGTTCTTCAGTATCACTGTGTTCTCAGTAAACCAGTAGAAACCTCTAACCAGGAGCATGACATTCCTAAATGTTCTTCTAGGCAGGCAAAAGACCTAAAGTCCTTGTTTCTTTCTCATGAGACATTTAATGGTCATTGGTCATTGAATAAAAACAGAAATAATGGGCAGAATAAGGAGAGTCTCCATTTCATTAGACAAATTCCTTCACAGATGCTCTGCTGGTTCTCTGATTCTTCTTGTGTTTCTGTCTGCATGCTAGGCCAGCCTTAGCAGGAGACCACAGTAATGCTGTTCAGATGGCTGGGGAGTGGGAGCAGTATGGTGAAAGCCTCTCATAAAAACATATTGAACCCTGTCCTCCAATTTCTGAGAACATACTCAAGTCATTAGGTTATTTTTCGAAATAGCTTACATGACTGTCACATTGCTACTGAGTCAACTTAGACGTTTGTATACTAAGCAGATGTAGAGTTATACAGTAAAGCCCCAAATAAAGTACATTTTAGGTCTTTAAATGCATCTGCTCCTGGCTGAGTTTAGGTAGTTCTTCACTTACAGGCACATTGATCACCCCTTAGAAACCATGTTTCTCTCTCCCACTGAGTGTGTAGGGGGCTCAAGTTTAATTCTGAGCACTTGCCTTGAGAAGGGGAGGTGTTTAATTCCAGGACCACAATGAAAGAGTTGTGAACATCGCTCAATATTACTGCATTGCGTGTTTTTCAGAAGTTTGTATATACCTGAGTTCAAATGCAGAACAACTAGAGCAGTCCTTGAAAATGTAAGAAAGAGATGCTGTTGCCCTGTGTTTACTGAAGTATGCCAGGGATTTGTTTTTGTTTTACTGTGTGCTGTGGCAGGATTGAAGAGGGAGCATGTGAGTCAGCCACGTTTCCCCGAATGGTTGTTGAACAGGATTGTTGGACTGTGTTTGTGTTGAAGCCTTAGCAATGTTGCATGGCAATCTTTATATACTTTAGGCATGTCATATCCTTTATATTTTTGTGGTTCTTGAGATTCAGTTGCTATTCTTTCATAAGTATTTAAATTAACTATGTATTTTCAAGTGACTCACAAGAGCTCTAAACTGGTGGCCATGACGTAGGTACATGTTCATTGTGCTGTACTGTGAAGTACCTGTTTATCAGCTGGGAGGTGTTGCATATTTTGTTTATGTATATCAAATATAAATATAACATATATATATATATATATATATAAAATATAGTCAATTTGGCAGTAAACGTTGATCCTGCCTGCAGCATTGGATTGGAGTCCTGTACAGAAAATATTCAATAGCCTTCAGGATTAACCTCCTCCAAATAGGATGAGATGCAAAATTTGCATACTGTATGATAAAGGCTCATTTTTTGAAATAACAAAGGAGAAGAAAGTATCTATAGATGGCCTGTGGTACAACTGTGAATCGTCAAAACAGGACATGACTGTGGAATAGGCAAGTAGACTGTACTCAGCAAGAGGGGTTTCCAGCAGAGATGACAAACTATAAATGCCATTGTACAAGACACTGGCAAGGACCTCATGTGAGTTCCTGTGCCTAGTTCTGATCTACCAAGAAATACTAATTTCCTGGCACCACAGCAGCAGACCATTATGGCATAAGTGATAAGGGAATTATCAAACCTGCATTGCACATGTAGAGAACTAGACTTGTTTCAACTATCCAATTAAGTCCAAGAGAAGACATGGTTGCCTTCTAAAAATACATCTGAGAAATAAGTTTCAGAGAGAAAAGAACAATTTAAGTTCAGAGAGCTTATAAATAAACAGCTCAAGGATAAAGTTTCTACCCAGTGATGAACTGAAACTCTGAAACAGCTACAAATACAAATGTCAGGAAGGTGGTGCTAGAGATGTGGTGTTGTGTAAGGGTGTCACATGGCACTGTGGTGCCAGAAATCTCTTTTACTTTTGTGTACATGAGAACCCTCAAAAAAGCACAAGCTTTTGTCAAGATGCTCACACAGGTTGTCTTCATTAGGGAGCCAAAAGTAAGTGGATTTTTATCATAATTTAGGTTACAACACGGAAGTAACCTGTACCATTTTAATTACCTTTTCCCAGAGATTCTTTGAAAATCATGCATTTTCATACTACTATTTGCCTTAGGACTTTTTCTTCCAGTATTGTGTTTTTTCAGCAAATTTGTATATGCCCTTTATTCGATAGCAAACACCAAACAGATGCATTAAAAGAAAATTTTGTTGCTGTTAATGCATAAATGTATGGCAGGAGGACTATAATTTCCAGGACAAAGTAATTTGGGGGAATTCCTAACTCTCAGTATAAATAATATTTGATTGACCCATTCTGTGTGTACTGAAGCATTTTGATCATGCATTGCAAGCAAACAAGTGAATGAATTTATTTGATATCAAGTAGTATTACATGACACAAAAGAATAAAGAGGAATACTATGTGGAAAGACAAAAGCTATGGATGTGCTCCTGGTGGGACATTGTCATTTCCCATACTGGATGCTGAAAATGAATTCATTTTACTGAACATTAACATGAAAAGTTACTTTCTGTTATGCTGTTCATTTAAATAGGAAAGGAAATCACTGGCATTTACAACAAGCATTATGACTCTAAAGCATTGCTACGTAAAAGCTAATCTGCTCAACTGGATTACATTAAATAACATAAAGAAACGTTAGAGTCACTTACTGGGCTCTACAACTGAAAGCCACAACTTTTTAGCGAGGAGCACTATAAATGCCTCAGCCTAAAACAGTCTCAGAGAGCAGTAGGATAGATGTCGACGGCATTATAAAACTGTTGAATTTAAGGAGAAATTACCATGGGGAAATTAGACAAGGGCAAATGAATTAACCATGTTCCCACATCTAGAGCTGAAGCTGTTTTCAAGATCAGTCTCATAGGGTAGTAGAAGCAAAAGACCAAAATCTCATCTGTATTTAACAGCTGTGCTAATCCTGAACTATGCAGAATCTTTTATCTACAGCCAGATTTCCTGTGGGAAGAGCTATACAGTGTCATACTGCCAGGGTTTCTATGCCACCTAACCCCACCAGAGTCATTCTCAGTGCAGGGTGGAGAAAGAATCATACCTTCACTGACAGAATAGAAGGTCAGCCTTGTATTTATCCACATAAAAAATCGGGGACAATGCCACAAAAACTGTCTGTTTTTGTGTGTCTACCTGCATCATTCTGCACTACTGATTAGACTGGCCTGTACGACCTTTTTATAAAGAAGAAAGGATGAAAATGAACATAGACAGTAGTCACTGTTTTCAAATTGCTGGACCAGGACCACTCCATTTGTGTTATGGAAAGAGATGATAGCACTGAGATGAAAAATTTGTTGTTATTTTTGCTGTGATCCTGCTCTCCCACAGCAGAGTTGGCAAGCAAAAATCTGTCTGCACCTTGAGCTGCTTAAGTGATCATGCTGGGCTTTTCAGTTGCAATGGAAGTATAGGCATGTGCTGCTTCCCACCAAGTTTCCCATGACAGCATAGTGTCTGGCAGAAGAAGAAAATGGGCAAATGAGGCAACATCTTAAACCACCTCAGCAGATCTATTTGAGCTAGTCTCTCTGTACTCCATGTTGTATCCCCTTGTTGAACTTCATACCCTCTGTGAGTGCTTTAATGAGCAGTAAATATTTTCCAAGCTTTAAATCAAAAAACCTGTTGAAATTGGCTTGTGTATTCATACAGCTGCCTCAGCAATTCTTTTTCTTTCTGTGCTGCATACAAACCAGCAGGTTGCAGAGCATCCTTGAAAAAGAGAGGAAATAAGCATTCTCCCTCTACTTACAAACCACTCATTTTAATATATCTATTTGCTTAATTCCGCAGCCCAATTCAGTAGTGAGTTTCAAGTGCGCAACTTGGCAGAATATGGAAAAATCTTATTCTTTTAGTGTTAACGTTGTGTCATTAATCCAATAGCCAATCTCCTACTGTAAATACTACTTCTTAATTTCTGTGTAACGTCCAGGCTCCTTGAACAATTTGTGTGTGCCTATTCTGTTGCATTCAAAAGTAAGAACTGTGCAACTTGCCACTGTTACACATGTGAACATTGTTAGATTTGCAGATTATCTATAGCTCACGAACACTCTCCATGGCGTAGTCACAGCACTGCAGGAGTTTTTGGTTGTTCAGTAGAAAGTACTGAAGTAGAATATTGCTTAAGTGTGATGAGTTTCTCTTAGTAGAAGTGATTTAAAAAAAAAAAAAAGAATAAACTCCTGAAGATATTGCAGTGTATCTGCAGATGTTTATGTTGTGATTTCAAATTTATAAGCTGTATGTTTGTTTTTCTCTCCTTTAGCAAACTGTGCATCACTAGGAATTTGCAGAGAACAGAGTAGAAACCACAGCTCTGGGATGCAGGATCTTATATAATAAAAATAAATTGGGACTTGAATACACAGAAGTGTATCTTATCATTATGTACAGATTTAGATCACAGTAAACTTTCCTATTCTTTTGGAACATCACTTTATTTCTCTAAGTATTTTTCTCTTTGTGTAGCTGCTGATCTTTGTTAGGGTTGCTAAGGAAGAAACCTGTGGTTTGCATGTGGAATCCAAGCAAGCTAGTCATTTAGACCTTGCTAGATCTATTCTCTACTTAATTTGTGAAGACTGGGTTAATAGCATTGTGTCATAGTCCATAACAAGACAAATAACTAGTTTGTTTCTTCTTTGCACCCTGGTTTGCATACCAGGAAGGAACCAAATGGAATCTGATGGTTCAGGTACTGACAATGACTTGGGTGGAGCTGAAAGTGTGTTTTATTGAATGTTTCCATTCTAATCAGAAGCAGCCCTACAATTTGCAAGCTGTAATGAGCTTTCTTTGAATATCAGAGTCAGGCATGCACTTTCAGAAAGGCTGCTACTGATTCTGGTAAGATGGGCTGTGTGATCTCACAGGTAGTTGCATATGGGTTTGCTTGTGTTCAGGCTCCTGGAATTTCCTTTTTGTTTCTTCTTTGTCGATCTGTACATCAGTACCATTGTGCATCAATATTTTATTTCTCTGTGACAGATTGAAAAGAAAGGATCAGTCAGATCTGCATGGCTTTCAGTTTTCAATATTTCCTTCAGATCCTCTCTAACTTCATTCTTTTTTAGGCTAAATTATTTCAGACAGTTTTGCTTTCTTTAATTTCTTTTAATCTGACAAGATTTGACTCCTTTTTCCATCCCTTCCATTTGGTTTATAAATTGGCCTTGGCAACTTGGAAACATAAATGGTGTGATATTGGCTTACAAAAGCACCTCGCTTGCTGTACTAAGATTTATTTGTCTCATATTTATGAACTTATAATTTTTCTGTCTTCTTTTTGAGAAGAAATTAATCGTAAAGCTGATTAAGAAGCTTTGAAATGGTATTTGGATTGTTCCAAGTATCATAAATGTAAATTCATTGAAAGTATGTTTTCTGGCTTAGTATCAAAATATATTGCCATAGTTTGAGCAAAGTACATTGAAATAGAAAACACTGGTAATAGAAAAACAGTTCTTTAGAAAATGAAAATCTTATTTTATGATATAATGGCCCATCTTAGCCTGCAATAATAGATAAGATTGCTCAGTTATTATTCAGTGCTATGCATAGGATTTCAAGGCCATATTATTTGATTTGGACTAACTGACTCACAGTTTTGCTTGGTTACAATCAAGTCACATTCTATTAAGTCCAGACTCCACACTCAGGTAAATTGAACAGATGAACAGAAATGTATTTATTAAGAAATCTTAAAATAATTTATGTTCAAATAATGGTATTTTTTTTAAAAGCCTTGGCTTTCTAAGACGGCAGGACCACATCTGCTACAGATTGGCACTGAGAAACTACCAATCTGATTGAAACAAACACTTTTAGGATCAACTGCTAGTTCTTATCTATTTTTATACCATATAAAGTGATCATTTTGCATATTAGGTATATCTGCCCTTTAATTATAATTGCTGTGTCCTTGTGCTTGTTACAAATTTCTAATTACTAAATTGCAGTGACATCAAAGAAAAAAAAGCTCAGATAAAGAAATCTTTAAATTAGTTAAGTCAAAAAATCAGCAGCAAAAATCTTTCATCTTGACCTAATTTACTTGAAATTCTATGCCTGATGTGAAGATTAATAACAAGTGGCCTTTTAGGGAGCACTCAGCTTGAGTTTAATGTTCTAGTTGTTCTTTTATTATCCCAAACCTCTGTTACTGAAGTATTTTTTCACCCTGCCCTTTGTTCACAATATGAGACTGTAATTGAGTTCATATTTCTCACCCAACCTTTCAGCTGTAATTAATATTTTATTATACCAGATTTTATCACTAAATAGCCTGGCAGCAGGGTATTGAGCCACACACATGCTCCCACACATGCATACACACACAAACACAATAGCGACTTATTGATGCCAAGCAAGTTCCATGTAATGAGTTATGGTTGAAAGAATACGAAATGCATTCACAGTACCCAGCTCATATTGCAAAGCAATTTAGGACTGATCTTATCTTGATCAAGCCAGGACAAAGAGAAATTAAAGTTATAAGAATGAAATATTCAACATTGTGTTATTATATCAAACATGTGGCATCTAACAAAAATTGTCTGTGCAAGATCAGCTATTATCTGTTTCCATTATTATATTTTATGAGCAAGAACAGTTTAGGTCGTATGCTTTTTGTACTAAGCATTACACGCTGTTCTCTGAGCTTTGCTATAAGCACAAACACCTTCACAGCATGACAGATCAAAAAATCTGAGCATTTAAATCGACACGCTGTTTGTTTTTTAAACTGGAATAATCCAAAATGCCCTCTTTTGACTGCAGTGCATACTGAGGAGTTTCTGTTACTCTAAACTGTTCTAATGGGGAAAAAAAGGTGTTTTTAATACAAATTTTGAAAGATGGAGACAGTCTTATTGGATAAGTAACTGTAAATAAGATTAGAGAAATGGGAGAGAAATGTTTCCTAGACCTAGGTAACTTTGATAATTGGTGGTTTTCATTATAGAAGTCTCCCACATAATCTAGGGTCATCAGGCATTCATGTCCCCAGTAAGATTTTACTCAAATCTCCCTCCTACTCTGTTTCTCCCTCTATTCGTCTCCCTCTTTTTCTTTGTATCCCTGTCTTTCCCCATCTCCCTCTCACTCTCTCCCTCCTTCCCTCCCTACTTTGAAGAGGTAATTGCTGAAAATTACTAGTCAAGACAGAGGTCATCAGCAGGATAATGTAGCAGAAGCTCTGTACTTGAAATGATATGTTAATTCTTTGATATCAGCAGAAGTAGCTTCTTGAAACATATCTCTGCAACTTTTTATGCAATTGTTTTTCATTTATTTGTAGACAAATAATCAGGTCTGTCTACCTCAAGGGAGAGCTCTGTTGTGTAGATGAAGAGCAGCTAAACCTCTTCAGATGGCCAGGACTGGAATATCATTGTGCTTCTGGTTACAGAAAAGCATAGCCTTACTATGGTAGGAAGGAGGGCCTAGAACATACAGCTCTGGGGCTCAATGCAGATGGGAACCCTGTTTTATTTCTGGTTTGGGTAGGAACAATCTGTGAGGCTTTCTATAAATCAGTATATCACGTTCCCTCCATTCCTATTTCTAAAATTAAAATGAAAGGAAGTATCATTTTCCTCTGTAAAGGAAAAGAGGAAAAGATATCTATGTATGGTCATGAACAACTTGGTAATGTGTTGTAACCAGCAGCCATATGAAGAGCCAACTGGAGAGAATTTTTTTTTATTGCTCACCTCTTCCATGATGCCCACCAGAAGACCTCAGAACTTTATGGAATATTTTGTGGAATTATTACCCTCACAGTCATCCCTAGTTCTCATTCATTTTAAAGCCATGTTGTGAGCAGACTACAAAGAAACTAGAAGGCATCCCTATTTTATACTGCTCTGTAGTGAAGTCAGTCTCAAAACCCTGGAGAATCTGAAGCCTTAGGTTAGTTCAGTTTAGACCAGCATCATTTAAGTTAGTGATACTGCTGCTTGGGCTTTAAATTAAGAGCATAAAGCCTTGTGGAGTGAGATCAATAGTATCTGCTCTCTAGAGAGACTGAGCTGTTACATTCAGTAGAAATAAAACTTGTTCACAGGTAAAATGAAGAAAGGAGGTACTCTGCTATATGGCACATCTTAGATAAAAATTAAACTTTCTGTAACAAAACTGAGTAAAAAGTTTACACCGAATTTTATCCTGCTAATGGATAAAGGCTAATGTATCGTACTGTTCACCCATCTGTATGTTCCTTCCTTCTTCCTTCTCTCATTAATATTGGACCCCTTGGAAGTTTTCAAGCACATGTGAAATACTTTAAATGTTACATAAATAGTAAGTTTCTTCCACATATTGGATTCTCTGGGTACAGAGTAAAGACCCAGATTAGCATCTATGCTGAAGGATAGGCTGTGTTACAGTATGAACTAGATAATTCATTTCATTTGGTCCCTACTGAGAGCTACAATTCACATTTCAGCAAGCCCATATGTAGTCCAGAAGCAGCCACAGCATGTATTGCCTCTTTTCCAGAAAATATTTGGAAGATACTAAAAAGAGCTGAGCATATTGAGGATGGGAACTGGGTATCACAGGCGACGCGTGGAATATAGATGGGATTATGGCATGTTCTTGGGTAGACGTTCTGAACTTCTCACTGTACAACTTGCAGCATCTTAGTCTATTTATAAGACTTTGAGGCATCTTCTGTTTCAAATGGCATTTAGAGACCCTTCATTTTTATTTTATTTTCTCCTACTGCTTTTTCTTTCACTTCTTTTTTAACTAAAGTGACAGTACATCTCAACCTCTTTTCAGTACATTATCTGTTCCTTATTTTCCTTTTATTTTCTATTATCTCCTCTACATTGCTACCCCGTGTAGCCTCTTGTATTCTTAAAAGCTTCAATCTTTTTTCTGCTTTTTTTTTGCTTGGTTTTTGGTTTTTTGAATATGTGCAGTTACTTATATGGAAATTAAAACTATTTCCATATGTCCTTACAGTCTCTTCTTTCTAAACATTTATTTTCCTAATTAAAAAAAAACCAAACAAACAAAAACAACACTGCCAAATTTCTGGTGCCCTCCTTAGCTTGTTGCAGTCTATATTTAAAAGCCGGATCTCACTGATACAGTATGGAGAACATTAGGGGTGAGCAATAATCAAAGATGTCTTTTGCTTGTCCAGCAAATACTCAGTTAATAACTGAGAGAATTTATTAATAGAGAGCCAAATGCTGTCTTGCTTTGTGTTACATACACCTGTAGAAAATGACTTTGAAATCAGTAGCATTATAAGTAGGTTTAATTTTATTTTCATTTTACACTCACTTTATTCTGTGTAGAACTACAGAACATGTTCAAAATCTATATATTTTCTTGACATTTCTGGGTTTGAAGAAAAAGCAGTCAAATACATGAATCCATGTTAAGTATGGAGAGCACAGGCATCAGAGACGTTCTAAGTGGTTCAGAACAAGTATGTTCCTAATCACAGGGGGGTTTTGTGGCCTGCAGTATTTTAGAACTTTTCAGCAGCAGAAATTATAATTAAAAACTTTACCTTCAAGACGACAAAGGAACATATATGCTTATCTTTATAGAAAAAAAACCCAAGGGTATAGTTATGCAATTTTATAAGTATGGAGAGTTGCTCCATACTTATAAACAAGTCCCTCAACAAATTGATCGTATCAAGTATACTATAGTAGTCGTTTCCTTGGAAAGTGGGGATAGAGAAGCCTTATTTCACGTAATTATGACAGTCTCTCACGCTGGTATACCAGTATGGTAGCATCACTCTCAAGTCCTAGTTAGGCAGTGGTATTTAAATAGAGAGAAGTAATAAACCATTGGCCTGCATACCCAGACAGAAAAAAAATAAAAATCATCAATATTTATTGAGATTTTGGGGGGTTGAGTGGGTTAAGGGAGTAGTTTTGATTCTCTTTCCGGTCAATGAATCTCAGGTAACAGCAAAGCAGCCTCTTGTGCCACAATTGCTTTTGGCGTTATGTCTAACCGCAACTTATATATCTGATGATCAAATAGTTCTTCGCAATTTTAATACGCTATTTCAGTAGTAAAGGGTGGGTTAGCATATGTACCTAATTTATTAATTTTTGCAAAGGATGGAATGAACAGAGTTAAAACTACAGTCCATCAGCACATTATATGTTGTAAAATGGAATACAGAATTATATGCTATCAATTCTATGCCAGCAATCTTTTATTATCCTTCTAAAACAAAAGTATTACAAACTGAAATCCTTAAAAGATCTTTTTTTCTCTGTCTCTCCTTCTCTGTCTGATTTATTTACTAACAAAATGAAGTTGTATTTTGATTCGTCATTTATGGTAACTGTTTCTAAAGGCAGAAAAATTTCACAGAATCACAGAATCTTAAGGGCTGGAAAGGACCTCAAAAAACCCTCTAGTCCAACTCCTCTGCCCGAGCAGGACCACCTAGAGTAGATCACACAGGAACTCATCCAGGTGGGTTTTGAATGTTCCCAGAGAATGAGACTCTACAGCCCATCTGAGCAGCCTCTTCCAGTGCTCTGTCATCCTCACAGTGAAGAAATTCTTCCTTGTGTTTCTTTGGAACTTCTTATGTTCCAGATTATATCCATTGCCCCTTGTCCTGTCATTGGACATCATCAGGAAGAGGCTGGCTTCATCCTCCTGACACCCACCATTTACACGTTTGTAAACATTAATAACATCACCCCTCAGTCTCCTCTTCTCCAAGAGCCCCAGCTGCCTCAGTCTTTCATCATAAGGGAGATTCTCCACTCCATCATTTTGCTGGCCCTGTGCCAAACTCTCTCCAGCAGCTCCCTGTCCTTCTTGAACTGAGGGGCCCAGAACTGGACACAATATTCCAAATGTGATCTCACAAGGGCAGAGTAGAGGAGGAGGAGAACCTCTCTTGACCTACTAAGCCCTCCTAATACAGCCCAGGATGCCATTGGTCTTCTTGGTCATGAGGGCACATTGCTGGCTCATGGTCATCCTGTTGTCCACCAGGACCCCCAGGTCTCTTTCCCCTAAACTACTCTCTAAGAGTTCATTCCCCAACCTGTACTAGTACATGGGGCTATTCTTTACGAGGTGCAACACTTGTCTGTGTTGAATTTCATTAGATTTCTCTTTGATCAGCCCTCCAGCCTGTCCAGATCTTGTTGAATGGCAGCACAGCCTTCTGATGTGTCAGCCCCTCCTCCCAATTTAGTATTACCAGCAATCTCCTCTTCTCTAGACTAAACAGCCCCAGTTCCCGCAGCCTTTTCTCGTATGAAAGATGTTCTAGTCCCCTGATCATCGTGGTGGCCCTGCGCTGGGATCTCTCCAGCACTTCCCTGTCCCTCTTGAGCTGAGAAGTACAGAACTGGACACAGGACTCCAGATGAGGCCTCACCAGGGCAGAGTAGAGGGGGAGAAGAACCTCCCTTGACCTGCTGGCCACACTCTTCTTGATGCATCTCAGGATGCCATTGGCCTTCTTGGCCATGAGGGCACATTGCTGCTCATGGTTAGTTTGTTATCAATCAGCACTCCCAGGTCTCCCTCTTCAGAGCTGCTCTTCAGCAGTTCGACCCCCAGCCTGTACTGGTGCATGGGTTTGTTCCTTCCCAGGTGCAGGACTCTGCACTTGCCCTTGTTGAACCTCATAAGGTTCATCTCTGCCCAACTCTCAAGCCGGTCAAGATCCCGCTGAATGGCAGCACAGCCTTCTGGGGAATCAGCCAGTCCTCTCAGTGTGGTGTCATCAGGGAACTTGCTGAGGGTACACTCTGTCCCCTCCTCCAGGTAGTTGATGAAGATGTTGAACAAGATTGGCCCCAGAACTAATCCCTGTGGAACTCCACTGGCTACAGGCCTCCAACTCGACTTTGCGCCATTGATCACCACCCTCTGGGCTCTGTCATTCAGCCAGCTCTCGATCCACCTCACTGTCCACTCATCCAAGCCACAGTGCTTGAGCTTTCTGATGCGGATGTTATGGGAGACAGAGTCAAAAGCCTTGCTGAAGTCAAGGTAGATGACATCCGCTGCTCTCCCCTCTTCTGACCAGCTGGTTATGCGCTCATAGAAGGCTATCAGGTTGGTCAAAGAGGATTTCCCCTTGGTGAAGCCACGTGGACGCCTCCTAATGACCCACTTGTCCTTTAAATTCCTGGAGATAGGTCGTTCCATGACCTTTCCAGGGATGGAGGTGAGGCTGACCAGTCTGTAGGTACCCAGCTTCTCCTTCTTTCCTTTTTTGAAGACAGGAATGACATTTTCTCTCCTCCAGTCCTCAGGAACCTCTCCTATTCTCCATGACTTACTGAAGGTGATGGAGAGTGGTTTAGTAATGAGTTCTGCCCTCAGCACCCGCAGGTTCATCCCATTGGGGCCCATGGATTTATGTACATCCAGATTGCTCAACTGATCCTTAACCCAGTCCTCATCCAAACAAAACTCCTCCTTTAACCTGACTTCCTCTGGGGTCTGGGGCTCCTGAGGACAGTCTCCAGCAGTGTAGACAGAGGCAAAGAAGGCATTCAGTAAATCTGCTTTCTCTGTAGCCTTGTCATAGCACCCACCTCATTCAACAATGGGCCTACATTGCCTGTAGTGTTAGTTTTACCTGCAATGTATTTGAAGAAGCCCTTCTTGTTGTCCTTGACCTCCCTTGCAAGAGAGACTCCAATGAGGCTTTAACTTTCCTAGTTGCCTCCCTTCATCCTCTAACAGTCTTATATTCATCCCAAGTGGCCATCCCTTTCTTCTGTGATCTATAGACTCTCTTCTTCCACTTGAGTTTGCCCAGTAGTCCCCTGTTTAACCATAAAGGTCTCCTGGCTCCCTTTCTTGATTTCCTATCTGTTGGGATACTCTGATCCTGAGCTTGGGAAAAGTTATCCTTGAATACAGACCAACTGTCCTTGGGCCCCGTTATCCTGAAATACCCTGTGCCATGAGATATCCCCTAGCAATTGCTTGAAAAGGCCAAACTTGGCCCTGCTGAAGTCCAGGGTTGTGATCCTGCTTGGTATTCTGTTCCTACTGAACAAGATCCTGAACTCATTCCCAACTTGTGGTCACTGCAGCCAAGGCTGCCCTCAACCTTCACAGCTTCAATCAGGCCCTGCTTGTCTGTGAGTACATGATCCAGCAGTGCTCTCTCCTAGTTGACACATTCACCATTTGCATCTAGAAGTTATCATCAATGCAATGAAGGAACCTTCTGGACTGTAAGTGTCTAGCCATGTAGGTCTTCCAGCAGATGTCTGGGTAGTAGAAATCCACTATGAGAACCAGGGCCTGTGATTTTGAGGCTGCTCCCAGCTGACTGTAGAAGGCCTCATCAACTTTCCCATCCTGATCAAGTGGCCTATAATAGACACCCACAACAGTGTCACATCTACTAGCCTGACCCTTAATTCTAACCCACAAACTCTCAATTTACCCTTCATCCTCACCTGGACAAGATTTCAGGAACGGTATGTGATTACCTGTGACTACAAGGCTGGCAAAGTGTGTGCTTAGATTGTCTAAAAGAGTGAACTCATATACTAGGAAATAAGACACAAACTTAAATGTACCATGTCATCAGGACTAGGTGGCACTCATCTGGCCACTGGAAGGTGGAAGGACTCTGTCTCCTTTTCCTTTCTTCTAAGAATTTTTGGAGCCTGGGCTCTGATATCTCCTTAAATCACAGAGGGCAGACTTATAAGAAAGACATTTATAATTTCTTCTATATTTGGAAAAAAAGCATTTTAATCCATGCTAAACTTATGGTAGCCATTGCTTTACCACTTGAATGCATTGTCCTGTGCTCCCCTTGCGACTGTCCTTGGAGGAAAAAACAAGCAAAATATCTTTAACTTTCAGTGACATAGTGCTCCCCATATAAGAACTATCAGGATTTCCTGTATAAATTCATAGGAATACTAAGGAGAGGTTTGCTTGGATGTTTTTTTCCCAGAAAATCCTCTTTGTAAATACTGACTTTTAAGTCTTTGAGGCTGTCCATACAAAAGAGTTGGGCAGTCACAAAGCAGCTTAGGAGTTTTACATTAAAAACCAGATACTGTTCCCCAATGGACTTGGGTCTGTGAAGATAAAGCTTATTATGACACCTGAGAGTTTGCATTTGGCAGTATCTCTAAGGGCTGAACCTAAGCTGTCTTATCTCCTCCTTTACAGCTGTTTAGATATTTCTGCTTTGATTGATCTGAGAAATAGGACTCCTTGCATGACAATGGAGGTGCTATGTAATATTAGTCCCTCTCATGTTCACTCCAGGTCTGATTCTGAAAGATTTGTGGCTTTCTCCAGTGTGACTTTTCCCATGGGCTGGAAATTTCAGGACCCAGTAATAACGTTTCCTGAGAACGAAGACAGATCCTGCCTTGGAGAATCTAACTAGACTTATTTATTGACTTGCAAGGCCAGTAAATAAAGCCTGCTCTGGAAGTAGAATCATTACCATTCAAATTTCAACATGCTACTCGCACAAGGCATTTTCTTTCTAAGTCCCTTTCCTACACTGTGGAAGCACCAACTATCCTGTAGACTTAGAAACCTGCCAAAGATTGTGGAAGTTTTGTTTGCATAAAACCTCCCAACTTTGAGCAGAGATACAGACAAAAAGTTATAGAGATTTAAGACACCCTTCACTCACAAAAAGAAAAGGCAATACACCTTCAACACTGGTATGCCAAGTGCTTAAATGTGAACAGTTGCAAGAATCTTAATTGCTTCTGTGCTGCCAATGCTATTTGCGTTATCACCTAGTTCACCTTCTTTTTTAGATCTTAGTATGTTACTTAAACAATACTTCCATTGTTGTTGGCATTGGTACAACCAATTGGAGAGCAGTTTGGTTTTCTTTACTATAAGTTCTATATTTTCATATTTTAACCTTACATTCAAGCGAGATTATTTTTTTTAAAGCTTCTTAATTTTTTTTCCCAGTTGAGAAGCTATAGCAGGCAGGGCTGTATTTTGCTTAAAGCCCAGAAAATCCCCCATCTCCCAAATATAATGTTTCTAAAGTAGCAGGGGCTACCTTAAACAGTCTTCCCCGTCATTTGTACACATACTCATTTGTCCTTTTGCTAAAAAAACTCCCTGGTCGTAGTTGAACTCCATAAACTCCATGAACTCCAAGTTGATGGCATTGTTGATTGAGTCTCTACCCGCCTGTCACAGTGACAATTCACTCTCAGAAAAGAAAAAAATAATTCCAAACTCATTTACATGGATTCACTGCCAATGCTTGGAAAAGTCACCTCTCCTACATAAACTACCCGTGTTTATGTTCTTTCACACTGCCCTTGTCCTGAAACTATACCCTCCCCAGGGACATATATCACTGAACCCAGTTCTTTCAGCCTGTAAATGTTGGTGTTGAATATAAGAATTGTCTCTGATAGGAAAACAAGTCACAGTTGAACAGTGTCTGCTTCCCTCTTTGACAAAAGGTGCAAAATTTTACAGTGATCAGAGGGACAGGACTACTGTTCAGCTGGTTCTGTGGCTACACATTGGTACTGAGAATGACAGCATGTGGAGTAGATTTTATTCAGTATATATTATGTGTTGGTAGAGCTCCTGACCCACTGGCAAAGGCTATGTAGCTATGAAGGTTCAATATTGCACTTAGGGAAATGGTCTAGTGGTTGATAGGGCTAGGACAAAGGCTGAACTCGATGATCTTAAAGGTCTCTTCCAGCTGAAATGATTCCATGATTCTATGATAAATCAGGGATTGTCATTATCACCTTTGTTTAATGCCACCTATAATAAATAACAGACTCTTGCTCAGTAGAAGAGTTCGTAGCAATTTCTTGTAGCCTTCTTCTATTTACCTGCTAGATGTAAATTATTAATTCCTGCCCTTTAAAGTGTAATTTTCCTCTTCCATTTCATGATACGGTTTAAATCTGATTTCTAGTACTGTAGAATTTTAAGCCATAGGATGAATTACAAGAATCTAGTGCGATGTAAGAGCAGGAAGAAATAGCTCAAAATCTCCAGTGTTAATTCATATAGTTATGTTACAAACATATCAGAGAGAACTGATAACAGAGATTAAGAGGAAGTTATGTTGCACCCTATATTAAAAAAAAATTATACAAAGATTGCCTGTTTTTTTATAGAAGCAGTGTCAAATAAACTCCTTACGTAACGTATGACGAACAAAGATGTATGAAGCTTTGAACGTAAAACATGAATGAAACAACTGATATTTTTAGAAAATACTTATGACTTAAGTGGTAAAACAATAGAAGAACTTTCAGTGTCTACACAAGTATTGGTGAAATTTTGGGGACCCTACAGACTGTTACAGGTTGAGCAATCAAGTTCATCATGGACGTAAAACTGAGATAACAAATTGGTTTGGAAGTTTCTTAATTTTGCTATCTATTGGAATTTTTATATTCTAGTAGAATCATAGAATGGTAGGGATTGGAAGAGACTTTTAGAAATCATCTAGTCCAACCACTCTGCAAAAGCAGGTGGACACTCCACACTCTCCCTGGGCAGCCTGTTGCAGTGCTCCATCATCCTCACAGTGAAATAGTTTTTCCTTATGTTTAAATTGAACTTCTTGTGTCCCATTACCCCTTGTCCTGTAACTAGATAAAATAGAAAAAAGGGATGCCCCAAACTCCTGACATCCACCATTTAGATATTTGTAAATATTAATGAAATCTCCGTGCAATCTCCTCTTCTCTAGACTAAATGGCCCCAGTTCCTGCAGCCTTTCCTCATATGAAAGATGCTCCAGTCCCCTGATCATCTTGGTGGCCCTGCGCTGGACTCTCTCCAGCACTTCCCTGTTCCTCTTGAGCTGGGGAGCCCAGAACTGGACACAGAACTCCAGATGGGGCCTCACCAGGGAAGAGCAGAGGGGGAGAAGAACCTCCCTCAACCTGCTGGCCACACTCAATGAATCCCAGGATGCCATCGGCCTTCTTGGCCACAAGGGCACATTGCTGGCTCATGGTTAGTCTCTCTGCAGAGCTGCTCTCCAGAAGCTCAGTCCCCTGCCTGTACTGGTGCATGGGGTTGTTCCTTCCCAGGTGCAGGGCTCTGCGCTTGCCCTTGTTGAACCTCATGAGGTTTCCTCTCTGCCCAGCTCTCAAGCCGATCAAGATCCCGCTGAATGGCAGCGCAGCCTTCTGGGGAATCAGCCAGTCCTCCCAGTTTGGTGTCATCAGCCAACTTACTGAGGGTACACTCTGTACCCTCATCCAGGTGGTTGATGAAGACGTTGAACAAGACTGGCCCCAGAACTGATCCCTGTGGAAGTCCACTGGCCACAGGCCTCCAACTCAATTCTGTACCATTGATCACCACTCTCTGGGTAGAAGAGTAAAGTGAAGTGGTTCTAGCCTTTATATAAAGTCAGACTATGGGAATAAGTAACTTAAATAATGTAGATTAAAGATTATTGTATTGTTTGAATCTGTTAGCATTAAAACAAAGGAAGCATGCAATTCAAGTTATACAAATAGATCTATAAAAAGTACCAGTAATATATGTTTATAATAAAACATGAGTCTAAGAAGAGACTTTCTTTAATGAGCAGAAAATTTCAGATTAGGCTTTGCAGTGTCATCATGACAGTACGCAGTTAGCCCAACTGTTTACACAGCCATTAGAGGCACTGTTAATGGATCTTAACAGCTTTGCAGACTTTGTCAATTTCCTAGCTTAAAAAAAAATTATTTTTTTTTTCAAGAAAAATAAAAAAGGTCTTCAAGAGATTTTTTTGTTTTGTTTTGAACAGTGGAAGGCCAGGCCAAAGGAATAAGAAACTTTCCCATTCTCATTTTACAGCTGGAAAATTGAGGCACAGAATATTTAGTTCACTTGCCTGGAGTCATACACAACAGTTGTATTAAGACTAGTGAATAAATTCAGATAACCATAGTCTAAATTCAGGTCCTTAGGCTGAGACTTCAGTTAGATGAAGTATCAAGACCGTTTTAATAGGGAAGACAGAGAGCTGACATTTTCCGTAGTGAAGTAATCAAGCTTGTGTTCCCTTTGTTTTCAACTTGGAATTACTTTTAGTGGAGGTTTTATTATAAATTCATAAGTTTCAATTGATAAATACCTAGATAGTACATGTCAAAGACTTCTCTCTTAAGAATCCTGAAGTCCCTTGTACCCAGGAGGCCCTTGGAAAATAATCTTGTCATTTTGAATGAGACTTGTTTAACTAAAATTTGATTTCTTGCATTCCAGTAATGTGGAACAATGTCTTCTTTTCAATTGATTGAATTGTATGGTTCATTTGTCTAAATATTCTTAACATCTTTGATTACCGAGTTAACATATTTTCTTACTTCTTTCATGTCTTTTTTTCAAGTCTGTCTGAAAAAAACTCAGTATATTTAACAGACGTTAACAGACCATTTCAATTTAAGCAACCCAATTTCAGTAAATATCTGAGGAGCCTGGGATGTCTAATTCTTAACAAAAATTACAGTCCTTGTTATGTTCAGATCTGTATCTCTGCACCAGCATTTTAATTTGGAACTGTTTTGGAATTGTTAAAAAGTGGCTTAAAAATTACATATTTTTTTTTTCTTTTCCCAGACACCCTTTTTAATCCAGAAATGAGAAATCTTCAAATCCTAAGTTAAAAGTAATTTCCATATGTTTCTTTCTTGTTGCAACACTAAGTTTCAGTCTATGTAAAATTAGATTTTGTGTTCAATTTCAAAGGCATTGGAATTCGATAGTAGAACTGCATAATGTGATTTAAACTTAAAATACGTTTCTTTCCTTCAGAAAGTCCCATCTAAGTTCTACCAATAGCCAATATGCTTTTGGCACCTTTCACTTTAGTGTAGATTTTAGGACTTGAATTACAGGTAGGAAGACTTTATTCTCTGAAATGTAAAGGTATGAAAAAGGAATAATGCTACTTCAAACATGCAGAAAATCTGACTTAATACCTGAGAGGAATGAGTCCTGTTGCAGTGCTAGCTCAATTCTCTAAGCTTAAACTCTTTTCAGAGAAGCAATTCAGCTGTTACCTATTAAAGAAAACATTTTTAATAGTAAGAATTAGAGGAAGCTTTTGGATTTAAATAGTAATTTGGTATAATTTTGTAAAATTCATTGGCAAGATTATCTCATTTGTACAAATGTAAAACGTATCACTCATAAAGTTCTGTCAGGTTTCCGTTGACCCAGGTGCCTATAATGTGTTAATTTACATCAGAGAAACAGCAGTGTGTGGAAATTGGGCAGCAGATAGGATTTAGTTATTTTTCATTAGCACTTGGATTTTGATAAAGGGGAACAGAAAGAGCTGCTTGACCTTTTAGTGCTTAAATTATTAAAGAGCAAATAGATTTGAGGTCTAGATGCTTGCAAATCTAATTTGTCTTGTAGAGTAAGGATGAAAAGATATTTTGAGTTTGAAATTGCTCCAGTCAACTTAGTTCTTTCTTTAATGTATCCGAAAATGAATACATGGCAGGCACTTAAAATGCAATGTGCAAGGAGTAGTGCATGTGGTGTAACTAACATGAATTTTCCAGAGGAAAAGGAGCATTTTAATGAAAGATTTGTTTCTAAAATATCTACAATCTTTAGCTTTAATCAGGGAGTGAAGTATGATTCAACCAGTGCTGAAAAAGGTCCTATTACCTTGTCTGTTCTGAGGTCAATCTTATACTCAGTCCTGCAGCAATAAAAAAGGTACCAATACTCTCCTGAAGGCAACAGACAAATAAAATAGTTAACTGTCCATCATGCTTTAGTAAAACTGAAAGTTTCTTATCTTTGCTGCAGTATTAGGCAAGTGTAATGAGCTTCGCTACCTTTGCAAGAATAGATGCTTACATCACCTTCTACTTTTTTTTTAAAATATTCCATTTAAATTCACAAATGATATTTAATGTAGATTCACTGTAAAACAGTAGTTAGACAAGGCAATGCACTCTCTTCAAAGTAGCTTGGGATCCCAGTTCTAAGCAACTGTTCTTCTATTAACTGCTAAAATCATGTGAGAGGTTGATTTGGAAGAGAAACAATATTGTAACATAGATGTCCACTGAATCAACGGGACACGTGGCCGTGGCTCTTTTTATTTTTTGAGACTGAGCGTCAGACTGAGGTAACCAGGGGTCTTCCTGGAGCACAGGGAGTGGAGGAGAAGCGAGGAGAGCCACCAGGAGCCAGTAGCTCTCGCAAGGCAGATGGTCTTGCTGGGAGGGAGAGCCGCAGCAACCACGGGGGATTTAGGCGTTCCCCAGTGAACGCGAGCGACCATGACCATGACGAACAGGACAGGCAAACCAACAGGACGGGCAGCTGGCACATCAGTAAGGGCATGGCGCAACAGCTGGCACAAGGAGGACAGGCAGGGAATGATCCTACAGCCCACACAGAGAACCACAAGTCAGAGAAATGCTCCTGTCTCAAGCTAACAACATGGTGGGCACTCATCTGAGGGCTAAAGCGAAGGCTCAGATGGAGAATATCCTGGTGAAGATTGACACATCCACCCACACAGAGCTGGTCAGCAAGGATGCTCCAGTCCAGGCGGACTGCAGGAGGTGTTCACAATGTTTAGGCACAGCTGTTGCTGAGGTAAGTATGTGTCATAGGTGCCCTCAAGTTCAAGAGCTGCAGCGTCAGGTGAAAGAGCTGCAGGAAACCATTGGTAGACTACATAGTATTAGAGGAGCATAGGTAGAGATAGACAGATGATTCCACAATCAGATGCAAGCCTCCAGTGAAACCGAAATGCCTTGGACACTGGTACCAAAAAAAAAACAGGCCTCCCCTTCATAAGCCTCCTTCCAGCGTGCCAATTACAAATAAGTATGAGGCATTAACGACAGGGGTCATAGATGAACAAGGTCCAGAAGGAGAAAACTCAGCAAATAATTCACCATCAGCTACTCCACCGGCAACAGGTAATAGGCACCAGTAAAAAAGAGGCGACAAGTGCTTGTTGTGGGTGACTCATTGTTAAGAGACAGTGAGAGACCCATCTGTTGTTCAGATAAGAAGTCATGAGAGGTTTGCTGCTTGCCGGGAGCCAAGATCCCTGATGTGACTGAGAGAGTGCCACGGCTCTTCGGGGATGTGGGCTACTATCCCCTACTCCTCTTCCATGTGGGGATGAATGATGTAATGGGGCATGATAACTCCAGAATCAAAAAGGATTTTAAAACTCTGGAAGAGCAAGTGAAGGGTAGAGGGACACAGGTTATTTTCTCTTCCATCCTGTCCACCAGAGGAAAAGGGGAAGTCATGAATGCAACTTAACTCCTATTTAAAAGGTTGGTGCCAGTGGGAAGGTTTTGGGTTTTATGACAATGGAACCTTCTTTGAGGACTTTAACTTGATAGTGTAGGATGGAATACACCTCTCTCATAAGGGCACTGGAATATTTGGGAATAGACTGGCCAACCTAATCATGAGGGCTGAAGGACCTGGCAGGTGGGGGAGAAATGACAAAGAACAAACCATCCTGTCTAGCATGAAATAGGACAGAGCAGGGACTGCAATGGTAAGTGCCCCTCAGCTGCGCACCATGATGAGATTCAGAAGTCTGACCACCCTGAGGGAGTATCAAATCAGGGAGGATCCTCTTACATCCATGCAGGGAAACCTGTGTGTTTGAGTAAGCCCCTGCCTTACCTGTACAGCAATGCACACAACCTGGGGAATACAAAGGAGGAACTGGAGATGTGGATGTGGATGCAGGATGTATAACCTCATTGCAGTCACGGAGATGTGGTAGGACAGCTCACTTGACTGGAGCTCAGCCATGGAGGGCCATGAGATGATGGAGTTCAAGATAATGTGTGGAAGAAGCAGGGCACCAAGCAGGATTGTGACCCTGAATTTCAGCAAGCTGACTTTGACCTCTTCAAAAACCTACTTAAAGGGATCTCATGGGATAAAATCCTAGAAAGTGGAAATGCCCAAGACAGCTGGTTGATCTTCAAGCACCACTTCCTCCAAGCCCAGGATCAATGTGTCCCCACATGTAGGAAATCAGGAAAAGGAGGCAGGAAGCCTCCATGGATGAACAAAGATCTACAGGGACAACTGGGGGAGAAAGTAGCCATGTATGAGAGGTGGAAACAGGGCTTGATTTCATGGGAAGAGTATAGGAACATTGCCAGAGCATGTAGGGATGCAACCAGGAAGGCTAAAACCATTTTAGAATTAAACCTGGCCACGAAAGTAAAGGAAAACAAGAAGGGCGTCTTCAGGTATACCATCAGCAAAAGGAAGATTAAGGAAAATGTGGGCCCACTGCTGAACACAGAAGGTGCCCTGGTGACCAAGGATGCAGAGAAGGCTGAACTACTGAATACCTTCTTCATTTCGGTCTTTACGGCCAAGGCCAGCCCTCAGGAAGCCCAGTCCAGCAAAGATAGTAGGATGGCCAGGACAGCAGAGGACTGGGCACAGGCTGCCCAGGGAGGGTGTGGAGTCTCCTTCCTTGGAGGCCTTCAAGACTCTCCTGGACACATTCCTATGCAACCTCATCTAGGTGGACCTGCTTTGGCAGGAGGATTGGACTAGATGATCTCTAAAGGTCTCTTCCAACCCCTACTATTATATTATTCTATGATTTTTCATTACCAGTTTTTACAGATCAGTTCTTATAGGATCAAAGAGATGTTGCTATACATTGACCTTCATTTACTACTCAGCCGGGAATTAATCAACTAATGAAAATCTTTCTGCTAAATGTGTAGACTTTGTTGCACAGATCTGCAAATTGTACAACAAGTAGCCTTCAAGCAGATCCTGAAGACATTTCTTTGTCTCCTTGTCTGTACCAAACTTACACATGGTTATATTTTTGTGTGATGTTCTGCATAAGGTTAAAATACCTAAATTTAGATGTACGTTTTACATGTGAGATAAGTATTTAGTTATTATAGTCAGTGGAATCTAGAAAGCAATTTAGTCATCCCAAAGACAGACACCTCCTTGCTGGTCAGGTCCTTAAGATCTGTTGCTTTGAATGGAGCAACTCTCCAATGACCGTAATGGGAGTTTGAAGATGTCTAGACATCTTCATGAAGACACTTAAATTTAAGTGTGTTAACATCAAACTAGAACCCCACTGTGGTAAAAGTCTAAATCAGGCAGAAGAAGGGATATTAAGCATTATTCATGTTAACTTTCAGGAGCATAGGAAGTTCAGCTTGTTCTAATGGCGGTGCTAGATCTTAAAAACATAGTGAACAGGGTTTGTTGCATATGATCAGTATGTCTGGTGAAAGGACAGTAAGGTGGTCAAGAGAATTGGCATTCTTCTGCCTCTTGGTAATATTCAGCCATGAAGGTTTTGCAGACCTAGCATCATGACATATTAGGATCATGAATGGGTTGGTTTGGAAGGGACCTTTAAAGATCCTCTAGTCCATCCCCCCTGCAATGGACAGGGACAGCTTTCTCTAGATGATGCTTAAAGCCCCATCCAGCTTGACCTTGAACAGTTTCATTGATGGGACATCACTAAAGCACACAGCATTATCTGAATGTGCAAAGAGAGCTTGAGTGTAGAAGCAGTACATTAATCTGGTTGTGCATTAAGTTGATAAGGCCCCAGAGATGGCAAGAGCTGGAGAGTTCTATGCCAGCACTCAAAGGAGCTTGATTCTAGCAGAGTCACAGCAGATTCAGGAGCCTTCAGGCTATGAGCTGGCTTCATGACTACACAAAGTCATCTCTCTTATTTCTAAACCATTTCTAAACCAGATTTGCCTTCAGAAAGGCAATGAACATAGCTATACAGTGGTGTGACAAACCAAATAAGCCCTATTAGGTCCACACTGAGCTGCAGAGGCCAAGCCCAAGTCTCTAGTTACTTTGGACAGAGTCTTCTGTAAACGTAATCGTCTACCTATGGACAAAGTGAGAACAACATGACAGAAGACTGGATGGATATTTCATTTTAAAGAAATATACCCTACCCAGAGATTGCTGCTTTTTATGAGTTACCAACTTGAAAGCTCTTAAATGCAGAAGATGTTCAAAAATGTCCACACACATTGCCACATTAACATCAGTTACCTATACTGACTTGCTTACTGGGATTCAAGGTTCCAGGAGACAAGTAATGATTAAGAATCAGTGGTCCCTGGTGAAGCAATAAACTTGCAAGCCAGTCCTCTTTAGAGACATGGACTTCCCACTTCACAAATTTGAAAGCACTGACTCAGGCTTTTATAGTGTCTGCAAGGGTATAATTAGACTGTTTGCATATACAGCAGAAATTACAATTTCTTTGTTACTGCTTGAATGTCTGTAGCACCTTTACAGTGGAGAAGGGTGGTCTGTTCCCTGTAGGTCCTAGTACAGCAAAGAATTGAAGTGTAAACTGAATTGCTTTGCAGAATGCAGAAACACTTACAAACATGGTTATCACTAAAACATGTAAAAGTGCTGTGCTGAATGAGGATAACTTTTGTCAAAAAGTGTTTTATTCTTGCTCAGTAACAGTTAATATGCCACCAAAACTTTAAAAGACTATGTTTTACTATATGTATACTTTTATAAATAGTTATGTCAACAGTTAAGCAAATACTGTTGCCCATCTCTTTGTAATTTCTTTCTTCATTTTTATCTTACTACTCATTTCAATTTGTTTAGACAAGATAAGCAGGTTATATAATGGAATCTATAGCTTTATACTTAATTCTGTGAACAAAGTAATACTTAATTCTACATTTTAGCAGTTACCAAGCAAACTTTTTTGGTACAAGAGTTTGAACGAGAAAATGAAAAACCATGATGGGTATGGCTAGTTTTGTTTTTCAAAATAGAATGAATTTGTTTGAAAGCATGAATCTGTTCCACAAATTCCTACACTTGAATATCAAAGTGTCATTTTCTTCCTGTGTCCTTTGCTTTTAACAGTTTTGGGTTTTTTTGTTGTTTTGTTTTTTTCATAAATATTGGTATGCTATTATGGTTTCAGAATTAGTTGATTGCCCGAGTTCTTAAAATAACCTATTTGCTTCTTTTCTTCTTTCCTTTCTACACCTTTAGTGTCTATCAAATAGTTGTTGAAGAAGAACGCCCACGAAGGACCAAAAAGACAACTGAAATCCTGAAGTGTTACCCAGTGCCCATTCATTTCCAGAATGCCTCACTTTTAAATTCCCGGTATTACTTTGCTGCAGAGTTTCCAGCCAATGGTTTACAGGCTGCTCAGCCTTTCACTATCGGTGATAACAAAACCTACAGTGGTTTCTGGAACACTCCTCTTCTTCCTCATAAGAGCTACAGCATCTATTTCCAAGCTGCTAGCAGAGCCAATGGGGTAAGTCTTAAGGCAGGTGTGGTTTTGTGCAGTGTGTATGTGTAAATAGTTTGATTGGCATCAACTAGCAAGATGCCCAATTTAATTGCTAATGAGAAAATGAAGTAACTGTGAAATTCAACGAACTGAGTTAAAAAAATAACAGTTTTCCTAACACAATATTGCTTAATGATTAAAGGTTACAGGAAAGAGAAGGGTAAATCAGCACATTTTGCCAATAGTGAGTAGGCAAAGTAATGCATTACCACTACTGTCTTACTATCTAAAATCCATCCAGTGAGTGTATTTGACTGGCTTTTTTTCTTATTATCTTTTCTTGGGGTGGGGATGGGGTGTTGGGTTTTTTTTTTTTGTTTTCTTGCTTTGAAGAGGAAAGTGTTGTGATTTCTTTGAAGTTTAAGCCAAATTTGATTGTGGATTTTAGCATATCTGTCTTGGCCTGTCCAGTCCCATTACTTTAGTTTGTAACATCTTGAACTCCCATTTTGTTATGTGATTGCCCTGACTGAATTAGAAACCACTTTTTATCCCCCCTTTCTGCAAACAGTGAAAGAAAAACAAGTAGATGGAATTGAAATAAAAAGTGTGTAAAAAGGTGTTCTCAGATCATGTTTCTTTGAACTAATTCTTCCTGGAATTGTTTTTCATTTCCTGGAGAGACCTACCCAGAGCCTTTCCATTCTTGATAAGCTTTGGATGTCTGTGCTGACAGCCTGGAAATGTTTTCTGCCAGAGACCATTATAGTCCCTCTTTCACAGTGCACTGACAGTGCAGAAATGTGAAACACCATTGATTGTTTTCCGTTTCTAAAACTGTGTAACGTGATCTCTTGAACTGTACTATCTGTAAGAAAAAGAAAAATCTCCCAAGGTCATTATATTGTCAGAGTAAGAAAGCTGAACACTTGCCTGTACTCTTGAGAATATTTTTCACATATTTTGTACTTTTGGAGGAATCTTAAGTGAAATGTTTCTGTACCATACCTGAACAATATTTGTCCATATTATGAAAGAATGTTGGAATTGCTTAATAAGCAGTTAAATATGTAATTATAGAATCATAGACTTGAACACTTCTCTGACATTTTATTAATACTTTTAAGAACAGAATTATGGGTGACTTTCTTTGCTCAGAAACACAAGATAAAACTTTTTTCCACTTTATTTGACACAGGAAACCAAAATTGACTGCGTCAGAGTAGCCACAAAAGGTATGTTAATATTATGGATTCCTTATTTTGGATAACTGACCTTTCCCTCACGTGCTCTTTGGAAGCTTCCAGAAGAGTTTATACTGCTAAAAGACATCATTAAACCTATTGCAGAATTTTAAATTATTCATTTGCATCTCTAGCTGAGATTTAGGAAGTTTGTTTGTTTGTTTTTGATAATAAACACATGACTCATTTTTAGTTATCTACTTGAATACAGGATTTAAAAAAATATATTATGTGGGTTTTTATATGATCTCAAATTTTTTTGTCTTTTCTGTATATAATAGAATTGTAAAATTTCCAGTTGTAGACTGCACACTAGCTGCTTGTACATCCATAGTGAAAAATTACTCTTTAATAGAAGCAAATATGTTAATTACTTTATAAAAGAAATGTGGAGAAATCATGTTCTTCATTTTCACTGTACAGATCACGTATATTTATTGGTTTGTCGGCACATGATACTACATTTGTGAGACAAGCTTGCATAATTGAGGCAGTGCGAACTATAGATTTGATCTCCAATCAGGAAAAGGTGAACATGCTGCTGATACATTTAACTTTGAAGGCTAGAATCAATCTGCAATTATCTTTGTAGTCTCACCTTTTTAGTACCTCTAGCTGGTGGCAACTTCAAAGCCTGAAAACGGAAGTGATGGAATAGTATTATTTAGAGATTGTAATAGAGGAAATGGAAAGAAACTACTGCTGTGAATAGGAACAAGTAATATCATTTTGCGATTTAGGCACCTGCTAAAAGTATGAAACTTTATCCCTGGAAATCCGTAACGCTGTTCCTTGCAGGAGATCATACTTGTCTCATAGTGACTATCCCTAACATAATTGATTTTAACAAGCTTTCCTTTACATGTAGACTTCACAATTCCACTACCACCATCACTGAATCTAAATAGGATGGATGGTAATCTCATTACTTAAAAAACAGCAGAAATGTTAGCATACAGCTGCCTCTGTTGAAAGGCTGGATCCTCCCTAATGTAACAAACATATTTTTTACAGTGCTCTGGTGGGGTTTTTTTGAAATCAGAGGAAGTAGTTGTAGTTCTAAGTGACTACTTGCTAAACCACAGAAAACTTTGAAATATCTAAACTAAACTCCAATAAAATATAGATGGGAGATTAATTACAGCTTCAAGTGGAATCCTGTGTTGTTTTCTGGTAACTTCACTGATACCAGGAGTGGACTACGTTATCTCAGAAATCATAATAGATGATTAGAGGAATGGATTTAAAACTATTTGAAGATTTGTATTTCTAATCACTACTATATGTTTGAGTATTTCAATTATTTGACTGACTGAAAAATCTTACTTTCTCATTTGAGAAGCAAGAGTATCTTTCTGGATTGGAATAGCTCCCATAGCAACAAGCTACTTTGAGCTAACCCATTTGGCAATGGAGATGTGAGAAATGCAGCTATTATTTTAAACACATCTCCGTACATTTCCGTTTTGAAAGCATGTTTCAGAAATCTTTATAGTACCTGTTAAATAATGTGAGGAGTTATTGTGAGGACTTTGAAACCAGAGGTATCCTCAATGGCATTTAGAGTTCTTGGTGTAAAATTGAGGCGAGGGTGGTGGGCTTCTGTAAAGTGCTGATTTCTGTGCTTATACACGGAATGTCTGTATTATATTTTTAAACTATATTCATTTCTTATAATAAAATTGAGAGCATGACATATTTGAATATGATGTTAATCATCTGTAACCAAGCAGATTTCTTTGCTCTACAGATCTAACAGAGCTACTTCAACAAAAAGCAGGCTTCTGTGATTTATTTGGACTTCCCTCATATGGACTAGAGAAAAATGAAAAAATACTGTCTCTAGGTCAGAAGTCACCATACCTGCAATGGGGCAAGACAGAGAATTGTCCTTCCCTGTTCACCTCCTCTTCTATCCACACCCTGCCAAAAACAGCTTAGTACAACATTCACATTGCCTGTGCCCCAGAAAACAAAGGCTTCTCTGACCACTGTGCCTGACCTCTTATAGACACACACCATTTTCCACTGAGTTTTGTGACTACAGTATAGCTACTAGACAGTAAGCTTCTTAAGCTCTATCTATGTATTACAGTGCTTCTTACAAATAGGGTTGCAATCACTCTCCAGTACAACATCTAGTTTTTGTGTACTAACATTTCTGAAATGTTTATATTCTGTGTTTCTGTTATCTTTAAAAGTTCACACTGGATGGACTTAAAAGCTAAAAAGAAGTGCTTTAGGTCATTCATGTATAAAACTGGTACAATCAAGTCTGATCCTGAAAATACCTACAGTCTAGAGTAGGCCATTGGAGTTAGTAGACGTACTCTAGAATTTTTGTGGGAAATCATGTACTTTTAGACCCTAATTGTCAGTTATGTACCCAATTTTGAGCACAAAAAGTATTCTCACTGACTATGTTCCAACTATTCTGCCTTTAGCAAAGCCTTTGACACAGTCTCTCACAGCATCCTCCTGGAGAAACTGGCTGCCTGTGGCTTGGATGGGTGGAAAAATGACTGGATGGCCAGGCCCAGAAAGTGGTGGGAAATGCAGTTAAATCCAGTTGGCAACCAGTCACCAGTGGTGATCTTCAGGGCTCAGTGTTGGGGCCTGTTCTGTTTAACATCTTTATCAGTGTTCTGGATGAGGGGATCAAGTGCATCCTCAGGAAGTTTGCAGATTACATCAGACTAGGTGGGTGTGTAGATCTGCTTGAGGGCAGGAAGGCTCTTCAGGGGTACCTGGACAGGCTGGAGCAATGAGCTGAGGTCATTTGCATGAGATTCAACAAGACCAAGTGCCAGGTCCTGCACTTGGGCCACAACAACAGCTGGAAAGCTGTCCTGCAGAAAATGACCTGGAGGTATTAATTGACAGCAGGCTGAACATGAGTCAGCAGTGTGCCCGAGTGGCCAAGAAAGCCAATGGCATCCTGGCCTGTGTCGGAAATGTGACCAGCAGGACCAAGGAATTGATTGTTCCCCTGTACTCAGCACTGGTGATGCCATACCTCAAATACTGTGCTGAGTTTTGGGCTCCTCACTACAAGAAGGACATTGAGGTGCTGGAGTGTGTCCAGAGATGGGCAACAAAGCTGGTGAAGGGTCTGGAGCACAAGTCTTATAAGGAGTGACTGAGGGAACTGGGGATGTTTAGTCTGGAGAAGAGAAGGCTGAGGGGAGACATTATCACTCTCTACAAATACCTGAAAGGAGGTGGTAGTGACTTGAGAATCAGTCTGTTTTCCCAAGTAACAAGTGACAGGATGAGAGGAAATGGGCTCAAGTTGCACCAGGGAAGGTTTAGATTGGAGATTAAGAAGAACTTTTTCACTGAGAGGGTTGTTAAACATTGGAACAGGCTGCCCAGGGAGGTGGTGGAGTCACCATCCCTGGAGATATTTAAAACTATGTGGATGAGATGCTGAAACACATGGTTTAGTGGTGAGCTTGGACTTGATAATCTTAAACCCAAATAATTCTATGATTCTATGATTCTTAAAGTGGACATGGAAGTGTTTTACTGGAGAAGGGTCTGTGCCATAAACTATACCCTGTAAAACAAACATGACAGTGCAGTCAACTGTCCTCTTGTTTCTTGAAAGCTTCCCCTATTTCATTCCCATGGGATTTGAGGCTTGCACTAAATGCATCAGCAGCCCTACCTGGCATCCAGGATCATCATGTTTTAAAAAATGAAACTTCTATTAAATGTATGATTTTAGAGATCATATAAAAATCCTGATTACAATAATTTTTAGTTTAATTTAGCATTGTAATAGTGGGGTTTGTATAGCTGAAAGTTCACCTCCTGATTCTGCTGAAGTCAAAGGGAACATTTGCCACTTTGCTAGGAGAAGGATCAGACAGCATATTCTTGTGATGCAGAGTCTTCTGATCTTAATTTTCTGTAGAGAAAGGCTTCCAGGACCTCTGTGTGTATTTGATGTATACACAAATGTGGGGACTGCAGGGCTTCCACTCTCATTATTTTTGACAAGATAATTAAACAAACAAACAAACACAAATCAGAAAGATATTTTTGTACCAATGGTAATGAAGGTTGTCGTATTTTGCTTGAGATATGGCTTTCATATACCTACTCTTTCTTCAACCTAAATGACTGTAAAATCTCAGCGGATGAAGTTGAAAATGTTCCAAAACTCCTCCAAGTTTATTGCTATCAACTTTGTAGTGTTTTGTGATTTATATTAAGACCATATTTTCTGATATGACTTACAACACTGTCTGGATAGAAACATCTTGGTTGTCTCCTAGGAATCCAGTTCTCAAGAGGGAGACATCATTGTTCTAATTTTGCAATATTGGAAGGCTTTCATTAATTATGAGAGAGAAAAGGATATTATAATATTTTAATTCCAACAGCAACAGTACTCTAGCAGCTACTATCAACACTGCATTTCAGTGTTGCAGAGGGATATTTCAGAATATTATGCAGCAGCAGTTTTGAGTTTAATTGTCTGCAGATGGTAGATGATCTATTTTCTTCACTTGTTGCCACATTTCTAATAACACCCAGGCTGTTCTATGTAAATGAGTGATCTTTCATGTGATTTTGTCCTTAATTTTCCAATATTTTTTTCTTTGCATCATTCTCCAGCTGCATCATGTTGGATCTGACCTTTTAATTTTTTTTTTATATTCCTTAATATATATGTATCATAGTGTGCTTAACCATTTAGAGGCAATCACAGAGCTGCTGGCAAACAAAGACATTTGAGATTTTATTAATGTGAGCCATGGTAATAGTTACCTATACCAATAAGTGATTGTTACAGCTATGACAGAAAAGTTGGACTGCTTCAGGCCCACAAGCATTTCAGGTTTTTCACCTTTCTCTTACCTTAGTGGCAAAACATGAACTCGAAACTTGGACCTCACTTACATACATTCCTAACTAAATGCATGCCAACTCTCAGTGGTTATTCTCTGTTTGCTTGAAGTTAAATATATGTGTAGTGTGTACATTTTCAGAACAAAGACCCAAGTACAAGTACAAAAAATCTTAGCTAGCTTAAAAGTGTTTTACATTGAAGTTATTATAAAAAATAATTACAGGGAAAAAATGTACTAGTATGAAATAGCAAAACAAAAAGTGAAACTAGTTCAAATTACCTGGAGAAGTTAATACTAGAGTAATCTGAATAAGCAGTTAACTTTCATTTAGAAAGTTCAGTGCTGTGCCTAGCAGAGCTGGAGAGTCTCCAGTTTTCCCAGTGCAGTATACTTAAATAATGTACTTTGAGTCCTCTTCTTGCATAGTCACATACAAAAGCTTACTAATTTGCAGAGTAACCAAACTAATGACTGAAAGTCAAAAGGAACTTGTGGGAGTTTTTTGGTTTTTATTTGTAAGAAGTTCAGACAATAAACTATTGACCGAGATTCTTCTTGCTGGCCTAGCTTCAGTCTGGCTTTTTTTTCCCTCATGCATGCTGACCTGGAAATCTTCCTTTGCCTTAGCTGCGATAATCGTGACTCAGCTTACAACACCATACATTCGCATCGCCCCTGCCGCAGGCGACGACCAACTAACAGGTCAGATGTTCAAGTATAGACAAGTCATCATGCCCATTTTGTCACATTTTCTTTGGCTCCTGTTTCCTGACGATTTCTTCATTCTCCGCTCATGAAGAGTTTTCTATGTTGAAAATTTCTTTTTGTTTATAATTTTTTTCTTCAGCTCCATTAAGTTAAATTGAGTGCTTGGCACCAAAACGTAGACACACATCCCTGTTCGGACAACTCCACTGCATGTTCCCATTATGTATGTGATCTGTGGAATGTTCCTTCAAGCTTGATGTTGTAAAGAGATCTGATCTTGCTTCATACATAAATTAAATGAGAGTTTAAATGTAGAGATATATATATATATGTGTGTATACCTGCTTAATTTTTTTATGTGTTACTAGATCAAGACACTAGATAAATTAGGCTCAAGTGTTCCATGTGTAAGTTAGGACAAAGACCTTATATTAATGGGTTTTTTTGGTTTTATTTTTTTATTACAGAATGTTGGGAAGATCATATTTTCTGGCAACATTTCACTATGCCAAGAAATAAATAGAAATTATTCCATTTAAATTATGTCACCTATGAGTTCTAGGATTTAAAAAAAACAAATAAACCTAGCATGTGACAAATGAGAATGAATGAAACTGTAAGGTTTTTAAATTGTAATTGTCAAAGTAAACTCAGTGCACAAGTGAGGCAATTGTTAGGCTGTGTGTGACTTAAGGTCTTGTTCAGAACGTGCCAGAAAACCCTTGGAAACTTGGGGAAGTGATTCATATTGTCAAAAAATAAACACATGCATAAAACTTTTAAGGGATTTGGAAACCTTTTTTTTATTTTCAAACAGAAGCAAAGAGCATTAAAAACTCTAGAATCTAAGGTGAGTTTGATGGAATATGTATTGGGAAGTTAGATCAGGTCCATCAGCATTTAGCATATAATAAAATCATTGCCTTTTTGAAGAATACTGACATTGTTACTTTGGAAGCAAGTCAATGCTGCTGTTAGGGTGTCTAAGGCACAAGGAAATGTTCCAATGCTTAGCATCTGGATACAGCTAGGGTCAATAAGAGAGTTAAATGATTTAACTTAAGATAACAGGATTATGGATGTTGTCTGCTATATCTTTTAATTCTGAGGTATGTCTTATAATAAGAAAGCTGAGCGATCTATAATGCCTGAGTTGCCACGTCAAGATAAAATTTTTGCATATCTCTTTGTATTACATAATAGAATGCAAACTAACCAGAATAACATCTTCAGATAATGCCTGGAAGTACTAGCTTCTGTTTTTTAGTTCTACTTGTCCAAAGCTCTGTCCACATACAGACAAATCATTAAAGCTCAATGATTTTTTACTTGAGATTAAAAAGAAAGCTTTGAAGAGACAAAGAACATCTCTTCCATATCATTGAACTTCAGCAGGTTTTTCTTTCTTTGTCACAGGACTTAAATAAACTTACATGTTTTTTCCATATAGAGAATTAAATGTTTTTCTTCTCTAACTTTGTTTTTTTCTTTGCATTTAGTGCAAAACTGGGTAGATAGAGGAAACAAGACATGCCTGTTTCACAAGAGAGAGATGATGCTAGTAGTTAACAATGAGGTTACAGAGATGTAGCTGTCATGAACAGCTAGCAAAGTATTTATTTGGTTGCTTTGTCACTGGTGGCTTGTAGCATTGACATTCTGTGGTTGTTTGTCAGATCTATGACTTATTTTCTTTTTTTTTTAAAAAAAAAGCCAAAAAAACAAACAAACAAACAAAAAAAAACCAAAAAAAAAACCAAAAAAACCCCAACAACCCAGATCTGTTCTACCAGGAATTTTTATAGTGAAGAGGAAAATATCGAATGATACCTGTAAACAGCATTTATGACTACCTGTGAAGTGTATTTAAAATCTTCTGAAATCTCCTCATTTTCTTTACCCCTTGTCATGCTTGAAATACTGATAAAAAGGAAAGAGGCATCTTCCTCGTTCTCAGTTGCCACAACTGCAATAGGAAGTGGCAACTTCCCCACTCAGCTCACATGTTTGATCTGATGAGAGCAACAGGAATTCGTGGGGTTTTTTTTACAGCGATGTGTAGGAATCCCTTAGGCAGGCTTTTTGACTTCAGGGCAGCACAGCAATGACGGTATCTGCAGTATACATGAGGATTTACAAGAGCTGGTCTGGACGTGAGAAAGTTGGAAACGTGTTCATTAGTCCCTCACTTTGCTTTTCTCTTGCAAATTGCCAGACTGTGGAAACGATTTACGTGTGAAAGGACTTCTTTATGCGAAAGTCATAGGACTGTTCCTTACAGTGGTTTCCACAAGCCCTACAGTCATAACTGTAACTGGTAGTTTTTCCTCACTTTTTTTACTCAGCACCAAAGTAATTACATTTGAGATCAAAAAATTAATTTTCTCTTTTAGCATTTGAAAAAGGTCTTTCTCTTCATAAAGATCATGATAATACTTCAGCTTTCAAGCCAACTGTTTTACACTCATCTCTTTCACTCTCCTCATAAAGTCATCCTGGCCCTTAATGGTGCCGTTTATAAACAATGCATGGTTAGTTCTTCTTTGTCATTCATTTCTTCTTCCTTTTCATATAAAAATTAGAGTATTTCCATTCCAGGACTACCCCTGTTTGCCCTAAATGTCTTGACATGCACTCCTCGTGTCAGTACTCCTTTGCAGCCTCTAACAAAGGGAAATTTTCTTTGCACTTGTACTTAAATAACTACAGTGTAATTGTCCTTAAGTTATATTATATACCATGCCATAAAGGCAACTGTGTGATTTTGATTCTTGCAAGCCAAAATAGGAAATTAGTGTTCTTAGTATTAGTGAATACATTATTATCACTGACTCAATGACTTAGAAAAAAGGAATTCAAATTTGGGGAATAATATTTAGCTTTCTATTTTATCTGTAGAAAAAGTAACTTGGAATCCACTCAGTTGACCCTATCCTCAAACAGAAAGGGGCAATATCTAACAGTGGATATAAGCTGGAACATAAGATGTTCCAAAGAAATACAAGGAAGGATTTCTTTACTGTGAGGATGACAGAGAACTGGAACAGGCTGCCCAGATAGGTTGTTGAGTCTCCTTCTCTGGGTACATTCAAAACCCACCTGGACGAGTTCCTGTGTGATGTACTCTAGGTGGTCCTGCTTTGGCAAAGAAGTTGGACTAGATGATCTTTCGAGGTCCCTTCCAACCCTTAAGATTCTGTGATTCTGTGATATAACATCTGTCAGCCAGGAGAAAAGACTATGTATACATGAAGCATAATAGTCCTTATGATAAAGTCTCCATGTTTTCATAAACAAATGTGGTTTAACTGTACAGTTGAAATTATGTAGGTTAACAAAAAAACATAAAAGAACATATGTTAAAAAAACATTAACAATCACATATATAAGTGACTGTATGATCTTGATCCTAAAGTTGAATAACAAATCCATGTTTCTGAGAAAGTCTTAAAGCATTTGGAGTTTGCTTCACTATTTTTCAAGAGACAATTCATGTAATAGGTTTAAATTGGCCATGTTTGGTATTCACTTGGCCCTCATCTATTTTGTTCTGTCTGCATTCTGATAAAATAGCATGCTTGGAATTATGATTAGAGTGTTCATTCTTTCAGACATTTTCTTAATTGTTGGAATATGTCTGAGCTACTTGTATTTAAATTAAAATATTTCCATTTGTGATTTGGTGGAGCAGCCACTAGTTTACTGGGTGTTATTAAGACTGATTTCCACAGAACACCCTTTTTACTACCCATTGTTAATTACATATGCAGCTGGAAGGAAGAGTTTTGTATTGTACACTATTCATAGATTAAATTCTTGGTATAAATCAGATACAGCGAGATATTCAGAAGTTTTGTAGAATACTTAAAAAGGCTTTTTGTTGATGCTTAAAAATTGGGAAGAATTTTCTTAAAAAGATAATGGCAATCTTAAAGCTTAAATGACTTTTACTTTGCATACCTCAAGGTCTAGATGAGCAGCATACTTTATAACCATATTAAAGCAGTCATAAAATAATCCCAACTGGTTTCTTCTCTCCTACAAAGTCAGCAGCATAATAAAATAATCAGATTTCTTTAGATGTGTATTCAATACATAGCAAGCAAGATTTATTGCTGTAGTCTGGGTCAGATTCCGTTCTCAGCCATTCCACTGTTAGAATGAAAAAAAATCAACTGAAATCACTGCTTGATTGAATCACGTCCTCATTGAATTTGGGTTTTATTTCAAGAGATTTACTCCAGATTTATACTGCACTGCTGAAACAGTTTGTTTATTAACACAAAAAAAAAAAAAACCAGATTGAATTTGAGGAGTGTTTTCATGTTTATCTGTTGTCCTTTGCAATTCATTTGAGGTGTAGCAACGTGGGCTGGACAGATATTCACATTTTTCTCCATCCTGAACCATGTAACACTGATTTAAATGTATTCTGACGTGTTGAAACTTTGCTATTTTGTGTAATGGACAGCCCATGATTTCCTAGTTGAGACTACAGTGCTGTCTATAATAACAAAGTAATGCACAGATATATCTGTCTGCAGGTTGAGTATACCATTTTAGCAGTTTATTGTTCTCTTGATACTTCTGAACAGCATTTACATCAGTGGGCGCTGTGGATAGTTATCCAAGGGAGAGTAAACACCTATGTGGTGTAATGTCAAAGCAATATTAAGATGCTATTGCAAGGGCAAGTGAAGTAGAGTGAGAATGGATCTGACTCTCAAGACAGAAATTCTAAGCCTGTTTTTACATGATGGCCCCAATGACTACTGAACAGATTATTCAAGAATTCTGGTCCTCTTGCTCAGCTGGGCAGAATGCAAAGCAAGAGGAAGTCTTCCTACTTTCTGCAACATCGTCTGAATGCATTTCAATGGGCTGAAGTGTCACTTGTGATTTATTGCCCATTTTTGTTCTTTTATGTATTATATTTGTCATTTTTTCAGTGACAGTTTCATCTATAAAACAGTATAGTTACAAGAAAATGTTAAGAGGATACAAGACTGCTGAGAGCTACTGTTTCCTTTTCTTCTTTTTTCTTTTACTTAGTATATTACAGAGTCAAATGTCAGGCTTTCTGTTTTTAAGACATTGCAGCCAAAGCATTGAGGATTTTAGATATAAGTACATTTTCCACAGAGCACCTGAAGCAGGGCTGAAGTTAAATAGACAAAGATGGTGTAAAAACGATGCTGCTAATAATTCGCGCATGCTGAAATAAGCCATAATACAAGCGTTTTCCAGCTGTAGACAATAGATAACCTGAGCTGATTAGATGAATTATCAATGTGATTCTGTTAGTGATATTAAGTGCTCCAGCTCATGTTTTACAGTAATAATTTCTACAAAGTTTTCTTTCAATTAGCAGTCTTAGTGTTGAATGTGTTCAAGTCATTATAGAAGAGTCAGAGGCTCTTCTAGTCAGGGGTGCAGGATCTTTTCCCATTCAGCTGCTCTTATTCTGTACAGATTGGGTTAGGGACAGCAAGACCTTTTCAACTCTCCTGTATAAATAGGCAAGCAGGGAGAATAAGCTTCAGAGGGTCATGCCAGCAGTTCTGCTCTGGCTGTTGATGCTTATGGTTGGCCAAGGAAGAATGGATTCATCAGCTACCCTGGCAGTGTATTGCCAGAGCCAGTGGTGTTACAGATGTGGGACAGAAACAGCTGTGAGAAGGTCTTATGACCTAGAAGAAAATATAAATCTTTCCCTACCCCTTAGGAAGGACAGGTAGGCCAATTAGGTATGTTTTGCACTGTAGAAATTGTCATTTATTCAGGAATTTAAAAATTGATTGCCACAGAGTTAACATTCAGTCATTACAGAAGCTGTGTTACATCCCTCAAGTACACAATCAAAATGGAAACTTGAGTGTTCCAGTCTATAGCTGAGAGAAGAATGTGATTCCAGGTGTCAGTGTCAAATATGAAGAGGGTGAAACAAAATTTAATTTAAGCCACTAAAGATGAGTCTCTTAATTCTGTCTTGAAAAATATCTATTTGCACAGTAATGTGTAATCTTAATATGATGATATCTGTGAGGCAGTTTGAAACTGGATTATCAGCGAGGCACTTTCCTTAATCTCATTACAGAGAATGGAAATATAAAACCTAGTCATGAAAATAACACTAAGAAAGAACTGACCATGATAAATTTTAAAACAAACTGAAGAAATCTCTGCCATCTCTGTAAGCGGTCTGTGTCACATCTAATCCAAAAAATTTCAACATGAGCAATCTCCAGAGAAGCAGAAAATAGAAAACAAAGCAAAAATACCAGTAGGTAATTTTTAGAACATGGTTGTATGTCATATGGTGTGTTATTTCATTTCTGTACAAAAAAATGTCTCTGATTTTTACATTCAAAGCAGAACATGTTTTGCATGTACCACAATGAAAAATTAAGGAGAGACAAGGGAAAAAAGAAAAACTCAGAGATATAATTAGTAACTGAGAAAACCTGTGAATTTCAATGTTTCCCATCTGTAGTTATTGACTGTATTCATAAAATGCTAAGCGATTAGAATTTTAATTTGAAAGAAAATGTGAGACCAGTTCTGGGTAAAATAACCTGCAGTTCTTAAGAACTGCAATCTGGTGTTTGAATGACTGGAGAGTTTAGTAAATGTGTAATCTAATATTACATGGAGTACCTCTGTACTAATGTGTAGGTGAACATTAAAATGTGTGATGGTTAAATAGAACAGTACAGCAAAGAGGAGAGTAATGCTGTTGATTTTAATCAAAAGTCATAGAACATACTGTCTTTGGCAAAATAATATTTCAGCAACTCACCTTAGATTCCATGAAATAACTGAAGTCTTAACATCTAAGGTGCATTTGTCTGCTTGGAGTAATAATTCTATACTATCCAAGCCATATTGAAAGGTTTTTAATACTTGCTTCTCCAGATATTATATTGAAAATGTTCTTTTCTGCAGTAACGAGAGTTTGACTGCAAGGACTGATGATTTTAGAGCTCTGGGAAAGGCATTCAAGTATATGTGTGGATTTTCAAGCCTTTATTTTTCCAAAACTTTGAACTTTCTTTTCTTTATCTTCATCTGATTTTTTTGTTATTGCTGACCGCTAAGTTTTTGTGTAAATAGAACACACATGCAAATGAAAGTTGGGTCACAGTTTTGCATAGAAGTGAGTCGAAACTGCTGTCTCACTTGATTTCAGGCTGACAAGAGGGGGGAAACACGGTAGTTTTAGATTCTGTTTCATCTTTTGAGTTCACATTGGAAACACAAAGAGAAACTTAAGGAAAATGCTAAATTGTCATCAGTCGGAAGCAAAGTAAGTATTCATGAAACCTTTTTGAAGACAAATGGCTATGTTTTGCACTTTTCAGTATGCTGTCATTAAATTAGACAGCTTCTGGTTACAAGTAAATGTGTTGATAATTAAAAGGGATATGAAAAGAATTGATGAGAGACATGGCTACTTAAGGCATTCTTAATCAAACAGGACAGATGGAGAATTTTCTGTAATCTCTAAAACCTGCAGGAAATATATGAAAAATGAAATGTAAATCAGTGATAAACATTCAGAGGAGGCCTAGTCAGTTCTTGTGCCTGTACTGGAATCTTGACTCATGTAACATTACTTCAGATTTAACAGATTTTGTATTGACAATACTGTAAATGCTTCTGAAATAGGAAAAAAAAAAGTATTGCTACATTGTATTGGTGCAAAGACAGATTTAGATTTCTGTGGAATTATTTTTCCTTTCTTTTGCTGATTCTCCTTTCCAGTTCCTCTAGCTAACCTTCCTGCCCCAAAACAACATTCACTCTGGAAATTATTTTTTAAAAGATTTATGTCTATTTTCCTACTTTCTCTCTATATTTCACAAATATATTTTTGCTTTTTTGTCTGCATCGTTGTATGTATAATTCCATTTATCTATCTTTGAGTAGAATGAGGCACATTATTGTTGTGTTTTAAGCCCAGCTGGTAATGAAGCAACACTCAGCCCCTTTCTTACCCCACACGTTCCCAACCTCCCATGGGATCATGCAGGCCTCAGTGAGATGGGAGGAAAAAAGATAAGCAAGGAACTTGGGGATTGAGACAAGAGCAAGGAGATCTTGCTCGCCAGTTATGGTTCTGGGCAAAACAGACTCAATTACTCAATTTAGGGAAAAAAAAATAAGAAAAGTTTAATCTACTACCAACTGGAAACAAGACAGAAATCAAAACCAGAGCAGGATTATGAGAAAAATACAGACGGTACTTTAAGATCTCCTTCCCCCGCCCCTCCCTTCTTCCCAGCCTCAGCTCCATGCTGCCAATATCTCTACCTCCTCCCCTCTCATCAGTGCAGGGAGCAGGGAATGGGGGTTGCAGTCAGTCAACTCACAGATGGTCTCTGCTGCCCCTTCCCTTGCACAGGGTATAGTCCTTAATGAACCTCTCCAGCATGTGTCCTTCCGGAGGGCTGCAGCTCCTCACAGCTTCCTCCAGCTCGAGTCTCCTCCATGGCAGCAGAACTCTAGCCACATTCTGCTCTGCCACTGCCTCCCCACAGAGTCATGGCCACTCTGGACACAGGCACCTCCTCTGCCATGGGGACCTCCTCCAGCTGCCAGCAGACCTCAGCTCCAGCGTTGCCCTGTCCAGCTGTTGCAAGGGAACAGCTGCCATCACCACAGGATACATGGACAGGAGTCTCTGCTCCAGCACACCTCCTCTCCTTCCTCACTGATCTTGGGGACACAGGGTCATTTATCTCTCATCTTACTCCTTCCACCACCTCCAGCCTCTCCTCTTCCAGCTTCTCCTCCTCAAAAAGTGTTTGCAGAGGTACATAATAGGCTCAGCCCCAGAGCTGGATCCAGCTTAGAGCTGGGAAAAGTTTCAGTCAACTTCTTACAGAAGCCACCACTACAGCCTCTCCCCCATTACTAGAAACAGTTGTTATTCATTATGAGACCTACATATAGGCAGTTAACTTGATGCAAGTATGTGCTCATTGCTCCTCATACAACCTTCCTGATGAGAAGTTTGCATCCAGTGAAGTCGTATTGACCTTTGTTGTGTTTGACTACCTAGAGAACAGTTTAGTGAAGAATTCCAGTTTCTCCTTTCTGTAGTAGTCAGGAGAATTTTATCTTATATTTTAATGGTGGGGTCTGTTTTTCAAATATGCTGCAGTAACTCTTCCTTTTTTTGACATAGAGGTCTGTGATGTGCACCATTGTGGCTGCTTCTTTGGCCACACAGAGTGAATACTTGCAAATATGTAACCAGACTTTTTTCTTCGTAAAATAGACTGAAGTCTGGAGATACACCATGACTGTATATTCTGTACTTGTTATTAATTTCTAGTTGTGGTGTAGCTGTTGAGCATGCTTTAAGCAGCCCTTAGTGATCTCAGTGCTATTAAAGTGAAAGGATTTACACTTACTTTCTTCCAGTCTGAGTGAGGTTCTCGAGTGCCCACTGAAGAGGAAAATTTTAATGAGTTTTAATTATTTAAATTTCCTTGATTAAGAGAAAAGGAAAACCAAGAGCTAGCAGAGAGGTTGATGATTTTGTTGCAAAGAAAAAAATGAGCTGTTTATCAAGGCTTGCCTGCTTGTTTTCCTGTAAGTCTTTTTTTTAAAAAACACAGTCTCCAGGAAAAAAACCCAGTATAAGGAGCCTGGATTAAAATCCTGTGAAAAAATAGATTTTGATGAGATGAAAAGATAAGTGTCAAACTGGGAGCTTTATTTGTTTTAGGCGTGTTTTGTAAAGAATTTTATTATTCCTGACAGCCAGAAACACAGATGTTTAACAAAAAAAGTCTCTTTACTCACATGCACCAACATGAATCATCCACCAGTGAGAGACACAGTTAATTTGATAGTCAGTTACATGAGTCATATTCGTCAGCAAAGTAGTCTTTTGCATTTCTTTTCATGCAGTTGTTTGTCGCTTATATTTAGATTTTCATAAAGAATATCACAAACAAAATTAATAATTCATAATTATTGTTACACAGTGGAGCCTTATTTTGATAGTCCCTTTTTAGCACAGATTTTTTAACAAGGCTGATTTTCCCTGCATTTAAAAAACACCAAATAAACTAGATACTAAATCAGCATGGATGTCTTATGGAAGTACCAAACTGGTTTTTTAGGAAAAGAAGATCAGTACACAGTAATATGTATTGTACAAATGATCATAAATTACAGAAAAGATAATCTTCTGCCAAAATGTAAGCACTGTTTGCCCTCTTACCCAGACACTGAAAAAGTAGTTTTGGTGAGTGCTAACATGTCATAGGAGGGAAAATCAGGAAACATCAATTTCAACACTTAAATGGCTCCTGTGCTTAGCAAAACGGATAGAAAACGTAATCCCTACCCCGTGGAAAAAGCAGTTTATACATAAGCATTTCCAAAAGAAGACAGGAACAGAAAAGGAAAAATATTGTAAAAAGAGAAGTAAAGCAGACCTTACTCAGACATTTATAAAACTAATATATTCAAGGCAAAGAGTAGAGAGAGAAAAATAATAATAAAAAAAAAACTGATCAAAACTACCTTCTGTCTGAAATTATACCCTGTCCAACAATACCTCATAACTTCTACCATATGGACAAAAAAGCAGTTCAGTTTTGAAGGAGAACTAGGAACAGTGATTTGAAAGCTAACAGTAAGGAAGGGGAGGGAGAAGTTTCTCCCTTAGCTGGAGTTCTACCAGGAGTAATAAACCAAAAATTTTGTTAGCAGAATTCATGCTGGCTAGCAGATGAGAACTGAATGCCAGTCACTTACAGTATAAACAGAATAACCAGGGTGGTAATTCATTTCATCTACAAATCTCTATGTGTTTTGGGTCTTCTCCAAAACAGTCACAAATCCTGGCATCTGGAACAAGCTTGAAACTCAAATAAAAAGGATGTTGGACTGGCTTGTCTTTTCATAACACCAGTAATGCTGCTACAGACTTAAAAATGAAGGTACAGTTTTCTGTAGTCATGAGGGAGATGGGGTGGAAATGCTGGAGTGACGTCTGGTGGTAACTGGACATTTTGCACTAATGCCCCATTTGGGTGTATTTTGCAGCCAGTGATACAGAATTAGGATCTCTCTTGATCATTTGACATGTATAAGAAGGACTTACCTCTGTGGAGCACCTCTTTACATACCAGTAGCACAGACGTATTTGTGTACTTTCTTATTTTGTTATACTGTATTTTATCCCAGCCTTTTACTTTTAACACCTCTGCTTTTCCTACCTTTATGTTTATGAACCTTTATGTTACTTCCTTCCTTGAGGCACTGTAAGCAGTGTCAACCATAAAAACATTGCTCTGCCCTCAAATGGCTCCTCAAGATCTGTTTCTACTGTGCTGCTAAGTGGAAGTGCTGAGTGAGATCAGCTAGCTAAAAGAGGAGGAAGGATAGAAATGTTCATTTATTTGGGTATTGTAAATGCATTTTCTTAGGGATATTTGCCTCTCATTCCCATGGGATTGCCACACCTGCCTGTTACAGCCCAGCTCAGCTGTACATGCTTTTAGTGGCAAAGATTGCTTAGCAGAGTGATTCCACTGTTCTTAGCACAATGGAGCTTCCAATCTGATTTAAAGCTGCTAGATCCTAGTATCATACAAATAATAGTACTAGTGATAGTAGCCTTTGTAATTTGTGTTATCCTTGGAGAGCATGGACAGAATCTTTAAAGCCAAAGTCTCTGATCTTTTCAGTCTTCTTACTTTGTGGCAGGGACAGTGGGATCTTAGTGATGTGTATTCTAAGGAAGCATCACACCTCTCTACCTCTGCTCTGCATTGTAGCATTTTACATGATTTCTGCCACCTAATCACAGTGCAACTGTCTCACACTGAGATATAATGTTTCATTTTCCTCACACTGTGAAATTAGTTAAAAGTAGATTCTGAAATGTGATAATTGAATCACACTGCCTGCATAAAAAAATCATGGGCTAGTTACCAACAAAAGTTAGTCTCAAGTTTGGCTGGAAACTTGGACCAGGCTAACTGTATTATTGCCTTAAAGTCAGCCATTACATCAGTCACTGAACACCTGTGAATGAAGTACAGTTGGAAAGGCTTGCAAGTGATTTACCTTTTGAGAGCCTGAAGCTGCAGAAAAGAAGTAAAAAAGGCAGCAGCTATGATCAGCCTTGAGTGGGAGAAATAAAATGTCTAGTATGTCTAGTAAGATGACCAGTCTAGATAATTAAAGGATATTCATCACCTCAAATAGAAGAAATGTCTGGATTTCTTAAAGATCACCTTACATGAAAGAACCTATAGCTAGTTTTTGGTACCAACAACTCTTGAGACAGGATTATATTTGCTGTTCACTCTTTTCTATAGAATGATCAGTCATTTCTAACTAGGTTTTTTTTTTTTTTAAGGGACTAATAAACATTGAAAAGCAAGTCCAAATATTATTCATTTACTGAAAGAGAATGAGTTTTTGTTTACTGAAGAGCATTTTCATTGGCTTTGATAAGTAAGATAACTCTTGCATGTGAGTTAAAACAACAGTATTTTGCTTGGCTAATTCATTCAGCGAATATTCTTAGCTTCCATTTTAATGAGAAATAGTTCTGCTCAAACTTTTCAATCCATAAACTACCTACACATAATTATTTTTATGAAGATTTTAGGATTGATAATAACACAGCACTTGTGCCTTAGAAAGGAAAGGGAAATGTTTGACTTAAGGAAGGGGCAGAACCATTTTCCAAAAAGTAAAATTATTCCTATAATACTAATACCAGACCTGTATATCTCTGGTGAGAACTATAAATTCTTCAAAACAAGAGGATTTTTTTTTCTGTATTCTTCTAACTCTTGGTATAGAAATTTCACTGTGTGAAGTAACTTAAGAATTCACAGTATAGCAGACACTAAATATTGTTGAATAGAATATAATTCAGTTTTCCATTTGAAGAGTAGGTAAAATGTGTAGAAAAGTCTGAGTAATCACTAAACTTTAGAGAAGGAAATTTGAATATTAAGAAAAAGTTAATGGAATAGGTGTGAGAGTCAAAAATAAGTGAAGTAAAATCTTTATGTGTTTCATGGATACTAGTTAAAAATATTAGCGCTTAGTCTTGTGAAGTATTGAACAAAATGAGACCTGTGAGGGAAAGTTTTAAGTCAGGCCAGTTGAATGCCATTTTATAAAAGTGAAGAAAAAATAGCTATTTTGCATTTTAAATGGTGTTGTAGGGAAAGCCACAAAAAATGAGCAAAAAATAAGTAAAAGAGAAATTTAAATAACTGAGATTAATTAGAAGAACAAACAACTAATGGTATGGAACCAAACAATGTTACCATCTTCCACTTTATTCAATGGAGGGAGCCTGTGGAAATATTTTGCTGCATTTTCTGGCACTTTGGGCCTTATCTCTGTTTTTCACTTCCATCAGGAAGCACTCTAGTTTGTTCACATTCAGTAAGGACCTTCCAAAGTCAGCTCCTTAATCCATTTTAAACTGGCAGGAAAGGTCTCCTTGATTCTTCATTTTCTAAGCAGCTCACTTGAATTGTACTCTACTCACAGCTCTTCAGTGACCCATTGCCTTCTTAGAGGTGGACCCCAGTATATGTATCAGTTTGGCCTTGATTCTTCTAACTCCCCTAGCCCAGACAGTCTCAGTAGGAAGACAGAAGTGAGGTTATTATTCGGGGTTTCAAGCCAGGCTTCTGAATGCAAGGATTGAACCACAAACTTAAAAGTAAAACAAAGGAAAAAAAACCCCGAACAAGTCATTAAGTCCAGTGTAGTTAGGAAAATCTTATGGACTTAGCTCAGCTGTTGGCATCAATATGCTGTCCTGATGTTAAAAGCAGGTATTTTACTGGAGATAAAGAACTACACTAGATTTGTGGCTATATATTTTTAAAGGCTCTGGGATGATGAAGGAAATTAAAAATAACTATGTCAGACCAACTGGTAGAAACAACAATAATAAATAGAATGAATGCCAGGACTATAATATCATGATACAATAGTTTATAGTTAGCACTATTTCTGTAAAGAAAGATTATGTTTTCTGGTGAGGCCTCATCTGTAGTACTGTGTCCAGTTCTGGGCTCCTCAGCTCAAGAGCGACAGGGAACTTCTGGAGAGAATCCAGCGCAGGGCCATCAAGATGATCAGGGGACTGGAACATCTTTCATATGAGGAAACTGAGGCTGTTTAGTCTGGAGGAGATTGAGGGGAGATCTTATTAACATTTATAAATATCTAAATAGTGGGTGTCAGGAGGTTGGGACATCCCTTTTTTCTATTGTAGCTAGCAACAGGACAAGGGGTAATGGGATGAAGCTGGAACACAAAAAGTTTCACTTAAGAAAAAACTATTTGACTGTGAGGGTGAGGGAGCCCTGGCACAGGCTGCCCAGAGGGGTTGTGGAGTCTCCTTCCTTGGAGGTCTTCAAGACCCACCTGGACATGTTCCTGTGTGACCTGATCTAGGTGAAGCTGCTTCTGCAGGGGGATTGGACTAGATGATCTCTAAAGGTCCCTCCCAACCCCTACCATTCTATGATTCTATGATATTTCAGTCAAGTTTTTTAGGATGTCAGTACAGCAAAGAGAAACCACAGCATCATTTTTTTATATTTGCAATAGTAATTTTCCAAATCTCTCTTGAAAACATACAAACCAAACTAAAAGCATAAATTGACTTTGCATTTTATCAAATGGCAAAATGAATTTCAGAACCTCTGCCCCTAGCTGCTTCAGTCCCAGTCAGACACTGTTCACCTTTCTCTCCATGATGCCAGTGCAATTGCCTGTGTTGCTGTAGGTTAAAAGTCAGTTAAGAATTATAAAGCGGGAGACAAATATTACTCTGGATCAAAATCTACCTATCAGACAAAAAACAGAGAGAAGTAAGCTGCTAGCTTTTATTGTAGCTATTGAATGTGAAGGTTTCATATTATATACTGTACATTATCTCTATTGAGAAGAGAGCATTGAGGCAGCAGCTCTTGAGGATGATGGTAGCTGATGTGAGTTAGCAGAATTCGCACAGGACTGAAGAATTTCATCAGAACAGAAGCAAACTGAATAAAGAGGTAGTATCAACTCAAATTTCAGTCTTGATAAATGCTATGTAGTGTTCAGCGGATGTAAATTTTAACTCATAAAGGATTCAAAATTCAACACTGCACAAAGGAAAAGGATTCAGGTTTCCCTATAAGCAATGACGTGTTCAGTGTCCCCACTGGAATGTTAAGGGAGATAAAGAATGAGGTAGGACACAAGTGTTTTAAAACTCCATTGCAGAAAAACTGAGGTATGTTAAAGAAATAAACAGTATTAAGTAAAATTAAGAAAGTTAATGCAGGATTTTTAGTACTAAAAGATTCAAGGGATGCTTAAGAAAGGTGAAAGATGACTACCCTGGTTTTGACTGGGATACAATTAGTTTTTCTTCCTAGTAGCTGATAGAGTGTTGCATTTTGAATTTAGTCTAAGAACAATGTCAATAACACAGTGATGTTTTAGTTGTTCCTAAGTAGTGCTTATCTTAAGTGAAGAATTTTTCAGTTTCCTTTGCTCTGCTAGCAAGGAAATACAGAAGAAGCTGGGAAGGAGCATGGCCAGGACAGCTGACCTCAGCTAGCCAAAGGGCTATTCCATACCACAGAATGTCATGCTCAGTACATAAACTGAGGGTAGATGACTGGGGGGGCTCCATTGGTGGGTTTATCTCTACCTAAGATTAGGGATTTCTTTTTTTTTATTCTCTTCTTCAGACTATGGGCAGGAGGAGGAGTGAGAAACCACCTGAATGATGCTTAGTTGCCAGCTGGAATTAAACCATGACAGTGCCAAATTTGTTTCGTTTGCCCAAGTGGATTTTGGAAGCCACTAACACCTAGAAAGGAGCAATATCCTGTCAAGGGATGAATGAGATGCTGAATGCTAAAGGAGATTTGACATAATGCCAACATTTGGGTTTTTATAATGATTAATCATCAGAGTTTTAGAAGTCATGTCAAGCATCATGTTTCCAGTTTAAGACAATCTCTGAGTCAGGCTGAGTCCATTGTAGTGGGAAGCTTTATTTTTTATTTTTTTTTTTTCAGGATGGCACTGTGCACACTTTTCTTAGACAATTTGAGATGATCCCTCAATTGAGTAATTAATAAATGATGCAATATAGGAGTGTCCTGATGTTTGGCTCGGTATCTCTTCTCGCACAGGCTTTCTTTGGAAAATTTGCAATAGTGGTTAATTCCCCAGCTTGTCCATGACTCCCAGGAGGGTAATGCTTTGTATCATTGAAGGCATTTCATGAAAATTGCACTCCATGATACACAAAAAATATGCATGCTCTGAATACAAAGTTGCTACTACCACCCCTGCATAGAGCAAGTCTAGCAAATTGCACTGAAGTGAGGACACTGTGCTGTCAGGGAGAGACATGACATTGAGATAAATACATTGGACAGTTGAGAGTTCAATGTGAAAATGTGGCAAGGCTGCCTTCATCATAAGACAGAATTTGATTTTAAAAAGGGAGTACTGATGAGTGTTCCAGGAGGGTGAGGTAGCCTAAAGGAGGTAACAAAGAATAGACTTTGGAAGGAACCAGTCTTAGAAATTACATCTAAAAAGGTACTGCTTGTTATTGACTTTGCATTCTTCCGTGTTTGGGTTTTAGATTTAAAAGAGGACTGTGAAGTCCTTATTATGTCTTTCCATTTACATCATGCTTGACCTGTTCGCCAAGGTCAACTCAACAGCTGCCTTTTGCACGAAGATACTCTAGATGTCTTCTAAATATCTCCCACACTTGTGAGCGCCACCCAGATTATAGCAATGTAGACTTTGACAAAATGATTTATATGTGACACAAGGAAAACAAAAATAGAACTGTTTATGATAGAACTTTATGCATCTGCATGGAAGACAATGTAAAGTCTGTTACCTTTACTCATACAAAATAAGAATTTTAGTAATTGGAGTTGTATCATTAGCAGCACAATGTCTGTCTGTTGGAAGACAGCACAATGTCTGGGGTTGGAAGGGACCTTTAGAGATCATCTAGTCCAACCCCCCTGCAGAAGCAGGGTCACCTAGATCAGGTCACTGCTCCGTCACCCTCACGGTGAAATAGTTTTTTCTTATGTTTTAGTGGAACTTTTTGTGTTCCAGCTTCATCCCATTACCCCTTGTCCTGTTGCTAGCTACTATAGAAAAAAGGGATGTCTCAACCTCCTGACACCCACCATTTAGATATTTATAAATGTTAATAAGATCACCCTTCAATCTCCTCTTCTCCAGACTAAACAGTGGGACTGGGCACAGAGACAGACCATAGATCACCTTCTCCAGCTTCACACTCACTCAAAGTACCATGGCCAGAATTTTCCAAAGAACCTGGTTCCTGCACTTAGCTCTAGATATATTTTGATTAAAGATTATCACTTTTTCTGGCAGCAATAGGGATTGCCAGGTTTACCTGACATTTTTCTATTAAGGAGTTTTGAAGATATTAGCCAAAAATATAACTGTGAGCACTCAGAAGTACTCGCCATCTTAGAATATTCTGGTTACAACCGAGAAGAAACAGTGGAAATTTTTATTGTACTTCTCAGAAAATATCTCTGCATGTAAATTAATCACTGATTTACTTTCTTTCCAAAAAAACAAAGTGAAGAAACAAGTGAAATATAACTGATGTTTCAAAATCCCTTGTGCAACCCAGACAGTGAATGTGGTCTTAAAATATTACACTGACCAGTGTTTACTCTTCTTTCTCCCTTCCCAAAAAAGCTATAGCAGGAAAGTAATCCATAAATCCCTGTGTCCACTTTATGGCATGGTGCCTCAAGTGATGAATGCTGTCACGTGTTGCTTTTTTTTTTTTAAAAAAAAAAGGAAGTCTGTAAAAAAAATAAAATTCAGTTTAGTGAATTGAATACTGCTTCCTTAACATTTTTCATCCTGAACTCATTTAGTAGAGGAAATGGATATTTCATCAGACGTGGATTTGACGTTCCATCACATTATACAGTAAACAGTACAAATGATGTTATTTTTTTTAAATGGAGAAGCTGGAAGAGCTAAGACAGTAGCTGCTGTAAGGCACTGGTTATCTCATTTAAACAGATATTAAATGTGGGTGCCAGTGGTGTGATCATCAGCTGCTTCCCACTTTGCGAATAAATTGCTTAGAAGGAGTCTTTTTGCCTACCAGATGTGACCTAGATTTAGATTTCCAAAGGCAAAAAAAAAAAAGAAGTCTATTGTGTTAAAAAACAATTGCGGGTAAAATGCATGGTAAATGAGCTTATCTCACTTTTCCAGGTGTTTAAGCTAATATGTTATGGAATTACAGCTTCATTTATGAAAAATAATTGAGGAAAATGTTCCAGCAAATCAAATTTGGATAAAGCCTTAGGATAGTTATTGTGTTGTTAACAAGTTTCTAATGGCAGAAAGAAAAAAGAAGCCAGCACAGATAATAAAAAATATAGAAATTTGTGAATCTCTGAAGAAGCTCCTATAAAAGGGTCAGGGCAGATAGTTGGTATCCCACCTGTGTTGCAGTCTTGCAGATGTTATGAAAAAATATGAAGAATTGTATTTCTGTCAATGCATGTGAAAACAGGATTTTTTTAAAGATCAAGCACTCATCTTGGATAAGTTTTTAAAGATCAAGCACTGGCCCTCGATAAGACTGATGACATTGGTAGGTTAAGTGTATGACCATCAAAAGAATAACATCTTTATTCTTATTTTCTCTCCTCTTTTCCTTTCACTGATTCCATAGGGGCTGCCACTCGAAAACCAGACCCAGAGCCTGAGAAACAGACTGACCATACTGTTAAAATTGCTGGAGTCATTGCAGGCATTTTGCTGTTCGTCATTCTATTTCTGGGGATCGTGCTGGTAATGAAGAAAAGGTGAGCAATTAGTAAATGTTTCATATGTATCATATCACAGCATCTCCTACAGCAGTTTTCAAGTTGATGTTGGCAAAGTATCCAGCCACCTTCATGCCCTTTGCCACAGAGTTGGGAAGTATTGCTCCCTCCCACCCCTAAAGCTTTGTTGGGTTTTTATAAAGCCACAGTATCTGTTTAATCCCACAGCATTTTGTGTGAATTAATGTTTGTAGCTTTGTTATAGAAGATAAATGGCTCGAGGTTAATGATTCTAGCAATTTATGCGTTAGTGCTGCATGATGGACTCTAATAGTAGAAGAGCATCTGTATCCTGAAAGTGTGTGTCTCCAGTCTGTTCAACAGGTCAGCTGAAAGTTAGATGTAGTTTTATTCTTGAATATAAAAGAAATCCTCAGTCAAACAGGAACTAGACCTAAGGTGATTTGTGCTGAGGAGGACTGTGCTGTTGTACACAAACTTCATTTGATGAAAACATATTAAAATGTTACAGTGGTGCTGTTTCTAGATGCCTGTTCAACACATGCACACATTAAGATTATTTTGCTTTTGAGTATAATTTGAAAAATATTACATTAGATATGTAAGGCTTTTAAACCTAGTTACTTTTCTCAGCGCTGTAAAAGGAAGTACAATAAAGGGAAATAGGTCTCATAGATAGAGAGGTGGTGTGGGTAAGAAAAAAGTATGTGTGATGATAGAAGCTATGTCCAGATTGAGAGGAATTAAATAGCAAATAGAGTTAAGTTTTTTGGGTTTATCCTGAATGATGTGAGATTTGCAGCTGTAGAGGTGGGACTGGGAATGTGTGAGAGCTGTATAAAGAGGCTGAGTCATGAATTCTCTTTCCACATCTGCCATAGTCTTCTTAGTGTCCCATAACCCCCCACCTCCTTGCCATTCACCCTGTATTATCCCCTTTTCTTCCTCTGAGAGCCTGATTTTGCTCATCCCAGGACTGTGTGATTTAATTGTATGTTAACTAGTCTGGCAGACTTGAGATGGTCCAAACTCCTAAGCTGCCTGAAATTCTTCCAGAATTTGAACAGTGGAGGTGCTCAGCTAAGGAGGTAGCTGCCTAACAATGCCTCAGGGCAGGCAACAGAAGTAGCTGCTTTTCAGTCTCCTTGAAGACAGCAGCAAGGCTATAAGTTAGAAGGGCTCTATGCAAAGAAGAGTGTTCTGTGGCCAGAACTGGGGGCTAAGTTATAACAGAAGATAGATAAAGCAGTCAGAAAGTGCTATACAGAAGAGACTGAGACTTAAGCCCCAGGGTAATGCTGGCTGAGGCAGTGAAATTGACCCAGTAACCAAACCTAAATAAAGTACAGTGTAGCTGAGTTAAAATCTGTTCTGACTCCTTCTTCCCACTTCTGATTTCTTTCATCATTCATACCTTCAATTTTAACAGTTGAACTCCCAAATTCCTCCCTAGGGCCAGACACAGCATTTGGCATGAGGGGAGGAAGACTTCTCACATTGCCTGGCCAGTCCTTCTTTGCACAATTCCTGACCAGCATTCATCACCCTCTTCCAGTTCTGAATCTCTCTTAAACATTTACACCACAAATAGAATATATTGACCTAAGAGACAGGTTCTTCTTAATCTTGAAATGAGAGCATTGGAAAACAATACAAATAGTTTCAGGGTGTCTGGCTAAATAGACGTTACACCAGCTCTTGCTTCATTCTCTGGGGAAAAGCTCTCTGATAATCTAATTGTTTGAGGCAGGAGAGCTCAAATCCTAACTGTTCACTTGTTAATGCAGAAGGATACTTGATTCTTTCTGTCGACCACAACACAGTAATTATTATTCATAATAATTCTGTTGTTAGAAGAAAATTGCATTATGTGAGCTTCTTTGGGGTTTGGATAAATCTGCTTGTGACAGTGATTAAACTATTGAAAGTATAAGTCCAGGAACTCTTTTACCAAATACACACAATTTCATTGTGTAATACAGAAAGAATGATGCCAATAGCTTAAACATATCCCAGAATGATGCTGCAGACTTAAACAAAAGAAACTGTGAAATGGGTTGAAGTGAATATTAAGAGTAAGAATGGTTCATCTGTGTAACTGGATGTGACTAGTTTTAATGAGAGTTTCAGGGGGCAGTTATATTTCGTCCCAGACCTCTAAAGCAGATGCTGTAGTATAGAAGGTCTTGCATACAATTACACTCATGACTTAAGCAAAAGATGAACCGATTATTCAATAGATTGTTATTGGTGCATTAATTCACTATGCTGCTGAGAGCCCCTGTGGTTTTCACCTTGGTTCAGTTACTATGTATACATTATGCATTTGAAGAAAATGTATAAATCATTCTACAAGCTCAGCATAACTGTAGTGTTTTTGCAGTTTTACAATACTTTAGGTGCTACTTCATGAAACAATCTTCTCAATCTAGTGTGTCATTCTGCTACTGCACTTGATCATTTTGTTTTATTTACTTTATCAGGAGTTTTACTGGAGTAAAGATCTGAAGGAAAAATAAAATGGCACCGTCTAATTCAGTGGCATCTTTTCACTGAAAACTACTTTCCTCTCTGCACTATTGTGTGCAGGCTCTCTGGGCTACAGTGCTAGGTTTCACTACACTGAGTCTATGTGCTCTGAAACTTCTCTTTCTAGGAGCTGGCTACAGCAATATCCCTGTCACATTCCACCATTCCAAGGCAAATCCCAAGGCATATACTGTCCAGTATTCATTCTTTCACAGAAATGAGAGCTTGTAGACTTGATCTCCTCATCTCACCAGTAGGATAAATTTACTCTGTCCCTGGGGCTTCACAGTGCTTAATTGACTTAGTTTCAAACCATTTCTTTGCATTGTCAAGAGATTTGGAAAGCAATTTTTCTGTACATGATAACTGTGGCTTTGTCCAACATATTCTTTTAATAGCCACCTCATTTTATCCAGCAACCATTCTTGGCTTGCTTGGTGCAGGATACCACATCTTTTCCCAGATCAAACTCTTTAACTCTTAATACAGTAGCCAAGTGTTTTTAGTGTGGCACAGACTTATTTTGGATATGGTCACAGTCAAAGCAGAAGGTAGACAAGTTCTGCAAATGTCCATATTCATTAGGCATCATTATTGCCTATGGGATGAAGCTGGAACACAAAAACATAACATACTTAAACATAAGAAAAAACTATTTCACTATGAGGGTGACGGAGCAGTGGAACAGGCTGCCCAGAGGGGTTGTGGAGGCTTCCTCCTTGGAGGTCTTCAAGACCCACCTGGACATGTTCCTATGTGACCTGATCTAGGTGAACCTGCTTCTGCAGGGAAGTTGGACTAGATGATCTCTAAAGGTCCCTTCCAACCCTAACATTCTATGATTAATTTCACCAAATGGTGGTCTTCTGAAGCAGTTATATTATAAACTGAGTAACACAAAGATTAGGTAGCCTGACTATTCCATGTATAGTGTGAAGTCACCAGCGAGGGTAGGAACATCACGGACATTAAAATGTCTTCTATGTCTTTGACTAAAGTAAACCAGATTTGTATGTTTGTCACCTGAGTTGGGGGAAGACTGTTCGTACTTTCCTGTTTTCCTCTCCACTTGATTGCTCAGGTTTCTTCATCTATTCTTTTCTATCTTTATCTGTTCAACCACATTCCTGCATTAAGATGGTTTGTAATGTACGCTAGAAACCTGCAAGCTATTTGTAATACCAGTATAGTCATATCAATGAGATGATTCTTCTCAGTGAAGTCAGAATAATACCAGTAAGCTTTCCTCTACTCAGCTGTGTTCCGAATCTGTCACATAAAAGTTACCACACAGTCAGTGAAAACCAATACATGTGTTTTCACAATATTGGTCCACAATAAAGTAGATTTTGAATCTGATCCTGAATATTAAATCTCAGGCATGGCCCCTTGATCTCTGACAGTCTTCAATATACCTGCATAGGGCTCTATAAAAAATAAAAATAAATAAATTAATACAGCAAGTAAGTTCACCTTTTGGTCAACTTAAAGTAGAGCAGTGAAAATGAGAGAACTGCTCCCACAACCTTTGGAAAAGCAATAACAATTAAATCAAGACAGAACAATAAGAACCTTACTCCTTTCTTCTTTTCTCTTTTCCTTTTTTTTTTTCCTTTTTGTCGTGGTTTGGCCCAGCTAGCACAGCAGCACCACAACAGTCTCTCGCTCGGTGCCCCCATTCACCCCCACCCTCGTTAGGATGGCGGAGGCCCCAGCGAAATGGGAGTAAAAAGATAAGCAAGATTATTGTGGATTAAGACAAGGGCAGGGAGGGTTTGCTGCCAGTCACGATTCTGGGCAAAACAGACTGCAGTACTCGACTTAGAGAGGAAAGTAGGAAAGTTTATTCTACAAGAAACAGAACGGAATAGAAGCCAAAAGGGAGTAGGATGATGAGCAAATTACAACCAGTACTTTAAGATCTCCCTCCCCTATCCCTCCTTTCTTCCCTGGCCCAGATCAGTGCTCCCCATATCTCTACCTCCTCCCCCCTCAACGGCTCAAGGGTGCAGGGAATGAAGGCTGTAAAAGTGCTTTACATTACCACTATACACAAAAACATGACATAATGTAACCTCTCAAATGGGCAGTGACTGAAGAGCCAATTATGGCAACAATCTTTGGGCCACTCTATGTAGCAGAAAAAGTCTTTTTGGTATAATAAAAGTATATATACCTTATGTAGGAAGTAAAAGGGAACTTGTCTGTATTTCTTAAAAAACAAAATCTTTTCAACTGTGAATGGTGCTTTTACATGTGGCCTGAGGACTTGCAAGTCTAAAACTTTCTGTTTATGTTCAGTTTTAATTTATTCTTTTTACCCTTTTCTTTCAGTGTCTGGTATTCATGAAAGTCAAAAGCCATAGTGCACGTTTTCAAGGACTTTCATATGGAAAATTTCACAACTGTAACAATATAAAAATAACTAAACCTTAGACTTTAAATTTTTCTCATAATTCACAAATTTTTAATGGTACGTTTGCACAAATTAAAGCTCCTGGATTTACAGCATTCTTTTTCATAAGGAGTAATTTATCTTTATAACATATTTGGCAGAAATCTGCATATAACTACGAGCAGTGCTTCACTGATTAATTGTATTTATTGTTGTTTCTCAAATTATTATACATCTTTTAGAAGTTTGAGAACATTCGTACTAATTACATTAAATCTCTGTCATGGCAACATATGGCAAGAAACAGAGTTGACAGTGTCATGAGATTCTAAATGAAAATGAGAAAATGAGTAATCCTGAAAAGAAGGGCAAGGGGAGATGTAACTGAGACTGAACCAGCAAACAGCTCCCTGATGACAGAGCAAGTACATTGATTTGCTTTGATAGGACCTGATCCTGAGCTCCTTATTGAAGGCAATGGTATATGTGCTGTTAGAAGTGTACAACTGTTTTGCAGCTTTCCCTTTTCTCTTAGATGTCTTCTAAAACTCAACTTTAACAGGTGTGAAATTTGCAGATGTGCCATATGATTAAATATTCAATATCTAGCCTCTTGTGTTTGAACAATACTGTTTGCATCAGAAAAATGGGAATAAAAAATGGGGAAATATTTCTAACGGCATCTTCACACAAAGAAGATGAGAGAGAAAATTTGATGAAAGCCTAGTTTTCAAAGGGATGCCTGAAGCATGTAGCTAGAGGCAACTTAATGTTAGTTATAGTCCTTTGCAAGGCCTGTTTACATGTTTCCTCTGTAGTCCAAGAGCTCTATGCATGTGCTGTAAAAATTACAAATGCCTACATGATTCCTTTCAGTCTTTCATCTTGCCAACATGTGAATGCTACTTGACATTACAGTCAGAGATGTTTCAAAATCTCCAGCCTCTTTTTAATTGCAGTCAATATATGGAATTAATTTAGGTTGGAACTTACCCCTCTTGGAAATTTGCAGTCCTGCATGTAGTGGGCGCATAACTTAGGGAGGGAGAGACATAAAGCAGAAGAGTGTAGCTGGAGGGCCTCTATACTTCATGCTCATGCAGAGCATGTCTGGGTGAAGGATCTGGCTGTGCAATAGGTGATGCAGGAAAGACTGACTGGGTCCATATTTGTCAAGGTGATGGTTCTGGATCTCCAAACTTTTTTCAATTTATATATATGTAGAAATAACAGGAATACAGGATCAATTCTTATTTTTTCCCTTGCCACATAGGAAAATATCTTTCTTTTATTTGCTTGGCAGGAAGTAACTTTTTCTTCAGAATTTAAATGCTTATTTAAAAAGCTAAGATGTTAAAAAAGCTGTGACCATTGAGTATTCCTTTCTGGAAATAAGTTATAGTCCTATCAGTGGCAGAACGGATTTTAAGTTAAAAAAGGAATATCCAAATGATCTACCTTGCTATGACAGGAAGAGCAGCTACTTAAAACATGTTTTGAAATTCTGCATTGTTAGAGTTCTAGCACCGTTTTAGAAGTTTCGTATCCTTATTCCTAATGCAGCTGAGCTGTAATCGGGGTGTTTTATCACTTTAATTGGGAGAATTTGTGTGTGTAGTGTATGCAGAGATAAATATACTTTAAATATATAACATTACTTCAGTAGTAGGTGTACTTCAAAATGGTTTAACAGTTGGAAATGCATTATATATTGTATTGCTTAACGTTTTATGGAATTGTATTGGATATGTCATCTGTCTGTTCCAGACATGTTGTATGATATGCTCAGATATGCATTCTTGCTACCTTTCATTTGTGTCACCAATTCTGGTCTCAGTTTCATCTTGATTTTTCATACATTAATATTTGGCTTTTCTTTCCTTCCATTTCATCTTTTCCACCACTGCCTAATCCTTCCACCATCATGGCAGAAGAAGCTATCACTCCTACACTTACTACCTGTAAGTAACTTCTTTGTCATCAGAGACACGCTTTCTGCCATGTTGCTCCATGCATAAGTAGTGAATGCTAATCTTGAAAGTTCCTGTGAAAAAAACAAACTTTGTAAAACTTTTACCAAGAGCAAAAAACCCATGGTCAATAATGTAATGAAATGAAATATTTAGCTTTATAACAGTTTCTTATGCCTCATACTATGCACTAGAGTCCTTTGAATATTGCTATGTAATGAATTTTCTTAATTGAAAAGCAATAGGTATAAATATGACTACTATGTCTATGAGAAATTTTCATGCCTCACTAACTATTTTTAGAATTTAATGAGTAGTTTCTTTCTCATTTGTTCTATTGAAAGAATAGCACTAGTTAGACATGTACAAGCATTTCCATTTGTGGCTGTGTACATATTACTGCTTTTTCATGAATAATGATCATGCGTAAGTGTCATGAGTTACCATTACTGGAGTGAATTTCAAAGGAAGGAGCACTAAAAAATGAGGGCAAGATGAGGTATAACTGTCACTAAGTAATAACTTTTCATTTTGATACAGTCCTTAGTAATACCGTTGTATGATTCTTTATTTATCCAAAGCTTTTGTTTCGTTCCCTGATGTCAGCAGGTGATGAATGAGAAGGGTTCTTCTAGGAATTTAGCAAATATCTTTCTGAGGCTATTTGCCTATTCTCACTTTCCAGGTATAAGGAGTACGTGATAGCTTTTGGATTAGTAAAATATTACGAGTCTTGCTTAGTTGCAAAATGAGATGCTTGTTTAGTCTTATTGGCCAGCAGCAAAAATCAGCTGTCTAGTATATTTCTGCATTCTTTAAAGCTCAGCTTTAGAAGTCATGGAAAACTAGGAGTTATTTTTATATAGTTACAGAAGGTGAGGTGTTACTTGCATGAAACAGACTGTCGTAGTAGTTTTCAGGCACAAATGGTAGTAGCATGCTTTTGAAAGGAACACATTTTGCTAATATTTTTATTTCAAACAATATTAAGTTTCTCATGTTCCATTTATTTGCTCTTCAAATAAAAAAAAAATAAAAAGAAATTCCATTAAAAAAAAAAAATAACATTCTTTTATAGAATTCATGGAAAAATTACTAAATGTTTTCTAGTTTGAAAACTTGGTAAACAGCACTGGGCTTCAAGTGAGTTAAAGCAGCTGAAATTTAAACCTCTTCATTGAAACTTCGTAAGCCTTCTGAATATATTGAAGTTGATCATTTACCTAGTAATTCAGGTTTCATATTACATTATTTGACAAGTTACATATAGTGCAAGTTTTTAAACTATTTTTTAAAGCACTGTATTAATGTGAAGGTCAGAAAAAATATCAGTTCCACATATCAGTACTTCAAAATTTGTTGCTGTTGCTGAGATGAAAACACTGTATTTTCCATGAAATAGGCCTTCCAAAAAAATTCATTTTGGGATCATTTAAATGTTGCATGTAAAATGTCAAGAGAATACACTATAGTAAGGTGTATGGTATGTTGTTGCTATAAGAAGCAAATACATTTAAATGAATATTTTTATTCATGTCTCAAAGTAAAAAAACAAAGTTGAAACAAATTAAACAGTAAATGAAATACTGCTTCATTATTCAAGGAAATGGAAATACATCTTTTTATCTCCTTTTCCACTGATGATGGAAAATAAGTGAATTGAAATGTTTTCATAAGGTTTTGTCCTCAGTTTTTCAATCATAAAGACTTTTAATAGGTGGAATAGGGCTTCCCTTGATTTTTTTGAATACTCTCACAGCGACTTGAATAAAAATTCACCTTTTTATTTAGTGTGACATAAATTCAGTAACTTGATAGATTGGGTACATTCACTCTTCCAAAAGAAATTCTGTGGTATCTTGACTTGGTATTGGTTTGCTCTCTGTCTGGCTAAAGAAAGGAAGTAAGAGGTCTGAAAAAAGCAAACGAGATCAGCCCTCAATGGGAGGAAATATTTTGGAACAAATTATCCACCTGTTTACGCACCATGCAATTTCACTGAAATTGATGGAAATCTTGGATGCAGAATTCATTACAGTTTTATTTTTAGATGAGGAAGTTGATATAGATTAAAAAATGTTCTATATTTTGAGAAACATAATTTGAAGTACTCTGCCATTGCTAATTTACCACTTCTATACTGAGTATCGTATTCAAATTTACTGATTAGTCATTGTAAATGCAAGCTGTAACATCCAAGCAAGCATCTATGCACTGAAATAGTTACTATTGTCCTGTGTGCTACTTTCCTTATGTGCTGTGGGCTCCTTTTCACTAATAGACTGCTATCTCTGCCACTTCTAGATCTATCCTAAAATAAAATTTAAAAAGAAAAAATTAGCAGATGCCTAGAGCTGCTGATGAATCATCAGAGGTGGACCTACAGCTGTGCATACTTGGCAGAGAATTATTTCCATTTTATCTCATGTTTACTAGTTAGCCAGTCAAGAAATGTTACAGAAAAGAAATTGAGTACTCCTATGGAGAATTACACTTCTTTTTAATGGGCTTAAGTGCCTCTACCAGCACCTTTCCTCCCACTCTTGCTTTCCTGAGAACTGGTGCATTTTTTACCTTTCACCTCAGTCAGGCAGCAGATTTTTTTTTTTTTTATTGTAATTTTTTGGTTGGTTGGTTGGTGTTTTTTTATCTCTGGTCGTAGTTAGTCCTGTATGAGTTCTTTTGGTTTTAAGATTAGAGCAAATTTAATAGAGCCTATTAACTCTGCAGCAGGTCTTTTGACTTTGCAATCGATTCCATGTGGGGAGAAAAAAAAAAAGAATTAAGATAGTATTGTTAGTGACACTTGTAATGACTGGTGTTCTCAGCATGGCAGCTGGTGCTGGCATGGCTGCTTTCTCCTTACATATTTTCTGATGGGCAAAACTCCTGCAACATTAGCCAGAGAAGGAAAAGTACATTAGTTGCTTATTGTGTAATTATGGTTAAATGAACTAGATGAGCCTTTTGTTCAGGTGACAAGTGCCACTGTGCTGACCAATGACCATTAACTTTTATACCTGAGATTTTATTTTGGGTAAAGATTCTGCCCTTGGAGAGTGCTAATCATTAGTAAAAAGTGAACATTCATGCAAATTAAAGCATCAGACAAACAAAATGAGCACTTGGACCACCTTAGTTTACTCAAGACACCTGACAGAGTGTTTCAAAAATTCAATTTGCTCCACATTCTGAGGCAAATAGTTACAGATTGTAGCTGTTATAACTTGTTTTCAAGAAAAAGCTTCATTACATTGCTATGAGTAGGACCTGTGCCCAATTAAAATACAAAGTTTCGAAAGTAACTTTTGATGTTGTCCCTCATTTTGAACTTGGTATCAAAATGGTATGTTCCGATTGTTGTTAAATACTTACCCACCAATATTGCTGCACAGCAGTCAGTTGCATAATATTATTCTATATTTATGCCTTTTCACAATTAATTTCAACTTGTGAAAAGGTGAATTAGGGAAATAGGAGACAGCTATTGCCCACTGTTCTTCTAAAATAGTAATCATATTGGGATCTTAATAGTATGAAGCCTGATGTTGTCTGTCCCAGCACTAATCATCTAGTTAGGTTGACACAGGACAGGATACGTTCTTTCTGTAGAAATCTCAATCCAGAAGCTTTTCTTGTTTGTCTGACTTGAGCTCAGGAGTCTGGGAACTTGTTCTCAGTTTGGTTATCTCTGTGTCTTTTGCTTCGCTAGCAGATTTTAAGTGCTGGCTTCTGGAGCTCTGTACAGAGACTTAATTTGTGACTCATTTCCCTTGTCCCATTGTGATTGACCTTGTACTTATGGCAGAACACAGAAGTTTAGCAGATTTGCAGAGTGACTGTACTAATCAGAGTCATAAAATTTAAAAAAAAAAAAAGTTTTTGAAACTCCAGGAAATACATACTCATCATGTCTAAAACTTCTGTAATAATTTGCAAATAGTGATGCTTTGAGTGCAGAGGTACGGTACCTGGCTTTCATGCAGAGATACAAAGTAGTCCTACACCTCATCATTTTTAAATAGCTGTCTATATAGTCGTCATTTCTTGTATCTTCTGATTCTTTTTTGGGTCTGATTGTATTGTTTTATAGCCAAGGCTTACATTTCTATTTCTCTGTAGAAAAAAATGTAAATAATCCTTAACTCTTAGACCATCAATAAGTAAATCCATTTGGTTATTTGTTTTTTTTCCTTCTATTTTACTAGGGCAGTGATGTGACTAATGAAACAGCTTTCTTGAAGTGCAACAGGGTTCATATCATTCATGTGGAGGAATAGCTCTGCTTATTTTTTCTGGGCATGTTTAGATACTCCAAGTTACTTGTCTAATATCTCCGTATAGGAAAGCTGTAGTAATTTCTGAACTTACCCAGACTTTTGAAAACCAAATTATCCCAGATGTGTTGGGTAAGACGCCATAATGTGTAATGTGATGCAAGTTTGGCTTTTCTAAAATAAATGGTACTGCAGAAAGAGTGAGGTGAAGTATCATAAGTGATCGATTGCTATGCTACTCACACAATCACATTCAGTTGTTGTCCTTGCTCCCTCAGTGTCAAGCGGTAAATTTGTAGATGAACGGGGATTTGGAGATTTTTCTGTCCTTAAAGGAGCAGTTTCAGTTTACGCTGCTTGTTTTGTGAAGGTACCAGACATTTAGTGTGGGAGCCAATGTAACTGTAGAAAAAATAAATGCTTATGCAGTCTAGAGACATTTTGGTTCTTTCCACATTAATAAAAGCTTTGTCTTGCTTTTCTAAACTGTTATACAGGGATTTGAATTGAATAGTGAGATTGCTTTTAGAAATTCTGAATTTTATATATTCTTGTCGTGTAAGCCTGAAAGCCTATCTGTATTAAATATAACACTGAGATATAATATATGCATTCATGAGGAGAAGAGAGGATAGGGACAGATATGTGTATTAAAGAAGTTACCTTTGTATTTGAATATTTGTATCGCTATGCCATTTGAGTCTTGTTCAGTTAATGTTACCAGTTTACCAGGTGGACTCTCTATAACATTGTGGACTGAATTACTTCCGCAGCCTGCTGACATTGTTTGTAGCTTCCTAAAAATTTGAGGTACTGACAAATCAGTCACGTTATAGTCACTTTAGGCACTGAGATTGTGCCATTATCTACCATCATTGTGGAATTTGATTTTTTTAAGAGGGTATAAGGTGAATCATTTTCATTCATTTTGTTTTAGACTTTTCCCTCAGGAAAAAAGGTGGAATTCATGTACTTACTCTGAAATTGTATTTCTGTATACATAGGTAGCTCAAAACTGACTTCACATTCTTTCATTTGAAATATCCAAATAGAAAGGACAGGTTTTCCCTAATTTAGTGTTACCATTTATTTTTCAAGAGGAGTAATGGCATTGGAAACTTATGTTCTCCAAACTCCAGACTTACCATTGTACTTTGTATGACTGTAAATGTGTAAATGGAAAGTAAGCTATACTGCATATTAAGACCAAAACTCACTTTAAAATTTATGTTGCTAAAGGCCTGCATTTTTTCTGAAAGACTGAGGTGTTAGTTTTCAAAATGGCTTAATGAAATGTTGAACTGATCAACAGATGTCTACAAAAAATGAGGCTACAAGGAATAAGGTGAATGTCGCATTGTATCTTTCCTGGACTCAAGGAGGACAAGCAGCAGAAAAATGCTTTAAGAGAAATGGGTAGAAGAAGTCATATGGTAAATCTAGCTTTCTTTGCTCCAGGAAACCCCAGGCTTAATCACTTCTGCGATACAGATAGGATCAGCTTTAACAAGGTGTTCATGTGTACTGAGTAACGTCAGCACAGGTCACTGAGGTGTTGTATTCATTAGTATTGCAATAACTCCTACTGACTGATTATATTTTTGTTTGAGCTTCTTATCTGTAATCTTTTCTCTGACCTCTGAATCCCATGGGAGATGCTTTGGCTGAAATAACCTTTGTTGAGCCTGTCTGCAGGGGTTATAGCCAGGTTAATGATAATCCACCTTAAGGTAGTATCTGTCAGTGTGCACTCTTAATTTCACAATGGAAATGTTCTAGTCTTAGCCCCTTTTCCTCCTTCTCCTTTTCATTTTCTTTCTTATCTACAATGTTCCTTTTGCTTCCTTAAAGCCTAGCCTGCCAGGTCTCTGAAGGGAAGGACAGGGGCTATTTCCTTTTTCTAGTGTCTAGCTGACTAAAATAATAATTTTCAAGTTTTATTTCTGTCATTTTTCTTGGTCATTGTTTTCCTGAAATAAATTACCAATCTCTGTCATGAGAGGATAGGAATCACACCTCAGTTGCTTTCTTCTGCAGCTCACCCTGACCCTCTGCCTCCACTTGTGAGACTCTGTGCAAAGATTCTATCTGATCAGGGTCCTTCCTAATTTCAGGGCAATAGCCCACATGCAAAACATAGCTAGGAAGATTGCATCAGCTGTGAAATTGAGCCTCACAAAAACTAATCTAGCAAGGTAACAGAGGAGTGGACTGTGCTGTGTGCCTACACATCCAGCAAGCCTGCCATTTCATCAACGCCAGGCACATTGTTGTAAAAGAAAATCTTTTACAAGACTTATCATAGATATTAGAATCCTGGCTCTGTTTAATTTGCAAGTGTGCAAGAAAGATTTTATTATTACTGCTGTTATTATTCATAATAGTATTATTATTCTTCTTATTATTAAACTATAGCTTTTAGTATAAGCTATGGAGAGAAATCAGTCTGACTATCAGAGAAGTCTTGCAAGTTGGAGCAGTTTTGTAGGATTTGTGTCATGAATTACCTGTTCTTGTGACTGCTGAGCTGGTGAACATAAATAAGCACATTTGTTTGTCTTTTTAGCAGCTGAAGATCAAGACCACTTCTGCATTATCTGAGATCCCACAGTGAGACATTGAACCAAATGGTTTCTAATTTGTACTCAGTTCACCTGCAAAGGGAGTCAGCTTCTCTCCTTTTTTCTTCATTCTCTCATTCCTCTGATCATGAAAACACAAGTTAGAGCTACCAGAAGCATCTCTCGCTTGTCTGAAGGAAAAGCAAATCAAAGCGTTGGCTAACCTGTGCATTCTACATCTGTGCAGGAATGAGAGGATCAGCTGATTTAGAACAATTATACCACTCCGCATCTCACTGCAAAGTGATAGTGTGTTTTCTTCCCGCATGGTGACATCACTAGCCAAAAATATATCTTCCAGTATAGATTCGGCCAACATGTTCATATTGCAGCTAGTGTTGGTGTGGGTAGGCTAGCTAGAGCTTAGTTTGCTTAAAGATGTGTATTGGATTGTCTTTTAGGTATAGTGAAATGTATTTTGTGGTTTACGGTCATACTGGGCATTGTCGATGGCAAAGTCACTTCAAATGGACTAGGTTCATGCCTTACAGTGTATTTTCAAAAGCAAATGAAACACTGAATACTTTGCATGTACTGAGAGTTTTAAGGTAAGATTGTGATGTTTATGATACATCATAGAATAAGACCCTGATCCTTAGCTGTAACATCCAGGTGTTACTAACAATAGAAATTTACTTGCATGTCAAGTCCTAATACAGGTTTCTAGCAAGAATGAGTTCATTTTTTTTTCTGAATACATTGCTGCAGTTTCAGATGCCTTTTTTTGGAACCCAAAGCACTGTAAATCTATTTTGAGATGGAATATTGTGCATTCATGGAAGTGTCTTGACTAGTTCTCTGTCTTAGAAAGCATTTTTTTCTAGCATTTTACTCCTTAGACCCTACTTTTATCTTCCTTCCAGCTTCTTTTTCAAGACTAATATGTGTGCCCAGCTCTTAAGCCTGCCTTCTTATTCTACCAACCATTTCCTTTTTCATCTGTTTTTCTTCTTCCTCTCCTCCTCCTTTTACTTTAGCCCCTTTTCTTTTCCCCTGAGATACTATATTGTCTGTTGTGTCCTGAAAAATATTTCCTTAAAATTCCTTTATTTTCATTCTCTATGCTCTGTGTTGTCTCCTGAGACTTAATGCAGGCTGCCTAGTCGTTTGTTCTTGCTCCACATCCTACCATCTCTCTTCTCACAATCTGTAGAAGGGAAGGAGAGGCATATCTGAGAAAATCAGAACATCTTTCTCTTATTCTGCAACCTTTATTTGTAATTATTTTTGTCCTTGATATTTACTAAAGGGGTATTGCTTAGAAATATTTCCTCTGTGGGATCATTTAATGTGGTAAAATTAAGGAAAGATTGAGTTACATGTCTACATGAGATTGTTTTTGCATTGGAGGTTGTTTATTTTTCTGAGAAAACAGCTAGATGTTTTTGTTTACTCATGTTTTCTTGTCTAAAAATTTATTTCACTATGGCTTTAAAAATATTCATCTCAAGGTTAAAACTTAGCATGCAATATTTTACATCCAAAAAAGAAAACATTTATCTTAAACGATTGAAAATGATGTCACTATGGAAGTTGCAATATAACATTAATTATAGGAAGTGTACTTCAACACCCACAGTAGTATGTATTTACTTATGTCAAAACAAGGTAATGCTTACTCTATTAAGAATAGCTTTTCATTTTATGATTGCCTGTTGTTCTTTGAATCATAACCTTCACTTGTTTCTTTAATTTAAGAGAAAAAGCCATTAAACATAGATACTTCCTGAAAGTATGTGCTGCATGAAAGCTTTAATTAAATCTACAAGTAAAGCTTTAAAAGAACAAGAATCAAATTAATTGCAACAAGGACCACGCATTTATTTCTGTGACAAGCCTTCGCATGGTAGAGAAAAGGCAATCTGCGTACCCTTATCTGAATTAGTAAACTCAATATCACTTTTCATTAGCATGGTAGGTCATTGCCATGCATCTTCAGTGTGACAATGTTTACATGTTAATGATCTCACAGAGTCTGTTCCAAACAGTTTGCAATAGTAGAAAGTTGTAAATCCATGAAGTGGAATAAACTGTCCTCTGCTTTCTGCATCATTGCTTCTTGTGAGTTGTCCTCTAGACTGAGCTTCATAATTAGGCAACAGTATAATTAAGGCAAATTCAGTAAATGCAAATAGGGCAAAAGGATTTATAGCTGATTATGGTTGTTACAGCATACCTGAAATAAATTAATTTCTAAGCATCATTATTAGTTGACTTTTCAATGACATGGAGTCTAGAAGTAGTAAGTATTGTTCACAAAATATGTTCAGGGCTTAGGCTGGTGAATATGAGTCCGTGGTGATGTATTCAGATTTACAAAGTGCTTCTATACTCATGAAAAAATCTCAGAAAGGTTCAGTAGAACATATTGCTTTAGTTGTTTGGTGTAGGATTGCTTTGTATTAGATGCAGTTTTTAAGATTATAAGTCTGTTTTCCCCCCACTGTACAATATGATGAAATCAGCATGCTCCCTAAAATTGTATCCTTAGAGAACATGTCACATTTACGTCTGGTAATTTGACTATACAGTGGAAAGCTTCACTGCTTTAAAATCTTGGAATGATACAGCCAACATCAATGAGTCAAACAAACTCAACATAACCAATTTGATTGCCTAAATTACCTAAATCAAGGGCCATGCTGATATCCTGTTATATGAATTCATTTAAGTGCCGAATGCCTTCAATTCCAGTTAACTTCAGCACCTTACAGGATCTGGCCCTGTCTTCGGATGTCTCAGCCCTTCCGTAACAAAAAGTGTATAACTGGCACTACAAGGCATGTACTCTGAGGTTCTGCCTGCCACAACCTTGGGAGTTGCTTTGCAGACAAAGAGTAATGGTTCTACTGTAGTTGCTCACCTAATATGCAAAGTGAGTTTAATTATATGCTGTCCTACCCTCTGCTACATATTTTTCCACTTGCTGGTGCTGGGTAAAATACCTGCTTTCTATGTGCAGAGGTTACTTAGTAAGTGTACAGTGCCCTTGGAAGCATTTACAGCTAATCTTGCCCTCAGCATGCATAATGTAGCTAAGTACTAATTAAAGGTTAAAGAGTAGGGATCCATCATTTCTCTGCCTGATGAATAGAGGAATGTTCTGTGTGGAGCCAGATGCTACTTTTGACCGGACAGTATTGCTGGGATGCTGCACAACCTAACTATGTGAGACTAAAATTAGAGAGACTCCAGATTTTCTTGCAGCGCAACACAGAACTAATAAATCACTGTCTTGTGTTGTGTAATGAATTAGGTGTTTTACTGTGTTTCATATGAATATGTAATGCTGCAAGGCAAACATGGGTAGAATGTAGATTTGATTTCATAAGGGATGTTTGTTTTTGTCCTACATACTGACTTCTGAAAATTATCTGTGGCCCGGTTATATATTTTACTATTAAAAACAAAGAGAGATACTGTTCTGGCAAGCCAATAAAGACACTACAAACATTATTGCCCTCTCTCAGATCCAAATAATAGCTGATTAAAGTGTATTTTGATTACCTTTAGATATTGCCATGTCTGCTGCCATGCAATGCAAGAGAAATTACCTGGTGAGTGATAAAGATAAAAGATTTGTGCATTCAGTGGAAGCCTGTCTTTGTAGGGCAACTTTTTCCCCACAATTGCCAAAGGTTTTATAGTTTTAATACTTCTGCAAAACCTTTCACACCAGAATGGACTATAAATTTGCCAGTCTTTGAAGTTATCCCCTTCAGAAAGCCTGGTGTTCACTTTTTTCCTGTAGGCTTCTTTCTGGTACAAACATCTAATAATAACAGTTGGTTTTTAAATAAGCTTCCAAACAGGTTACACAGAGAACATGAGAATCAAGACATTAATCTTTGGGGGCCACATTTTCCACATTTTTATTAAATTTTGATTGCTGTTAACTGCTGAAAAGCAGTAGTATCTGGGCTAGTGGAGCTCTGTTAATCAGAGAGGAGTACTTCATGCTTTCTTTATCATCAATTGGATTTGAGAAAAGTTGATCTTTGTGTTTCTAAATTGAAAGCCAGCACTGCCTGGAAAAATTTGTCATTGGAATATCAGTACCTGAAATTCAGTGATGGAGACATCACCAGCTAAGGTAGGATTGGCCACATATACCTGCAGAAACACATATTCTCTTGAGAGTAGCCATTGCAAAAGCACCAGGGGAGGTGTAAAGTGTTTCCTCTGACACTAGCTGCTTTGACACTTGAGTGGCTGCAGAGCTGTCTTCTTTCCCACAGTAGGAGTAATCAGCAACCAAGCTTTACTACTTGAACTTTTGTGCACAAGGATTACTATTTTGCCCTTCCCCCCAAAAAATCATTATTTAAAGCCCAGGTTCTGCAGTTAGTAGGTTCCTTGGATAAAAGCATGAAAACAGTGAAACAGAATAATACATAATTTAGCATGTCATGATTTTCAGAAATCCATAAATAAAATAAACAAGTTTACCATACCACTTAGATTATAATATTTGCTGCCTGATTAGAAGTCAGATAGCCATAGGGTGAAAATAAGATGGAAAAGGTCATATGATTAAATTAGCTGCATTCAGACAGGCACTACTTAGAAAACTTCTTTTGCTCTGATTAAAGAAGATCAACAGTAAGTCAAGCAAATAAGATCAACTTAGTGACTCTCAGAAAGGGAAATTAACCCTGACAATAAATAAAAGGTTACTGTCCACTAGGAGCACTCCAAGATACACTACTCTTGATTAATCATGTCTTTCAGTTTCAGCTAGGAACGGCATACAACTGCCGTTCTGATTATTTACAGAGGAATGCATATCTTTCATAGAGGATTCAAATATGAAAACTTATTTTCCTTTTCCTTTTAACCCACACTGCCTTTTAGTAACACAAGAAATGCTTAATGTGATCCTAGCACTCATCCTATAAATACCTTATCAAATTTGTCTCTGTTTTCATGTTTTCTTGAAAATGGATTCATCTAAGCAGTGCTCTTTTCCTCATCACTTAATCTTTTGTATGTGTTTCCAATCACTACATTATTGCCCGGTAGGATAAAAATACTGACAACAGGTTAATATTTTGCTCACGTAATTCTCCCTTTTTCACATTGGGTTTATTTTCCTTTTGTGGACATTCTTGGGAGCCTAGTTTTTCTAGGCTAATGTCTAATGATAATCTAAACTATATATATGTATATATACTGTAGCATAGGATTTTCACGATATATCTCTTGCATGGAGAATCTAGACTTTTATAGTCAAATTGTTTCCCTTTCTCCAAGTCTTTTAATATTGGTAAAGAAGTGCAGTGGTCCAAAAAGTTGTAAAACCCTATAAAAAGTCACTTAATGTTATTTTGGTACTTGTGAATTTACTGTAAATTAATAACTGCTCTTTCATTATCTGAGAGGCAAGAAATGCATATGAATTGGAATAACTAACCAGGAATGAAAACACAGCAGGAAAGATCACTGTCTTGGTTCATAATTGCTGATTAGTCACCAAAAGTTCAAAGATTGGCCAGTCTTCATCATCTCTGTATCTCATTAGCCTCTACAGTACCTGTGATCTACAATTTTCCTGTTATGATCTTCTCCATAAATATTCATGCAGATCTTGTCTGTTTGTGAGAGAAGGGATCACCATGCATATTAGCCAGCCATTTGTTGTCATTTTAGTAACTTCTGTGTGCTTGGTTTTTGTTTGAGAAATGTCCTCTTTGCAGATGTTACAATAGGCTGTGGCAAAATGGCTTTGCCTATCTGAGGAAAGACAGTGACAGGGTGTCTCTTTTTTTGCTGCTTGTTTTGTTGTCAGATCCTTTCAGACAGTAAACCAAACCAGCTATTTTTAAATCATTTAGAGGGCAAATAGACTAGGTTGTGTATTTAAGAGGGTGCTATAGTTACAAGGAAACAAGAAATAGTTAAATGGTTACTCTGAGTTTATGCATTTTGAAGTGGCATCATCTGCTAAATATTGAGCAATCCTCCAGAAATTGGATTGAGGTACTAAATAAACCTATGTTACATGCTACCTCTTCTTCAGTCTGTTATTTTACTGTGTTATGTCCTACAATGATACTGCTACCTTTAAAGAAAAGATCTTTTCTTTCTTTGTCTGTCCAAGGTCAGGAAGAAGGAGAAAACTAGTTTGTGGCATGTGCGTGAAAGTCATTGCTCAGGAATAAAATGTTAAAGAGGGGTTGAACAGACCAGCAGATGTCCTAGAAGTTCAGATACTGTTAGTTTGCCCTTGCTTTATCTAGTGAGAGTGATTTGACAGCTGTACTTTGTAGTTTCTTCCTTCTGGAACATGTGATTGTGCTTTGATAGCAACCCTTAATCTATTATTAATGCAGTTGTATGTAGATCAAAACTAAAGATCCTTAGTCACGCCAGAAAGTAACTCTAGTCTATTTTTATATCATTTGAGGATGTATCTGAAGTGAAGGAAATGAAGTGCTGGAGTGCTAATGTCAGGTATTTCTTACCTCTGTTCCTCTATGCGAGCTGGAATCTGAAGCTTGTTGGTGTGTGTGTACATGTGCACTGCACAAAAAAACTTCCTCAGTTTTTTGTTCCAAGAACTAGTAAATAAATGCCTCTTTTGAGTCTTTTCCATTTGTTGATTTTGAGATGCAAACTTTTATCAACCTTTGAATATGAAAATTTGAGACTTTTTTGGTTGAAGTCTTAGTAACATTGAGTTGCCAACATCTTGATGATAATTTTTGTATATCAGCTTCCAAAATTAAGGTTTATTTAGTCATGTGACTTTCTGTAATAACATCATTTTTGCAGGTAATTCTAGAAATAAGGCACTGTGGGTTTTGTTCACTCTCCCATTCTGCAATGGGCTTTTTGTGGGTTTAAGATGATGTGATAAGCTATAAAATTTTACTGCAGAAGAGCACATGGCCTGCTATGACCTCATCTTCAGACAAGCTTTCCCTTTACCTTTTTTTCCCTTTTATTCATGCTCCTTTTGTATCAGGCACAGTCTGGGCAGATGATCTTTAAAAACAAAGCCATTTAGCACTTCCTGCTTTCTTGTAACTCAACACAACTTCTTGAGATGTGCCTCAGATGCTGACAATTTTTCCTCACAGCAGAACACCCACAAGTATCCATTTTACTAGAGGAATAGTTAACTGGTACCACATGGACTATAATTCTTGGCCATACTGCAGCAATGGTATGCTGTGGGAAGAAAAGTAATTGGGATCTTTCTCCTCTTTCACCCAATGCCTGCACACCGTGTCACAACATCATGCCAGGCAATCACTCCTCTAGTATTGCTGAAGCAGATATAGATGCAGTAGGAACTTGTCCTGTCACCTGTCACCTGTTGTGGCTTGCTATGATACTCTGAGTTCCTCTTTTTCTGCATGCTATAGAAAGCTTCAAAGAAACAGGTAGCAGAGATCCACAGAAACTTCAGGAGGGCCCAAATTTGAAGTTGCAGCTCCCAATGTTTTAGTCTATAACATACTGTAACAAGACATCACCATCTAGTCAGCTCCACTACAAGACAGAGTCATATCTTTTATTGCTAATACTGGAATATTTCCTACAGCAGTTAAATTACCAGTGAAATACAGACATTGAAATGTGTCAGCTGCATGTTTTCCCTTCCTATATGCATCTTGGAATTAATATATGGATGGCATTTTTATGCATATATCTAATAGCTATTAAAATTTTCCTGTGCCTTATTTCTTTTGAATGTCTCTTTACCAACCCTGTCAGCTTTTCATCTCTAAAGCTAAAAATAAATGTTTATACAGAAATCAGAAGAGACTGAAATTATGGGTTGATTCACAAATAGAAAAAAGAAATTAAACAGCTTTCATTAATTATTCCATGGATACTTTTGTTTGTGGGAGTGGTGCATTAAGCATCTATTTTTTCCAGGCCTGAAGAAAGTTTAGTAGCTGAAAACACAAGATTAGAGAGAAACAAGCCAAAGTTGCATATTGCATTTAGTCGTAGGAAATACCAGTTTTGTATTACACTGAAAAAGGGATTGCATATCCACAGCTGGAATTTTTGCTGCCCTTTATTGTAGCAGCAGCAGCTGCCATTTTTCTGTTCCATAGCATTCAACCAACCCATAATTTTGCAGCAAATTCTGCCAGAAATGTGCATGTGAATACTGATACTCTATACTGCACCAAGCCACTAAATCTTTTTTTTGGTTTCTGGGCAGCAGAATACTAAAGAAAATGACATTTTCATGTTGACATGGGACAATAACAGAACAAAATCATATTCTTGTGACATTTTCAGGTGGCAAATGACTTCATGAGGGGTGAGAAGGATGAGTAGTTCCCAAGTAAATAACAGTACAGCCATAAGGAAAACAAAGTGCATTGTACTTCGGTCCTTTCAGTGATCCTGCATTTGAAGATGAAGTTTGTTTTTAGAAAATGCATTTTCCATGTAATTATTTAGTTAAACATGATTATAAGGTTTTAAATGTGATAGGGGGATCAGCTTTGAGAAGTTAAGTTGATGTAGCACTTTGAAAGGCTTCATTTCACAAACAAATTCCATAGAAGATTTTAAAAAGAATGATGTTTCACAAAGATCATCAGAGGGCAAGCTAAAAGCAGCGTTCAGTATCTCAGTGTCCCATTGACATTAAAAAAATATATTTGAGTCAAATGTGTCCCTCAGCCTTCAACTGTTCATTTCTAATGTATGTGTGGCTTGTACGTGCTGCAGTTCTTATAGTCAATGCTCTGTCTTCATCCAAATATATAAGCATTGACTCCAGGGACAGAGAATTCTTGACTATCAATACCATACCTCAGTATTATTTATGAAGGTTTTTCCTTTTTGCTCCATTCAAATGTGGCACTATTTCAGGCATCTAATGATTACTCTCACATATGCAATTATGCCAAACAGATCTAAAATAAACAAATCAGAACTGCTAACGAACCTCACATTAAGCCAGCTCTTCAGTAGGTTACTTTCAGCAAAGAAATAGACAATCTTTTTGAAGAGATATGTTAAATTGCAGAAAAGCTGAATCCAGCTAGAGTAAGTTATTAAGAAAAGCAGCCTACCATGGCAATTTTGTAGTACTAGCTTGTTTTGACACCAACTATTTTTCTCTCAGTAACTGTCAGTGAATTCATGTTCACCTGATATTTACTCTCATTATACACTTGGCAGTTAAAAGGCTATTTCTAAAGTCAGGTAGCTGTATCTCATCTTTCAGCTATATTTAATCCTCATTGGCTTTCCGTTTTGTTTGCTAAACACCTCACTTTGCTTTGCAGACATTCACAATACTGGGTGATATGGTAAGGCTGCAGTGTGTTTTCACAGAGAATTTTTTTTTTTTTTTACTTGGAAAAAACTTATTTGTTGGAAGACCAGTTGCGTAAATACTATTTTCACATCAAATGTGTTTGTATCAGCCAAGAGTAAACTGCATTCTTAATATAGTATTTTATTGTGAGGTGGAATGTCAACAGATGTATAATAAATAGAAGAGAACTCCAGAATAAACCTATTTATGGTGTTTTGTATACTTATATAATACTACAATTAACATCTGTCCTATAAGCAAGTAACAAGGCAAAGGATAGGATGCTTCTCATAGTATGGTGGAAAAAATATACACAAACTGCTTTATGAATGGGAACTCTTTGACTCATCTAAAGCAGCAATGGTTATTTGTTAAGCCTTGTTTATTTGCTGTGATTGTAGCAGAGGAGTCGTTTCTTGCCTACTCAATCTGAAAACAGCATAGGCCAGAAGAGGGACTGCTGCAGCTGATACCTACCCACCTTTTCCATCTGCTGAGAGTCAATGTGAAACTCCAGTCTGTGGCAGAACTTTTGGGTACTTTGAAATGGTTCTTTTGTGGAAATAGAGCTCTTCCTATGCTCAACTGTGTTGACTGCATGTACTTACAGTGATGCAGTGCAGAATATGACCATAATCAAATTGCTTTATCTCATTTATAATATTTGAGCAGCAAAGGTTTTCAGGCTAGCCATGCTGTTATTTCTTTTCAAGTTCAAATTTCATTTTGTTGTAGGTGCTAAAAGGAAGAGTCCATTTATTTCTTTCTGCCCAATCCATGTCTTTGTGTTGTGTGTATTTGAGTGTATTATCAACACTGGTAGAAAAAAATACCATTTTGAAGAAAAAGAAAATCCTTCATAGAATCCATACTTGATTTTGACTATATTAAAATATTTGACTTGAGCACAAACTCAAAAAATATTTGAATCTGAAAAAGAGAACATTTCTTAGAATGACATTTGTAGTTAATAAAAAGATACGCAGAATTTTTTTCTGTATATTTTTCTCCTGCAGGACTGAGGTTTTTGACTTTAAGCAAATTCCTGCCATATATCAAGATCTCTGGAGAGGGGCAGTGAAACTCCTGATGAGCCTTTTTATAATTCTTCATTTACTTGTAGTCATTTCTTCCATGTGTTTGGGATATTCCAGACATCAGAATTATCAGTATGCAAGCAGACACAAACTTATAGAATAATTTAGGTTGGAAGGGACATTGGGAGAACACCTAGTCTGACAACACCTATCCTCCTATCATATCATCATATTGAAGTAATTGGGTCTGTTCTAGCAAAGTGTCCTGTGTAGAACAATCACAGGCATTTAGAATCTGCCACAGTAAATCATGAAGACAAAAGGTGGAGGCAGCTGTGATATGTGTTCTGTAAGCAGAACATTCTAAGATATTTAGAAATAAGGAAAGCAGGAAATAACTTCACCAACTTTATGTCATTCTGAATGACCTTCAAATATTGTAACTGCTTTTCAGATATGTGAATTTTTTTAAGCTCATTTCTCATAAACGGCACCTTCAGCCTTTACTTTTTCTGTTTAGTTTATTAGATAGTGAGCTATATCATCAGTTTACAGCTGAGTTACATGAAGCTTTTTCACCAAATTAAATGTGAAAGCTCTTTATCAGTTGGGTTGCATTATGCAACATGTGCTCTTTATGTGTTCAAGGAAGCTCTTGTGAAAGTACTGGGAAGAACATCTGTGAATTCTCACACTTTTGGGCTGGCTGTACACTGAGTAAGTGCACTCATATGGAACAAACCTCACTGGAGATATGTAAGCTGATTTGAAGGAGCATGCAATATAAGGCCCTGGTCACAGATCATTCCGTGTTTCCTTCTGTGAAAACCAGGTCATGAATTGTAAAAGGAATCAGATTGATGCGAGTCAGTATAGTTTCAACATATGCAGAAGGAGCCAGAACCCAAGAACTGTTTCCAAGTCTCTTCTTTTATCTGTAGTTGGTATCAGGTCTGGTGATAAAGCATGGACATCTAGAGTTAAACTAGAATGAGGACAAGACAAAACTTTCCAGCTCCATATTGTGTCATATTGTGTCAGACCTTCTGACACTGGCAGATGCACCTCATGGGTAGCTGGGCTGCCTAAATGTTTCTGGAAACTAAGTATGATTGTTCCCAACAGAGTAAGTCCACTGCATCACAGTATATGAATACAAAGCACTCTGGCATGTTTATTGTCAGAACTACTGATTATTGTTGAGTAGATCTCAGAACCTTTTATAACTGTGAGCTGGATACTGGTCAAGTGGGTTTATGCGCAAGGCTAGAATGCTTACTTTTCAGTGACACACTCCCAAAGCAGTATGTTGTGAACAGTCTTATCTCTTTAAATCAGAAAATAGTGGAAATTATTTCACCAGAATTAATGGAACAAGAAATATCTATTGTATTGATGTATTGAGAACATTGTATTGATTATATCAAGCATGATCTGAGATTCCAGACTCATAAATTTTGTTCCTGATAAGTCTTTGATTTGATACTATTACTCATCCTCTCAATATTTCAGTTACACGCACAATAAAGTTGGAAAGTAATATTAGGCAGTACCAATCACATAGGCAAGATTAGAAATCACACAATTCAACCATGGAAGACAAGGTGGTTTTATTGTTTGTTTATTTTACAGCACAACAACCATTTAAATACTACATATATATATTAGCATGCTTTTTTTCAGTGTTTAACTGTATACCAAGAGCAGAGAGAAATGAATGCAAGGTGTTCCACTCTTGCCTACTGTCTTGCTGCATGTTAAAGTAGCAACTTGAGTATGCTATAAGTGTTGAATTCCATGCCTTGAGAGGGCATTGTATAGAAAATAAATCCATGAATATACATTCTCTTTTTTAAACTTTGTTATTATAAACTTTATCTAGAACTGGGGATTGAATTTTGAAACAGCCATTTGTGGCAACTGATAATATGACCCCATTATTTCTTATTGAGCCTGAAGGTGGTACTGGTCATTGCTCTGAAACCTTTGTTTTTATTTGAAGAAGAAAATTATACTCAAAGTTGCTCCAGGGAACGATTTACTCTGCATTGGATGTTGATACGCTTGTAAATGTGTAATCTACATTGTGAGCTTGTAATATGTTAATGCCAAATTCATAAGATTAATCAGACCACAAACTGTCTTGTGATCCTGCTAATACAGTTTGGAGTAGCATCAGCATTTTAAATTTGCAAATGACCCTTCCATGGCAATACGTTATGTAAGGCAGACATCTCACAAGCTGTTTTCAGAGTCCATCATCCAGACTGTGCTATAGATTTCCTGCATCTTCAACTATCTCTGCAGTTTGCCCCCAGTTGCTACAAGCCTATTAAAGATGAACGTGCAGTGACCTTTAGAAATTGCAGTATTTAAAATAAAATACAAAACACAAGTAACTTCTTAATTAAATCATTTATTAAGGGATATTTTTGACCATCTCTTTAATTACATGTCTGAAAAACCATTTTCCATTTTATATCTGAAGCCTCCAGACTTCATATTTTGCTCAACATTAAATTGCAAAATCCATAAAAAATAGCTGCTTGCTAATGTGTATAATGTAAAGGGATGAAAATAATGAGAATAATGAATTGAGAAAAAAGACACCTTGTGTACACATTAACTCTATAAAATCTGAACCATGTACATACACTGGGAAAAAAAGGCTTCATAGGAGATATTTCAGCTTATTTGGAGGCAGTTTATTTTTTTTTAACTCTCAAAGTGCAATTCAACATCCTAAATTTTACCCAAAATACTTTCAGACAGACGTGAAGTTGAAAATTAATATCCTTTAAGCATAGGAAAACCTCATTGTAATGTTGCTCTTAGAGACAAAATAAAACTGCAAAGGCCAGATTCACTAGTACACTCCAACTGCTTTGGAGATTCAAATCAGCCATTAACTGGACTTAACTACCCAGTTAAGTCAATTTTATGTCTGTTTTCCACTGCTAAAGCAGAAAAACACAGCCAGAATATATCGATCCAGCCGTTCTAAGTGAGATATCTTAGAGGTAAAGCCTTTACAAGCAGCTTTCACTGTGATTCTCTCTGTCTGCTGCAAAGGCAATGAAATACAGACGTGTTCTGTTCGTAACACTCTCCCAATCTACTCCTGAGGAGTAAGAAGAGAACTTTCTTCTTAATTCCTGGAAAAAAATAGCCAGCTCAGCCATGAAAGGCCTTAAGCACATCTTTGTATACATCCCAAATCCACTTTAACTCTTCAGTACAGGCACAACACTCTGAAAGTAGAAATAGACCAAAGATTCAGCTTTAGTGAGTTTTGAGTTTTGCTCTCTTCCTTTACACCTGGATACAGTTTTGGGTTTCTATTTTCCAGCATTTCTAAATTACCAAACTCCCTTCACTCGCTATCTCAAATGGCAGTATTGCAAGAGAGCTGAGGGTGTGTAATTCTCAATAAAAACCAGATACGATGATAGATCCTCAATTCTCAGCCTATGCACTTAATGAGGGGGAAAAATTAAAAAAAAAATACAAGAGATCCTATTCTAATATGATACAATATGATCTATTCTAGGAATAGAGACTCTTGTCCTATTCAGGCAGGCCATTTCATAGAATGATAGCATAGAATGGTAGGGGTTGCAAGGGACCTCCAGAGATCGTCTAGTCCAGCCCCCTTCCAGAAGCAGGTTCACCTAGATCAGATCACACAGGAACGTGGCCAGGTGGGTCTTGAAGACCTCCAAGGAAGGAGACTCCACACCTTCCCTGAGGAGCCTGTGCCAGGGCTCCCTCACCCTCACAGTAAAATAGCTTTTCCTTATATTTAAATGGAACTTTTTGTGTTCCAGCTTCTCCTTGGTGAATCCATGTTGACTTGTATAATAACCATCATTTCCTTCATATGTTTACTAACAACATTGAGGGTGAGTTGTTCCGTCACCTTTCCAGGGATGGAGGTGAGGCTGACCAGCCTGTAGTTTCCTGAGTTGTCTTTCTTGCCCTTTTTGAAGACTGGAGTGACATTGAGCTTTCTCCAGTCCTCAGGCACCTCGTCTGTCCTCCATGATTGTTCAAAAATGATGGAGAGCAGCTTAGCAAACACACCAGCCAGCTCCCTCAACACTCTTGTATGCATCTCATCAGTTCCCATTTATGAGATTCAGGGATACATGACATGTCTGGTGATCTACCATGTTAAAGTACCTTCTTAAGCAGCAAACTGAACTGAATTGAAACCTTACATCTATCTGATCAGCATTGCTTGACTCATACCTTGTTTATGTCTGCTACTATCTTTAGCACTGCATGTCTGTCTACAAATCAGCTATGTTTCTGCTGAAATCTGTCAGAGGGCTGTATTGACTAAGTTATTAGTACAAGTCTTCTGTTTGGAATAGAACAGACAAGGCGAGTAACAGGGTAAAACTGTAGGCAGCATCTGCCTTTGCTTCATGAAGATAGTCCACTTAATCAAGATGGTAAGTTCCTTTTAACCCAAACTCTCTTCACTTAATTTCTAGTTTTAATTTAATTCAACTGTAAAATGTGTTGACAAGTGAAATCAAAGTCATAAGCTAAAGTTTTAGAATGTTACCTGTATTCTACCGTCTTTGTATTTTTATTGACTGTCTTTTTATTAGTTATGTGGTAGCAAGGCTTAGCCAGTCTTGAGTGGTTTTTTTCTGACTGATCTGTCAAAAAGATAACTTGTAAGAGTGTCAAAACTTGGTCAAAATACCCTAGATTTGCATGGCCAGATACTGGTCTGCATTCCAAATTCAGTGGTTAAACATACAATTTCTCCAGCCACAAAAACTTTGTGTACAGGGAATTGCACCTTCCTTCATATTAAGCATATCTTACTTTGCCAAGTTGCATAAATCAGTACAAAACCACACATGCAATGACATGCATGAAAATTTTGCCCCTGCTATTTCAATTATCGCAGCATGCGAATTTCTAAGAATGTAGGATCCTCAAACTAGAAGGCTCATCAAACTAATCACTTTCTTAGTAATAATGTCATAAAATTACTTTCAGAAATTTATACTTGAAAGCTTCCACTGTTTTGAAGGTTGGTCCATACATTCACTGTTTTTTTCCATCTTTGACTACTTCCAGCACATATAGTTTATAGACTTTTTTTTTTTTTTTGTGCTAGCATTGGCCTGTAATTTATGTGGTTCCTGTTATCTCCAAGCTATTAATTGTCAAAGGCAGACATACTGTTCTTCCTAGCTAGAGGTGGTTTTCAAGTGTCCATCCACATATCTGTGTGTGTGTCCTATGTGGGGCTCATGTCCTTATGTATGCTTTTTGAAAATTCCTTCCTGTAATAGGATCTTCATTCTAAATTACCCAGAAGCCTTACTCTATCTCTGATCCAATTTGAGTTAATTTTTTTTTTTGACAATCTGGAGGATTACCAGTGTTTCACTCTTACCCTGGAAATGTCTGTCCTGTTACAGCCTACAATTCGATTTCCTTATTTAAGGCTGCATCATATTGATGGCTTCTTATAATATTGTGATAAATTATATACTCAGGTCTTTTACTTCCTCTGTCATTTTTATTTAATGTATTCTCAGCTTTAGCCATAATTTCTCGATATTAGGAGTAAGCGTGTAACTTTGTACCAAATTATAGGACATGGGATTGGAAGGAAAGATTATTTTAAAATTGGATTCTAAGGCAGTGTGAAAATTTCTGTCTCTGACAAAATCTTTCTGTATGCCTTGGGATAAGTAGGATTTCTGTGCCTCTCTGAAACAGGAGAATGTGATATTTTACATTGGAGAAACAGTGGAAATACATTTTCTTTGCATCTTACCGGTACTTAGACCAAGGGATGATTGAAACCACAAAGTCAACACAATTGTCTTCAAAAAGTATTTCCTTTATTTCTGAGTTAAAATTATTATCACAGGGTTTAGTTACTACATAACTCATGAAGTATATCATCGAAGATGCAAGTGTAATCATTTGAACTATTCAACATAACATCTGTTCTTTGTTCATGATTTACCCTTCTTATGCTGTTTCTTCCTGGTTTCCATACTGCAAGGGATCTGAACTAAGACTACATTGATATCTTGTGATCATGGTTAACATGGGGATAAATGCCTGTCAAGAAGAATGACTGACATGAATAAAGGTATAGAAATGGAAATTACCTCTATAAGGTAGAAGCAAAACTCAAAATTCAAAAAGCATGCAACCTGGAGGAAGCAAATGATGCACCTTCTCAAATTCCAAAAGAACTGTCAGATTAAATGACAAGTCCAGTAGCAAAAGCCTTTAATAGAGCTATTGAGTCAGAATGGTTCTGTATGACTGGAGATTATTGCATGTATTGCCCATCTTCAAGAAAAAAAATACATGGCAGCTGTTATCTCAGATAATCTTACCTTTATTCAAGACATCAGGACATTTTTTGAAGAAAATAATTTGAACATGAGATTAAATGTAATTTGGATCATATGAAAGAAGATTTACCAAGGTAGGTCATGACAATAGGATATTTTTGTGTAATAATGTAAATGATCTTCTACGCAGCAGAAATGCAATTGATCAGGCTCTCTGGAATTCAGTAAGGCAAATGCAGTGCCATTTGCATGTGTGTTACTTAAACTAAGGAAGGTGGGAATTATTACAAAAATTGTAAAACATGTAAGAAAATGATCAAATGTGAGATGGCAACGGTTGCTTGTATTAGTTGCAAAACCTCCCTTTTGACATGGGAGCTTCTTAAGTGTTGATCTGAAAGCTGATCTTTTCTCATTTGCCATTACTCATCATGTCACAAAGAAAATGAAGTGAGCTAATGGAATTTTACTGATGAGTCTTATAAAGATACTGGAGAATTGGGATATGAGGGTAAACTGGGGACCTTGAGGACAAGTTTTCCTGAAATCTAAAGGCAATTTCACCAAAGACAAAAAAACAACAAATAAATGCAATTTCTGCCCACGGACATGGTGGACTCCCTATCCCTGGAGATATTTAAAGGATGGATAGATGAGGTGGTGAGGGAAATAATTTAGTGGTGGGCCTGGCAGTGTTAGATTAGTGTTTGGACTTAATGATCTTAAAGGTCTTTTCCAACTGAAACCATTCTATGATGACAAAAGCACTGGAGAGGGGATGGTGGAGTTTAGTAGAAAGAACAGAATATTAAAATCAATGCCTTTTAGCAATGAGTAGCATGCATATTAATTGCTAGCTAGGAGACCAAGAGGTGGCATGTTGTGCTGATTCACAGTGTTGTCCTTTGATCTCTGGGTTCTCCAGGGCTGTAATCACTGTTCACGCAGCCCTCGGTCTTCACTCGAACAAGATTTCACAGTCATGAGAAGAATAAGGTATAACTGGTTCATTGAAGCAAGTTGCACTGCTTCCATCTTAGTTAATTTAGCTGACATGCAGTCTTCCTCCAGATAGTCTCTTCTTTTTCTCCTGGCTGTACATATAATCTAAAGCTAATCTAAAGCTAAGTAAAAGATAGATATTTTGACAGCAGAAAATAATCATGTATCTCTGTGTATGCTTTGCAGTATTTAGATTACTCCTTTGAACTGCCTGAAGTCATTACAACACAGTGCAAGTACTGATTCCTGAATGGCACAGTATATGTCCTGAAAATATGTTGTGCAATCAAAATATCTTTGCATTACAGCAGCAGAGATTTCTGGTAGCTTTGTTGATGTGATAAATAAGCAGCTCATTAAATATTCCAAATTACATAGAACATATCTTTAGTGGCTGAAAGACAGTCCTTCCATGTGACAGTCTGATAAAAATTGTGCTTTCAAGCCCAACCTTCATTATATATCTAGGAGTGATCTAAGTTCTTTCTTGACTTATGTCTATGAATTTGTTTTTAGTAAACATGGTGTCATGAAAATTGAAGAAAAAAGACAACCAAGGAATTCTAGTCACTCATATTGAAGTTGAAAGTATCCTACTCAGATTATTTTGCAATCACCTCTTTAGAATAGAGGCACTCTTCGAAGACAGGATAAAAGAGGGGGGAAAAAACCTTCAAAAATCTTCAAACAATCTCTCTTTTTATTTAAACTACCATTGCTATTTTTGTAGGAACAGAACCCAAACAAATGCTATCACTGCGATGTGGAAGCCTAACAGAAACAATAGCAAACTCATTTCTGTCGCTTTAGTGTCAGTTGATGTTTATTCTAGGTACATGGGTTGCAGTCTTAATTATCACTTTTTTTTCTCCCCCCTCTTAGGGTATGTGTATAATTGTTGTTGTTACTACCCACTTCTTCCTGTTCTTCCCAGAAATTTACCAATAGCTATCTACCTAAATGTGACATTTTTTTGATTGGTAGTCACTCACTATGCTTTGGGATATATTTTATCCCTTCTTTATGTGTACTGAATAGCATGGTAGGGTGAATTGAATCTTGACATTTTGAAGTGAAATAGGCTTGTTTTCTTTTTCAAATCCCTGAAGTTGTTTGGTGAAATGCTGCTGCAGTCTAGGCTTTTTTGTTGTTGTTGTTGATATATAAATAGAAAGAAGATTAGTTTTGAAAGCACAATGGATGCTTACAGACTATAAAACATCAGAAAAAAGGGACGAGCATACCTTGATGTCAGTAACAGTTTTCTAGAGGTGTAGGCTGGAGGAGAGGAAGAGAGAAAGGAGAGAGAGGAGGATTCAGAGATGAAAGGAGATGGTTCTCAGCCTAGTGTCTGCATCAGTGAAGTGTGACGAGTGGAAGGTGTTGTGGTGAGAAAGGTCAGTCTTCTGTAGTTCACTTTAAATTCGTCAAAAGCTGTATTTACATCCAGTTCAGGGCAGTAGTTGAATTGAAAGTTCTATATCTACACATCATCTTCAAACTATTATTCCACATATGCTGATTTATTCTTTTCAACATTGTTTCATCCTGAGTTACCTTTATTCCTTTGAATTCCCTCAGTTCTTTGTGATCTGTGATGTTCAGGTCTAGTAATGGAGATAGCCACCATATTCAAAGAGATTATATGAAAACTTCAAAAGATATCTAATTTCCAAGGTTGCTTGTGCCCGTACTGCTTATAACCTTACTGTTGCTTTTATGGGATGGTTTTTCTGCTATTATCAACCCAATAATGCCCAGTTAAATTATTACAGTTTATTAAATTTACTTGTTGATTTGAAAAGCATTCAGGCTAAAAGAGCAAAGTACAGGGAATGTTCTCAAATGCTGAGAGTGTTGTAGCATTCAGAGAACTGAGATACAACATCCATTAAAAACTGAAATAAGGTAAGAGCCTTATATACCAAACTGTCACAGTCATAGTCATTTGTCAAGGAAATATATTTTGGTACTATGTGGAACAGGCAAAATTAAATTTTTCAGCACTAGTATAGAACAACAGTTCTATTCTTTTCAATTACCTTTATCTACCTAATGATTCATCCATCACAGGCATACAAACATTCACAGAGTGTATACATAACCTAAACAAAGCATGCATTAATAGGATTTTCCTGGCAGAGGGGTTTTTTTCAGATTTTCAAACCGACTTTCAACTGATGGACAGGCACCTTAGAACACCACAAAATCCAAGGAAGTTTAGAAACACCTAGAGATAAGAAAACTGTGTTTGCACTAGAAGAGACCTCTGATGAAAAACTTTAGCTGTGTCACTCTCTACAGCAAATCTATGTCCAAACCAGACAGCACAGCTTCAATCCACACCTTTTGTGGGATAAAGTTGTGAACAAATGTACAGTGCAACTGCAAATCCACAACAAATCATGGGGGAAATTTTGTTTACCTCTGCACTGACACAAATCAGTCTGCAAGTGTTCTGTCATTCTCTTGAGATAGAAGCAGTTAGATCATAAGACTTCCAACACTTCTGAACAATAAAGAAGTATTTGTGACTTACGAAATGATGTCTAAACTAGCCTTGCTAGAATATAAACACTCCGCTTTCTGTGCAGTTCACACCAAGACTTAAGATTTGTACATCGTCTGTTCTAAAAGGAATATGAGAGAGTGTGGGGAGTTTTGTCAAATTTCTAAAAATTCTAAAAGAATTTTTAAGTGGATTCAATGAATAATTCAGTAGTGTAAGGAAAGTTCAATAAACTGTAGCTTTATAAAAGCAAATTTTCTCATAAATGATTTGATGTATAGACTCCCAAGATGTGTCAAGCATTTACACACATAGCTTCCACTTACATAGTCAGTTACTGATGCAAGATTTTCACTCATTATCTCTAAATGTCAATGGCAGATCAGATCCACAATTTTTTACTAGACTATTTTTAAGAAAAAAAACAGTTTACAATACATTACTGTCCTAGAGCACATTTAAGTTTATAGAATGAATTAGTTCACTGAGAAAGATTTTAAAAAGAAGCCCTAAGCATCATCAAATTAAATATATGGTGATAAAGTCAGTTAAGTGTCTATGTGTATATAATGTGAGTCTACAGTATGAAATGAATTGTTAAGGATATGTAACAGAAATACAGAAAATCTTGTTGTATTATATCTCCCTGTACCATTAGCCTGGCAATGAACTAAGATGCATGTACGCTGATGTACATTACACATACATAGGAAAATAACTTGACACGTCAGAAAAAAAGCTGTTTTTAACTGTGATCTAGAGTGCCAAAAATGAGTTCCTCTGTTTATTCAGTTAGCTTTCATATTTAATTGCCTACCTAGTCATCTGTGGACATAATGTTGGCATATTCCGTATAATATAATACAGTCTCATTTTAGGTGTATAATGAACTTCATTTTCCTAAGCAGAGTTTGTATTAGATGACATTTTCCTTGTTGAGAAAATTGCATTTCCTTGAGAAGCAGCTTTATAGCAAAAGATTAGAAATCTAAGTTAGTTTTGTCAGTTTTAGCAAAACATTTGCAATGTCTCACAGTTAGAAACCAAGCTGAATGTTTGATGGTAGATTCCCACAGACTAGGCTAAAAAGACACTATTATCAGCAAGAATTCTATATTTCTTGAACTCCTGTGATTTCTGTTGATTGTACTTCAAAAACATTTCACAAGTAGAGTCAAGGAAATAAGATATACTTTTGTTGTTGCTGTTTAAATTAGGCAAAAAACCAAACTTTGAGTTAATTAGAATCCACAAGACTGTTCATTGTGAATTTAATCTCAGCATTTACAGTGCAAATGTCGAAACAAACCTTCGACATCATTTGAAGATAGGAGCATTTCAAGAGGAACCTTCAAACTGGATGTTTTATTCAGTTTCCTTTGTCTCTTCTGAAGACCATTCTCACAGAAGTTAAAGGTCTCTCGATTAGACCGTATCGCTTAGAAGAGCATGAAAATGCCAAGGATTTAATTATTGCTGTTCCATTGACACAGCAGTTGTGGTATATTTAATTTCTCTCTTAAAAGTAGGGCAAGGGGGAAAAGCAACTAGTAAGTGCATCCAATGAGTTTTTTTCTCGCGAAGCTGCATAAAAGTCCTGAGTAAAACAACCTCTGTTAGTTTGTTTTAGGACGAGCAGAAGGAGGAAGTTTATGGAAAGGGAATGCCATGCAAAGCCTAGGCAAAATAATTGCAGGTGATTTTTGTGATATATGGGGCAAACTTAACTATAGAATACTCAAAGAGCCTAATGAGAATTTTGGTAGTCAAGTCTGCGAGAATGACCCTGCAGGCAGATTCAAATGATAAGCAGATAAAGAAGCTCAGACGAGTTTACAGAAAACCTTATTATCTCCATGTCCACCACAGAGATACAAGCCCCTGACTTCACTTTTACTACAAGTGAGGAATCTGTGAGCATTCTCTGTATGTTTATTAGTTTTTTAAATTAAGGTCTAGCTATCGCATTTTCCTCTCTCTATGAAAAATTTGGTGCCCCAAGGATGGAATGGATTTTATGTCATTATGGACCTCCCAAGGGAAGAAGTCTGTCCCTCTTCTTGCTATGGTAATGCTGAGCCAATGGAGCACACTAATTAACCGTGGGGGCTACCAATGTGTGCTTGCACCAGTTTGATTTTCCTTGAAGGCTGTCTTGGCTTTCCATTTACCACTTACCTGGAAGAGGAAAATGTTGAGTCAAGCATTGCTGCTTAAAATTTGGAAAGAAATACATTCTCCTGTCATGCAAGCTTCTCTCTTAATTTGCTTTCACAGAATCCAACCCTTGTTGTTAGATCAGTTCAGAAGCACAAAAGGCTTTCAGACAGCTTCTCAAGAGTCTGTACTGCAGTCAGTCTTGTAAGAAAGTTGAAGAATTCAAGCTAGAATAAAGTAGTGAAAAAATTCAACCTAGAAAGAGCAAATATGCATTGGAGTTGTATAACTCTAAACTGCTCTTAATTTGATCAGTTTTCACTGGAAAAGAATACTGAATGGGGAGAGAAATTTCAGACAGGCACAGAAAAGGTGCATAAGCAGGAACTGAAAGGTTGGGCATTGACGATTTAAGGAAAAGATAAAAATAAGCATAGTAAAAGTAAACAAATTGTGGTTCATGCCAGGAAACTTTACTCTCCATAAGTCAGTTAGTACCAGTGAAAAGAGAAAAGGTTTTTAAGTTAACTTGAAATTAAAATAAGAGATAAGAATCATTCTATTATTCTATGATTAAAATACACAGGAAAACTTTAATGTGCAATTAGGCTATGAAACTGATTGTCACCAGGTACTGCCTGGGCTAAGATTATCATAAGATTCAAAGACATGGTGGACGTCTCTGCGGATTAGTATAATTTGCAGAGGTAAAATTGTTAAAGTTCAGGTGTGAATATTGCTAAAAAGCATTTTGGAAGGCACGTAAACCTGGATATTTCAAAGTTTAGTGCAATATGTTGCCATTAGAGAATTGGAAACAATTTTTTCCACATCTGCATTTTATTTTATCTCTTATACTTTCCATAAAACAACCAGAACTTCACAGACATGGGATATAAGACCAGTTGAGCTTGGGTCTAATACAATATGGCAATTCTTAGGTTATGATTAATGAGGTTCCCTTTATCAACAGCTGTGATTTTGACCTTTGTGGCTGTGCTGCTTATCTTCTGATTTATACATTTTCATAACCTGCATCTCATTTTTAATAAAATAAAAATCTAAATAACTTTTATTCTATTGCTGTAACCTTTTCAAATATTAGGTCTCAAAAGGGATATTCAAATCATTTCTTCACAGAATCTCAGATTGTACATCAACAGCACTCTTTTAAAGTGCGATACTGCTGTTAAGATTTTTTTCATATGCAGACATTCATTAGGTAATAGGAAATATCCTCTGACATTTAGGAGAGAAGTAATGTGCTTACATTAACCTCCATTCATCTAAAACTTGAATTCTTGCTTTAGAGGCCCAGTTTTAGAAATGTGCATCTCTCTCACTTAGTATTGTGACAGGTGTAGACACATTCAGAGATTCCTTTCCTGGTTTGTGATGCTGCTGTGATTCAGAATATGTTAGCTTGATGTGTTATAAAATGAGACAGCTTATCTTTAGTTTAGCCTGTGATCAATGGGGAGAGTGCTTTTTCCTTTGGGACCTGAATGCAAAATAACTGAAGCAGATTGAAGTTGGCAGTGACTAATGAAGTCTTGTGAAGGAGTCAGGAGTCAGTGGGTTACTACATAGGATGGATTGAGAAGAGAGTAACAGCAGCCTCTTTGTTGAGTTCATGCTCTCTTTTTTTTTTTTCCTTTCCGTTTTCACATCATCAGTGCTTCTGTGAAGAAAATCTCCTAAAAATAAAATTTCCTGATGTATGTCTCTGAAACACACATTTGCACATACATTTGTTACAATGGAGATAATTCCAGGCTCCCATGTTTAATGAGCCAGCATGGTTGCTTAAAGGTGTTCTACATGTTAATAATTTTAATTAGTCACACAGAATTTATGGAGCAAGAATTCCAATGAAATTAGCGTGAGCTGAAACCGCAGTCATTTGTTTCTCTGAGAGCTCCCCCTACTTTGCCAGTTTGATAATGTGCCCTGTTGTCACAGAACCTGACACAATGAATGCATCAGTTCTAATGCAGACACCATCCGGCAGACTGCTGTGGGGCTTTTACACAGAGCAAAACTACTGTGAGTAGAAAGCACTGCGGTTGTTTTTACATTTGCTACACATGTGAAATTGGTGGGCATGGAGCAAAGGTTGAAGGAGCATGAGGAGGAGGAGTATGCCAGCCTGGCCTCAAAGGGACTGGGAAAGTGACAGAGACAATGCCAGCCAAGCCCGTGCCCTCAGCCTGACAGCTGATCCAGGTCAGGAATTGCTGCAAACTGCTGCTTTAAGCCCACAATTAAGTAATTTGAATGACTGCCTAACTTTGGCTTGGTGTAAAGCAGGATGAAGAAGGTCACATGCTGAGAAGGAGGAAAATGCCCTGCTTACACAGTCTTTGGAGAGTTCGGCTGGGCTTTGTGCTCCAGGTAGCACTGCCACAAAGTTACAGCCTGAGATGCAATTATTAGAGTATTTCAGCAATGTTACAGCAATTCAGAAAACTGCTGTGGTGGTAAAGTATTTTTGTTCGTGAGGTATTTGTTTCTTGAAGCCTTTTGTTAAGCAAAGTCTTTAAGAATTTTCCTTTTTTAGACTTTATTTTTCAGAATTACAATAATCTGGGGATTTTGACTAGAACATTTTGAAGGAAACTGATTTGAGATCTCTACAGTCTAACTGTCCCAGCCTGTGCACACAGAAAGCAACAAGATTTGTGTTTTCCACCTCATTAAACTGACAGCAGAAATTAGTTTGCGGTATTAAAAACTAAAAAGTTAAATTACAGCTACACGTGTCCTTTATGCAATGGGGCGTGTGAAAGATGTTTGATTTTAATGTTTGCTATAATGGAGAATTTAAATTGCAATGTTTGTCAAATCTCCAATCTTTGTTTCAGAGTGGAATATTAATTATGCTTTTAACTACAAGAGGTAAATAAAATGAGCATCCACTGCCTGCCTAAGGGTAAATTGCAGATCACTGACAACGTGAGGTGGCGTACTAAATGTCAGTTTTGTCAAACAAATTTAGAGGAACAGTTAAACTATTAGCTTCCTGTTGTTACAGGGGTATTTTTTTGCAATGAATGACTGTTCTTAGCAGCAGGGGCACCGTACCATATGGAACACTAACAGAGCTAAATTGAATAAGCGAGATGAATGAGGAGATAGCACTACAGACGCACTCAATTAGTTTATAACTGTCTATTAACTTCTGTTGGTGGTTTTGAATAAACAGTAGATTAACCATTACACCCCTTCTTTTTCTTTCTGAAACCAGTAGAAAGACAGTGTCATAATGGCACATAGTGAAGAAAAAACTGAGCAGTTTCAGGGTTTTTTTAATTATTATTTTTACCTCATGCTTCTTTGTGTGTCGACTTGTGTGGTGTTGGCAGTACCTGCGGGTAATAAAATGCATTATTTCCAAGAAACATATCAAAATACTTCAGATGTGGTTATGCATGCAAAATAGTTCTTTGAATGTAATTACCGGGAGTTACTCTGCCTGTTTCTTTACAACCTGGTTTAGTAGCACAGAAGCACTGATGTGGCATGCGCGCCTAAGCCGGTCAATGGTGATTTACTTGGTGATTAAAAGTGTGGTGACCGGTGCCTAAATAAAAACATAATTAATATGTCTGCCTATCTCTCTGTGCCCCAAACCACTTTTAGCACCAAACTACTTATAGCAGTTAAGAGCTGACTCATTAGCCTGTCCCTGACTGGAAAAATTTAAAACATGTTTGATTTTGTGAACCAGATTATGCCTTACTAAAGTCATTAGGGTCAGATTATTTCCATCTAATTTATATTGCAAGTAAATATAAATCCTACAATATATTAGTATCTCTGGCTTCCATTTTGAGACCTTGGATAGTGATGAGGAGTTCCAGAGGGCACTGAGCTTACCTCATATTCTATTGTGGTATTTTTGCCTCTTGTTATTTAGTTGAAAAATATTCCTAGCTATTCCACATCACCCTTTCACATTAGGTGTTCAAATTAGATGTTCATCTAATCAGTGAAGGTCTCAACACTGCTGAACCTGAAGTCCAAAACACCAGACATAAAAGGTCAACAAGAGAGATGCATTGGACAGGGGGAATAAACTAATAAATGCAGCAAGATATGATTAGCTCCCAGTCTGTCAGTGAGAGTGGTCCATAACTGCCATAAACCTTGTCACTACATGATTGCTTAAAGTTCATCACTTTTAGATACATTCTGGAATCGAGCTTAAGTTATGTTTAAACTTGACTTTACATTCTTATCTAAGTTGTAAGCCACAAGTTTGTTTTGAGTCATTGTGCAGGTACAATTCTGAGAGCCATTCTGCCAGTCTGTTGGATTGTCTTAAAAGGGGAAGTTACAGATACTTGGAGATATTAAAACTTTTATCCTGTTTTTAGTCTTGTTGCCGTTTAGTAAACAATGCTACTTAGCTAGTTACACAGATAGTAGTGGTAGATAGGAAATGCTGGGAAGCAGGAACTGGAGACTCAAAGGATTGCTGAGAGCACAATACTAGGAAACCCATGATGTTAATCCATAGAAAGCTCAACTCCATTAGTTGTACTGCTCATGAATAAAGTTATTTAAAAATGTAAAGCTTCCATTTTCTGGACCAACCCTCCATTTAGGTAATAGCATTCATCTGGTTGAAGCCCTTTCGTCTGTCAGCTGAATGCAATAGTCTTCTCCATCTTCTACGTAAAGCGTAAGACTGCTCTCACCCTACTACTAACTTCCTTCCAAGATCCATTTCACTGATGAGTGAAGTAGTTTCTGTTTGTTCCCTTACATCACATAGAATGATTTAAGTTTTAATTAGTAATACTCCGTGAAATATTTAAAACTCCTCAGGTGAAAGGAACCATAACAAAGTGGAAAAATAGTACGAAAATCTTACATTGTGTAGGAACACAAACTTTGTAGATTAATGAAAAAAAAAGAATGAAAAAAGTGGAAGAGACAAACTCAGGCTGGGACTGCAGTGGGGAGATGAGATGTCCTTTTCAGATGCAGGCCACAAAATATTAATAGACTCATACAATCATAGAATTGTTACGATTGGAAAAGACCTTTAAGATCATCGAGTGCAACCTCTAACCTCACACCACCAAGCCCATCACTAAACTAAACCATGTCCCTACATGTGTCCCTGTCCATATGCTATTTTGGTGTGTAAAAAAGGTATTCCAAAAAATGCAAACATTTCTGTCTGCTTCTGGCAGAGTGAGCCTTGTTTTTCAGTTTTAACTACAAATGGCAGTACTTGAAAAACTTCACCTAATTTCTGAAATTAGCTGTCCTAGTAGGGGAAATACGGTTCTACTGCTGTTTAAAATTCTACCCAAACTTATGTCTAAATGTCCAAACCAGGCATTTCTGAGTCTGGATTTTGGGAAAACCCTTTTTTATTTATCTTCTTGTTACCATAACTTCTCATCTAAAGTCAACTTGAGTGTCCTCACCTGTAATTCACCTATGTAAAAATATTATTACAATGTCACTGCCCATTTTTATTTAGTTACAGTTATTTATAATGTTGCAAAGTATTGAAGGAAGACACTATTTAAATAGTAAACATGTGTCCCTAATTAATTGCAGAGATCTCCACTCACCTGTTTTCAAGTTACAAGAAACGAGCCCCATACTATTTTTTTATCCAGTGCTTGTAAGCTTAAATGTTACTAGTGATTGTTAAAACTTACCCCTCAACGGAGGGTTATGACATCCTTTGCAATGACTTGGAGTTCAATATAGAGCTGTTCTAAGTACCCATGGTACGGCACTTTGGTCATTTTTCATTAAGAGGATTCCATTGCTCAGTTTACTAAGTTTCATGGCTATACTAGAGATCCTGTTTTTACATTTCATCCTGCACAAGTCAAAGTTAGCAAAGAAAAGCCCATTATTTCCTTGAAAGAGTGGAACACACTGTTCTGAAGACCTTGTTCACTTAACTGTCCACTGAAGGAAACTGTAAAGAAACTGTAATTTCCTTTGAGAGATACAAGTTTTTAACAAGTTGTCTAGATAGGCTAGGAAATGTCAATGTAGTTAAGACATTTATTTGACATCTGATCATTAAATTGTTTGAATTTGAGTCAAACAGTATGTTGAAGAGAAATGGCCGTGTTCTAGTTTATGAATGTGTTGTATTCATAATTGTGCACTCATGTTTTTTAGCTCTAGAAAGGGATCACACCATAGATATTTTCAGGTGCTTTTGCATAATTAATGTATTATTAATACTTACCCTAATACAGGAGAAAATATACTACTTGTGCCAAAACATTAAAAGAACCTGTTCTACAGTAAATCCTGTATTGTTTTAGAAGGATTCCTACTCACTGCAATTTTTTTTAAGTGTAGTAACATACTTCAGCAGTTTCTCTCAAAGGATAAATTAACCAGGTATTCCCAAATCTTGCTGGTAGTGATGTCTTGCAAGTCAATATCCTGCTAACCTCTCCCTCTAATTTCTCTTAATGGGACTCCTACATAGACCTGTAACCTGACCTAACCTGCAGTTTGTTACAGGCATTAAGACACTCCCTATCAAGTACCATCTGCCAAATAATGTGGAGCTTTACAATACAGAGAATTCTGTGCTAGCTCTATTATTCAGTAAACTCATATAAAGGATATTATTTGCCATTAAATTGTTCAAGAGTGCAGAATAGTTTTTAAGTTTTGCTATAGAAGTACTGCTTTCCTCATTATCAAATTCTGTTGTGTTGTTTTGTGGGTTATTTAATGAAGAAAGTGCAGTTTTCCTTGCAGCTGTCACAGTTTATGTCCTTTTTCTGTAAATAATCAGTTGGAAAGTTAATCTTAGAATTACCACACTATATCTCTGAAATTTTTTTGTTGTTTGTTATTACTACAGGGTTGTGAAGGAGTAGTTTGTTATTTTAAACATGAAAGGCTGTTAGTTCTGTTTCTGGCTTCACTGCCGCCTCCCTGCAACACTTCAGATAGTGTCTGAACTCGATAAACTTACTGTACTAATGTCGCTAGTGTAAACTGTAATAGTCTAATATATTTTAAGTACTGGACTGTGTATTGTAAGAACAGCATCTATCATTACTGTTAAAATTGCAAATTCCAACTGGCTGATATTTTTAATGATGTAGTAGCATTTTAGTTGTTTGGGTTTGTTGTCTTTTGAAGAACAGCACAGTGCCTAGCAACTCATGTTAACGTCTATAGTATTCATGTAAGGCATGATTACATCAGGGTAAAGGCTATGATATTGTTTATAGCTTTTATTCTATTTGCTCACCATGTACACTGTTCAGAAGTTTCAGATCTTTCCTTTTCAGGGGATAAAAGATGTCTTTCAGTCTTTAAAAGTATATTTTCTCAGAATTTAGAATTAGAGAAAAAAGTACAAGGCATTAATTTTCTCTTTGTGTTTCTATGACAGAGGTGTAGAGTTAAAGGTAGTGTGGTTCCATGCAAAAATTTTGATTCCTCAGCCTGTGGATTATTATGCTGCTTGTGGGTGGCAAAGCTCTCAGTGAAAATCCTGTATTATATGGAATTAATTAACATTCTTTTCAAATGTTATTGTGGCTATAACACTGATCTTTTTTTCAGTTGAAACGGTATTAGAAAGAATTAGAGAAGCTTTTCTTGACACCTTTCTCATGTCTTTTAATTAAGAAAGCCTTGGTGTTAATAGGTTTGGGTTTGCCAGAATTGGAAATGAAGCAGTCTAAATACATCTATTTGAAACGTTCTCACCTAAAGCCACCATGGTATCTGTCTGCATAAACTGCCCTTTCCACTGTGGTATAAAGAGCCCCTGTGCTTGCCATATAAGCCTCTTATTACCCTGTTCACTATGAGCTGTCGAATACAGGACCCCATCACAGAACACATACTTCATGAGAAGGGGGGCTGAACAACTTCATTAACTGTTTGGAAAGGGGGACAGATGACAATTGCTACCAGAAGCCCCATTCTTCTTCATGGAGTAAGATCAAATTCAGAGTGCAGCCACATCTTTGACTGATTAAATAGTATACTTCCTCCTGTAGGAAGTAGCGACCTGTAGCCACCACGCTTCCACTGCTAAAAGGATACACCCATGGCTTGGGAGAGGACTTGAATGGTTTAAGAGCTACATGCTGTTAAAGAGTCACTGCTTAGTGCCTTCCTTCCCTCAGTGAGCACAGAGTGGTATTAAATTAGTGCACTACCAAGAATATTTTGCTCTCAGTATATCTTCATGCATCCCGCTAGTTATTCTCCCCTTAAGGGGATGGCCCAATTTCAGCAGCCTCTTAGGAAAAAATGAGTTTCTTTCTTACATGACTGAGTATTGCCTATTCTGAGTTTTTAGTCAGTGACTTTTGTCTCTTGTGGAAGAGAAGGAAGATAGACTTCTCTAAAAGGCTGATTAAAACCTTATGCAGTTGGATATTTTGAACTGCTGAGGTGCACTGGATAGTAACAAAAGTCTTGAAAGCAGGAGCTACTTGAAAAGGTGAGAGGCACATGATGGAGATGGAGTGTAGGTAGTGCAGAAAAAACCATGTGCAGGTTTGTGAATGCTCAGTACCAGCACTAACAAATACATTGTACAAGCTGTACAAGGAAGTATATGACTGTGGTTCAAAAGTCAGTGTGAGCAAGGAACACTGTCTTGCACAGAAGGCAATATACTCAGAAACTGAAGAAGTACTTCTCACTGAGGTTTAACAAAGGAGTTGGATCAGAATGCTTATCTGTTTACCTGAACATCTGTACTAATACAATGGAATTTTTCATCACTAAAGCCTCTAGCTCTTTTGTATTCAATTACTGGGGAGCGACAGATGATGAATGAGTCAGATTAAGCTTATCAAAACCTTTGCTTTTGGTTCTGCACTACACCACTATGTATGTTTAGTTATATATTTACATATATACATGCACGTATATAATATATACACGACACATACAATATATTTCTATGCATTTAAATGGCAAATTTGCTAAAGATAATGCCTTTGAGGAAAGTTTTGAGAACTTTAAACCATTTATTTTTACTGTATTTTATGTCCTTATGATGATAAAGCCAAATACCTTAGTTTCTGTGAAGTGAGAGAGATCTATGCAGAGACCTAAACACTTTGAGGGGAAAAATATTTTGTATATTTAAAACTGTCACAGTTATTATTGCTTTGTATTAACTTGAGCCTATGCAAACCTAGAAGAAACTTCTTAGACTCTGTAGAAATCTGGGAATATGTTTCCTCTGCTGGGACTTAGAAGACAAACTTTATAACCCCATAGTGAAAGTTATTTCATGTAGAATAATACCTGCCCAATACCCAGCTCAGCTTCAGGTAGCGATGCACTGTGGGGCCAGGGATTTTCTGTTTGTGGAAAGTAACATTTATGTGGCAGATCTGCTTTTAAAGACAGACATTTACCTGGCCATGCTTAAAAAGTTGAAAGTATCGAAGCAAATCTCCGAGAGGCTAGTGGACAGAGAGAAATGATTAAACTTGCATGTAATAGATACATCTGCCATACAGCTCTGTAATTCCTCATGCTGAGAACATCTCTGAAAATGTGGTGAAAATTAGGTGTGGGGAAAGTCATTCCAGGGCAAATATTACACTGCCTCTTGTCTCAGTTTGTGAAAGCAGAGAGGTTCTCGGCACCTACAGTGCATAACACCTCTGGGAGTTTAAAGCTTTACTTAAAACTGGCAGCTATGGGATAAGAAGATGTTTTCTTTCATCATTAGCCAGCCTTTTCTAAAATGATAATTAGTTTCAGGAAGAGATTTTCAAAATCTATCGTGAATGTATTGCTGTGAAAAGCTTTCATGTTCATGTTGTCTGGCACTACACATCACTCAGCTACCTCCTTCTGAGTAGGCCCCAGTATTGTCTGTTTAGTACTTTATTCAGATCATGTGATAAAATGATGGGGAAAAAGAAAAGCCATTGAGACAAAGAGGAAGACTTGCAATGTCAAATGCAAAATATGTCTTTTAAAATGTATTATAAACACGGTATTCTTGTACCATGTGCAGTCTTTAATACCCATCTATATAGTGCTATGAAAGAAATATATATCTTCGTGAGCCCAATATGACATACACATCTTTCATTCATCCAAATTGTTTCTTTTATCTCTTGAAATGAAGTCAGGTATGTGTATTCATTTGCATACAAAAGAACGCAGGTATTCTTCTTCACTATACAGAAGTAAAATGGCATATATGCTAACAAATAAATTTTCATTTCCCATCTTAACAGAATTAGCTAAGAAAATTAAATTACTTTTTATGAGGAAAAAAAAGTAGATTCAGGCAAAAGGGAAGGTCAGATGTGACATTTTCCTCTGATCATGCGTTTCTGAAAAGGATCTCTTCTGAAATGTCAAATACTTCCTTTCAATAAAGTTGAAATAGTGTAACAGAAAGCATGTAAAGTACTGTAATGCCATTTTACATTTATGTACAATTAATGTAGCAGAAATTAATATAAATCAAACATGATGGAAAATTGAACATTTAATCTTCATTAAAATCACAACATATACATTATTAATGCCATATTAGAAGTTAAAAATACAATTTAGTTTTTCATGGAAAATTGTCACTTTCTCATTATGCAGTTCAATATTAGTATAACTAGCTTTATAATGAAAAAGCTTTATTGATAAAAATATTTACAGAATCTTTGCTTCTGAAGTTACAAAGGTGGTTTAATACATACAGCTTAAAAAAAAAGATTTAAAAATCAAATAAGTAACTAAGGAGAACCTATAATTATCATCTTATTTAATTATTTAACTGTACACAATATTGCTAGTATTATCCAGTATTGGTTATGACCATACATCTCATGTATAGGACTGTTCCAAAGAAAGGGCACAGTTGGGGATTATGTTGAAGTCAATAATCCTTCAAATTGCTAATTCAAGCTAATTGCTGGATTCAAGACAGAATACTTTGCAGCAAGAGTAGATGAGCTGTGTGTCTATGACTGCAGCTGTACCTTAGTTTTCCATCATCTTTTCCTTCTGATTTCCCATTCCCCCTCATATTTTTGTCCTCTCTTTTCTGATCCACTGTTTCTTAAATCATGCCATAAATTACCTGTGAGTTACCCCTAATATTCTGAAAATGAGAGGTAGTCAAATAACCTTTCTTTTGCCTTGATCTCATGGGATGCTAATGAGCAAATCTACTAGTAACAAGAAAGTGTAAGAAGACCATTGAAGTTCTAATATGCAATGAGTAAAACACCAAATAAAAAAACAGTTTCTTTATGCTGGTATAAATTAGAATCATTTTTATTAATCACCGTCTTCATTCTTGTAACCCTGTAAGTTCAATTAATTCTTCCACCACCACCCCCCTTTTAATTGTACTCCTTTCCCATTCTCCTTTCTAGCCAGTCGTGGCAGTATTGGGATGCCTAGGCCTCCCAGTACCGATTTTGGTGTTACTGAAAGTGCTTCTAATGTCTCTGTAGTAAAAGTGAAAGCCACGGTGAATGAAGGGAGAGAAATGAAGTCCTGTGGTATCAGGAACACTGTTTTCAGTGCAGCATCATAGCATTCTTTTGTCTTTACCAGAGAATGCAAGAGCACGATAAATATGAAATGAACCATCTTAACACTTGTGCTGAAGCAGCAAGTTGATAATTAAAGCAAAGAGAAAGTACCTAAAAGAAATTATAATAAACCACCCCTTTGTAAAGTCAAGTAAAACAGCTTGTACACGCTTGGCTGTAGTCAAATATTTGTAATCTCTATATTGGTCCTCCGTGTTGTAGCTTTACTTTGTTGTGATGTCAATACAAGATATACGTTGAACTTCTTAGGACAAAGAATAATTTTATAATCTAATACAGGCTTGCATACTGAGAGATTCTAAGCAAGGAACAAGTGGAATCCTACCTACCTTTTTCTTTTTGAATTCTCTTGACAAGTACTTTTCCTGTGGTTGTTCTTTAGAAATGCTAGTTCGTGAAGTGGGGACAACTTGTAAAACATTTTATTAAGTGTTCACTAGTTCTTGCTGCAAAATGTAGTGCATTTAAAAATATTTCTCCTAACTTCATCTCCTGTCTGATAGACTGTCGACAGTACACAGTTTAATGTCACTGTGAAATTGCATTCTTGAGCATATTACTTTTCAATATAAAGCAGATAAATGTGAAATTGAATGACAGAAGTTTGCTATGAGCAGAACTTCACTGTCACTAATGTCATACTATTTCCATTTCGCTTCCTCACTTGATTTCAGTTGCTTCATATTTATATCTCAGTCCATTCAGGGGAGATAGAAAGGATTCCGTGCAGAGTGTTACTGTTTTGATAAGAAACATAAAGAATAAAAGTGTTAATTATTTATAATGATAGTTCTGTAATAACACCTAAAGAAATTTACCATTTTGGCTGAATTGGATTACATATTCAGGTTCCTAAAATTTGTCTTCTTCGAGGACTTTTTAACAATTAAAAGTAACACAAAAAATACAGATGAGGCATTGGAGAACCAAGGTGTGCTCTAAAAGAATATCCTAAAAAATAAAAAGCAATATTTTGAATTTTCTAATGTAACTTAAAATAATAAAAATGTTACCAAAAATGTGCTATTGCAAACCAGAGATGGTAGATGAAACCAGAACTCTGTTGTACCCATATAAGTCTCACAATGATGTGTAGTAATATGTGGTTTTGTGTCTGCCCATTCCTTAAGACAGGAAAACAATCCCAGTTATTGACAAGGACTGTTTTGTTGTTAAGGGCAAAATAATTACAACTTCAGTATGAAAAATGTATAGAAACATAAAAACCAGGGATTGAGTCAGTCACATTTGCAGACTTTCTTCTATACTTTTAATGGGGACATTTTATTAAAGTACATCTCCAGACTGATTGTCGTCGTTGATGCTCATTAATAATTTCAGATTAAAGCATTTTCCCCAAAATAATTATGAGTGTTCTTTTAGAGTAACATAGTCAAAATATTTGAGCAAAGTAATTAATTTCTCAATTAATCCTGCCTGGCATATCGTAAATAGCCTAAACAATGCTAAAAGGTGAGTAATTCTTAAGTGATATAAAAGCAAATAAGGTATTTATGTCCTGTTTCTTGCATAATCTGGGCAAGGAATTTTAATATTTTGTGTTAAAAGTCCACCAGAGTTAACATCATGTCTTTGGCAATGGCCAGTGACAAACCTTTAGATAAGTACAGGAACAGAGTGAAGAGGACAGAGCGAAGATAAGGTAATACATTCACCATGCACTGCTCAGCCCTTAATCAATTTTTCTGGTATCTCTGGAGTCCTGTGGTGATGTATTCCATAATTATCTGGTTTGTGTGAAAGTATTTATTTTTATATTTAAAAAAATATCTGTATACCCTCTGGTTCTGGTTCTCACATTCTTGAGAAACAGTAGTTCCTACTTGATTTCTTAGTTTTCTCCATGCTTTTCTTTTTCATATATACTTTTATTGTATTCCCAGTTCAACTTCCTCTTTTTTAAACTGGGAACTGTTTATATAAGGTCCACTGCTCTTCTAGTAGAATCTGTTCCTTTGATCTTCCCATCATCTCTCTGTTTATGTTCTCTAGTTTGAAAAAATATTTTTTGCATAGGCAGATGGCAGAACTGTATGTGATGTTCAAAGATGTGAGATCTCCATAGCTTTATACTATTGATTGTCATTTTCCATTTTGTTCTCTATTCCTTACCTAAGAATGTCTGACTTGGTTTTGCCTTTTTGATTATACAAAGCACTGAAATTTTGTCTTCAGAGAATCAATAACTACTACATTTCTTTATTCTGTTGTTTATGAACTCATTTACACTCAACATTGTGTGTATATATAGTTGGGATTTTTTTTTTTCCATATGTGTGAATTTATGTCTGTCAACACTGAATTTGATCTTAAGTGAATGTCTAGTCACTCTGCCCCATGAGATAAATTTGTAACTTTTTAACACAATTTCTAATTTTTACTACCAAGTAAAAATTGTATGTTGTTCAAAACATTGTGGACAACATTGTTCACCCCTTTTCTAGATCAGTGCATACCTGGTGAATAGTACAAATCTCAACATGCACTTTTTTAGGATACTCACTAGTAATTTCTGTTGTGAAAAAAATGACCATTTAGTTCTATCTTTTAAACTTGCTATTATTTTACTAAAGGATATTTCTGATTATAGTTTAGATTCTTTCAGGGCTGTGGTGAGCAAACTGTTAAAAGCTTTAGTATCGACAAGTGTGCCACACCAGGCAGTTGCATTAAGGGCCCCAGTCCTTTCTTTGTCAGAACCATTTAAGTGACCTGTCCACAAATAGAGAAGTAAAATTTGAAACAATATGTATATAAGAAGAAGCTATTTTATCCTAAGTTGCAGTAAGTGTGATAGTTCATTGAATTATTTAAAGGGAAAAAAAATCATCCCAATTTCTTTAGCAATACTATTACAAACTTTGTCTCGCTGTGTTTGTAAATATCTTGTTTCTCCTTTTTTTACTTTGAAGAAAGGAGGCTTACTGGTACAAAAAAAAGGAAAGTACCACTCTCCTTTGAGAAGAGGAAAATGAGTGCCTTTGCTTGCTTCAAATAAATACACTTTTGTCACTGTTTCTCAATTGAAATGGAAGGCACATTTCTTTCATAGCCTGAGTTGATTCCCATTATCAGCCTGGGTCACCTTTTTTTTTTTCACTTTTACTGCTATTACATTCTTTTCACTATGGTAGTGTCCCATTGTGCCTCATGCTTAGTACCTTATGAACAGGAAAGAAAAAGCAAGGTAGGTCCAAAAGTGTTTTTTAAGTCAAGACAGGACAGAGAAAATGGATATAAGTAGATGTAAATGTAGGTAGATGGAAAATTAATCAAATAGAAGCTGATAATGTATCAGCAACTTCATTGTTTTTGTCATTGGTTTTTTGGAGAGTTAGAGCAAGAAATGAGTGAAGCAAAATTTTTAGAAAGGTATTGAGTTGGGCTTGAAGAGGTTTTACAAAGTGATCCTTGAAGGGATTGTACAGGAGAAGATGTAGCATTTAAGTGTTTTATGGTGGCAGATAAAAATGGGGGCAGATTGTGATGAAGCCCTTAGCTTATTAATTTTCTAGGCTGATTTTATTCCTATTTCTAACAGAACAGAGTAAATAATACCCAAAATCCCACACAGTTTTTTGAGGGAATTCTGTATGTCATCTGCTCTGCATTTTATCTTTATTATTAAATTGGATCATTTCTTACAATTTCTTGTGCCTTAAAATACCAAAGTTGCTAGCTAGTCTTGAGATTGTTCTGAATGTCAGGCTCCTTTTTCTCTGAGACTGTTACAGTATATTGTCTTTCCTCATGTAGTAATGGTAACACTAGTTGTATGACAAGCTGATCATTTTTGCTTTCATTACATAAAGAATTTCATCCTAGGTAATCCTAATGCGAGCTTCTTTTGAGTGAAGATGGTCAAATGTTTCAGTCTTTTTTCCCCCTAAATTTACTTCAAATCTAAGAGCTTGAGTGGTAATGGTGACGTGAAGTACCATGATTTTACGAGTTTCTTAAATCTTGTATAGCTTAGAGCCTCCCAGGGATCTAGAGATCTGAGGAATGGATGAGTTACAGAGACTGCAGCACTGCAACACTTTTAGAAATATCTGAAAACTGCAGATGTAAAATATGCTATATTCGGCTAAAGTTTACTTGGCTACGTCCAGTGGGTGTTTTTGTTCACAGTGCAAACGTCTGGCTGGTATTGCACTCTTCCTGTAACAGTTGTTTCAGATTTGAACTTTTCTCACAAGACCTATTTCCAGAATTAGATTCAGATTGAGAAGTACTGTATAGTTGTTACTGTCATAGAAACAATCTGCTATAGCTTAATTATGGAACCAAAACCAAAAATGAAGGAAATGAGAAAATGCTAATTTCTTTACAAAAATTAGATGACTTTTTCTAAAATTTGAGCTTCATGTTGTTGGTGTAGTAAGAAAGAACTCTGCTTTTCTTTTGGAAGGATACAATTTTTACTGTAAAATAAAGGATATTCCCTGTAACAGCAGATGCTTGAGATGTGCAATTTACACAGTATGGGGTTTTTCTGTTATCTCACTGACTAACTGGTATCATATATTTTACATTTATTTTTACACTTACATCACAGTGTGGATTTTCAGATATGCATCAGTATCACTACAGTGCTCCCCAGGGCAATTCTCTTAGAAACTATTCTTTAAAAAATGCTTAAGGAAGAGCTGTTACCTGTTCACCAGCGCATTGTTTGCATGCAAGAGTTCTTGAAGAAAGGGCTGAGCTTGTAGAGATTGACAGTGATTAAAGGTTTTGTGAATGGAGATAGTACACACAAGTCCACTGATGAGCAGGGGGAAGATCTCTGTATACTGCAGTTTGCTGGCTTTAGTGAGCATGCAGTGTCTAGATGTTTAATTGGATTGACAGCTAGTTAAAGAGAAGCTACAGATTCCATATTGAAAAGAGGGAAGTCTTGTAAAGAAAAGCTGCTTCTGCATGTCTTCCTGAAGTGTTGCACTAATGCTGAATTGTCCTGAAGTACCTTTCTATGGTCTGCATAGCCATGATGTAAATAAGTATGATATGTGCCTTACAGATGAAGTTTGAGTGACCACACTGGGTTCTGTTGTCATCACTGTTCACGTTCTGGTTCGCATACAACCCAGCTGAGAATTGCCCAGTGATTAGCAGATGGTGGGAGCAGCTGTATTTACTTTCAGCTTAAAGCTGAAGAGCGTCAGAAGAGTGACGTGACTTAGTTTGTTGCCATCTGAGCTAAGGGTAGAAAGAGCAAAAAATACATCCATTTCATGTTACCACTTTGATAAGCCTGTCCTTATAGAGGACTTCCATTAGGTTGTTCATGCAGTTTTATTCTGGAGTAAAATTTTACTGTCTCTGATATAAGAGTTCAGTCTAGATTATCTAATAGTCTCTTTTGTGTTTATGCACTGTGAAGTAATAACCATTTTTTGTTGTCAAGTCTGCAAAGTACATTAGTGTTGATCAGAGACTTGAGTTTGTCCATTTAATCTCCTTAAATTAAAATTAGAAACAACACTTTAGTTTGTAGTTTATTTTTGCTGTTCACCAATGATGATGGTTTTTAAGGCAGAGTGGTTCAATTATTTTGAGTTGTGGGCACATGCCTTCCTGAATGGAGTGGCAATCCAACAGCTTATCAAGGAGCCAATGTGATCCTTATTACTTTTGTGTTCAGTGACACAGTACCATGCCTCCGCTTACTACTTCTTCTAACAGCAAGACTTTAATTTCAAATGCTTTTCCAGCTTTAGTTGTAGAACAAGCTACTGCTGAGCTTGATACTGTGTCATTACAGAACACAACCATAGCTCCTGCCCAAGTGACTTACTGACTAGATTTAAGATAAGGGACCACAGGTAGATAGGTGGAGAGTGTGGGGAAGACTCGGGCAATACTGGCCAATATATTGAGCAGTAATATCAATATTTTGCAAAATGTGTCTGCAGACAGTCATTTGAAAAAGAATATTGAGGTATCTATCAGTAGAGAGGTTTACAGAAAGCGCCTCCCTTGCAACTTGAGGGGCTCATTTGAAAATTTAATGGATCCTAGTATGTTTTTTTGGTCTTGTTGTGAGAATAAATATTTCCTAGTGAATGAGAGTTATGAGAAAAGCTTTAAGAGATAGCACAGTTGGTTATGTTTGATGCAGTAGGCCTCTTGAACTGGAAGGAAACATATATGAGATAAGCTCCTGTAAGTTCTGGATGAAACAAAGGAACTTCCTGGCAGATGGACATGATCCAGTTCACTATGTTTTCCAGAGAGGAAAAGTCCTTGATCAAATAGATAAGGGGAGATCAAAGTTTGTGGAAAAGTTATTTCTATGTAAAACCTTGAAGACAGGAATCCCAGAAGGAATATGGAAAATTGAAATAAAGTCTGTAGGCAAGGATTTAGAGAAAGACTTGATCTAAAACACAATTGCAAGCCAGGGCATGAGATGTCCATAAGCCAAATGGGCATGGGATTCACTGTCATAAAGATCACAGACATCTTGCAAGGCCTAAAGGAAAACTCAAGAGTTTTGGACATGTTGTTTTGTGATGGTAGCTAAGCATAACTCTGGAGGAGACAGAGGCTTTGGTTTAGACAGAGCTGGAAGAAAGAGGTGTATGCATCCAAAGCAGTTCTATAGCTTAATGAGTCACTAATGTAATGTTAGAATCAAGGTCTTGTCTCTAACAGACCACTCCTACTGAGAAGCAGCTATCTCCTCTGACTAATTCTCCTGAAATCAAAGGTAACAGAAAATAGTCTTTAGAAATGCATTTTAAAGTGTCCCTTGCTTATGCAACATGTTAGAAAATCAAACATATACTATACAGCATACTATATGCTGTGTAGTATATGATGTAGCCATATTATATGTGTCTCAATGAAACAGTTCCAGAGAGTTCTAAACATGAAGTGAAAATTGTTACTAATTTGTTAGTTTCATTGAAATAATCTATAATATTTATTTATATATTTAAACAAATGTAGCCTCTGATACACCTCACCTTTGTATCCAAGTAGTCTGCTTTAATTCAGTGGTGGTTCCCAAGGATTTATGTGCTGTTCACCATAAATCAGGGCAGTGGCAACTGTCTCTTTATTATCAATGCTCTTGAAAGACATGAACGTGAAATAAACTTCAGTTTCCAGGAATGCACAAATAAATTTAAACGTGTTACTTCATAATGCAGTTAAAAATTACTGATCTAAACAACATGAAGACTATGTCCGCTCACTGAGTGTTGTTTTTTCTTTTTTTTCCCCCTCAACATTCATTTCTTAAGAAAATTGGCTAAAAAGCGGAAAGAGACATTGAGTAGTACACGGCAGGAAATGACAGTGATGGTGAATTCAATGGATAAAAGCTACACAGAGCAAGGCACCAACTGTGACGAAGCTTTCTCTTTCATGGACACGCACAATCTAAATGGGAGATGTAAGTCTTTTCTTTTCTTTTCTTTTTGGAAGGCGGAAGAAAGGTGCAAATGGTTTTTAAAATATTCCTCATTACTCAGTCATGGAAAATCCATGGGACCCAGAGTTTCCCACTGTGCAGCACATTACAGTGTGTACTCGAATGAGCAAGACAGACATCAAGAATAGACTTCTTTAAAAATAACAAGGATAATTGAGATTTTTTTCTGTCCATTCTTTTCTTCTGCAGAAGAGGAAAGACATTACTGAAACAGCTGTAGTTTTAACTTTCTGCAGTCTCTACTATGTTAAAAGTTTCCTTTCGCTCATGCTGTCCCAAGTCTTTCAAATGCTTCGCCTGTTCACTTATATTTTTTGTAGGCAAAATTTATTTTTGAGTGTCATAACTTAATAATGGTGATCCAATTATCTTATTATTTTAAATTTTTTATTATGCTCTTTCTATTGCTTGTGCAAAGAAAGAATTCAGTGGAATTATCTGTTCTACAGTTTCATAAGAGTATCTCTAAAATGCTGGGCCTTCTTGGATCTACCTTGAAAAAAAATCAATAAAATTTCAGATACAAAGTTCACTGTATTGGAATTTTAGTCAAGAACTCACTCCTGTCTGAGAGGTAGCACTAAGCAAAGACCAGGAAAAAGAGTATGGTTTTATAATTGCTAAAAAGAATGAAATAGAGAATGACTGTGTCCAAAAAAAAATTACTGTTTTTTGTAGTCCTTTAGAAACTTCAGTTTTTCTTGTATACCATTGTTTTTAACATCTTCAGAATTTGTCAAAGATTGAATTTTATTTCAAGTACTAACCCTGCACAAGGCCCAACTCCTACTCATTAATAATATGCTTAAGAACTTATCTTTGACGAGCTCAATTGTACCAACACTCTCTGAGGTTTATACAGTGAGACTTCTCTCAGCAGCATTAGGTTCAGAATTTGCAATGCTAATTTCCTTTTGAGTTACCTTTGAAATTCTTTTGAAATAGATCTTTCAAAATCTGACTTGCCTTTCTGGTGAGAACATACTATTGCAGTTAATGAGATTGCTTACTTCTGTGAAGAGATAAAGAGGCCTGACATTATCTTCCATCCCAATGTAGTTTTCCAGTGGTGATACTGAATAGTCACAACCACCAAAGAACCTCCAATGAGTTCTTGGGAGAAAATCCTTTTTGTGTAAAACACCTTAAACCAATTTGAAATTATTGGCATAGCAAGTAATTTATACCACTTGAGGGCAAGAACCTCTAATTAGACTTTCCATAGGAAATGCAGTCACCAGAAGAAGCAGTCTGACAGTTGGTAGGAACAATCTTTGTGTAATTCAATCTTGTATTCAAGCAATTTAGAGCATTCCTGTTTCCTGTGAAAGTTTGTTGTCTTGGCTGCATTTTGTATCTAGCTAGTTTTATCAGCTGCAGCAGCACTCACCTCAACTGATCTCTGCATCCATACCCAAAAGGAATACCATCCAGTAATTCAGGAGACATAAGGAAAGTAATATAAGATACATTCATTTGTGGGATAAGTGATAACTGCCATCATTATTTAAGGCAGTTTTCGTATAGCTCCATCTTAACATCAGCTGGTGACTATAAGCCCCAGAAGGTCAACCAAAGATGGATGAAAGCCACCAGTAGTAATTTCACTCGTCATCCAGCAGATCCTGTCCCAGGTCTACTTTTGTTTCACAAATTCCTGTTAGACTGTTTATAGGTATCCAGAATGTGCTTACTTTCACTGATCCAGTTGAATCTGAGCTATGTAGACAAGCAACTAAGGCTGAATTTGCAATGAACTTTGCTTAAAAGCCTCTAATGACTCTTTGGCTGAACATCCTGTAAAATGCTGTGATTAACTCCCACCTGTTGAATGTATCTGTGTTTATAATGACAATTTACATGATCATTGTATACCATGGAACTAACTGAACTTCGTTTGTTGCATTGGGCTTTTTCATAAGTTTTACAAATGATTAAATTACTAAATACCAATGCAAGCATTGGTCTATGTGTCGCTCCCTGAAAATCATTGTTAAACAAGTAATATTCAGGGCATAATAGTATCTGTGTACACATTATCCACCCCTCTGAACAATTTTTTTGAAAAAAGAGTGGAAAAAGTGAGCTTTACTGTTGCATACAGTATTTACAGCATTATTAAGTAAACTTACTAATGATCAAAGCTTCTGTCAAAACCACCTGTTTTCATTGTGATATCTGCATTAAAGCATCAGTATTCAGTCTAATCTTGTGATTTAAGGTGTGTATTTTTCATCAAAATGCTTTCTCTGATGACATTTCTTTTTATTGATCAGATTCTATTTTATTCACTAGACACACCTGATTTTCCCTAGGTCCTGATTCCAGTGCAACAAACCCAACAGGACAGACTCTAAACCAAGTCAATCACATACTCTCTGTCACAGCTTAAATAGCCACTTTACTGTCTCTAACAAGCTCTGTTTCTCTTTGCAGCTGTGTCTTCACCATCTTCATTTACAATGAAAACTAACACATTGAGCACAACAGTGCCTAATTCTTATTACCCAGGTAATGGATTTTTCCTTGGTTTACACCCTATATCAACTTTTTTGTAATAAAAGCTTATATAATTATGTTATTATACTTCTTGCCATAGAAATTTAATACATATGCAAGCAACATACTGGTTGCTTACAGTAGTTTTCTGAATGAAAACCCTGGAACATTTATCAATCATTTACTGTTCTCTCTCTTTTTACCTTTTCTGCATTGACCTGCTTATGATGTATGACAGATCCATTTGTGCCAACTGCAATTTTAGGTGAGAACATTTCACTTTATCAAAGTTTATTACTGAAGTAATTTAGAAAGTCTCAGTTCTCAGGGTACAGAAGATAGTATGCAAAAAGCTGGAATTTTATGGTACAGGAATGGGTGGTAGGCTTGGCTAAACTGAGAATGCTAAGGACAGTTATCAGGCTTGATTACTACTGTCATAGTGCTAGGCAGGGGGAGAAAAGAGAGAAATAATTTTAACAAGTGGATTTGCAAGGAAATGTTTATGCATATATTTGAAATGACACAAAAGAATTTGATTATCACAGCAATTGAAATAGTTTCCCTCATTTTTTTTCCATTTTATCTCAGAACTGAAGATGTCACTTCTTAAAAATACCATTTTTTCCTAATTAGACTATTCATGATACAGAAAATCAGACAAAATACAGTTTTGGCCATCTACCAGCTATCATTTCTTCTCACAATACTGCACAATTTCTGACATGCTTGTCAAAGTGAAGTTTCAGAGGAGAGATGGTGTTGTGAACAGCAAAATTATAGCATGACACTAAGAGTATACAGTTTATTATGCATCAGGTGTCACAGGAATAGAATAAAACAATAGAGCAGTAGGTAAAAACCATGCAGTTGAAGTGTAAAGCATTTCCACTGGGAATTTAGGAAAACTTGCTATTGTCCAATGTCAAAAAGAGGGAGGGTTCTGAAGAGTGGTAAAACAATAAGTGTGAGATGCTGTATGCCTTTTCAATGCTTAAATAAATCTAACCACTTTGTGGCTTGTATTCATTCACATCTCCTTCCCGTACTAACTTTAAACTAAACAAGGAGATTTCTTTTAAAATAACAAATAAAAACGTAACAGTGCACTGCAGCAAGAATTCAAACTCCAATGTTAAGCCTGTCTATTGAATTTTTTTGCAATGATGAATGTTTTTACAACAAATCTTTTTCTTTCTCCCTTTTTCTTCAAATCACTGTAAAAAATATAAGATCCATTAACTGGTTTCTTTCCTTAAACTGTGAGTTAAAGAGGCTTAAGTAAAAGTCGAGTGAGGCATGTAAGAAGTAGCAGTTTAAGAAGGTGATTTTGAAAATGTGTTATGGAAAAAAAATATTTAGCACAGTGCATTTCAGCACAATAACTTGGAGAAAGAACTTGTGCATTTTTATATATTATGTAAATCTGGAAGAGGTAATGGTAGTGACTGTAACAATGTAATAATCTGCATGCAAATGAAATTTACTGTGCTTTTTAACTCCCCGAGATGTTAGATTTTTTTATATGCTTTGGCATTCATTCAGTGCTTCATCCAGTAGATGTTCCTTCTGACCTTGTCAGTGGACAAGGAGAAAAGTACTATTATCAGGAGAAAAACTTTGAGATTACCTATCTGGTTTATTAAGTTTTAGTTAATAGTTTCTCCTTTTTTTGGTTTTGCTTTTTTTTTGCTATATGAAATAATCTCTAAGTGAGTAATTCAGATATCAGACAAACACACATTGGGGAAAAGAAAATTCTTAGCTTTTACTAAATCTGTAAATCTTGAATTAGTTATATATGTATTTTATGTTCTACTGCAACAACCTATGCTTCCTCATCTCAGAAAATCTTTCAGCTATTTCACTGTGGAAAAAAAAAATACTATTTTTGTAACCTCACATGCTAGAAAATGGGTACTGTTTTCAGAGTGATGTTCCATTCAGACCAAGTCTCTCTCTCTCTCTCTCAAAATGTGTTTATGACTGTTTGTATAGGGATAGTGTTTTATTTGAGGTGAATCAAATTATCCATGCTTGAAATGGTAGAGGAATATAACTATTACCAAAATATACTTTGCTTTAATTGCAACTAATACCTGTTCTTACTGTCTTCCAATGTCCAAAGAAGATTTGTTAGAGTACAGATTCAATCCTGCAGTTAGAAGTAATGAAATTTTAATTTAGTTCATGACCTTCAGGGAAGGGTGCAGTACTGGTGACTGGTTGAGTTTAGTTTTCTATATCAGCTAAGAGAGGCCACCACACACTTACCAGTTCCAAATATATGTACAATAAGATCTTCAGACTAATCATGCAAGATGATCAGGGGACTGGAACATCTTTCAATGAGGAAAGACTGTGGGAACTGAGGCTGTTTCGTCTTGAAAAGAAGAGACTGAGGGGAGATCTTATTAACATTTGCAAGTATCTAGATGGTGGGTGTCAGGAGGTTGGGACATCCCTTTTTTCTATAGTAGCTAGCAACAGGACAAGGGGTAATGGGATGAAGCTGGAACACAAAAAGTTCCATTTAAACATAAGAAAAAACTATTTTACTATGAGGGTGAGGGAGCAGTGGCACAGGCTGCCCAGAGGGGTTGTGGAGTCTCCTTCCTTGGAGGTCTTCAAGACCTGCCTGGACATGTTCCTATGCCACCTGATCTAGGTGAACCTGCTTTAGCAGGGGGGTTAGACTCTAAAGGTCCCTTCCAACCCCTACCATTCTATGATTCTTAGCCAATTGAAGAAGAAGAAAGAAAAAAGACAACAGTCTGACTTCTTAGTTTGAGATATGAGGGAATTTTCTTACATTTGAGGGAAAACTTTCATGTTTAGCCTAATAACCTCAGTGAAAGCTTGAGATGCAGAAAAACCTATACATAACATGGCTAAAATTTTAGTTACTGAGCATGAATGTAATCACGTTTGTCTAGTATCAGCAATGTGCGTATTTCTGAAATTAGACAAAGAAAAGGGTCTCAACTGAGAAAAGATATTGGGCTGGGTTTCCAGATACTTCCACGCCATGAATTCATGCAGCTAGTAGATAAAGGTATTATTTGGTAAGTATTGTGCAACTGTAATGGAAGGAGTAGGTGGGGAGTAGAACTGAAGCTGTAGGAGTATTTGAGCTGGACAAGCATCCTGTTGCTTATGAACTCTGCACCTGGAGGAGCTCATCCTTTGAAAAGCAGTAGACTGCTATGCCTGGAAAGCTCATGCAAAGCAAAAAGATACGAGGTTTATAATGTACCATATAAATCAAGGATTGAGAGTACTTTAAGACAACTTAAAAGATGACTCATAGAGAGAAAAATAGTATTAATGCAGCTATAAGTGGAGTCTGAAACCAAGGCGCTCATAGGAAAGAGGTTCTTTCATAGCACAAGACCTTTCTATTTGATAACTTTACCTTCATCTTAGATGCTAACAATCTGTTACAAGGAATTCTGTAGTTTGCAAAAAAAAAAAAAAAACAAGAACAAAAGTCACCAAAAAATCATGATCGACTTCCTACACTTTTTTTGTCTTTTGTGTCAGACACTTTGTGGTTTTCAGGTGCCATTTCAACAGCAACATACTGTACCTACACTTGTATACCACGCTTCATGCCATGCATCCCAAGGTGCTTTGCAGTACAATTTTATCACACATTAGAGAAAAGTTGTTCAATTTTATGACTGAAAGAATAATCCTTTTTCTCTGCATTAGATCTGGTTAGCAAACTGACAGGAAATGCCCATACTCATACTCATGAATTTTTTCTTTGTTATTTTTGGTTTAGGTTTAAATGCCCAGTTCATTTTGACTGAGAACTTAATTTCATATGTCTTAGTATCAGTGTGAATTGAGAGAACCTGAAATCATCCTTGAAACATGATTTGTTGAGCTTTATGGCTTTAACATCAATTTTAAGTGGTATAACTAAGACCAGAATCTCACATTTAATGAGATGTAGTATTTTTGATGTGTACATGAGAATCTGTGACCTTTTAATTTGTGGAACTTCCTGCTACCATACATCTAACTAATGAATGTGGAAATATTGTTTTAATGATTCCCTTTCATTTAGTAGATTTTACAAAGCTTGGTTGGTTTTTTTTTTAAATAAATACAATATTTTTATAAACCCCTTGCTATGTTTAGTGTGCAACCACTAAGGAATAGTTTGAACAAGTCATAGCAACACATTTAGAATTTCAGTTAAAAATTTAAAAAATCTTTGAGTTACATAAAATTATTATTTGGGTAAACAGAAAAAAAAAATATGGTGATACTTGAATCTTAGACTTTGTTTGGGGTTTTTTTTCTGTTGTCAAAGCTGAACAAATTTTTTAAAGTCCATCTAAACAGGAAGAAAGTCATACTACTTACTTAGGTAGAGTGCACTTTCACATTGTGTATTTTACTGAAAAGTATAAATTTTGATCTTGATTGCATCTGTGTGAATTGACTCACAGTAAGGTACCTTGGTTTCAGTACATTTAATTTATACTGTGAAACTGAGATCAGAATCTGACTCATTTAGGAAATCACTCTGTAAAGACTAAATTACAAACATAAAATTACCTGTAATTATTAATGTAGTACTGTTGCTTATGCCCTGTTTCCTTTTTCTCCTCCTCTTTTTTTTTTTTTTTTCCTGATATGTATCTTCTTAAAAGTGCCAATCAATGGTAAGTTGCCCATTTTGCCCCATGGAAGAGATGTGGAGGGTTGGGAGAGTATATGTATCATAAAAATCTTAACCAGTCCACTGGGTTCTCCTGTTTGTTGGCTTGCATGTCAGTTGACATATAACATTTCATGCCTAATGTGATTGCTCATGACACACTGTGGTCCTAAAGCATGTTCAATAGCCAGTCAAGACATTATTCCTGATCAGATGATCCTTTGTATTTGTCTTCTCGTAGTTTGTCTCCAAATGTTGTACCAGATCTACATTTCCATTGCAGTCCTAGCTTGATGAAACCATAAGCCATTTTGTGCATCTTTTTATTTTGCTCACTCCAAATATTTACTCTAAATTTGCAGTGTAAAATATAGCACTTCAGTAATCTTAAGGAGAATACAAGTCCAATTTTGTTCCATGGGACTTGTTGAAGTTTCAGAATGAAACTTCTATGCCGCCTAGAACCAGATGCCTAATTCAAAACTTGTTTGTAAACAGCTAGTGTTATTTAAAATAATATTAGAGTTTGGACTGCTCTGCAATGCTTCCATTGTAGAACCATGGACTTTGCCTCATTCCAATCAGTCTTGCAATTTCCCTGTGTAAACTGCTCCATGGATTTACTGTTCTTGTGTAGCCTTCACAGACAGAAGCAATACTGATGGTGTCAGATTTCTGCCTTTCCTTTAGAAATCTGTGTAATTTATATTTCTGTTAAAAAGTGAAAATGAACCAATATGTTATGAGATACTCTTTTTTTCTAGATGAAACTCATACGATGGCCAGTGACACAAGCAGCTTGGTCCAATCCCATACGTACAAGAAGCGAGATCCAGTGGATGTGCCCTACCAGACTGGACAGCTTCATCCAGCCATCCGGGTAGCTGACTTGCTGCAGCACATCACCCAGATGAAGTGTGCAGAAGGCTATGGATTCAAAGAGGAGTATGAAGTAAGTGTCAGGTCTAACAATCTGATTATTTTGTCTTCTGCACTGTTGGCTTTATCAGTCTGTTACCTGTACCACAGAAGAGGAAAAATAATTGCTCAACCAAGTAAGCCAGCTGCTTCTTTCTATTGAATGGAAAGGATCACCTTTACCATGAGCAAATTTTATGATGGGGACCAGCCACAATAAGGAGTGAAACATACAAACCTTGGAAATCTCTGCCTAATTCTAATTGCATAACGGTGTATATTCAAAAGAACAAGTCCACTAGCATTCTCCCAGAACTTGCCACATTTTTTTTTAATGTTGAATAATATAGCTTTTTTTCCAAAGTTCTACATCACAGAATGTCTAATTGCAGTTACCCTACAACACAATGTCAGCTTAGAAATCAAGTTCTACAAGCATTATGTCTTGGAATAATAGTATTTGTCATGGAGAGGAAGTGTGCAAATCTTCAGAGGGGCCTGTAAGGCTATAAAATTTATTCTGTGGTGCCTGAGCCATTTCCCACTAGCTATAGACTATCTCAAATCTTCATTATTTTTCACATGAACTTACAGTCTTTCTTTTTCTTTTTTTTTTTTTTTTAATTCAACTTCTGTTTCTTCATTTCATGCTAGAGTGACCTGTTCCTCCCTGTTACCATCTTAGTTTTAAATGTCATGACCACTGCATCCTGGCAGATACTATAGGAATGCAGGACACTGCACTGCAGGTTCCGTCATCCTTGTGGGATGAGTCAGCTTGCTAAGTGGGAAAAAAAAAAAAGTGAAAGACAAGCACATCTTGCTCTCATGCCGAAAAGGAAAGGTAATATTATGCCTGACTTCAAACGCTTGTTCTGCTGAAGAGTCTCAAGAACACACCATTCCATCCAAGTCATGTATTTGAGTGGAGACTTATGAACCTGGGTTTCTTATCTAATGTCTGGGAGGATTTGAAACCATTTAAAATCTGCTTAGGTGCAATATTTTAATTGTTAGAGTATAAAAAAAAATTTAAAAATCCATTGCCCTCTTTTTTTTTTTTCTGTATTGTAGCTCAAATTTTAAGGAGTTTATTCCTATGAATGATTCTTACATTCTGGAACACTCTAGATGAGCTGATGTCTAGACCAAGTAGTTCCCCGCAAGACCACAATTCTTTGGTTTAGAACACAAAAAACAATAGCATAAATATAGTAGTTCACAGAGGAAAAATACATAAAATCAATCTCCAGGTTTTATCTATAAATTACCAAAATTGTCACAGGAGCATGTGAGAAGATGTGAGATAATTCTGATTGTTCTGGTCTGAAGATGCACTGCATAAGAGCTTTTGGGGTCTGATCTCTAGGCAGACTTGAAGCTGTCACCTCTGAAAGAAGACTGGTCATTTTTAATACTTTATGGGGACTATGGTCCTTGCCTTATGGTCTAAGAAGCAAATAATGATCACCAGAAGCCCATCTGCCCCCTTTTCTAGAAGCAGACTACCTCTGACAGCACCTGTATCTGCCTCTGTGTGTGGTAATGGCCATTGTCCAACTAAGGAACATGGCCCAGCTATTTCTTCAGTTGAAGAACCTGTCCAAATTGCACTGCATCTCCAACCCAGTACAGAGTCCCAAATTTTCTTTCCTTGGAAGCCACAATGTGAAAAAATGGAGGAACAGGTATAAATGGATCTTACTGTGATGTGACTCTGACATAGCCAGTGAGGAGCAGAATGATATAGATTCAATTTTAACTGTATTCTCAAAGCAGAAGCCAGAATAAATAAATAAATAAATAAACAAAAACCTGACCTCACTTCTCTTTCTTTCATCTACTAGAAAGAAGAGAGGAAGACATCAAAAAATAATTTAAATTACTTCCACCCTCTAGGGCAGACAATTTCTCTTTTGGGCATGCCAAATTTTGCAGTGCCCTAGAGGCTCAGTATACCATGCTCATTTTGCAGGTCCTTCAGGTTGACTAATACATTTACCAGTACATTCTGAGTTTTTGCAAGTGTGCGTACTGCTTGCATTTTAGAAGAGATGATGGGTTTTGGAAGTTTGTGCTTTGTCATGCTAACTCAATGTTATAACAATTGCTTAAATATGTAATTATTTAAACTGGTATTTGTACAATTAGATTTCCAAAGTCAATGCCTCAGGCCATTTTCAAAGTCACTGATGACATTTTTTCCCCTAAAATGTGGAAAACAATTCATTCCCAGAAGGAACTAATCACCTGTCAACTTTCATTTGTGTAACTGACTTAAACAAGTTTGTTGCTGTGAGGTTTTTTTATGCCACTGTTATTTAAAAAAATGATAGAATTGAAAATTCTTGTCTTTGGAAAAGATTTGCTCATCAGCCAAAACCTTTTATATCAGTGTTAAGCCTAGAGGAAAGATACGATTAATTTATAAAAAGTAGACTGTAAAATGGAATTTATAATGGAACCAATGACATGGATTTTTAACTATAGTGGATCAAATTATGCTATTGAGAAAGTTTGCAGGGAAAACGTTTAATTTTGAGCTTAGTGAGATGATGAACGGCATCCCATTACAAACAGCAGGTATGGTAGTTTGACCCTGCCTGGTTACCAAAGGCCCACCAAAGTCATTCTGTCACTCATCAGCTGGATGAGAGAAAATATAAGAAAAGGCTTACAGGTTGAAGTAAGGACAGGGAGATCACTCACCAGTTACCGTCAACAGCAAAACAGACTCAGCTTGGGGAAAATTGTTTTAATTTATTACTAATCAGAACAGAGAAGGGTAATGAGAAATAGAAACTAAAACCACCTTTCCTCTATCCCTTCTTTCTTCTTAGGTCTCTACCTTCTCCCTCATAGGTGTTTGAGGAATGGGAAATGGGAGTTACAGTCATTTCATCATAGGTTATCACTCCATTCTCTCAAGGGGAAGACTTCCACCACGGTTTAGCCCAGCCAGCAAAGATACACCACAACAGTCTCTTGCTCAGTGCCCCATGTCCACCCCCATCCTTATTAGGATGGCAGAGGCCCCAGTGAAATGGGAGGAAAAAACTAACCAAGGTTGTTGTGGATTGAAACATGGGCAGGGACAGCTCACTGCCAATTATGGTTCCAGGCAAAACAGACTCCTGTATTTGACTTAGAGAGGAAAGTAGGAAAGTTTATTCCACTACCTACAAGAAACAGAACAGAACAAAAAACAAAAAGAGAGCAGGATGATGAGAAAATTACAACCAGCACTTTAAGATGTCCCTCCCTCATCCCTCCTTTCTTCCCGGGCCCAGATCACTGCTCCCCATATCTCTACCTCCTCCTCCCTCAACGGCTCAGGGGGGCAGGGAATGGGGGATGTGGTCAGTCTCTCACAGATGAGCTCTGCCGCTTCTCTCTTCTCAGATGAGGATGACTCCTGGCATTCTTCCTCTACTCTGATATGGGGTCCCTCCCATGGAACATAGTCGTTAAACTTCTCTGGTGTGGGTTATTCCCAACAGCTGTGGCATCTGCCAATACAGAGTCCCTCACACAGGACATAGTCCTTAGTGAGTATCTCTGTCATGGGTTCTTCCCCACAGTTTGTTTTAGGTTTAGGTCCATCAGGGAACAAAAGACCACGATTAGCCTCAAGTCCTGAAGAGGCTGAGAATTGCCAAAGGGCAGGGAGAGCTTAATTGCTGCTGAATGGCTTGGGGGCCCAGGGATTGGAGGTTTCAGTCAGTTTATTCCTGATAGTTTCTGCCATTTGTCCCTCCTCAGGACACACATCCTCCCTGAAAGTCCATGGGGTACTTCACACACACAGCAGCCCTGCACAGGCTGCTCCAACGTGCACTTATTCCAAAGGCACTTATTCCTCCTCTTTGCCTCTCATGTGGGGCTGCTCTGCGGCGTGCAGGCTGCTCTACAGCACGGCCTGTGCCATGGCCGCCTCCCCACACAGTCCCTCACCCGTCCGGGCTCACTCACATGGAGCTGCTGGTAACTCTCAGTCCTGCCGTGGGTCTCCATAGGTTGCAGGGGCACAGCTTGCATTCTCTCCACAGCTTGCAGAGGAGTCTCTGGTCTGGTGCTCCTGCTTCCTTCCTCCTTCTCTGGCTGTAGGGTCCATGTGGTCGCCTCCATCTTGTATCACTCTTACACCTCCTGCCAGCACTTCAAATTCCCATCCCTAAATAGTGATGGCAGAGGCTCCAGACTGGCCCAGCTGGGCCGGAGGTGGGTGTGAACCCAGGAGCCAGGGAAGAGTCCAAAAAGTCTTTACCGGGTCTTCACTGCAACCCACTCCCCCTGTTATCAAGCAAAAGCTGCTCCTTGCTAAACCAGGATGCAGTTGCAGCTTCTGCAGATACAGAGTCCTTCCCACTGGACACGGCCTCTTCTGGCCATAATTTTAATGAGCTGCTTTTTTGTGGGTTCTTCCCCACAGTTACAGCTTCTGTGACTATGGGGTCCTTCACATGGGACACAGCCTCATCTGGCCATACTCACTGCCCCTGGCATGGAGTCTTTAATAAAGTAAGTCACTACCTCTGTTGTGGGATTTTTAGCAAAATGAGTCTCTGTCCCTGATATGAGGTCTTTAACAAAATGCAAACAAATTCTGCTTCACCAGTCCTCTCCATAGAATGCAGAGGAGTCTTTGCTCCAGCACACCTCCTCCTCTCTTTCCTCACTGACCTTGGAGTCCACATGGTTGCTTCTTTCTTTCTTCCCACTCCTTGCACCACCACCAGCTATAAAGAAAGGATAGAAGAAGGAGCAGGAAGAAGCCTCCTCTTCTAGTTTCTTCTTAGAAAGTGATTGTGGAGGCATCTAACTGGCTCAGCCCCAGACATGGGTCTGGCTCAGCTGGGGAGAGTTTCAAGCAATTTCTTACAGGAACCAACTTTACAACCCCTTCACCATTACCAGAAATGGCTTCATGTCAAACCAAGACAAGTCCTCACAGTTCCTCTGCTACAGTGTGAGGTCCCGCCCACAGGACACAGTCCTCCGCCAACTTAGCCAACATGGGTCCTTTGCACTGGCTACAGTTCATAAATTGCTCCAGTGAGGGTCCATTCCATGGGGTGCAATCTTTTGGGGGCACATAGCTCCAACATGGGTCCCCCACAGAGTCACAAGTCCTACCAGTAAATCTGCTCCGGTGTGTGCTCCTCTCTCCGTGGGTCCACAGTTCCTGCCAAGAATTTGCTCCAGCATAGGCTTCCTACATTGTCACAGCCTCCTTGAGGTGTCCACCCACTCCAGCCTGGTATCCTCCCTGGGCTGCAGGTGTATCTCTGCTCCTCCTTGTCCTCCATGGCTGCAGGGTCAGGGCCTCACCATGGGCTGCAGGGGAATTTCTGCACTGGCACTTGGACCACCTCCTCCTCCCCTGGTGGGACACCCTTGACCTGGATGTCTGCAGAGTTGTTGCTCTCGCATTCTCACTTCTGCCACAGTTTGCATGTGGGCAGTAACATTTTTTCCCCTTCTCAAATATCTTAATCACAGAGGTGTTATTTCCATTGCCAACTAGCTTGGCCTTGCTCAACAGTGTGTCCATCGTGGAGCTGTCTGACATTGGCTGTATCAGATACAGGGGAAGCTTCTATTAGCTTCTCACAGAAGCCACCCCTGTACCCCCCTGCTACTAAAACCTTGCCATGCAAAGCCACTACAGGAAGTGTAGTCATTACTAATGGCAGTAGATGCAATACTTTAGGGTGCAATTTATTAATAGTGAAAGAGAAGAGGACTTAAAATGCTGCAGCTTTGTCTGAAAAGTCCTCTTTATATACGGAAATCTTTTGTAATAAGAATTAACTATAACTAGTGAGGGTTTTTTCCACTGAACTACTTCAATATTGCTGGTTTTCCTCCCTATACAATGAAAAACTGTCCAATGTATTCTAGCATTGCTAAGATTGTGAATCTCTTTGTTTTCACTGCTGCCACACTGATACTGTTCTCTTTACAAGGTTGAACTAGACAACAGAAGAATTTTTCCATATAAATTATCAGAAGGTAACTGTCCAAATGAAAAGGAAGAAATAGTTTGGCAGGGAATTTGTTTTGAATGAAGTCTCATAGAGGACTTTTTGCTCTAACAAGACAGTGGGATTATATAGTCTCACCAGGGAAAGAGTTTGATTCAAGAGAAATTCACACAGGAATCACTCTGAGAATAAATCTGTTGAACCGAAGAGAAAGTAAAATAGCGTACTACCTATTAGTAGCACTTTAGAGGACTGCAAGATATTGTTGTGCAACATTTTAAGTGCCTTAAAATAACTAGGGCCACTAAGCTGGTAATTAGGACTATAGTTCACAATCTAAACACATCCATTTAGTTTTTAAGTCCTGTTGGCTTCATGCACAAGTTTTTGGAGTAGCATAACTGATATAAAAATAAATGTTGAAAAATCATCTTTAAGTAATGATAGGATGATACTTAGTCACTCCCTGCTCAACTCTGCATTAAGATACTATGTGTCTTTAGCTCCCCATATGAGGAGACTTGCAGGAACACCCTGCTTTGCAGGATTATGTCCTTTTGTTCTTTGTCTGGGAGGAGCTGAGATACTTTGACTCTCATCATCAAAAAGGCTTTTGTTGAAATTATCAGGGAAACATCCTGCAGCCTGGGCCTGTTTGTGTGACAGCACGTGCAAAGGTACCCATTCTCTAGAGCAGGGTCAGGCCCTGGTTCTTGGATGTAGTGATCCAGCTTCTGGTTTCCTGTCTACCCATGCCTGTAGAACAAGAGCAAATACAGGCATGGCCTTAATGACATACCAGTAACAAGTTCACTGCCCATTTTCTCATGTGTTTCTCACGTGTGGAACTAACACGGATACATTTCTGTAAGCTGTGGTCTCAAATGCAGGCCTTCATTTGTGGCCTAGTGGAGTGTGAATGATTGGAAAGGTTTGCACAGAAGTCCTCAAACTCAAGGAAATTTCTACACAGCTAGATTACAATACATCTTTAAAATCTTCTTATGCCCTACCAGACCCTTAAAAAAAAAAGACAGATTTTTGGCTTGATTCCAATAATGTTAGACTGATAGGATAACGTTTTCCTGATTTCATATGCACCCCTGTTCTAATTGTGGATGATATAAATTGTTCCCCAATACTACAGCATGAGAGAGCTTTTACCAGTCCTGAAAGAGGCTCATTGCTTTTCTCATCTCTGCATTACAGAAATGAAATAAATGGAAAATGAGGGTGAAAGTGATCTCTATAATTCATCGCTTCTCTTGTATTACACGTATCACCTTTTGCTTTTAGACTTCCTAGTTTCACAGTGCTTTACACTGTATCTTTTTGCAAGGATGTGTGTCTGTCAAAAGGCCATTAAACACCTAGTTGCAAAGAAATGTGTTCATCTACTTCTCAAACAGATGGACTAGGCACTGGAGGTTAGCGTAGCTTGGCATAGCTAGGGCAAAAACAGAGAAATTATTCAAAATCTCATCATTTAAAATAAGATTTATTTTTAACCCTGCTTTTGGATCAGCAAAAATTGGTGCCTGTTCAGTGTAAATTGTTTCTTTGCCAAATTAAGGCCTAGTTGACATAAGGTAGTTTCAAATCAATTTCAGAGTGTCCACACAGGAGCTTGGACTGGTTTAACAGAATTGATTTTAAAACACACCTTTAATTAAACCAGTGTAACTTTGTGTAGATAAAGTCTTGCAAAATCAATTTTGCATTATGTTCCATGACAGGGAGTTCTGAGCTTCCATTATCTCAAAATCAGAGGCTCCTTTGAAAAGACAGGATTTGCAAAGGATATCCTGCTCAGGTCAGCCTCACTTACTGACACTAACAGGACTGTGTCAATAACAGAGTTTAAAAAAAAGGTTCTTCCATGGAGATTTAACTTCAAGGCCTTTCTCCCCGTCTCTCTCATCTTCCACTCTTCCCCTCCTGTTGAGCACATCCTTTCTCAAGTTTTTGTGGCAGTTAACTGCTTCAGTCAGGAAATTATTTTATATTAATATCATTAAATACTATTCTTCATACAGTGAAGTTATATGCTATCAAGATAAACTGCACTGATTATGCCCCCTTTATGATGCATAGTCTCTACTATGAGGGTTTGCGCCAATGTAACTGTATTAATTTCTACTTCATCGCAGTTAAATAGACGGATACCTGTGAGGAGACAGGCTCAGAGCACCTATCAAGGTCGGGAACATGGACTATATTATCTGATGCATGTTAAACAACTCATTTCAGTTTAACATTTCTTAGCACCTATTATGGATTGGTAGAAGTATTTTAAAATAGGTGAACTGAGCATGGTCACTGTTCAGTTATCCCTTGGGGGACTGTGGTCAAAGGCAACCATAAATAAATAGATAATTTTAAGAGGATTTGGAGGTGAGTGTTGAGAATAATTATGGCAATGAAATAAATCTATTTTCATACCAATATATTCAATGAACTTCAGAAAATATGCAGGTAGATGCACTAATGGTCAATAAAAGCAAAATTTTTCCACACAGTGTAGTACTGACCAGTGAAATATCTAGGATAAACAGAAAACAGTTTTAACAAATCTCTCTAAAACCAGCAGGAATACAGATCCTTGCTTTCAGAGGCAGGAAGTATTGCAGGAAGATGGGAAGTGTTTCATGGAGAAAGCTTGCCCCATAGATGACAGCTTAAAGTTTTGTTTTCTCCAGGCCACTGTTAGGTAAATCTCTGACCTAGGACAGAAACTTGATACAGTTTCCATTTTCTACTGTCATGGAAAGGCATAGCAGACTAGAATCCTATCATTCCAACCCAGTCCTCCAATTGCAACTTTTCTTTGTCTTTGATTCTACCTGGAAGATGAAATATAAGTATTTTGTTGATGTTACTCTGATACACTTACTGTCAGGACCCAACTAATGCTACTTTTTCTGCACGTGTTCCTTGTGACTGGGACTGGCCTGTCTTACCTTCAGCCTGTGCATGTTTATCATGCCTTTTTCTCTGATTTTATTTGATATTCTGCAGAACAAGCTGAGACGGTCAATACTACAATCAGTGCAGGCTATTTTCTGTCCCACAAGACACAAATTACAAAGAAAATGACTGTGGAACATTGGGGTGGGAATGGGAGCATTAGTCCATAGTGTAAATACACAGAAGACAACATCTGCATCCTGCAGAACTGAGAGCAGTTAACAGTCTATTTTTGTAATAATGTGAAAACTCATTAGAGATTGTAGACAAAACAGAAATAGAAACAGAAGTAAATGGAATTTATCCTGTGAGAACAGTGTGAAAAAGTCTTGGAAATCTTAATCATTTGTATTATTTTTGTGAAGTTTCATCTGTTTACATGGGGGCTCAGAACAATCACCTGAATGCCCAAGTGAATCTTAAATGTTAAATGTTAAATCTTAAATGTTAAATGTTGAATCTTAAATGTTGCGGTGAGCTGATTGTAGATATATATAAGTGTCCTCTCCCATGTACAATCAAGGATAACCACATCTAATAGTGGTATAAAGGTCCTTTCTATGAGGTAGATTCTTCACTTTTATCAAAGGACCGTGTTCAGAAAAAAAACCTGTTTCTTTAGATTGCTCTGAGAACTGCAGCAGCCTTCTATGAATCCTAGGCAACTTGCTCCTTCTTGGGCTTATCCCACATTCTTGGACATTGGAAGCCTCTGCACTGGAGATGTAATATCTAGGGAGGTCTAAAGCAATAATAAAAATGAGCAGCTCGCATGTCTATGAAGCATGTTTTGGTTTGGAAATCCTGAAGTACTCCAGATCAATGCCAAATTGTTGAAATAAAGTCATCTCAAAACAGAAACTACATTCACTAGTAAACAGCCTACTTTATTAGTGACACAAGTTCCCAGTGCATGCAATATCCCTTTAATTCTTTAGTAAGTCGTGTAGCAGAATGAGTGACTTCCAGTTGTTGATCAGCAAGAATCAGTTGTCAACAGTTATAGTTGGATGGCAGTTAATAGGAGTTTGTTTGGGGTATTTTTGGGTCAGAGGAAAGACAGTTTGCTGAATGTCTGTTGGTGTGTCAGTCCGTTTTGTGCAATTCTGAACCTATCCTTAATAGATGTGAATGCCTGTTCTTTACAGATTTCAAATGTGTGAGAAATGGTGTTGCAGTGCTTAAAATCATTCACATGACACTTCCCTATACTGCAGTGTGGCTAACTGTACAGTGATCAAAGTGTCCCAAGACTTTCTAAATCTCTGTGTTTCCTTCTCCCACTCTTCCTAAATGGCTTCTCCTCCAATTTAAATAAAAGTGCGTGAATATGCAAAAACATCCTTCTAATTTGTTTTTTGTTTAAGCAGATTTAATTAGAATTTATTCTTGCCACAGATTATAGGTTTAGGCAGGTCATGACTTCATTAGAAAGGCTTTGAGGTTTTATCCATTTGAATAATAAAATTGCAGAGGTGTGTAGGCTAGAACACTTCCAATATCCTTAGGATTACTTTCAGTGAGGTATAGGCAGCTGTTTGCCCATGCTGTGACACAGCTATTTTTGGTACCGATCAGTCTGTGATTTACTTGAGTGTGAATCTCCTGTTTTCTTGTTCACAGTAGCCTACACAGTTTGAAATGTCTATCATCTATCTCAGACAGCAAGGATGCTAGCAAGAACAAAGATGCCTAATTCAGCCTAAGATTTTTCTCCATGCAAGTCTACCGGACTCAGTCTTGCATGTAAGGTAAAGCTTAGACTGTGTCCTAGGGAAATCCTGGTAGCTTCTAAGTGCATAGCTCATGTCCACTATATCCCTCTAAGTAGTTAAAACAGAGACTGATAGTATTGATCTGTTCAGAAGTGTTGGCCCACTCAAAAGTCATGAGATACAGATGCTTAAGCTGATTAATTGGATGGATAAATAGAAAGCAAGTAGTTCTGTGGGAGTTCTGGCACATATTTTGTTCTCTGCCTCTACTGAGTGTTGTGGTTTAGCCCTGGCTGGATTCCAGGTGCCCACCAAGTCGAAATATCACTCCCCCTCCTCAACTGGACAGGGGATAGAGAGGAGATAAGGACAGGGAGATCACTCAGCAATTAGCATCCCAGGCAAAACAGACTTAACTTGGGGAGAAAAAAGATTGATTTTTTAAACAACCATTGGAACAGGGAGATGAGAAATAAAACCAAATCTTAAAACACCTCCCCCACTCCTCGTTCTTCCCAGGACTCCCCTTCCTTCCCCCTCAAGAGGCGTAGTGGATGGAGGATGGGGTTGCTGTCAGTTCATTACAGATGGACGTTGCCGCTGCTTCTTCTCAGAGAGAGGCCTCCTTACACTTCCCACTGCTACACTGTGAGGTACCTCCATGGGAGACATTCCTTCATGAACTTCCAGCGTGAGTCCTTCCCATGGGCTATAATTCCTCATGAACTATTCCAGCATGGGGCCTCTCACAGGGGCAAATCCTCACACCCTGCCCCAACGTGGGTCATCCACCAGGAGCACAGTCCTTCAGGTACCAACTGCTCCAGCCTGAGTCCCTCACAGGATCACAAGTCCTGACAGCAAACCTGCTCTTGCCGTGGGCTCCTCTCTCCCCACAGGCTGCCAGGAACTCACTCCAGGGTGAGCTTCCCACAGTCACAGCTTCCTTCAGGCGTTCACCTGCTCCGGTGTGGGGTCCTCCACGGGCTGAAAGTGGATCTCTGCTCCCTGGTGGCCCCCATGGACTGCAGGGGCACAGCTGCATCACCATGGTCCTCACCACAAGTCACAGGGGAGTCTTTCTTCCAGGGCCTTCACCCTCGTTCTCCACTGACCTTGGTGTCTGCAAAGATGTTCTCCCATTCTCGTTCCCTCTTTCTGCTGCAGTTCAGCAACTGCACAGCAACTTCTCTTTCTCAAATACGTTATTCACAGCAGTGTTACCTCTGTCACTAATTGGCCAGGCCTTGGTCAGCTGTGAGTTCATCTTAGAACTGACATTAGCTCTATCAGCTACAAGGGAAGCTTCTGGCACATCTTTGTTTAAGGAACCCACCTCTGTAGTGCCCCTGTTGCCAAAAACCTGGCCCAGGCAAAACCACTATGCTGAATCTGATACTCCTGATGGCTGTGGTGGCAAACATATGAATGAGTACAGGATCTATACTTTAACACGTGAAAATTGTTGCACAGAAATTCTCCAGCCTGTCTTGTCCTCCTTAACTTTCACAGCCACAGCTTGAAAAACAGCCAAACTGTAAGCAGGCTTCTCAGAATCTATTTTACTCTGTTTGTCTCTTAAGCAGCTCATTTTTGCTGAGCTATCTTTCTGCTGTGCTTTTGCTAGTATCAATTCTATGCTTTCTCTGTCTGTACCTTTGGAAATTAGGGTTTAGTTTCAGATTTAGCCAATCTATGTGTCATTATGGGCTATTGAACACCACTGTAGAAAACTAAATGAGGCCACTGAACTTAATTTCACTCATAATGTGAGTTTCCAGAGGGAAATCCTCATGAATGGCTTTAATGCTCACAGCAATAAGGTGATAGGTTAAACTTTCTAAGTGGTGGTGACGAGTATGATTTGAAAGAAAGGAAAGTTTTGAAACTTCCTACAGGCTATATGCTGCATGTTTGCACCAGACTGACTTATTAATTATTCAAAGACAACATGGAATATTTGAACAGAATCTGTAATCCCTTCTTCAGTCTTTACTTTTGAAAACTGCTGATGTATCATACTTTTCCCATTGCACCTGCAGAAATGAATTGGTCCAATTTATGTTCACAGAATAATGTATTGTGCTTTAATGTTCAAGATATTATTCATCACTTCCTACTCCTATAAGCTTCTTTACCTCCTTCATATTTTATTAGTGCCCTTTAAAAAGTCATCAAAAGTCAGTGATGTAGTTATTCCATTTTAAATTATGCAAATGGTGTTAAATGCAATTATAGTCTCTTCTTTATTAATTATATATACACCCCATGTGTTTTCTATGGATTGTATTTATTCACTACAAATAATTAGGCATTTCAGTCCATTGCTGATTTCATGACCAGAGCATTATTATTGTCTGTTTGTAAAGTGAGAGGAACACTTTTCAAATCAAATTAGCATAATTTAGCCATTAGGAGTTTTCATTTAGCAGCAGTTTATCCACAGCATATCTAAAATATGCACTATTTTCTATAATGCATTTGTTTTAAATAAGTTAAAATAGCCATTATAAATTTTTCAGGAAATGAAAATTTGTATTATGTAGCCTGTAGCTCAGTTTATCTTTTAAGAAGTGTTCTAACTGGAATACAAGATTTCTTACATGTTTCCTGTAGTGCTTTAGTAATTGTCCTGACAATGTAACAGATGATCATCGTTTTCTAGAGGAATGACTTTTTTGTTACAACATACTGATTTGTAGGCCTAAAAGGTTCTGTGGGAAATGTGAACTGCAATGAATATCTGGCAGCCCATGGTTGGGCAGACAGGGAGGTTGGCAAGCCTCCTTCCTCTCCTGCTGGTTTCCCACCATTGCCTTTGTCTCAGTGTGGTAGCTGCTCCCCCAGTTACTCATCTCAGAGGATTTCAGTGCTGACACTGCTTACACTCTTGTGGGACTACTGCTGTTCTCCAACTGCTTGGCTCTGTATCCATCCTCTTAATTAGCAGTTAGGTTGCCTTGTATCCTCAGAAAATCATCTGAGAGGTGAAGACGACTTAGCCTGCCAAACAGATGTTAAAAGAAGCATCTTGGGTCAGGCAAAGTTGAGCAAGGTATCTATAGGATGAAGCTGGCCCTCAGGTCAAAGTTGATGGGAAGACTGGAGTACCAATGGAAACAAAGTAACCCAGGAAGCGGGCAGATGTAAAAGCCAATGTGGGATGGAGACTTGAAAAATACAGTTAATAAGAGTCGTATTTCAGAAATGACATGATGGCAGCATCAACCATGTAAAATTATTAGTTCCTGGATTTGCAACTCAGATCCCAACTGATGAAAATTCATGATATTGACACTTCTTCACAAGACAGAAACTGACTGGATTGACTTGCCAGAAATCCACACATAAGAGCTGAAATGTTTAGGTTTACAGCCTGATTTGGAATACAAGACAACAAGACCTTAAGCAAGTGTTTAAGACCAGTTGGTTTTAAAGGGCTGTAAGGGACTGTTTTAAAGTTGCTATTAATGTATGTTCTGCCCTGTTTTACATTTTACCATTCACTTAAATGGAAGCAACACCAAGCGCATCAGACGCACAGTAGTTCAAACATGTGCATATAATGGTGATGAAGCTTGAATATCTGTCCACCAAAATGGTGCAGTTTTTTCTTCTTAAGATCTTAAAGAGATTAATGACTGACAATGCTTGTTTTGGTCTGGGGAAAAAATAGGTAGCATGTATTTATGTTTAAGGTTAAGATGTATCTACCAACTGAATTCAGTTATTACATATCTAGCTTTAAGGTGCTTACCTGTGCAATAATAACTGCTCTTAATATATAATAGAAAAAAAAAAAAAAAGAGAGTTCTGAGCCTCCAAGAGAAAGGCTGTCTCCAATTTTACACCACACACCAAAGGGAGACAGAAGTGAACACCTTCCTTGATGCAGAGACTGGGGCTATTCAGAAGCAGACATAGCTGTGGCTGCCTTCTAGTAACAAAGGTATAAGCTCTTTGTAGTGAAATTGTAGATTTTTGTCTCTGTCCTACCGAAAGAATGACAGGATTCCCTTCTGAATAGAATGTCTCCTAGTGTTTGCTTTGGGATAGTGGAAGCTTCCATGCAGTGCACTATTTGTTCCTGAGGTAAGCAGAAAGTTTTAATGTGGGATTAGTCTGGGAGAAGGCAATGCAAATACTTTGCCTTGGATGCTTAAACACTTGGCTGTATCACAGAACTTAGATCTTTGACATGAGAAAATATTACTGTTCAGATTGTTTATAGTAAACAACTGCAGGTGAGCAATCTCCATGGTTTTCCTTACCAAGAATGATGACAATGCAACAAAATTCCAGTTAAAAAAGGGAGGTCAGATTCCAAATCCTCTGCCCAGGAAAGAACAGTAAAAACAGCCAGCTCCAACCTCACATGAAGAAAACAGATTAGCAAATTGATTTTTGTCTGTACCTGTTTGTAGTTGTCATTGACATCTCTGGTCAAGTAGGACAAATAACTACAGTAAAAATCTGCATTTTTAGGTTGCAGTTTTGCTCATTCATACTTCAACTGCAGTTTTTATGCTCTGTGTAACACTGCTATACACAGCTTCTGTAATGTTGGCAATACAAACTGTGTAAAGATTCTGTGAGTATGGAAATCCTTAAAGTGGCACAGAGCCACTTTATCAGCTCCAGTACCAAGTCTCTACCTTGTTTCCAGGATAGTGAAATATTCATTCCTGGTTGCTGTAATAACCCTTTAGGATATTCTGAACTCTGCCAGAGATCGCTGTTACTTCTGCAATGCTAACAACAATTATTCATTATTCTTTATAATGTAGGGAATCGGGAGCACTCAACAAAGCTATTAAGGTGCAAGTTTAAAGTGAACAAAAGGAAATATTTTTCACACAGCACATAATTGCATCATGGAGCTCATTGCCTCAAGATGCTGTGAAGCCAAAATTATAAATGAGTTCAAAAATGGGCTAGACAAATTCATTATCAAACACAATGACTGTGTGCATCTCTGGCTGAGGAAGAGATTGCTCAGGAAAGCCACTGATTGTTAGAAGCTAATAGGGTATGCTGGGGAAAGATTCGCTCTCTATTTCCTCTAGTCTTCATACTTATTTCTGCTACTAGTACTGCTGTAGAAAAAATAATAGATTGTATAGACCTTTGGTTTGACCCAGTATGGCTGTTAACACACATAAAGAAGAAAATAAATCAATGCTTCTCTATATACAAAGCAAACAAATGTGATATGAAATGATAACTCTTCTTTTTTTCTTTTTTTTTTTTTACTTGTAGTCAATTTTGCAGAACTAACCACTTCAGTTTATAAAGAACACAAAGAGCTCTCTAAGTTACCTAGCATCCTTGGTGTTTGCTAGTCCTTTAGTAGCTGTTCTCCTGGTCAACTGGCTTGGTGCTACACTGTGAAATGCTGTGAAGGGGAAAAGAAAAAAAGAAATTCAGTTGTAAAATGTATTTCTTTAGTGTGTGCGTAGCTGCTATGCTAACACCTAATCCTCCAGTCTTTATTCTGAGCAGTACTTTATTCTGCAAAGAACTGTGTTTACATTAATTAGGTCCTTCCAAGACAGTCATGTTACTTACAGTATGTAAAGAGAGTGGAATTTAACCCCTGGTGTTGGCAGTAAACCACTTCTTGCTTTTTAGAGAGACAAATGCAGACAGTTACATGCATTTTGAAATTAAACAAGTTGAACTTCCAAACACAACCAAAACACTTGCTTTGAGCTTGGACTAAGGAAAACATTTCAAATCTAAGCAAATTTGGTGTCTTGCTGGTTTCCTAGTAGTTTCATACAATTTTCAGTTTTACCACAGATTTTTAATTATATCTTCTTTTACAACATCACCAGCTTGAATGTTACATTTTGATAATGATATTGTAAATCAAGTCTATGGAACCAACAGTAGCTAGAATGTACAAAAATGTTTGAATCCAAGGAAAATCACATTAATTGCTCATGCTTTTTATATGTTTAATTGTAGATCTGGTTAAAGACTGACATATTTTCCCTCCATTTGACAGTTCTTTGCACAGCATTTGTGTTCATTTTACTGATATTTACTAAACACACGTGTCTGTGGCACACAAAGAAAGATAAAAAAGGCCGTGCTATCTGCAGCGTTTAAAACTTCTATGAAATGTAACTGTTTTGTGGATTGCTTTTTATTTCTTGTTACTGAGACTATATGGTGGTGTTTTTTTGGTGATATTTTTTCAAAACATTGTGATTCTGCCATCAATTGATTTTTAAACATTGATGAGGTAGAAGGACAGCCAAATTGGGAAGCAAATGTCTTTCTTGTTGACATAAGTAGGAACATGTTTTCATTTAGCTCAAGAATGCTGCAGTGGAATTGCTGTAAATATCTTACGAGGGATCAGGCTGAATCTTTCTAAATAGCACTGTTTCATCAGGAGTTAAGAAATGAGTAAAACTACTAAACTTTTGTCTAGCAGCATAATGACACAGAGGTCTGCTTGTGCTTACTTAATATTTACAGTCATTCCTCTGAAGTGCTCCCTCTGATGCCAGGAACCTTCCTTCCAGATGCAGCTTTACCTTTCACTGTATCCCCTCCTAGGTGTGGAGACTACACTGCACACCTGTTAACTGCCACAGGAGGGTAAGGTGAAAACATTCGTAGTCCTATAGTTATTGCAGGAGTGTATGAAAGCATGGAGATAGTGTGGAGTAGTGATTCTACCTTCAGTGGAGGTGACGCTGAATAGTATGTAAGGTTTGATAAAATGTGTGTAAAGCAGTAAAGCACTGTATTCACAGTTCTGCCCACATCTGAAAAACTTTCAGTATCTTCTAATGAAAACTAGAGAGTTTATCTTGCTCCATGCTAAGATTTAAGTTTAATTTGGTGTCATATCAAGTATTTATATTTTAACTGATATGAGGTTTACTTAGAGCTAGATAAGGAGCCAAAGTGGAACACAGGACCATAGATATACACTAAATCCAGGCATCTTATGGCTGTTTAAAGGATTCTTCTGCAATCTGAAATATTGTTAGCAGTGGGGTACTATAAGTGTGAAAGAAAACCAGAGTTAAAGGTTCACTGAGCCTGAATCAGTTTTACTGCCCTTTAGTATCTTCCTGTCTTTTACTAACTTGACTATTTTTACCATCCCAGTGTCCCAGGAGCCTATTTTTTTTTTTAATACAAATCTTTTATTGTAACTTATGTTAGGTAATTTCAGGACATTTCTAGTTTTGATGCAATTTTGGGCTGAAATCTAATTTTAAAGAACATTATCTCTTATGTCCAGCAGATCACTAGTATAAGTAAGATGCCCTAATCACTGAGCTGTCAGGTAAAATTTCAGTACCACAATCTGCATTCAAATTACTGCTGTATCCAGCATTAAAAGGAATGGAGACTTTTTTTTCTCTTCAGCTGAGAGAGCTGGGATTGTTTAATCTGGAGAAAAGGAGGCTGAGGGGACATCTGATCACTCTTTTCAACTACCTCAAAGCAGGTTGCAGTGAAGTGGGGGTTGATCTCTTCTCCCAGGTAGCAAGCCATATGACAAGAGGAAATGGGCTTAAATTGTGCCAGGGGAAGTTTAGATTGGATATTTGGGAAAAAAAATTGGCAGCAAAAGGTTGTTAAGCATTGGAACAGGCTGCCCAGGGAAGTGGTTGTGTCACCATCCCTGAAAGTATTTAGAAGACATGTAGATGAGGCACTTAGGGGTGGGGTTTAGTGGTGGACATGATGGTGTTAGGTTTATGGCCGGATTTGATGATCACGAGGGTCTTTTCCAACCAAAAGGATTCTGTGATTGGTGAGGGTACACTCTACCCCATCACCCAAGTCATTAATTAAGATGTTAAACAGGATTCAACCCAGTATTGGCTTCCCTAACATGCCAGCTATGTGCTCCCCAGTATATGTCTTCCCTAGTACTCCAGCTGGAAGTCTAGTCCCTGCTGACCTGACATCTCTGAATCTCATAGCAGTAAGTCTTCCCCTGTTGTTTAAATGGATGTTTGTCTCAAAGTTGGAACTTCCACCAAATGTCACATATGGAACACTTCAGTGCCAAGTTACTCTTGTCCATTTATCTTATTCATCATTTTATCTGGTTCCCTTGCTGGAATTTGGCATGGCTTTTAATAAGAAATGTGATAAATATGGACTTTACTGGATTATTTTGAACAACTGGTAATTGGCTAAATGAGAGACAGATGCCTGGAATCTTTGTATTGTCTTGGAAGGGAAATATTTGTATAGAGATTGAATTTTTTTAAAGTTTTATTTTATGGAAGGATGAAGAGAATAAAGGCATCTGCTGCTATTCAGCAGAGCTTTTCTAATGTTGACTTGCCTCGATTAATCTAACTTGAGTGCAGTGTTATAATGAAAGGAAATGTAGAATAAAAATGTAGAGCTGCAATGTATATAAATCTTCAAATGTCCATGGAGAGCTGATAAATTGCTTTATTTTATTCATTTTATGTAAAAGAGAAAATGAAGAAGCAAATTGCAAAAAACAAAACTATACATCAAGTCGTTAAACCTCAGTCTTCATTACTGGAGAATTGTTTTGATACTTGGCAAGATCAGAATCTGAACAAAAAAGTGACTAAATGGCATATTTACAAGGGTCCTGCACATCAGGAAAAAATCCACAGGATAATTTCATGGGTGTGATCTAAGTGCAGAACTATGATTACTCCTTTTCTTTTCTTGAAGCTGGGAATGTAAACATGTGTTACATTATTTTTTCTCTGTGACTAACCCTTTATTTGTTTGTTAAGTTTTTTATGTGATAATCTATTTGTGTTACATAGACTTTCTACCTTTTCAGTTATCTCACTCTATAAATAACTCACCTTCATTAGTATTTATAGATATCTAAATGGTGGGTGTCAGGAGGTTGGGACATTTCTTTTTCTATTCTATCTAGCAACAGGACAAGGGGTAATGGGATGAAGCTGGAACACAAAAAGTTCCATTTAAACATAAGAGAAAACCATTTCACCATGAGAGCGATGGAGCCCTGGCACAGGCTGCCCAGGGAGGCTGTGGAGTCTCCTTCCTTGGAGATCTTCAAGACCTGCCTGGACATGTTCCTATGCGACCTGATCTAAGTGAACCTGCTTTTGCAGGGGGATTGGACTCGATGATCTCTAAAAGTCCCTTCCAACCCCTACCATTCTGTGATTCTATGATTCATGGCCTTGCCATATTGTCCTATAGAAAACAAACCATCTTGTCAAACAATGGCACATTTCTTCCCTTTTTTGATGGAGTCTGTTTTCTGTGAAATTTCATTTGGTTCATTATTTTCCTAAACTGTACTGCTACTTGTATATGACAAATGTGAAATACTAACACAGTAGGAAAGACATCCTTTCTGCATGTCTGCCCAATAATTAAATGCTGGCACTCAAATTGCCATCTCCATCATTATTGATGGAGATTATTTTTTTTCTGTTACTTAGTCCAATACTTGTTTTACTTACAGAGTATATTCTCTGAATTTATGCCATGTGAGTGATAAGGAGGAAGAGGAGACATTTACACTGGGACATTCAGGGACCTCCCTTGTATAGCTCAAGGTCAATACAAATTTAGAAAACTTCTCAAAGCTCTTTGAAAGTTTCCCAGACATCGGGAGTATACTAGCTGATTACACGGAAATACAAATATCCATTGTTAAGCTCCTGTGTGTACATGCTATAGTGAAACTGTCACTTGTGTATGGTATGATTCAACTTTTCTGTTGAGAAAATACTAGTACCACATATCTGATGCTAGTTTAATGATACAGTATACAGTGAGCATGCTAAAAATTATTAGGTTAACAATTGACAACAACACTTGTCTTCATTGTCAATTCCTTTACTACTGCTATTATTTTTATTCTGATTATATATGATCTTAAATAGTCTGTATTATTCTTCCAATAGTTTCTCAGAGAGATGTGAAATTGTCTAGGACCACCACCATCTTTTTTCCAAGTTTTTGCCACACCACTCTTTTCCACTAAAATGTGTAGTTGTCCAAAGAGAATATCACTGACAGGAAGCAATTATAGAGTGAGAACCTACAGGATAATGTCTAGGAAAATGAAACAGAACTTTAAAAAAAAAGAGCCAGGAATCTTGAATAGTTAAGTAGCAGGAGCTCCCATCACTGTGGAAGCACTCAGTGACTCTACTGTGACCCATTACTTCTCTCCTCCAAGCAGAACAGTGTAGCAAATGATAGGCACAGGGACTGGATGCCAGCCAGGAAGAGTGGGGCACAGACACATAGCTTTAGGTAGATCTTTTTCTTTAGAACAAGGAAAATGCTGGGCTAGCCTAGCATAGTGAAGCCTAGGAGAATGAATAATTGGCTCTATGTGCTAGCAAATACTGTGTTTGCAAATAAGCAAAGCAGACATCAAGGTACCAGAGTTTCCTGTGAAGATCAAAAATGTAATGAACCAGCAAAATGAAGTGCAATCTTTTTTTTGAAAGGGGACTACAAGAAGACCACTATCTATTTTAGACCACCCTACTGCGTCTACTTTCCTTGAAAACTACTATCTTATCCACTGGGAAAAACGACAGTGTGCAAAACATCTGTGTTCCCTCTGCACACACCAGTGTACTCAGGCTTTTATCTTGTAGTTTAATGTGATGTCAGTGTTGCCCTATAGCAGAATTAAAATCTTATTATGTGAGGTTTATTTCTTTCTTATCTTCTCTCTGAACTATATTAACTAGAGCAGCCTAGATGCACTCATGAAAACCCTTGAGGCTCTTAGTGAGCAGTATCTGAAGGGTGCTTTATCACCTCTGAAAGGTTAGATCAGCTGCATGTACATTACAACTTAGATAACGATAGGAGAGGTTTTGTTCACTTTTCAAATTCAACATTTGTTTACTTTTATTTCAATTCTCCACGTGCTGTTTTCTGTTGCTTCAGGTAATTTTATTGTGTTCAAGGTTTTTCCAAATTGTGTGGCTCTAAACCAGAAACAGCTTGTCTTTACAAGGGATTTGAAGATGTTATCAGGTTTTCTATGCACGGGTCAGATAATAATTTAGAGTCAGACAGTTCTTGTGAATTCTGAGCTCAGTACACTGTCTCAATTACAGTGATTCATTCAGATAAAATCAGGCAAAAGTATTACTCAATTAGCTAGAAATGTTTCAGAAGTCACCTTTCTTATCAGCTTACGTCTCCACAAGTGCAATGGTGATCACCTTTCGTTAGAAGTATCTTCAGCAAGCAGATGACAGATGTGCACAGGTATTTAATAAATAGTACTTCTTAAATAATACAACTGCTTAAAGAGTAGTGTCCCAACCTACAGTGTCAATCAAGTCACGGAAAATAAGTATTTTGCTATGGAAAGTAGATATTGTACACTTAATCCAGAAAGAGTTTCCTGGAGTCCTTAAGCCTTGTTTTTGTGCATTATGTAGCCCATATAGGCAATGAGTGGAGTAGCTCTCATCAATCAGTACATAAAACATGAGCGAACAGAGGTTTATAATACTACAACACAAAGCTTACTGCTTCAGTTAAATGTGCACTATTGTTTTTCTTCTGTCGACCAAAAAAAAATATTCTTCTCTCTCATTGTAATTTTTTTTCTATTTTTCTTTTTTTTTTCCCCCTTTTTTGTTAGATTTTAAATGAATTGCAAACTCTTCACTATTGGAAAAAAAATATGTAGTTCGTGGCTACTTTTTTCATAGTACATTGTATCTTTATGCTCTGCTTAGAAACATTTCATTGGCTCTTTGAAGCTGATCCCTGGGGCAAAGTTTTACTATTTTTAAAGTAAATTAAATATCACAGTGCTAGGAAAAATGGACTAGGATCAGAAGAAATATTTAAATCATCTATTAGTTTTTTGAATTAATATTTAAAGTGCACAGAAAGATCTCAAATAATATTCTCAAAGCTCAAAGTACCTAATATTTTGCAAAACCCATCTGCACTGCTAACATTCTGAGTTCAACAGAGAAAATCTAGGAGTGATGTACTTCTGAGTTCTAAGCAATATTGTGGAAGGAATGTTTTGCTTGGCAGAAAGGCACTCAAAAAGATTTCTTGATTAAAAATTGGAAACAAAAAGCAAGAAGAGACTCCACATTCTAATAGAGTAGCAATGCACAGGCATACAGATGTCCTAATGTAAATGTAAGTAACGCTAAACAGATGGAAAGGAAATTTGCAGAGTTGCAGCCAAGGAGGAAAGAGGAGCTAGAGGAAACCACTGCGAGGTAAAATAGGATGTCATTTTCTTTCTTCTGCAAAGCTTATTCAACAGGAAGGAGTCTTTGCAAATAGTGCAGATCTGTGATGCAAAAAATCAAAGTCTGTGGCACCATTAACAATGGTGCACCATTAACAAGCTGCAATATTGCAGCTTGCACACTCTGGGAGTTCTAAGGATCTGTCATTGTGACTACACTTTTTTTGTCTATACTTTACATCCCATTGTAAGACAACTGCTATGAAAAAGCAGAACACTGAGACATTGGAAAAAGAAGTGATTACATTGATAATTTGTCAGCCAATAGCTATTTTGGCTACCTTATCCTCTAATACAGGAAAGTGAGGGGAGTTTTCAAAGATGGCGATGAAAGAGGCACATTATCATTATAATATTTAACAATAAATAGTAATAGCTATAATAACAGTATTGTTAACTTTCTTGAATTGTCATAGATGGTTCTAATGGTACCTTGGATACCTGCAGTAGCTCAGAGTTGATGTCTCAACTTTCACTTAATATCTTAAGATACCTCTCTTTTTTGGCCTTAATCAAACTATGTCATGGTGATCAATCTGAGTATTTTCCTTCTGTAGAAGTTAATTGAGATATTTAAATGTGACCCTTCCAAAGACAGTACAAAAAAGTAAACTTAGAAACCTTATCCACAAGTTCAGTGAACTATATATAACCTTGAGTCCTGCTCCTTTTGAGTAACACTTGTTTCTTGGTAAACAGGAATACCTATTAAGAAATACCTAACTCTGCACCATCTTTTACTCATGTAGTGTGCAATTAACACATGTAAGTGTCTCCTTTGGAACAACATAGGGAGGAAGCAAGGAGTTACTGAATAATCAAGCTGATAATTTTGTTCAGAAGAGATGGATAGTGCTTATGTGACGATCAATGTCCTTCTGTATTTTGCCGGAAAAGATTTCTTATCAAAACACAGAAGTAGTTAGTATTCAGTGTAGCCTCTATTCATTCACTTTATGTTTACAGACATTACAGTCATGAGTATTGCTCAGGTTCTCTGTCTTTTTGAAAATGTACAAACTGCGATAGTTGTGAACAGTACTTTTAATTGCATATTGTGTTAAAGAAAGGGGAGGAGGAACAGCAAAATATGAAAATCCCTAACACTGTACATGAAAACTATTCATTAAATCCTCCAAAAACAGGGAATCTATTTTTCATGAGAGGAAATAAGCACTACTTGAGACCAGCTTTTTTTTTTAAGCACAAATTAAAAATAATATATCCTGCACATTTGTTACAATGCAAGTGTGCATATTCTACCCAGAGGATCCTTTCTATTAAAAAAAAAAGATCATAAAATCCCATCAACATACTATATTTTTCTGCTGGAGATAAATCGGGAAGATTAATGAGGTTAAGTTATTGCTATCTAGTATGCCAGGGAATAAGTTTCTAAATTAGAATTTTAATTGTATGTTCTATTGCAGTCCTCTTACTAATTCACATTTCACCATATTTCTAAAATCTTTCCTTATATGGAAGTCTTAAAGAATTGTAAAGGAATGAAAGTAATGGAGTTTTTAAAACTTAAGTAGGTAAAAGGGAAATGGCTCCAAAAGCCTGTAAAACTAGGTTATCAAATTTTTAGGGAGTTCTACCAAACCTATAAAGATTTCTATTCCTGCTCTTGAGTTGTACAAGTGAACTTCAGGTGTGGCAGTGTTAGATATCAATATATAAACAGATCTCATAAAAAGGTTCTTTTATAAAATATATATGGAATTATTCTTACTTAGTTATTACAGAAGTGTTCCATAACACTTTCTTTTGCAGTATTTCCATGATTTAAGACCAAAAGACAGTTTGGAGACCAAATGTACTCAGCTACCAAAATATTGGCAATCACAGGTATATGCAATTTTACAAACTACACGAATTCCCTGTTCTGCGGGAGGGGAGTCGAGTGGGTCTATGTGGTTGTTCCAGACATGCCATGTGTTCTACAGTGTCTCTCAGGAGGCCTTCTCTCTCATCTTCTGGATCCTTTCCCTGAGCAGCCCAGGTGTGCCAACACCTTCACAACTTTTACAGTAACTGACAAATCACTTTCACTTAACTTCTCTGTTCTTGTAACTGATCCACACCAATACAATGATAGAACCAGTACTATATTTTGTCTTATCACATGATTTTAGTTCTTTTTACTATTTTGTTTTTAAATCTGAATGGTGAGTCATGCTGCAATTAGGTACCTTAATGAGGTAATCGTTGCCCTTCCATTTCAACATTTAATGTAGGCAATGACTATACTGGTCTCAAAAGACTAGAAGGACTTTTGCTTTCCTACTCTTCTTGAGTGCAATGTAGACCAACCTAAATGCACCCAAGAAGGAAAAGCTTTGGTTTCTTGCCTCTGGCTATGCAAGCCTTTATGAACGGTTTTTTTTCATATCGGTTCAAGGAACAATTTTAGAGAGTAGTTGTATATTGGACTATAACTGGGTATCTGCTTTAAAAGTGACCTGCACCTTTTATCTGACAGTCAGGAAACCTTATGTTGACAATCAGATTAATTTTTCCAGAAAATTCCAAACAGAACAAAGAAGTTGTGATGATAACATTAATATATTCTACTTGCAACAGACTTTATTGGCTTTTTTCTTCCATGTTCAGACCTAGGTTACAGTAACACACTGGTAAGTGCTTTATAACCGCTGAAGGCAGTTTACATTGATTAGATAGATTTTCACAGGGGCTCTTGCAGCAGACAGTTTTCAAGGGCAAGCATAGTGAAATGTTTTTTAAAATTCCATTATTTAAAAACTGGACAGAATTCTCAGTGATTGAAGCTGACAGAGAAGAAAAAGCTGATGGTGAATATATTCTCTGGTGGCGTGCTGTCATCCACAAATGCCTTCATTGACCAAAGCAATGATTGAAGTATGAAGAGCTGCTTGCATACAGTGGAGTTGCTGTCAGTGAAATCATTTACCACTGCTCACAAACACTCAGGGTGATCTGTTACTTGCAGGTGACACATTTGCAATGATAAAATCTCTCCTCAAAGTGACTATGAGATTAAAAATATTGTTTCATAGCTTGGACCTCTCTGCAGATTTCTTTGATGTAACTATCAATGACGCTTCTTAAATCCTTCTTAATTCCTTAATACTCAGCTATAACAAAGTGAATGTGATTGTTTCAATTTTCTGTTTGGAAAAAAAAATAGTTAGTGTTGTTAAGTAGTGTAGTGGTTTTGCCTGGTCCAGACACCTAGCTTAACTGCAACTCAAAGAACCTATGGTAGAAATGTGTCTTCTATATCTAATTAAGTTAAGACAAGGACTTTCATAGGACGACTATTCATTGTCTGGTCTGGCCTAAAGTAGACCATGTGCCTAACTCTCTGCATTTAGCTTAAAAACAAATCCAGAAGCACTTATAACTGAATAGGTAAAGTTGCTCATTTTGCTCGAGTACGTCTTAAAGGAATTACATAGAAATAACAATGAAAAAAGGGAGGTTGTCAGTGAAGAAATTTAGGGTCAGTCGGGAGTATCAGTCATACATTTAAAAGCAAATCCACAGATGAAATTTAAGATTGTTACACAGTGAAATATGTGTCTCTTTGTACCTATGAAAAATATTCCTGCTTATTAAGTAGGCAGAGCAAGATTTATGATGTCTTTAACTTCTCATTTCATTGCTTGTAGAAGCTTGCATTTTGTAAATGACATCATAGGAGATGGCACTGCTGTCACCTGTCAGCTGTGAAGTATTGTTTGAAAAGTATGGCTTTGGGTTTAATAATAAAAATAGTATTTTCACTCAACATTGTACATTTGTAGATCTTAAAGTGCCTTAAAAGATATGTTGTTTCTCCTACATGTTGCCAAAAATGACCATCAACAGAGCTGCAAATTGTATCGTGAGGATCTCGCTCTATTCTCCTTGTTCCAGCCTCTTCAAAATGTACTTTTATTTAGGTCCTTTCCAATATTTTCTGGTCTTATGAATTTTTAAATGAGGAAAGAGAATAATTTTAAAAATCTGTATTTGCGATGATTACCTCCCCCTCTCATTTGAGCTATTGCGGTTATTTGCTAGTCTGAGGGTCACAGTGAATTAGCCCTTGGCAAATATTTAATTTTTAATAGAAACCACTGTAGCATTGAGTTAAAGCAAGCAAAAGCTTCACATTCATCCTAAGATGATCCTGCAGCTGCATCACTGACCAGTTCTCATGTTGCATATGCAGCAGTTCTGTATAATTCTGGGGTTTTTTTCAGAAACTGTTTTATCGTGATCATTGAAATATTTTCTAATAACATAATGACAGTTGATGTTACTTACTGAAGTGTCTGCTGTAACAACAGCTGGTGTTTCATTTTTCAAGTAGGTCATGAAGGCTGTGTAGCCATGGTTTTGTGTGACTTGAGTTAAATAAATACTTACTTTAAATTATTTGAGAAATGTCCTACACTCATTTTCAGTTCTCCCTTGCCTTTGCCAGGCATTTGATGAAGCGATGCTTCTTTAGGGGCATATTTCTTCCTAGTAGTCCACATTTTTAGGAAACTTTTAAGGATGTATTAGAACGAGTAACCACTAAGATAATGTCTGGCCTGCTGTGCAGTAGTATCCCTGAAAAGTAATGTCAGGAAAGTCATTAAAAAATTCTTTAATTAAACATGTATTTCACATAAGTAAAGGAAGATCTAACATATCATCCGTCATGAGGTACCTACTCTGTTCTTTACTTGTGACACAATTGGGATTTCTCCTTATAATTCATCGTGGACTATGGTTCTGTTGTGATTTGTGCAATGGCAGCAAATGGGGAATTTAAGAAGTTACACTCCAGCTGTCTTTTCAATAACCGTTTCTTTTTATGCTTTTGCACTCTTGCTTCAAATTATCTTTTCTGCACACTTCTCACTGAAATACTTGTACGTAACCCAAAATTACTTGTATTGAAAAATGGATCTACATAAATTACCTCCTTTATCTCTATGTGATAGGTCTTATTTCATTCACTAATTTATGAATAAAAAAACCAAAGGCAAATATGTATCTGGACATCTTTTTCTATGGTACATTTTTGATAAAGATAATGAAGTCAATATGCAGTAGCTAGAAATGTAAATCTATCTCCTGGTTTTTGTCATTGTGTGAGCTTGATAGAAATGTATTCTAAAGAACAGAAGTATCTATGTTGCAGATATATTATTAGGAGATATTTTATCTGTAAGGCTCATTAAGCTTATCATTGTTTTTAGAAGTTCCAAACAAGTGGGAGAAACTGAAACCATACTTTAGCCTATTGTATATGTTCCCTGCATTCAATACCATGCAAATCTTTCCCTGTAGTCTCCAGAGATTTACTTTGATCGACTGGTTTAAACCAATTTTATAAAAGTTCATTAGTGAGACAGGAAGAAGTGAGAAGTCCCTAGAAGTATATTTGTATCCTCCATATTTCAAGGTATAGTCTTAGAATCTGTTATCAGCATGACTGTTTCTCTGTAACAGCATATGTAATTCTGAGTGAATTAAGCTCCAAACCACCTTCTGGGTAATGTCTTGTGGATCAATTCTGTGAGCTAGGATCAAGCAGAAGGATTGTAAGAAAAACCACAGTTCTCTGTAGTGTAATCCTGAAATGCAAAATCCTGAGGAAGATATATAGGATCAGGTTTTAGGTTGAATGAATGATTTGTATTGTTTTGCCTTTGGAGCTTTGCTGCTGACCATCTCTATTTTGCCTTTAACTATGTTTATTTGTTCATGATCCAGTGTGTTCTGAGCATAGGTGTGAACTTTACAAGAAGTGAAGACAGAGAGACCAATTCCCTGTGCAGTTCATTTTGGCTTTGGATTTATAGGTTTCCACTTCTCTATCCTGGCAGTAATTTGCGTTTCTAAGAACTGTACCCAATGATGATATGCCATGAATAAGGAGAAACTTATTTATATCAGTCTATTTCAATAATTTCAATTTACAAACCTTTAAAAATTTTCTAAGCAAATGTGGAGAGATGAAGGACAAGCAAATGGAAGCCTTTTGACAAGGCTTCTGTTTTTTTGAAGTTAATATTTACAAACTTTTTTGAAATAATCCATATATTCTCAGGTTTTCATATCATAAGTTGGAAAACAGAAATCTAGTGAATTTACTAAAACAAAATTCATTTTAGACACTGAATACTCCCGTGTTCCATAGACTTTAGCAAGAGATCAAAGATTTATTTTGATTTTTATGCTCTTTACTGATGGAAATTATTGGGATTTGAACAACAAGGCATTTCAAGTATGAGGGCAAAGGATGCTAGTGGTAGTCCATTTAATGCACATTATCTATTTTAGACCACTCAGAATGTGTTCAGGTCTGAAAAATCTGAAGTTTTCCCTATTTAGTTTGGGACTTAAGCCATTTTGGCTTCTGTTACCAGAAAAGTAATTCATGTACCTTAATGCCCCTCTTAAATCAGAAGATTTAATCGACCAATCATTCTAGTAAAAATATCAAAATGTGTTAAGACTGGCCATTGTCCTGACAGAATTCCAGTGGCTTGTTTGGCAACTATTTTTAACACAAAATTAATATTTCAATATAAAATTAGAAAATGCATCTACAAGATATGATTTACAGATACAATGAGTAAATTAAGAAATTGTGCAAATGTTTTTTATGCCACAGAATGCACAGGACAGAAAGGACATAGCAACTTGCTTGCTGCTCTTTTGGCAGCTCATGTATTTTATTAGTGTAAAAATATATATTTAGCACCTTCAACTTTCTTATTTACATTAAATTTATTACTACAGCACAGAGATTGAGTGAATATTAGATTATATCTTTCACAAAATCACATTACTTTTATCCTCTCAGAAAGTATTAATTTGATGATATCATAAAGTATCTAAAAATTAAATATACATACACGCTAGTTGAATCCAAATTTTATTAAATGCCTATAAATGTTTAAATACATGAGATCATGTGCCAAGAAGTAACCAAAACTTGTAGAGATGTCAAAAATAAAATCTGTCAGTGTTTATTTCTGCACTCAAATACTGGACCAACTCCAACACTGGTGGTGATACTCCTTCAGCTTCATGTGTGTGTATGAGAACTATGCAGAGAATTTGGGTAGCACAAGTGAAGGACTCCTAATGTTGCCAGCATGCAACTTTGTAAAGATTTAATAGCACTTCACGTACAAATAATTGTTCTTACTAATCTCATGTCAAATTTTAGGTAACGTAGACTCACTGAAACATTGGGGTTGGAAAAGACCTTTAAGGTCATCTAGTCCAGCCATTAACCCAACACTACTGTGTCTACCACCATCTGGAGCTACGCATAGAGACTCATATTTTTGCCCAAGAAAAGAATCAGTTAAATGACACTTCAACAACAATACCCAGAAGTACTGTTTGCCTTTCTCCTTGGTTTATCCATAAGCTAACAGCTACCGTGTGCTTTTCTTAATGTCACTTTCTTTCATTTTTTTAGAGTTTCTTTGAAGGACAGTCTGCACCATGGGATTCAGCTAAGAAAGATGAGAACAGAATGAAAAACAGATATGGGAATATCATTGCATGTAAGTGTTGACAACATAATTGTGCACTGTGATAACATCCCTTCAGAATTAGGTAAGAATGACCACCAGCCTCATGCTCACATCAGGCTTATTTTCCTCTTTTCTAATTAAGAAGATAAAAGTGAAGGAAGTCGTTACTGGATTTTTTTTTGAGAAAACTGTCAGATGTAATGCATTTTCGTAACTAGTCTTCTGTATACCTTCCATCCTATGGTCCACATTTAGTTAATGGAGAATGGCATCTTTAACAAGTACTCAGCTATTACAGCTCCGAAACTGCTCCTGACAGCTCAATGAAAGAGTACCTGTGATCACATCAATACCTTGATATTGGGTTCTGGATATTGCAGGAGTGCCCAATACTGCTACTTAAGTATTTATTAAGAACAGTGACAGCTATCCTGACTTACCCTCTTAATACTAGAAAGACTCTAAAAAAAAAACCCCAGAATCTATATGTTTTACTTAAAAATGCCAAGCTTGGTAAAGATCAGATATACTAATAAGTAACTTGAGGAGATAATAGCATACTTTGCTGAATGACTTCTACATCTGACGTGGTAAAATTGTAAAACATGGCAAGAGAAGCTGTTCAAGGATATGAGGGCAGAAAATATATAAAATTTGCTTAAATTATATTATTATTTACACACTGGTATTGTTGCACTTAAAGGGTAAGTTCCCAGTGTGTGTGTAGTAGAAGATCCCTTCCCTGATTGTTCATTCAAAATCTAAGTTTAAGATACAAGGCGTATGCGTTTCTACCAGCCAGCCAGATAACTGTGAAGCAAATATAAGCAGAGAGATAATCATCAATCACGGCATGTCAGAAGTTTTATAAACATGAATATGAACAATGGCCTTCAAAGAGGGAACTGCTAGAGTTTAGAAATCACGTGTAACCCTAGGTACATGGGACAGCATAGAATAATTAACAGTGCTGACTGTCAGAACATTTGGAGGACCTATGGAAGGAGTATGTGGTGCATATTTATACTGCCTAACTTCAGCACCCAATCTAGGTACTTGTCCAGTTACAGAACTACCTTGTTTTTGTCATCAGGGAATCACATAGTCTTGACATAGAAGAGGGCAGCTTTTCTAGGGAAATTGTTCTGAAATGGAGGCCCTTTGAATGCTTCTGAATCACCACCCCACAAAGTGCTTGCATGACCAATCTAGAGGGACCAACTCCTAGTTTAATGACCTACAGTAGGTGGTATGAATAGGCCCTTATTACACTGTTGTCCAGCTGGGCTGAGACAGTCTGAAAAAAGAAAACAGCTCTGTAACTTGCTGCAGAAGGAGAACCTGCAGGAAATGCTTGGGGAGGAAGAGACAAGATAAGCAAGAAATGCTATCTGCTGTATCATTTTGAATTAACATGTATTTTGGATCTATGCTCTGGTACTTATGGAAAAAAGCATAGGGAATATCGTGACAGGTTGGAGCCTGTGCTGAAGAAGATATTAGCTAAATGTGGTTTTGTTTGTTTCCCTTCAAGTAATCTTTAACGTGTAAAAACCCTATTTTGTGAGGATTTAGCAATATATTAGATGACTGCTATCATTTAAGTAAAAATATTGAAGAATACTAAAAAGTTTTACACTTATCCTTCATTTATAGATTTTTTTCCAGTCCAACCTTATGACAATAGATCTCTTTTATTCAGCTTTAGTGTTGTTAGTCCTCTCTTTAATGTCATGTTAGGTGTCACATTATACTTTGACATCTATTGGTTGAAGAAAGCAGAAGACTACTAGTCCTTTATGTCCGAGGTAATGAAGTGATGAGCAGCCAAGGGAAAACAAGTAAAAGATATTAGATACACAAATCAATGGCAATTACAAGGGATACCAAAGGCCTTCTGAGAGGGCAAATATAACTCAGATCATTTAGATCTCAATTTACTTTTTATGTCCTCGGTATTTAGCAAAGGAGAAGAGTTATATGAAGTTGTTATCAATAACTTCCTATTTATGTGCCTGTGAAAACACAGATAACACAAGTTAAAAATAAGATCCATTAGAGTTAAAGGCAGTATCTTAAAGGAGTGTCTGAAACTGCCCACAGTTTGTCGCCTGTTAAATACATGTATGCAAATGGAGTAGTTAACTGTTCAATTATTTTATGTGGTTTTCTGCTGGATAGATGATTGCTTGTGTCCCAGTCTGAGAGTACAATTATAGTGGTCCATGTTTGAAAATTTGTCCCAGATAGTTGTGTAAAGTATCTGCTTTAGCTGAAAAACATTTTACTAAATTGCCCTTTTATACTGTTTAAAGGCTTAAAAATATGGTGGTTCTGATGCCACTGACTATGGGTACATGATTATAATGAAATGTATATTTTTTTCTGTAAAGCATTTAATGTATTTTTTTTCCATCCATCTGTCCTCTTTGTTTAAATTTTCTCCAAATACTACTGTTACATTATTGCTTGTAGTCATTATTGTTCTCTGAGGGAACTAAAACAATAGCACCAAGTGGCAAGTATTGCAGGAGCTTGTCAAACTGGCAATATGCTTTACATTACCCAAGTGATATGTGTTTAACTGGCTACAAGTGTGCCCTGCCCACTGTTTGAAAGTGGCTGCAACTTGTGAGCCACTGTTTCAACAAGCTGAATCACGATCACAATGCAGTCATCCACAGAAAACATGCTCTTTCTTTACTGAAGACAAAAAGCTTTGCTTTTTCTCATTAGGAACTAAAACCAGCATGAATCTGCCAAATGAGCCTTTGTTTTACCTAAGAAAAATTCTGATTCTGCTGTAGTTGTGTAGAGTTATGCATGGATTTTGGTAAGATCTATTGTTTTTTCCTCAGGAGAGATCTGGAGGCAATTTCAGAATGGGAGGGGTTCTGTATTTTTTTTTTACCTTACTCAATATTGACTAAATGAGAAGAGAATATTGATCTCAGCTTTTAAAAGCGGCTAAAGATTTTAGGTGAGACATTTATAAAAGGCTTGATTTGCAAACAATCAGCAAGGCATATCCCAAGCGAGGGTCATTGGCTAGGCATGCTAATCAGCCAGCTGCTCAAGGGGCTTGTTAGAGATCACAGTCTTCAGGCTGGTGTATACATGTTGTAGGTAATGTGAGGGGAGCAAGAATAAGATGCTTATATTCATCATCTATTACCTTTTTCTACAAAGATAAATGGATTCTAACATAACTAATTTTGAAAGCTTAAGTGATTAGTGCAAAGTCAGATTTGATCTCCTAATAAAGAGTATCAAAATAACAATGAGCTGGAAAAGAGAGTCTTCAAAAGCTACAAAAAATTGTCAAAAGCAGATAAAATATAAAGGAAAGAAATATCCTGGAAATCTTGACAGTTAACCTAGGAGGCTATTTAAGAAGCAACATATATGTTGAAAGAATATATGACTTGTGTACCTCTGATTTAAATCTATTTGACGTAAGCATGAGCATAGACACAGTAACGTTTCTTTTTGTTGACTAAATAATTTTTTTCAAATTAAGAAGTGTTGCCATGCAGTAAGGAGTTCAGTAGAATTTTCAAAGCAATTAACAAAGTGAGTCACTCCAGTTCCACTGCAAAGAAATAGATATTGAGAAGGCCATTACCTGCAGAATCCTAGAAACCTAGCTGAGAATGCAGTACTAGAAAGGATGCATGTGAAAAGAAAACAACGCAAAAAGATAATATGAAGATAGAGATATGAAGTGATTTACTTAGTTTTGCCCAAAGCAAGAATTATTGTAAGGAAAGAATGGAGTAAATAAGAAAAGTAAAAGGAAAGGTGAAGAAAAATATATCACTGCATATTATTTTATTGTATAGAGCAGTCTAAAAGAAATAACAAGAAGCTATATATTTAAGATGTTCCTTAGTGGGAAATTTAAGCTTTTTTTGCCCAATATGGAACACATTGGTGTGGAAGATACCAAAGACAGGATTCAGTTGCCTAAACATAGACATGTAGTGCCATTTCAGGTGATGCAGATCATATGTGCCAGACCAACAAATGTGACACAGTACACATGAGAGACTTGTATTATTCCATAGTTGCAGCTGAACGCTAGGCAATATATCTCAACGTATATAAAGTGGCATGAGATGCCTGTGCTTAGACAAGTGAATCTTGTCCAGAATCATTAAAGAAATAGAAAAGTGGTGATCTTTACTAGCCTGAGTTGTCCTGGTAAGAATGTTTTTAAGGCAGGAAATGCAGGGAATGATGCAGGAAATCATGAAAATGTGGATGAAGACATACCATGAGTCCAAGCAAGCTTGACTTCTGGAGACTACTGACTTCAGCAGAGGTTGGATCCGGTCCCAACACTGTACAAGCAGCTGCCACGTCTGGAGCTTAAAATGCTTGTAATGGATTATCTTTCTTAAGTAAGACAGATTTTTAGAATTAAGGCCCTGTGAGCCAAATCTCTGACTTGAAGAAATTGATAAATAGCTTAGTTAAGCAGAGAATAGCACAGCACTTTGAGAAGCATAGCTTGGTAGGGTGAGACCAGCATGGGTTTGTACTGGAGAGTCACATCTCTGTAAACTTTTCATCTTGGAAAAGTGAATAAAGAGACTGAAAAGAGTGACCTGATGAACATAACTGATCTGAATATGACAACATGTGGAGAAACTCATCCTTGAAGGCTGTTGGTGAAATAATCACAAGAAAATAGCATAAAGAGCTATCATTTAGAGTTGTGAGGAGCCTAGAGCTGGAATTTTAAGTCATTCCAGTTTACTATATTTGGTTTAAATTTGGTGCATTTTCTCTCTCCCAGGGGAATCTCAGAAGCAAATGTGATTCTGAGATTTCTTGACCATAAAAGAGGACGAAATAAAGAATTTGCCTCTTCCTTCCCTACTCTGCCATTTGAAAATCTCTTGAATTATAATTCTAAAACAATATTATTTTAACAACCACTTGCCCTCTCCTTGCTCCCCCATAATACAGAGCTTTTATGCTACTCACAATTAAGTTGAGTTTAAAGCCACTTCACATTCTTTCATTCATTTGTTGTCTTTTAGGATTTTTAAAGCTGAAAACAAATAGCTGTTGAAAGCATGGATGGCATGTTTCAGATGCTCTAATGGTTATTTACAGTTACCACAAAATAATGACGGTCGTGAAGGTCTGTCATCAGCTGCATGTCACGTTAGCTCAGTCTAGCAAGCAGCATTCAAAAACAGTAATACACAGGTATCTAATTAGCAAGAGTAATTTGTAAACAAAGCACCAATAAAGTACTCCATCCAAAAAGTCTCCTTCCATCCTTGAGATCATACCCTCAAACTGCTGTATCAACAACTTCTGCAGCATTCTGGAAAAGCCAGTATGTTTGATTGCTTTTGAACCAAGAGGAGCATATCAAGTCTCAAAGAACAAAAAGCCCTCTGAATACAGAGATTGTTTTGGGGGATGGAGGGGAATCTATATTCTAGCACTTCTTAATCATTGCTACGTTTTCTAAAAGAAAATGAGGCATCTGACAGGAAAAAGAATCATGCCATGCTGGTTTTTGGGTTGAAATTTGGAAAACAGAATTGGAAATGTTTGCACATTTCTGTATAGATAAAAATGGCCACCGTGGAGAAGAATTCAGTGACAATGCCATTATGTGACTGTATGAATTTTGTCAGTAATTTACTTTCTCCCATGGTGAAAACATAGTGAGTTTCCTTTAGAAACTGTGAGGTGGCAGTATGTCTTGTGAATACCTTCAGCTTATTTTGAGTACTGACAGAAGCATTTCCAAATCACTAAACCTTTGACAACTTAATGTTACTTATTTTATTGACAGAAGGAAAAGGGGGGGAGATGTCAAAGCAAAAAATATAATTGCAGTGGATTTCACATGAGAGACATTTTAGACATTCATATTGAAATCAGAGGAGATTTGGAAAGCCTTATGAATTACTGAAATGAGGATTAAATGTAAATAAAATGTTTTCATGGACAAAAAACGAAACATGTACTTGAAAATGCAGAGGTTTTAGTTTGACTTTAAAGTAGTATTTTGATGAAGTCTTTGTATACTGAGTACATCTTTAATTACTTTCTTTTCTCTTCATTGTTCCCATTTCAGATGATCATTCTCGAGTGAGATTGCAGCCCATTGAAGGAGAAACAAGTTCCGATTACATCAATGGAAATTATATTGATGTGTGTATACTAATGTAGTCAACAAACTTGACATTGTGTTCAGTCAAAGAGGGAGCTCTTATTATTCTCATATTATTCATAATTTGTAATAGATATCACAGTTAATATCAGCTGCTAAACATGGTTGGAAAGTACTGTCTTTGGAAGATAGGTGTACACTAAAGGGAAAAAAAAGCCTCAAAGGTTCTGTCAATAAGCAAATGAAAGGAGTCATTTCCTCCAGCTGCCACTAGACTGAAACCTTGCCAGCAACACTGTATGGCTACTTTGCCTGCTGGTGCTTATATGGGCTAACAAAATGTTATTTTCACTTTCTGTCAACAGCTTGGCATCATTCCACATTTAAAAGAAAGCTGTTTGCATATTAATGTGACAAAACTCTGTAATGCCTAATGCAGAGATTTGCAGTCTCTTGTCATCTCTGCACTTTTAAGTCGCCTTCAAAGTGTATTCTACAGCTGTTAACCAGTACTTCTAATGCAAGCAAGACATTTCATTAAATATGTAGGCTGTTTAATTATTGAAGATGGCTCCTTTGTTCATTCTGCATCATGTTAACTTAATGTTTTACATTACAATAAATTCTTTAAGAGATGAGATGTTTTTGGTTGAAAGAATGAACGCAAAAGCAGAATTGAAAATCATTAGGAAGTCAATACTATCTAAAGCCAGAAATCTATGGAGAGCAAAGATAATAATTGTATTGTTTACCAGGAGTGCTAGACATTAGGCTAAGTAAAACAATTGTTGCTTCATAGAAACTGTGTCTGATAAAGATTTCTTCTTCAGCAGTGGCATCTTTGAAAAATGATGTCACAATTTGCAGTTCAAATTTAATCACCAGTATGAAACAGAAATGTAACTTCTGTTTTTCTCAGAGTATGGAGGAGCTAGAGCTATACAACAATCTGAAGTTGTAACTTTCTGAAGATCTCTCCTTCTATTGATGTTTATTATCATGTTCAAGAACCATTAAGTTAAGCTTAAATTTCTGCTCCGTTCCTTGCTGTTTGAAAGAATAGCCCAGTCACCAAGAGGTAAAGGCACATATTGACACATATTTAGTTAGACATTGTGCTAAACTCTGGAGGGAGTTATCTGTCATGAAAGGAAACACAGAGTTCACATGGAAAGCCTAGATCTGAATTCACTTTCACACCTTTTTCAGCATTCAGGATTGTTCTCATTTTAGGCTACTAGTATGTTCTTGTGTCAGATTTTGATCTGAGTCTAAAATATTAAAATGTGAGCAATAAAGATTTAGGCCATACAGTCTCTTTTAAAATGCTGAGAAGAGGGCTCCATAGCAACCTCTTTTGTTTATGGAAGTAAAAGAAATAGTGGATGAGAACCAAAAAATTCTCATCCTTAGCTAATAACTTCATTGCAAATCTTAGAGGACTGCAGACATCTTCCAAAGACAATTCTACCACAAAACACAGCATTTTTTGTTTAGAATCTTGCTAGCTGGGTTTCCATTAGAAATACTTGGTTTTCTACTACAGAAGCAGCTGCAGTTTTTCTCTTGCATACAGTTATTAGAACAGTTATTACAGTTTATTATCAGAATAAACATGTTAGTAAGAGAATGACACTGTCACAGACACTATGACATTGTCTTGGATGAAAGAGAGAGGGGCAATGGTTTTGCTGTATTCCTTTGTGTTTTTTTCAGTGGGATACAGAATTATTTGATCCCAGCCACTAGAGATATTAGATAACACATAGCAGAAAAAAATCAGCTACGTAGCTATGTGAACACTTCTCATTTTATAGACATAAATGTTTTATTTCAATGGCATGTAAATAATCAGTTCCATAATTCATGTCATTCTTTCTATGAGTTTCAAGGAATCTTCAGTCAGTTTGAATCTTTCCCACATTGCATCACTAGTGCCCCTTGCTCTTCGAAAAAGAAATTGAATTGGCATGTGAGCTACAGCTTAAGTTCTTATTGTTGGTGCCTGACAATGCATCATAACTGTTATTAAGAGATTAGCACTGGTATAACAGAATTTATCACTGTACTAGTGCATGATCTAAACCTTTGGTGACACTCCCATCTCATCAGAAGCTATAAGTACTATCATATACACACTATAAGTACACATCAAGTACACAATGTTGGAAAGAATCCATAGAGTATTAGTCCTTATTGCAGGACTAGCTTGTGATTAAGTTGCTCTTGTCATCAGAGAAACACAGAGTTGTTTTACGTTCTTCCTATTTAGATATGAACAAGTATATTCATACCAACCCATTTAGTCAAAGAATTTACCCTCCTTTTCACTGTTCAGAAATAAACAAATCACAGTAGACAGAGTGAACACCCCCCCAACCTTCCCCAGGCTCAATGTAAATGTAGCATTCTTTAGCTGTTAAAAAAGGGAAAGACTTTGCACTCAATAGCAATTGCTTGGAGGTATATCGGCCTCTGTGAGCATCTGATGTCATTAGCTGAAAGTGCTAGGGAGGATTTCATGCTGTTCATTTGCAGCAGAGCCAACAAGGGACTGAAAGAACATATTAGTTCTTTTCTCTAATGTACAAGGCTGCAACTTAAATATCTGGACGAAAACACATTTTCTTCTCCTTTTGCTTCTCCCTTGCCCTTCCCTCACTGGAAAGAACTTTTGTATATCATAAGTTATCTCTATTGTGATTTTTACTGAATACTACTCTAAATTAAGTTTCATGTTTAACAGCATAGCCAACGTGTGTATTGCTTATATCTTTTTTTCAATTTATTTTAGGGTTATCATAGACCAAATCACTACATTGCTACACAAGGTAAGTTTATCACCCTTTCTTTTTGGTTGAGGCTTAGAGGTTTTGGTACATGGATTACAGTTTATACTGTCTAACGTGCATTCTTGCCACAGTCAATATCCAGAGCAGAGTAGGCTCAGTCACTTAGGTAGAAGCAAACAGACTGAATCATTATCTAATTTTCAGGTATGGCAAGTAAGCAGTCCATTACCTTCCTGTTCAAATAAGTTTTGAGTAGAAAAGCAAACTACATCTTTTTTTTTGTCAGAAATTACTCAACATGTTGTTACACGTGGAAAAAAAGTCAATAAACTTTTCAGAGAGACTACAATGTCACAGAAAAAAATGTTCTCTGAATTTCCAATGCCAACTAGGCTTCAGGTCCTTAAAATACAAAGCACTTCAGCAAGCTAGATTTAGTAAAGGACCCAAAGACATAATGTGCTTGCAGGGGGATTCTTAAAAGGGATCTAGAGAGAATTTCACAGACCACTGCTTAAAAGCTTGCTCGTGAACAAGAATCTATTCAACATACAAATTAATTTTCAATTTGCACTTAATTTCAAAGGCATAGTTTGCCCATTCTGATGGAGTTCTTATTTATTTTTCGGTCAAGTTCAGACTTGGAAGCAGTGAGAAAGATGAGTTTTCTGTGATTACGTAATCATCATGTTAAACAATATGCCAATCTCCTGCTTATGCTTGGATAGCATACGTACAAAAATTTGATTGCTGCTCTATTGCTTGGAGAGAATCAGCTCTATAGTAGGTATTCTGTGGTGGAGCTTTATGCATTTGCGCATGGATCTGAAGAAGCTGAGCTACACTCACGTACATTATTTCAACACATGCTCAACCTTTTAAAAAAGCCAACTGGAGTACTGAGTATAATCTACTGAGAATAATCTTAACCATGTGTTGCATTTAGAGGTCATATATACTTTTTAATTACTTTTTATCAAAGCAAGGGAAATGTTAGCCTTGTCAAATAAGAGTTCTTAATGTCATTTCAGTTGTCCCCAAGCTAACCCAGTCTGCATCCTCCAGTTCCTACTTCTGCAAGTAGGAGGCTTCATATCTCTGCCTTTCTATACTTCAGCTCTCAACAGTTGCAAATGAGGTGCCACTTTGTGTCTGATGACAGTGAGGCAGGACGCAGATCTGATTTCTGGAACCATCTCACTGTTGTCAATATTATACTTTTAGACCAGATGTAGAATTTGTGAATGCACAATATGAGCCATTTAAATGTGCTGCTTCTTCCACATCTGCTACACACCCACCACATTCCTCTGTCCACAGTCTTTCTACAGATAAGCCAGACAGGAAAACTGAGAAAAAAATCCAGCATTTGCTTAATTCTGCTAAGGCTTTTACACCCGCCTTGTCTAAGAAGAAATGGATTCTTTCATTTAACCTTTAGCTAATGATGATGTTGTTTTTCACCTTTAATGAATCCTAAAATGAAAAGGGTACAGAGTTGGAATTTTACTTGCCGTTTGTAGCACAGTTGTTTTAATCAGGAGGTTCACCAGAAGATCTCTCTGACAGCTTTCTGATGGACATATGAGATCTCTAACTGAATGCAGATTTATCACATATTGTAATACTTGAATAGCAAATACCAAGCTTGAGGTTTTTGTAACTGCATTTCTTAAAGGCAAGCGTGTAATAAGGTATGAGTAATGTACTGAAAGTCTATGCAACAGATCTACCAGCAAGTCCCAACAGTTTCTTTGCTAGACTTTTTACCTGATCCGGTGTCAAAATGCACCTAGTCAAGAAGGGGAATTAGAAGAGTAGAGAAAGTCTTCTACCAAGATGTAAAGGATATATGACAGTTTCAGTTGTCATTCTTTGAGGTGAGTCCCATAATTTTCTTTGATGTAGGTGCATCTAAGTGCCCAGAGAGATGTCTAGCCCTCCCCATAGTGCAATGAGTAAGAACCTGACTCTGAAGTACATTAAATTAATTTTTAAATGGGCACACAATTTACAGCAAATTCAAAGTAATGTGGCTGTGAGTTTTTTAGTGGATTACATCTTAATTTTGAGGCCAATTGGGAAGCAGATTAGTATCCTCATTCTGGAGGAATTAAGAGCACTGATTTGAAGAAGTTTATGTATTTTCTCTGACTCTGTCCCCGGCCTGATGAAGAATCATGTGCAAGTTCTTTTCCTTCCTCTGTGTCAGCTTTCCCATCTGCAGAATAGGGTTAAAAATCTGCTTTCTCATCTGCTTTTTATTAGTCTATGCAGCATCCTGATAGATGCAGTTATGTGAACGCTAGCTAGTGTTATTCTCCTGTATCCCAGCTTCCTGACAAAGCCTTTGTAGAATAGTAACACTTCCGGTAAGATGCATGCAAAACTGATAAGGTAGCTGGGAGTAATCTCTAAAACTCCTTTCAGACTCTATATTAAGAATTAAAGGAGCGACATTTGTTTCATGTGGCAGCCTCTCATGAGCCACGACTTTCAGTATAGCCAACAATGTTCATGCTCACATGCTTTAGTACAGATATGTATAAACACATCAATGCAGCACAGCAGTTAAGCTGCATGTTTAATTCCCTTGATGTCTATTTTACATCATTCTTTAAATAACTTTTCCCACTGTCCCTTTTCTCCTCCATCACAACTTCCACAGGTGCATATGCCTATTGTTCTTTGAAGGAAAATATCATTACGTGAGTCAGTTCTAAGTCTTGGCGGAATTAGAATGATTGATATTTAATTTTCCTATCTTCTTCTTAAGCTGCATTCAACATATCAAGTGTTAATGAGCAAATATAATTGTTTGAAGTGAAGAAGTGGCAAATCTAATCAGTTTGTAATAGACTACCGATCTACTTTTAACAGAGCTGGGAGCTGCATAATCACCTGTTTATTAGAGTGTTACCATCTTACATACTAACCAGAGTTTGAGAATTTGCCATACAGACTAGTATCTTTCTGCCTTGGCTTTCATAGCATTCTGCTGCTAATTTGAATTGTGGGGAGAAACATTTTTCAAAGGACTTAACAAATGGAGGCTTTCTCAACTAATAAAAATATTTTACTTCCATTTGAGGAATAGTACATTTGGAGTGTGCAATTTCAATTATAAAAATAACATCAGTTTTTCTTTGTGTGATAAGTATAATGTGTAGTGATAGACTGAATTTGCAGCTAATAAAGACTTTTGCTGATCTGCTGTAATTAGTATCAACAGACGGGATCCACAAGCCAGCATATTGGGTCATACAGAACCAGCAAAATGGTGCAATTTAAAACTGACTTTTTTAGTTTTACATATATCCTTTGTTTCCATGGGGATAATTATCTATTTATTTTTTTAAAGCAGGATACAGAGCTCTAGTATGATCTGTTTTATTTACTGACACCTAGGGGTTTTTTTTCCAAGAGTTAGATATTCAATGAATTTTAACCAGATCCTTTGGCGAGAGCATTAGGTTGGATATCTGTGCAGTGTGTGTTCTCACACACACTGCTGAGTGTTCTTGCTATTGGATGATTGTTGTTGATCTTGCATGTCTCATCCTGATTACTAAGCAGGAAAATTTAATCTTTTTTTGTATGTACTTGTTCCATGTCCCCGTACTTCATGTGTTTAACTGAACTATGACTTAACTTCTTTTAACATGTCTCTGTCAAAGGTTTTGTAATGCTTCCTCCACCACTGCACCAGCAACTGTAAATTATGACTGACAAATATTAATATAGTTCTACAGCATTGCTCATTGCCGTTTCCATTAGGGCTGGATTTTGAGCAGATCAGTCATGTGTAAAACAGCAGATCCAAGCTGCATCTCTTTGTATACATGCATTCGTTTGTGCTTCTCAGACTTCTGAATACTCCTGACAGTTCAGACTGTCATTGTTTGCTGTAGCATGCATAGGAACTGGATCTAAGATCTTTTGTGGAAGCAGTTCAGAGCACACCCTAATGACTGTAAAAAGTTAGTCTTGAAAATAAATCAACTTTAGATATAATAGCCCAGTGTAGTCTTTCAACCTCTTCTTTGTTGTTTGTATAGAATTGTAAAGCAGATGCTAACTATTTCACTTTGTGTATTGCTGGTTATAGAGACAGACATCAATTCAAGTTTCAGTCAGGAGGAGATTTTTAAGTATGAGTGATAAACTTCTGAAAATTAATATTTACACTGGTAATGCTTCCAGTCTTCACTACAGCAGCACAAACTTGAAACAGAAATAACCCTTTTCATATTCCTTCTCTTCTCTGCAAAATACGTGTCTTTCTTCCACACATGAATGTATATGTTGTCTGAACAATTTAATAAGGGTTTTCAGAAACAAAAAACCCATTTTTTATCAAACTGAAAGTTCCCTTTCAGGCATCTGAAGCAGAAATATTGCTTTGAATAATAATACTCTTAACTTCCTTGGCATGTTTTTTGTTTTTATACTGAAAAAAAGTTGTCAGAACTATAGCAGCGTGGAAGCTCCACACTTCTCTTTACAAAGAAACTTTTGCTGCTATGCTTTTAACCTGCAGATGAAAATTGACATTTGAAATTACAACAAAGCAAGATAGTTCTACACAATTTTTCAGCTTTATATATGCTGTCATTTTTTGCAGGATGTAGGGTAGTCAAGCTGATTTCCTGATATAAATACAAAGTGATTGAATTCTATACACCTGTATTAAACTTGAAGATTCAACTATGTTTCATGCTACTCTTTACTTCTTAATAATCAAATAAATATTAAATATTATTCTTTGTTTTCTAATATAAATTCCCACAGCCCATGCAGGCTGTTCTTCCACTTGCTAGTTAATGTAGCTTGTGAAGCAACAGTTTGAGAAACTGATGATTTTTCTGTAGTCCATTGTCAAAGCTACAGAGGAAGAAAAAGCAACCCCACTCTCCTCTACAAAGATTGAGCAGCAGGAAATCAGACAAACATTGACAGAAAATATATGGATCTCTGTCTCAAAGACAAGATATTGACTTGATTTCTCTGTTTTGAAGTCAGTCTAGACTGACAACAGGCTTTTGCATATCAGAATTCAGAAGCAAGATAAATTAGGGTCTACAGTAATTAAGTACACAGAGGTGACTCAGGCAAAAGGAAACATTTCAAGAAGATTGTGTGAAAGGTAATACATTTTTCCTCTTCTAAAAGAAGTGTATATAAAGTAAGTCCTGCAAACAAGGAAGTTAAGATCTTCCTGAAACTCAAGAGCTGTGCAAGCTGTCATTGTGAAACAAACATGCTTTCAGGAAAGAGTGTTGTGGGGGTGGCCATATATATTAGTATATTGACTGCTCAGACTCTTAATTACATAGGTTGTGCACTAGAATCTGGGCTTTTTTTCCAAGGAAGATATATTCAGTTTCAGCCTTACAAATGTACCTCACTTGTCTGTATTTTGGGGCAATGCAAATTATGGATAGTTGATGTTCAATGATAGGGTTTCCATCCTCAGTAAAGAATCAGCCATAAATTGAACTTGATGGGGAAGGTACCTGGCACTCTTGGTGGAGTACTGTTAACATGCCTGTCAGTCAGAGAAGCCTAATGCTAAAGCAGAAGAAGGAGCAGATAAAAGCGATTTGTCAGGAAAATTGTGTAGTCAAAGCATCTTTTTTTCTGTGAAGATTATTTTCCAGACAGTCTTTGGCAGCCTGGAGAAAGCTTGGCGGCAGGTGTAAGAAGACATTTTGTCTTCTCATTTGATGAAAAAAATTACCAAGAGAATGTATTTCAGAAACAAATGTGTCAAGAAACAAATAAGGGAGCTTATTTTTGTCTTGTCATCTCATCTGAATCTTTGAAACCTGTCATCTTTATTCTGTATCCCTTGATAGCAACTGAATTCTCTATGTTGATATGGCCACCAATGCAAGTGACAGTCTATGTGATTTTGACGCACTGCCTTTGGAAATAAAGATACAGGCTTATTGGATTCATTTCTTTCTCTATCCATCTGTATTCTTCCGTGCAGTTGCATATTCAGACATATGGAGATTCTCTCTGCTGCTAAATCTCATTCTCTTGCAAACATTCTCACGTTACTGTGTCTATACTAAGCACAAATACACTCTACGTGTTCAAATAGCGTTCTGTGTTTGCAGTGTACGTCAGATACTGGAGTCTCACATAAAATATAGCAAAAAATAGAATTAAAAGGTTAGCACTGCCCTTTCCTACTTCTAGTGGTGAAAATAACCAATCTACTCCCAAAAATAATGGTAAATAATAGTGCTGAAATAATTTGTTGCCATGCAGATTTAATTTTTACCATAATTACCTTGAAGTTAAAAGGAAAAATATCCAATATTAATGACATTCACGTGTAGCTTAATCTGACTAATATTCATTTGATTCTGACTGTTTCTATGACTGAGGGAAAAATAAAAGTACCAAAGTTCTCCAGCCTTAACTAGAAAAATATACAGAGTGATATATCTCATTCATGAGTTACCTATCAGGATAATAAATTGACATATTTGTTTTTTCTAGCATTTTTACTTATGCTTTAATGTAGATAGAGTTCTCTTGTTTGTTCATCTGAGTAAAGTGTTCATCTTAATGCACTTAAACTCCCAGCACAAATTTAAAATATACAGCATCTGAATATCTTACTCACAAGCATGAGCAACATTCCTTCACAATAAGGTCCTTGGGGAAAAGTAAAGGAAACAAGTAGCCAAAATGAACTCATATTTTTGCACTAGAGAATAGTGATGATTTTATTACATCCTGATGCCTATGATTGACTCAACATGAAAATAGAAAGTAGAAGTGGGAATAACTAATTAGGTTCTTTTGTCCATTCCCTAAGGAGCTTTCTGCTGAAGCGGATAAAATGATCTTAAACTTCTCATCCATCATCAAAATTGATTCTGTATCATAAGTTGATATGACAAATCCAATCCAACAAGTCAATTACCTAAGATTTTTTAGTTGGAAATCTTGCAGACAGCATAGTTTTTCACAAAATAATTTCCATATTTCTTAAGTCTTCCCTAGCTCCGATGGTCTCTTTAGAGTGAGTGATTAACAGGTATTCATATTTCCCTGATGCAAGTCATCCTTATTGAGAAGAATGCACAAATTAGAAACTAAAGCAACTTTCTTACTAGAAAACATTTCTATTGGTTTGCTTTCGCAAAGACAGTTCAGATTCAAACCATGGGCTCCAGGCTCCTGGAATAAGCCTTCAGCCAAGACCGTAACTTTAAATGGAGAGCCAATACCTTGTGTTGCTATTCGATCTCAATCAATTTGGACCTGTATCTCAGTTTCCCAGATGAGTCACCTATTTTTCTCCCAACATGCTTGACTGTAATTAAACAAATAAATGTATGTAGACGTAGAGAGAAAGAGAGTCTGTATGCAAGAGATACCCATTCTTGTTTCTCTGTAGCTAGTACAGATGAAAATTACATCAAGGCCTCTAGTTACAGTTATAGTTATTCAAAGTGTTCCTGATTCATAGCAGAAAAAACTGAAACAAGCTATTGTCCAGCAATTCACTCTTAAAAACTGTGTGAGGTGGAGATTCAAGACTCTAGCCTTATTCAGGCATCCCACATAACCCTCATTAGGGGATCCCTAACCCCCAGGAGTGCTACATGTAATGTAAAATTTGGAAGATAACTAGATTTAGCCATTCTGAGAAATGATTAGTGAGAGGAACAGACCATTTAGAAACCTCACTGCATGGGAAACAAATTATGGGAAAGAAAGAGTTCTTCAGTTATACTGGATGAACTACATTAAACTACAACTACATTGCTTTCCTGGGTTTTTTTTAATTTCCCTCAGTTAAAATCAGAAAAAGCATCTTTTTTGAATGGCATGATAGGACTTACATGGCCAGTATTCATTGCATTCAGCTCTCAGGCTGACTGGATAAATCTGGACCATTTATGTTGCTGCCAGTTCCTCTGTTCCTAGTCTGCAGTACTTCTGTGAGTAGTCAAAAAGCATTATGGGAATGTGCTATTTATTCTTTGGGAAATCATATGACATTTTCATTTTATTTTGTTGATACAGAACAAACTGAGCTGGTATTGGAAATTTAGCTGTGCAGAAATGTCAATAAGTGTGAAACACTTTGCTAGATGGAAGGTTAGCTGGTAGTATTAGTTGTAGTGTTATAAATATGTCTTAAATAGCACCTGCTGAGACTGCACAAATAAAATCTGGTCTCAGACTTAAAAATATATTTAAGTACAGCAATGAATTCTTTCTGGACCTAGTGGAAATATTCATGTGAAGCAGGGAGAGGTAAGATTATTCAAAAGTGGCTAGGGAGCTAGCATCTTGTGGTTGCTGTATATTGTACCAAGCCTGTTCAGCACATTCAAACGCTAACAATTCCTGTTGTCTCTCGAGGTATGTTTGGATTTTGATTTTGAGGGACACAAACATGTTTTGGGTATTCATAGGCATTTAATATGTAGAGCTATTCCCCTGACAGTGTGCTCCAGTCTTGAACTGGGCTTTCTCAATGGTACCACAATGCAGACAAAATAATGCATAGAGACGTGCACCATGCCAGCCTAGTTAGATGTGTAACAATAAAGGGAAAAAAAAAGCCATATGATATTCCAAAAAATAAATACCACATCCCCATAAAACTTTCTGACTACCCACAGAATCACCACAGAATACGATCAGAGGAAATGCCAGCAAGAGAAATGATCCAGCTCTAGCTAATAGTTGATGTGTATGTGTATATACACACACTTATGAAATATGTATTTTCAAAATGGTTATCTAGTTTTGTGAAATGGGAAATTTTAAAGAAAAAATCTCTGGAATAATGAGTTTTGTCATTACTCAAAGGATATATTTTTTCCACATCTCTATATTAAACTGGGAATTTAGAATGGAGGAGTTGTTTTTATTTTAGCTAGCTGTGAGATGCTTTCATATCTGTCATAAAACAATAGGACTGTAGCTTGTCAGTGCTGTACATTGTAAACAGCATGTTACAGGACAAATGTTTTTATGTTATTTCCACATTTCATAGAATCATAGAATGTTAGGGGTTGGAAGGGACCTTTAGAGATCATCTAGACCAACCCCCCTGCAGATGCAGGTTCACCTAGATCAGGTCGCATAGGAACATGTCCAGGTGAGTCTTGAAGACCTCCAAGGAAGGAGACTCCACAGCCCCTCTGGGCAGCCTGTGCCAGGGCTCCCTCACCCTCACGGTGAAATAGTTTTTTCTTATGTTTAAGTGGAACTTTTTGTGTTCCAGTTTCATCCCATTACCCCTTGTCCTGTTGCTAGCTACTATAGAAAAAAGGGATGTCCCAACCTCCTGACACTCACCCTTTAGATATTTATAAATGTTAATAAGATCTCCCCTCCATTTCCTCCAGACTAAACAGCCCCAGTTCCCACAGCCTTTCCTCATATGAAAAATGCTCCAGTCCCCTGATCATCTTGGTGGCCCTGCACAGGACTCTCTCCAGCACTTCCCTGTCCCTCTTGAGCTGAGGAGCCCAGAACTGGACATGGGACTCCAGATGAGGCCTCATCAGGGCAGAGTAGAGGGGGAGAAGAACCTCCCTTGACCTGCTGGCCACACTCTTCTTGATGCAACCCAGGATGCCGTTGGCCTTCTTGGCCACAAGGGCACATTGCTGGCTCATTTGGAAAGAGACAGAGAATTTACAGGTCAATCTTCTCCTACTGTGAAAGGCCCTAGTGCTGACTCCTCTGAATGTAGGAGGTGATTACAGAAAGTGAGGCAAAGCACTGATCAGTCTTAAGGGGACTACAGGTAAAATTTCTTCATGCACCTCATTCACTTAGTAATCTAAGCCTCATTGAACACTAATGGGACTTGAAAGCACTGTGAAAATTTCATTTTGTGAAAGCCAGTTTTTACATCTAGTAATGTGCAGGCAGCAGGGCTTGCTGACCAGCTAGCTTGAAGCAGGTAGGATTTAGTTTGTGCTTGGAAATCAGCCAATTACTATTCACTGCGCTCCCTTGGCTGATAATGAGAGAAGGCTGTGTTTTTCTTGAGCAAAGGATACAGTAGAAAGCCTCTGTTGCCAGTAGCTACAATGGGCAGGATTTGTCCCAGTAAAGCGTTTCAGCTTGCTTTATAAGGAGCATTTTCCTGAAATGTCAAGCTAACAAGATTCAGTCAGATCTGTTTCTCATTGACAATCCGTCTAAGGTGGGGAAATAATGAAAAACACATTTTAAATTCATAGCTCAGTTCTGATTAACCCACTTGAGTGTAGCTGAGGTGACTTACTGTGGAACAGTGTTGCTGCATACTGTTTTCTCTTTTTTTGCATTGTAAGATGGCATCATTGCTAAAGGCCAAAAAAAGAAATGATAGAGTGACTGAAATATAGATTCTGCATATATTTGATATGCACAATGTATTCTGAAGCCTGGGTTAAAACCAGTTTTAGGAGAAAACAAACATTCTTATTTGTTTGTGAATTAAGTTCTGGTAGAAATCTTGCTTACAAAATCATGTTCTCTCTTAACTAACTATGAGTTATTTACTGCCTCTGCAAACAAATGGCTTTTCTCTGTGCCATCTCTAAATCTATTACCATGGAGGAATCAGTTAAAATAAGGTTTAAAACTGAGGGAGAGATTTTTTTTCCATACTCCACATATCAGTAGAGCTTCCTTGCTTGGGCTACCTACTGGTTCAACATACTTATAGGGAAACAACCTTATTGGAAGATTATCCACAGCTTTGTTTATTTGTATTTTGGTGTTGCACTGATCCACTTGAGGGTCAGAAGGCTCTTCAGAGGGACTTGGACAGGCTGGAGCAATGGACTAAGGCTGATTGTATGAGGTTCAACAGAGATGTCCTTCATTTAACGAAGTGAACTGGGGACACAGGATCATTCCCAAAGAATGTCCGATGATGTATCAAAATTAACAGATACTTATACCCAATATTCTTTTGTTCTTTTCTATTATACATATAAAGCCTGCTTATAAAGTTATCCTTTACTTAGATTGGTTTCTGTTAATCTTATACGTTACATCACTCTTCTCTTATAGATGGTTCCATTATTACACAAACTGTACATATTCATATATGTTTTGAAATCACTTGACCAACTAACTGGCCTAACTTACTGATTATCTGGTGTTCTAGACCTGAATGGTATTGGGTTTGGGACAGTGAGCATCTTAATGGCTGAGATAACAAACCCTTTCTTCTTCCTTTGAAGCAGTTACTTCCAACATTGTTCCTGGATGTTTTACAGCTTGCAGATGCTTACATCCTAATAGTCCACCTTGTTACCACTCTCATCCTCACAGTGCCTGACTTCTCCCCTTTGGGATCAGCTCTCCTTCTCTCTTCTGTTCTCTCCTTCGGGATCAGCTTCACAAAGGAGGCTTAGTTTTGCTTTGTTATGCAAACTTACTTATAAATGTCTTTGCAGTTAATTATTATTTGCTTTTATAAGAGGGTTGTTTAGCCTAGAGGAGGCTGAGGGGAAACCTTATTAGTCTCTACAGGTACCTGAAAGGGGGTTGTAGCAGGGTGGAGTCAGTCTCTTCTCCCAAGTAACGAACAAGAGGAGAAGAGGAAATGGCCTCAGGTTGTACCAGAGGAGGTTTAGATTCGATATTCAGGAAAATTTCTTCACCAAAAGGATTATCAAGCATTGGAATGGGCTGTGCAGGGAAGTAGTGGAGTCATCATCCCTAGAGATATTTAAAAGATTTGTAGATGGGGTGCTTAGGGACATGGTTTAGTGGTGGACATGGCAAGGCTGAGTTAATGGTTGTACTCAATGATCTTAAAGATCTTTTCCAACCAAAGTAATTCTATGACTCTATGATTTTTCCCAGGCAAGAGAGATTGCCAAGAAAGGTTTGTCAGGAATGCTAGTATAGCTATATAATTAAAAATAGCCCTGCTGAAGATTGCATAATTAGTATTTGTAAGGCTAAAACTAGAATGTATATTTCAATTGCCATCACAGTCTTAAGCCAAATGAAATAAAATGATAAAAGCAGGACTCTTTCTTCAGCTCATTAAAGTGTTTTTTGAGACTCTTTAGTGCACAGAATGTCTATGGCTGTGTAGTGGGTCTGGGACGGTAGTGATTTTCCACAGCAGCTCCTGCAGTGCTGTGCTTACTGTTGATATCAATATTATGACTACCGCTTGCACAACATCGGGGCTGTCCCTCCAGCATTCCTTCCCCCACCTTCACCAATAGCTGTGGGTGGGCATGATCTTGGCAGGGACTATGGCCAGGACAGCTGACCCAGGCTGACCAAGGAGATATTCCATACCATATGACATCAGCTCAGTAATAAAAACTGGGGGAAAGGAGCAGGAAGGGGAGGCGAGATTCATTTCTGGCCTTCCCAAAGCAACCGCTACGCGTACTGAAGCCCTGCTTCTCGGGAGGTGGCCGGACATCGCTGCTGATGGGAAGTAGAGAGTAACAGCTTTATCTGCTTTTGCTTTGCTTCCCGCGCGCGCGGCTTTGCTGCTTATTTATTAAACTGCTTTTATCTCAACCCACGAGATTCCCATCTTATTTTCTCCCCTTCCCTGGCTTGCTGAGGAGGTGGGGGGTAAAGCGGTGTGGTGGGCACCTGGCATCCAGCCAGGCTCAAACTACCACAGCCCTGAATATGCAGAAGTGACAAATAGTAAGTAATAAGAAACTGTGGCAGCTAGAAACCAACAATTAATAAATAACATTGAACCATTTATGGCCAAATTTTGCCTCGAAAAAGGTCTCTTGCCTTTTATTGTGCTGATTCTTACAATGACAGGTCTATAGGAGATCAGCAAAAGTGAACAGGTGTATGGCACTGGGTTATATTTTATCCGGGTTATATGACCTGATTCTTTTTCATCATTATTTTATTGACACCTTGAAATACAGAAGGCTGATATGTATATGCATGTGGATAGCTATTAGTGAGTGGTGGACCTATATGGTTTAGTAGTGTCTTGACCACGGTTTAAGGTCAGTTGAAATGGCTGAGCATTAGTAACCCTGTAATTTTACTTCCTTCTGCGAAATTCTGTGTAAGCTATCCTACTCTGTCCCATTTAAGACATTCATTAGGAAAAAGAGAATTCTTTAACTTTTTCATCTATTAGCTTTCAGTCAGTTCTTGCAGTAATTCATTTTTTAATCCCTATTTTACATTTTTATGTGATTTTTGCACAACTTCAGCTACATAATGGGTTTCGGGTTTTTTCACAGTGACATTGCAAGGGGAATCATCACTTTTTGGCTTTTTTTGCCATACAGCCATATCTGTTAAGAAAGCATTTACTGTATCTCAAGTTCATTTTGAAGGGATCATACACAGCAAATAATGAGGGCTAAAATGCAGCTCCTCTATGCAGGCATATTAGCTGTCTGCCCTCAAATTTAGCCAGGGAAGTTAAGGACAGTAATAAGGTGTTTTTCAAGTACATCAGAAGCAGAAGAAAGATGAGGGGGAATGTGGGTGCGCTACTAAACACAGAGGGTGTCCTGGTGACCGGGGATGGAGAGAAGGCTGAACTACTGAACACCTTCTTTGCTTCAGTCTTTATGGCCAAGGCTGGCCCTCAGGAAGCCCAGTCCAGCAAGGATAATAGAATGGCCTGGACAGCAGAGGACTTGCCCTGGGTGGAAGAGGAAGAGGTTAAAGACTTGTTGGCCAAGCTTAAGGATCATAAGTCCTAGAGTGCTGAGGGAGCTGGATGATGTGATTGCTAAGCCTCTCAATCATTTTTGAACAATCGTGATGAAGATGTTGAACAACACTGGCCCCAGAAATGATCCCTGTGGAACTCCTCTGGCCACAGGCCTCCAACTCTATTCTGTTTCATCTTCATCAACGACCTGGATGAGGGGACAGAGTGTACCCTCAGCAAGTTGGCTGATGACACCAAACTAGGAGAAGTGACTGATTCCCCAGAAGGCTGTACTGACATTCAGCAAGATCTCAACTGGCTTGAGAGTTGGGCAGAGAGGAACCTCATGAGGTTCAACAAGGACAAGTGCAGAGTCCTGCATCTGGGAAGGAACAATCCCATGTACCTGTACAATCTGGGGGTTGAGTTTCTGGAGAGCAGCTCTGCAGTGAAAGACCTGGAAGTGCTGGTTGATAATAAACTGAACATGAGCCAGCAATGTGCCCTTGTGGCCAAGAAGGCCAATGGCATCCTGGGATGCATCAAGAAGAGTGTGGCCAGCAGGTCAAGGGAAGTTCTTCTGCCCCTCTACTCTGCCCTGATGAGGCCTCATCTGGAGTCCTGTGTCCAGTTCTTAGCTCCTCAGCTCAGGGAGGACAGAGAACTTCTAGAGAGAGTCCAGCACAGAGCCACCAAGATGATCAGGGGACTGGAACATTTTTCATATGAAGAAAGGCTGCTGGAACGGGGGCTGTTTAGTCTAGAGAAGAGGAGACTGCGGGGGGTTTTCATTAATATTTACAAATATCTAAATGGTGGGTGTCAGGAGGTTGGGACATCCCTTTTTTCTATAGTAGCTAGCAACAGGACAAGGGGTAATGGAATGAAATTGGAACACAAAAAGTTCCACTTAAATATAAGAAAATACTGTTTCACCGTGAGGGTGAGGGAGCCCTGGCACAGACTGCCCAGAGGGGTTGTGGAGTCTCCTTCCTTGGAGGTCTTCAAAGCCCGCCTGGACATGTTCCTATGCGACCTGATCTAGGTGACCCTGCTTCTGCACGGGGGTTGGACTACATAATCTCTAAAGGTCCCTTCCAACCCTACCATTCTGCGATTCTATGAAATTGGTCAAGTTGTAAGTCTCTAGCACGCAGCAAGTTTTGCTTCAGTAAAAAGTATAGAAAGTTATCATTACAAACAGCAGTAGCCATTAGGTGAGGAGACCGTTTTATAACCACCTCCTCACACAGGGTGGACATGTCTGCTCACTGGAAGGAAGTTTATTGCAGTTTTCAAGATGGAATTTATCTACTGCAGATGTAAGTCTTGTGTCTTGTCATACCACTACCTCCATCTACACATGCTAAGAGCTACTGCTGCCCATGCACTGTCACTGGGGAACGTTTGGAGCTTAAAGGTGCCTGTACATTTTTTGCACATTTCTAACTTTAATATCTATAATTGAATTTGATCTCCAATGGACCAAACATTAAATTGTGGATTTGTCATTCTACACTAGAAAAGGGATTTGGAAGCTCCTTTGGAAGTTCCTTGTTTAAGCTGCTTGCTTTTCTAGAAATTGAGAAATGACCCATAGATTTACAAGTCCCACCTGAGTACGTGCTGGAGACATTTCAGCTTTTACTTCCTTCTTTATGTATTCTCTTTTTTTCCTGCATTTGATCATTTTTTTCCAGTATCTGGGTTAGTTTATCATGGTCAAATTGATCACATAGCCCAGCAGCAGCACCAGTTGTTAGAGCTGGGTCTCACAGTAACAAGCAGAAATAGAGGATCTAGAAAGCTCTCTGTACAGAAACAGCTTCTAAGAGTTTAAACCATTCTTGAAAGCTGTGTGGTTTTCCATATCCTGATATGGCTGCATTCCCAAAACAACAACTAACAACTTGTGGCAATACAACTAATAGTTGTGATATATACAACCGATCATTTCTATTGAATATTTTCCAACAACATATTTAATTAGCTTGGGGTTTGGAGGGTTGATTTAATTTTCTTATTTTCCTTTGCTTTTTATGTTCTGGTTGCAGTATGTTGTTGATTTCTTTTTTTCACAGCAGAAATCTTTGATACCAACTATTATAATGTGTAGCTAATAGGGTACGCTGCAGGCTTACTGTTAGGCAGCACTGTACCTTCTCTTCAGAACTTCTCCTCCTGCAAGGGGACAACTGCTGAGAATAACCATCCTGCCTATTGTGCACACATCTGTTAAGTTGATGCTTAGAACAATTGTAGGCTCTTTCTCTCCCTACCACGAGTCTCTGGAATGAAATTGTTCAGTTCTTCATGACAATAAATCCTCCAACCCTACCTAGTCTCTAATGCTTTTCAATTTTGACTGGAGACAAGTAATAATTTATTCATATGTCAGAAAATAATTTTTAAAATGTCAAGAAGAAAAGAAAAATGGGATCGAAAATAATTACTTTCTGAGACTTTAAAGTAGGTTTTCAGGTGTTTTTTTTCCTTTCAGTGTCCTGAACATGAAAGAAGTTTGGAGACTACCTGTAAGAATTGGAGAGGAGAAGCAGGGAAAGAGTACTTCAGGAGAGCAGGAAATCCTGTCAAGCACTTTTAATTATGATTGTCTTATCATTTAGCTAGTAAGATTGAGAAGAACATGCATAGCACTGCGTAACAGGGCATTTCTTCTGGAAGAACATTTGGAATCCAGTTGGAAAAGACTTCTCAGTGCTCAACTCTTTCTGTGGCCTGAAAAATGTCGTTACTTTTTCTAAAGAACTGTTTTTCTCATAATTTAATTTATTTTTTCATTATAAACTATGAAAAAATCAAAATCTTTAGGAATAAATTAGTGTTTAGGATCTCTCCTGAGTTGTAATTTCTGATTTTAGGGTCTGAAATTCAAGAACATTTAAATCATGAGACAAATTAAGCTGTCTGTAGGGGGAAAAAAATACTTGCAGGTTATCCCAGAGCTATCAAAAAGAGATGACTATTACAAATTAGGATCCAGCCATCTTGTATCTCAAGTGGATCTGTAGGAAAAAAACCTGAAATAATACATAAAGAAACTTTCCACTTTGCCCTTCAGTTTCTCAAAGGTTCTGGCTTCTTTCAAAGAGAGAAGAGGAGGGCTATGTAGTCAGACAATGTTTTCACGCCTTTCCTGCAGCTTTACAAAAAGCACATTCAGGTGAATAATCTTGAAATATCACATAATCCTGTAGTGACAGAATGCAGTAGAGCCATTCAGATTTTTCTCCATTAAACCAGGTTGTGAATCACAGTTCTTGAAGCAATACTGTTGTTATATTTTGTCTTTGATCAAGCTTAAATAATCTTCATCATGTGTCATGAATTTGCAGACTCTTTCCAGGACACTACTTTGTGGAAAACTGTCTTTTCCTAATCCTATTTTTAGTTAAACTCCTTCAAAGATAATAACAGCAGTAATTTGGCTAAATATTTCAGATTTGAGAGGAAGAAAAGAGCTATAGAGACAGTATTTTCCTACAGTGAGTTATCAGCCTTCTTTCATTTACCAGTGGGAGAGCTTGGCCCAAAACATTTCTAATGCTGTTGTAACTTTAATTGCAAAAAAACCTATGTTGAATCCTACAGTATTAAAATGCATGCAAACTAAACTTTTGTGGTAATGTATATTAACTATGTGATATTCAAAATTGCACTTGCCCATGTCTGTATTACACATTGTGGACACTTATGTAGGAGTAAAATACCATAAATTTCCATAGTTGAGAGTGATAGAACTCTTGTCATACTTCAGAATGAAATCTCACAAAAGTATAAACTGTTCTATGCTGTAAATGAAAAGAAAAGAAAAAAAAAAATCCAGTTTTGCAGCCTCAACATCAGCTTGAATTCCAGGAACGGTAGTTTTAGATTCTGCTATTATTTCTACTCTGAAACCTTCTGACATTTCTTATGTTCTAACAGTCATAGCCTCCTGTTGTTTTGCATAGTCTTTCTCCTGTTATATGAACTATCAAAACAAGTAAAAGACAAGCTGAGTGACTATAGGGAAACCTGTGAAACTAGCTGTATGTATGTGGCATTTTTAAAAGATTAGAAAGTTAAGGGGGAGAGCACATAACTTCTTTAAAGGGTTATGCAAATTATGGATGATAACATTATCTTTAGAAATTGCTGAAAATAAAAATAAATGTAAAATCTCAAAAATTTTAGACTACTGCCATCCTTTTTCTTAAACTTGCATTCTAAACAGTTACATCAAAACTGTGATGTTATTTGCCTAGTGAGTTGGTTTTGACTTGCCTATAATATTACAGAATCACCAGGTCATAGAATCATGGAACAGTTTGAGTTGAGAGGGACCTTCAAAGAACATCTTGTCCAGCTCCTCTGCAGTGACAGCATAGTAATAATATATTACTACATTTTTCACTAAGTACTCAACTTTCAGAGTGAAAATTTTCTTTTTCAACGGAGTTCCAAAACATGGGTGCCAGACTACCCAAGTCTGTCATTGTATGATCATGCAATGCTTTAATAGTGTTACTTTCCTCACTAGAAGAACTTCTAGGCCAATACATTATCTATTTGTCTTCCGATGAGCGGATGTAAGGCATTCCTTTAAATAAGTCACTAATTATTTACTGCAGTGTGGCAGTTCAGTAATGGATTCAGTGTGGATATTAAAGTTTATAGTACCTGACATTTGTTCATTCTTATTGGCTCAGTGATTTTGAAGCAATGGTTTAAAATTGGGATGGCACACCAAACGTCATGTATAAGGCATAGGCTAGAAACAGACCAGACCACACAAAGTGACATGGTTGTTCTCAACATTTCTCTAACATCTTCTGCAAGCTGGTACCCAGATTTATCGTGACACTAGAGGAAGCTCTGTGTGTTTATCTACAAAAGCACACATGGTGCTGGGGAAAGCACTGCAGAGGACATGGCTGCCATAGCATGCCAGGGTTCTTTACCGCTTAACCTGCTGTTACGCAAAGTGATGCATGCAGCAAAAAACTGTAGCTTCTATCTCACTTCAGGAAGTACAGTTTAGGAGCTAGGGTAATTTGATGGATAGTGTATACTAAGAAATAGAATAGAAACCAGGAAAGGCCACATAGTCCGTTGAGGCTCATTTCATTCCAAATACACTTTCCATAGGTTATCATCCAATCGTTAAGAGAAAGAGTAATGTTATCCATTTTTTATAATTTCACTTCTGGGTATTACAGAGATAAATACCTAAATGCTGGAGAACTAACTTTCTTTCAGAGCACTGTTTCAGGGGAAAAATACTTAAACGCTGATAGGTGGGATGACAGAAAAGAAATTGACCCTAAATGAAAAATATGATGATAGTGATATGAATATATGTGTATAGTCACGGTTTCTCAAAGTCCCCCAGAGACAGGCTTCCAATCATAAGACTTTCAGAAAGTAACCTTTCATTTGATTTATTGTTTCAGGACCAATGCAGGAGACGATATATGACTTTTGGAGAATGGTATGGCATGAAAACACAGCCAGCATAATCATGGTTACTAATCTCGTAGAAGTGGGAAGGGTAAGTGATTTTTGTACTTTAAAAGATGAAAGACTTCCAAGGTGTTTGCTTTAGGAAATGAAATAGCAGACCGGCAAGATGCTTATATACTGAGTTTAGCACATAAAATATTTATGACTGCCTGTGCTAAGAGGTTCATTATCAATTATTTTTAAACATTCCTTGGATGCTTGGTGTTGATAACATCAGCACAATGAAAACTGAGACGGCTGCATTCTGTACAGCACAGTCTACAAAGACTGACAAAGAGGGGAAGCATCATATCTTTGTATATATCTCAGACATGTCGTTTCTAGTAAGGGAAACCAGGGAATTGGTTAAAGAACAAGATATGGAGTCACCTTTTTTTTGTAAGGGAAGCTGAGAGAAAGTAAGTCTGAAACAGATTTCTGAGAAAAGGACTTAAACAATGAAATCACATCATCTTCATAGCATGTGTGTAGTCTAAATGAACCTGATTCGTTCAGGTTTTCTTTCCCGTGAGCCTTCTGGACTAAACCAGAAAAAAAATAGTTTTACTCATTTGTACACTAAATCTCTTGGCCAGGAGGTCTTTAGGAGATGAATAGTAAAGGAGAGTTTGAGTTACACAGTTGATACTGTGTACTTTTCTTTCTTTGCTTGACAACTCCTAAAACAGGCTTCCTACTCAAGTCGTTATGGTTAATTTTGTTTTCAACAAGTATTGAATGGAACCATTTTCTTTGTTTCTCACAATCATCAATAACTGAGTCTTTTAATTTACTGCTTTGTCTATGTGCTGGTGTCTTAGTTCTCATCTGGGATGCTTTTTCAAGAAAATTTACTCAGTAACAAGGCATATAGCTTTCATTTGGAATGAAAAAAACCCCACTGTTTTTATTGCAACCACTGCAATTACTGTAAATCAAAGTGTTGAAATAAAAACAAGCATCTCAAGATATGTGCATTTGACTTCTTAAGAGCTGTTTTAAATTTCATGCTGGTGGAGTGACTGCTACCCCTCTGCCCTGGGGCATTTGCCTGAGGAGACAAAGCACTGTTTATGTGGCCCTAGTCAGAGCTGGATCTGGTCTCCTTTTCAGCAAGTCCAGTTTTACAGACTCAATTTGTTCTTCCTATGTCCTTTGTCAATTGTAAATATAAATACTGAGGTTTAGGTATCTTTGCCCAAGCCTACCAACAGATCAGATGCCAGTATTATTATTTTTAGATATAAAAAAGATGGGATTTGTGACTGCAATTAATCTGCTGCAGGAGCACACATACTGCGAATTGCAGAGACAAAAAAGGATCATGGAGGCCACTTTAAAAATTCAGTCCCTTGAGTGAGGAAGAAAGCAGAAATAGTTGGATGGTCACACATCACTTCAAAACAGATGGATTTGTAAGAATAGGAAGCTCTTCAGCAAACCTTTTCATTAAAGCTTTACACACGTTCATATGTACCCAAGCACACAACTTTTCAGGGTATGGATAAACAAGCTTTAGAATAAAAATAGCATACTGCGTGAAACCACATACTGTTTTTCTAAAGTCAGTATTTGAGAATGTCAATTAGAGGGAACTGTCAGGTATCAGCCAGGGAGATGCCAGCCTTGGTGCTAGTGTTGGCAGCCTCAACTCACAACTTTTACATACAGAGCACATTGCCTTAGCAGCAAGCAACAGTTTATACCACCATGGAGATTTCTTCAGGGTGCAAGAGCCCTGTTGGGATATAGATCTGTGGCTTTGTTGTTTCTGGCAGTGGTAGAAATTACTTTGTTCTCACTTTCTCTGAAGGCCAACATAGGTGAGATGGGGGAGCAGAAATTGGAATGAGCTTTTAATGGAAATGAGATTGTGTGAGCCACAGTACAACACAGTCGCTCTTCTGTTGGTGCTGCTGTCTCACTCCCAGAGCTGGAGCCATCAGCAACAAGGAGGCGCATTACGAATACGCCATCTGTCCCACAACCCCTAACACAAGCTTAGTGCCACCTTGATTAGTAATGATTTTAATGGACCTTTAGGTAGAATTCCTGTAGGGCAAACTTTGTAACCTTCCCAGCCTTGAGGTTTTACTGTTTCAATTGCTGTTTCTAGTATGAGCTTCATAGATTTTTTTTTAAAAACCCTCTTGACCTATTGTCAGCTGAGGAAGAAAATTCCTTCATATTTTCAGAAAAGACGAATATCTGTCTATTTGATATGTTGGCCACATAGTGTATGTCCTTCATGAATTAATCATTGAGGGGGCGTATGCGTATTTGTTTACCAGGACTGGCTGGATAGTCATTAAACCAGTGCTAGGAACTTGCTTCTTGCCCTAGAGCATTATGCATCAGGACTGTTTTAATTGTGGATGGAGGAATCACCATGAGGCTGTCCCTAATGCAAGCACCTGCTGCAAATGACTCAGTCTCTGCATTACCCTCCAGCAAGGTCCGGGTACATCTGCCAATATCTGTCATTATCTGAGGCACACTTGTCAAAACCGTGCATCCCTTTAAGCTCGTGTGTGTTCCAGCAAGGGACCCTTGTTGGTGTTTCTGGCACCTGCAGACTGCTGTGCACCTGGTATTTAAATGGCACAGAAATGTGTTTTGATTGTTTTCTCTATTTAATGAACCCACCTGAGGGACATTTAGCTCTTTATCTAGTAGCCTGTTACCCAGTCACTCACATTTACACTGCTTGTGTGGAAATCCAGAACTCACTTGTGCTGTTATACTAATCCATCTGCCAGAAGTCTTATCACAAAATCTGCAGGGCTCCCTAAGGAGACTTTTGTACTGGTAATTTAAGCTAATGATTTCTAAACATATTTAGTCAGTTCTATGAAGACCTCATTAGAATGTGACTGTTTATTAAAAATCTAAATGAGGTCTCACAGTCATTTAGAAAACTCATCACTGAGTTGCGTGAACAGTTCTTTGATAATGAATGATGAAGTGGTTTTTAGTTAAGATTGGCCTAGATTGACCTAAGAACTTTTACAAAAAAACTGAACAAATAAGTATCTCTTAAAGAAGCCTTGAAAAGAAGGCTCTGTCTTCTTTATGCTAGGGTCAGCAACTTCCCACTCACAATGAAGTTCACAAAAAGGGAATGACAAGCAGTTAATGGATGCAAGAATCATAATTGTTCAATCCGCATAGTAAAAAGTAAAAAGCAAAACCAAGACTCTTAAAAACAGATCAGTGTGACCAAGAGCTATTTCAAAATATTTTCTTTTTATTATATCCGTGCAAGAGGCCTCCATGTTCATGTTTTTAAGTGGTGGAGCAATTGAAGATAGAAATATCATTTCAGACAATGTATTTTCCTGACAAACTTAGCATAATCTGGTGATTATTCTAGAGGAAACAAAACTGTTTATTCCACCAGCGTAGGGGTAATTGGTGAAAAAATCACAAGGGAACATCCTGCTTTCTCCAAGAGTCCACTCTGGAGTACAGAGTCCTAAAGCTGGATCCTTTTATAGAAAGCAATGGGAACTGGATGGAATGGTCATTATGTACTGGCCAGGTTCATTCTTGAAGTGTTTCAGTGTTTGCACACATTGCAACATTTCTTTCCTCCTTAAAGAGTTGTGTTGAGGAGATATAGAATATATTCAGTTGTGCCATCTAGCTGTCACCTCCATCTGTGCTCTTATTGGGCTGCTACTAATTCTTGGTTGGCAGAATCAAACTTGATGTGTCACATCGTTTGTCATCCATCAGCAATCACTTTCTCTCCTACTCCTTGTTTTCGCTTGAGGCAGAAGAAATTTAGTAATATCTGATTAATAAATGGTGAAATACACTGATGAAATTCAGTGGAGGTGGTTGATATATAAATGCGCTGCAAGGACTCGTTATCCCTCATGCCTTTAATACAATAAAGTATTTACCAGAAAAAAAAAATTACTAGAAATAATTATAAAAATAAAACCTCACCCCAGGAGCATAGTAATTACAGTAATTAGAGTTTCTCAATTATTATCCAGAATTAGGAAACAGCCAGTGCTAATAGTGTTAATAAGCACACAAAAGGCCCTTTTTTTCAAAGGAGGCAAGGTTGACTACAACAGAATAGATGTGACACAAACAGGGGAATGAAAGTCAGCCGTGGACTGGTAAATAGCCCCTATGCCTGCACACACGCCATAACACTACTGTCTACCAACTTTCCTCCCAGGAGCATTGTACTTTCCTGATAGCCATCTGACACTCTTTCTGGGTGGCGTTTCCCTCCCAGGAGCTGGCTGTATCTGCATAGGGAAAAAGCACGGATGGGTTAACATTTCCTTTTCTTGTTTAGTCAGGGCTAACTGTTGATGGCTCTGACTTTTCATGCTTAAAAAAGTATTGAGGTCCACGTGACAGTGAGAAGACCCACACAGTGGTCTTCTGATAGAGAGGGGATATCTTCTTGATGCTGGCTATCTAAAAAGCGTTCCCTGTTGTAAGATAAAATCTGTCAGAAAACAGTTGCATGGGCCCAGCCCTAAGCAGTCATATGTGCACGTGCATGCGCCTTTGGTGCACAGAATGTGCAGCCTTGGTCAGCATTTGAGAGACATTTCTAAACCAGATAAAAATATGTTTCATTAACAAACAAAACTCAAAAGTCTTCACGTTGAACCAGATCTTCTTTATATCTAGTCAATGAGCCATTTCTGTTACAGACAGACATTAGACATCCAAGAAAAACTGACAAATAAAGCCCCATCCAAAGACTCCTTACTGAAAACATATTGCAAGAACCACACAAAAACTTCATAGGAAATTCCCACAACATTAAAAACTGCAACATTTCCAAGGGACTTGACACCTGGTCTGAGAATAAAAAAAATTTTTTGACACAAAGCTATTACGAAGCTTGCACTTATCCACTTTACAATTTTTAAGAATCCTCCATGCAGAAGAACCCTCTGATAGAGAAAGGTAAAGTCGAATTGTATTTAAGATTCAGATCACACATTACAGAGATATTGCAGAGGTGAAACAGTAACGCTTTAACATATCTCACAAACAGCACATTTGTATTTTGTATAAATGGAAGAACACTCTATCTAATTGAAACTGCCTCTAAATGTAATAAGCCAAATTACCTACATTGAAATTAGTTCAGGATACTGGCATTAGCTGTCCTTGAGAGGTGTTCCAAAGAGTTTGTAAGTGTACTGGTGTCTAAGATTTCCTTTTAATTTTTCTACTGAAAGATAGAAATCACATTTTATAAATGAGAGGGAGAAAGGTTGCTGTATGAAACCTTTCTCTACGTGTATGTAATTCTAGTCTCAGCTTGTAAAAGCTATAAATAGTATCCTTTTCCAGCTAGAGAAAATTTCTTTTCATAATCATGCTTACCCAGAAAACCTGGGACCTGTGCTTATGGTACGTATATGTTACTATATATTCTGTCATTTTATTTTTGGTTTCACTCTAATTCAAGTATCTGTTGTTGGATAGAGTTTATACTTTCACAGAGTGTCAATGAGAAGAAAAGATAACAGTTATAATTTAAAACTGTTGTTAATCTTTCAAGTGAGTGAGCCCCTCTAGTCGTCAAAACAGATTTCAGCTTTCCAGATTCCTAACTAGAAATAACAAGTTGCCATTACTCCATTATGCACAACAAGGGAGGAGGCCTTGGGGGGCGGAGGGGAAAGTGTCTGTTGTTTTTCAGGAAGGAGAAGGAAGGACTCTGCAACCGTGTAATAAAGATGTCCCAGATAAGCAATGTTAGCATTATCAAATGGGACATCGAACTACAGGCATTCAGTGACTGTCCCATTTTACTCAAATCAAACATGATTTCAACTCATTGTTTTGAGGCATTCTCTTTTCCAGTAAAAGCTATGTTTCAAAGATTGTTAATCAACAGAGATTACTATCTTAATGCTCACTAATCCAATTGAGACCATTCACTCGATAAATAAATAAAAGCAGTTTAAGGATACAAAAATGCATTGACCCCCTTGTTGGGCTAGCTGCTGAGGTGCTGCCAAGGTGTAGAATGCAAGTATAAGTTCAGTTTGTAAAGAGGGCTTCAAATTATTCTTTGAAACATCAGGACTGGTGAAACAGCTTCATCACTGCAAGTCTCCTCACCTCAGCAGTCTCATGAAATTAATCTCTCAGTCTCTCTATGAAGGAATAAGTATCCTGGAGGCACTGACACAGTTTTATCTTACCCAGCAGAGTAACATGTAGAACTTCTTAAGCTAACATCAGATCAGAGATTGCCAGAAGGCAATCTACTAACTTGGTGATGCTCTGTAGCTCAACTAATGGCATGACTTTGGTCTTGGAACAGAAACATGATTCAGAGCAGAGGGTGTTCTGCTTGATGCAGGCACATCAGGTCCTCAGAGCACAGCATGTGAGCAATGTGCCCATGATTTCACAGTTGTGTAAAGGATTAAATAGACAGGCTTTGAGGAGCTCCAGTTAATCCTGTAACCATTCTTCATCTTGACATGAGACCACCCTTTTTATGTGTTCTGTGCTCAGTCTTTTTTTCCTCCAGGGCTGTACTAAGGTGCAGTAATTTACAGCCTTTTTTAGTGACCAGTGGGAGATGAAATTGCCTAAACTTAAGCAATGAAATAGAGGCCATCCATATTTTTCTGTTGCTATTAGCAATGGAGACAGGAACAATACACCAGCTTTACCTTGGGTTACCTTTACTCTGAAGCAATTCTTCTAGGCTCTTTCTTAGAGCCACAGGAAGACCACACCATGGGTTTGGCCTATCAGTCTAATTTCACCAAGCTACCAGGATGATGACATGCTAACAACATACCTGATTCTTAAGAACAAAGGCATTGCACTCACTCCCTCAGGTGGAAAGCATTAGTGTATGGCTACTACTTTCTGTCATGTCCAGAAAGCCAACTACTGGTGGCAGAAGTTGGGTGAGGGTGCACCTACCACACAATCTAGGATTGTGCTGTTGGGGGTGAAGAGTTGTATCAGCTCTGATTGCCACTGGAAGAAGTTAGACTGAGCTAGTAAAATTCATGGAGATGTACTTCCCCCTCTGAGATCTGTGAAGACTTCTGACTGCCTGTATGCAGACCCATTCATCTGATGGTGCCAAATGGTATCTTAAATGTTGTATTTCTCAGTACTCTTCCATACCTCTTTCAGAAAACTGTAAAATGAGATGTAAATCACTTAACTGATTTGCTCAAAAGCAAACAAAGAAAATGATAAAAATTAAAAAAGAAGGTCTGGGTTTTTTCTTCTGTCAAAGGTTGGTTTATAACTTCTAAAATAGTCTTAAATTACAATACACTTTTTGTTTGAAAAGTATTTAAATAAAAATACTTTCAATTCCTTTTACTTCAAGTCGGCCAAATAAAAGTATATGATGTTATGATAGCTACAGTTGTAAAATCTGTTAAAAATTTTCAACAGTGAGATTGATTGGCTATTTCATTTTATATCCTAGAGGTTTCACTTCAAAATTTATGTCTGACTTATCATCATTACTTAGTTCAGGATTAATTTTAAATTAGAATATATAATACTGCTCTTCGCTAATGACAATCCATGCAGTGCATAGCCAATTATATCACCTTTTTGCTAAGAATACTTCAGAATCAAAGGAAAATGGAAACTTTGAATAATCAGTGTTATTTAAACTGTTCTGTATGAACTACAAAGTATATTTCACAGCCAGCTCACATATTAATTCTGTAAATTCCTCCAATTCCAAACCTCTAAGTAAATGAATTACTGTCTTGACTTTCATACTGCCTTTAGCTAGATATGTCACATTGCCAAATGGCTAAATATACAGCTTTGGAAATCACAATTTGTGTTCATTAGCTATCCACTGCCTACATTGTTTGTTTTATTTAGAAGGAATAACAACAACTTTCTACCTTCATTTTTAATTCTTAGTTTCTCATATTAGGCTATTTTGCTGGGGAATGTAGTTTGGGGGTGGAAGTAGATGATCATGTTCTCCAAATTTCTAAAATTATTAGTAAAACAAACGTGTTTGGAACAATTGGACAATGTACCTTGGGATGAATAGATTAAACCAGAGCATTTTCATTATGTCTCTGGCAGTCATCCTTTTATCTCATCTTGTGATGAACATCTGTATTTTTTGGCACATTGTTAGGATATAAATGTGGGGTGTATCTGAACAAACTCTCAATTATAGTTCTGCTCAGATGAGATTTCAAAATGATGTTTTCTACTTTGTGGATGATATTTACTGTTACGGTAGCAACTGTGTGGAAAAAAAGCTAATGCATTTAATATTCAGTTCTGGATTCGTGTATCAATTATTTAGCTAAGCCTTCTGTTAGTAGATTTTTTTAAAAAAACATGTACCAAGTGTTTGTAAAAAGGGAGATTCGTCAAGCTACAGTAGCTAAAGCTGTGCTGAAAAGAAAAAATGAACAAACATATGTCACCAGCAGTATTTCTCATATTTGATGAGTAAAGCCATATTCTATTTTGTTGCAATTGTCTTTCCCTGTACAAATAAAGGCCCTGATCCAATAAACATTTATGTGTGGTTTTCATTTACACTATTTATTGTACTTCTGTCTTTAAGACACTTTTGCATTTATTTGAGAAGTCCTGGAAGAGGTGGGAGACTGGTCTTTAAGCATTTACTTAAGTTTTGGCTCATCAGGAGTCCAAAGAGTTCCCATGTCTAGAGCTCAGCATGGGCAGCAGCATTGCAGAACAGGAGCCAAAAAGAGGAAAAGAGACTGAATTAAATAAATAAATGAGAATGAATTTTTTTTCACCCCCCTCCCAACGAATGAATCATTTAGTGTTGGTCTATGGCTCTGACTGCTGCTCTGGCACTGTTCCCATGGCTGTTACAGCCCCTATTCCACTTGGGAGATTTTTCAGGAAATTGTGTTGTCATGGATCCTTCTGCTCAGCTCCAGTCTGCTCCATGCCCAAAATCCCCTGTGCAGCAGAGTAAGAAATCCCCAGCAGACCCAAGCTGTATGAGGCATGAAAGGCTGTAACTTCTGTGCAACATCCCCCAAAGCTTCCCTAATTATTCCACTGGATCATCTTAAATAAGGTTTAAAAAAAAAAAAAGTGGAAGCAAATCCAACAGTTGAGGCATAAGATGATGGAGACTGTGCTCATCTAAATTGATCTTTCTAAATGTCCCTAATTCTTAGTCATAATCCAGACTGTCTAGACTTACCAAGTTAGAAACTGACATGTTTTCCTCCGAGGCTGAGCAATTTAGTTCAGCCACAGTTGTTGGGTTTTTTTCCTAATTGTGTATTTTACTGAACTAGAGCTCTTTTGAGGATGGCAGGCACCCATCAGAAAGGAACAAGGCTGAAGTTAGCAGCATAGAGATGTACTGATCTGTAGTGCTGTGTCTAAGATCACCACTGCAGCTGCTCCCTGCCTGTGTATGTGGGCCGTGTTTGTGCGGTTCAGGTTCCACCTACAGAAGGGATAAGTGAACAGGCAGGAAAAGGGACTTGACGCCAGAGATGGGTTTGTCAGTGTGCTGCTTCAATCCTCAGGCCGTATGAGTTGCCATAGTCTATATGCAGAGTTGAAAAATCATCTTAGCCATAGGTCAGAAAAACCTGTTTCAGAGTTTCCAGCAATGACTATTAAAGGGACAGTTTGATTCAAACAGTGTGAATGGTTGTTCATTGCTTACAACTGATAGGTGAGGTTTAGAGATGAATAAGTGTTTGACAGAGATCCTGCTGTTTAGGCCCCCTGGGACTGTTCCTCAGCTTGGCCCTTGACTAGTGAAAACTTTCTCATCCACACTGATACCCTGTCAGCTTGCTGGCTGGTGAGCATGGTAGGGAGACCAGTCTTGCTATCTTTGCCCCTGGTGACAGGAGTGCACAGCACTGCACGTACTGTTCAGACTCCCAGCTCCACACCTCTTGCTATGGAAGGGAACTGTGTAACCTGGTGTTTGCCAGTTGTCCTGAACCGTGCTTAATACCAGATGAAATGTGAAGAATGTAAAGAATTTTTCATAGCCAATACTAACGTGATTACTAGGTCTGAAGACGAGCATAGAGAAATAAATGAAACCTGCTTATAGCTACCTGAACTTCATCTGTGCTCTGTGAGCTTTCCATCAGCTGTGTAAGCAGGAATAAGGTATTAGGATGTTTATGTAATTTTGTGGCTGGAAGCCAGGGCTTACAACCAGGCTACTCTTGTTCTCTGAAGAGGATCCTGATGTGGGATTGTGTTCTTCCAGATCTTCAACTCAGTTCTATTCAGATTTAAGTTTCATCCTGATAAAGAGTCAGGGAAACAGATCAGAAGTACTGACTGGAAAAACTTTTTGTTTTATCATCTAATGATACTGTCTTGATGAGGCAAGATCTGTCTTCTGTCCAGATAATAAAGAGGAGTTATACGTGATTATCTGCTATGTCACTTGAAACAAATTCTGAGGAAAGTATTTTCTTCTGCCTGACAGGACAAGGTTTGACTCACTGTGTAATCCTTTATATACTGAACCTGGGGTTTGTATATATAATTCACATGAATCATGCATGTCAGTTCTCACTGTGTGCTTATAGACATGTTCGTCAGTTTTACCTTTTGCTCAAGACTAGATGTGATAATAATCCAAATATTTTGGCATGAAAATGAGTTTGAGAAATACTCTTCTAGTTGTGAAGTTTATTTTTTTTTTTCATAGTTTAACATTGAAAATTTGAAGTGTTTGGGTTCTTTACCCAACCCATTTATGTGTATTTTTAAGTAAACCAGTAGATTTATGTGTATCAAAAGATCCATTTTAAATTTTCCCTTCAGTGAGAGAAAAACTGTTCCATGCAGCATATGTATAACAGATGCTACTCCTAGCACATACTGCTCTACTGGATGATGGCCAGATGCAGTGGCAATAGCATAGCTGTTACCATGATAGAACAGAATACAAGAGGGAGGTGTAAATAATACGTTAGCTTCCCCACCCACCATGTTGTCCACACCAATAGGAAGAAGAAGAAAATTCTTAAGTCTTTATCTACATCATCATATACAATCCCCACAACCACCCACTGTAAAAAATAGCAGAATAATAGCGCAGGTCTGAATATGTTAAATACTGTGAAGTCCATCCCACCTAGATCACACCAGGGCTCAGAAAATCTGAAATACAGTTCACAAAACCCACCTTTTTTCCATCTCCGTATCCAGGATGAATTTGCCAAGAATGCAAGCTCCAGAAGCCTAGTGGAGTCAAGATGGGGAAAACGGGAGTTCGTCTCACCTAACCTTAGCCATCAAAAAGCCAAACAGGCAAATTCTAGACTCTTTTCATAGTTAACAAAAAAAAAAAGGCATCTCAATAAGGCATTCAAACTTCTCATCTTTGAGCTAAGTGAAGTGAATCCCACCATGGTGTTTGGGGTCATTTGGTGAATTGGTGTTAAAGCCCAGGCATAAAACTCATCTCTTGACTTCAAGTGTTGAGTTTTGACATTTGACCTCTCATGAGTTCTTTTGGAAAGTGAATCTGAGAAAACATATGTTTCTAATAGTAGAGAAGGTCCTTCCTGTCTGAAAAACATATTTTCGTTTTAGAAGGTAGGAAGATATTTTTGAGACAAATCACCAACTAGAGGTTGGAGAAAAAAACCTTCTGGTGCTGCTTGTCCTTCTGGGCACACCCTGTGTTGGAAAGCAGAGGAAATTAACAGTTACTGTAACTGAGTTATGCATAGTATAAATATCCCTTGTGCTCCATACAAATTTGTCTTACTTCAATGTCCCTTAAACATTAATCATTTCCATTTGCACAAAATATGACTTTTTTGCACATGATTGCATTTTAAACCAGAAATCATTGCACAAAATATAGAATGGATTCAGTATGAACCTTCTAAAATAAATTAACCTTAATTGCTTTTGTATTCTTTAAAGGTCAAATGCTGCAAATACTGGCCAGATGACACAGAAATATATAAAGACATTAAAGTCACCCTAATAGAAACAGAGCTCCTGGCTGAATATGTGATTCGAACGTTTGCAGTAGAAAAGGTAAGTTTCCAAATTCCATTTTATTAAATACAGTGATATCTGCCTGAATAACTTCTGTACAGATTCAATACGGGAAAGTTAAATCTCTTGACTGACATCCCGGTTTTGTAGCTATTTTTTGGGTAAACTACTACCGCCCTCTTATGGTAAACTGTGTTTTTCTTTAAACACAACAACTTTTGTGCACTTTCCATCACTGCTGGTGCCTGCTTGAGTTAGAAAAAATGGTGTTCCTTGCCTGGGAGAAATCGAAGCCTCCCTCTCAGCAATCAATTGAAAAAGACATTCATGCCGTTTTCCCATCTCATGTTCCCCACAATCATTTTCTGTCTGTACCAGAGGCTGCGTGCACCATTATTCAGAAGCCCATGGTAGAGAATCTATTGGGCCAGTATGTTCCTGGGATGCAGAGACATGGTTATAACAAACTAATTTTCTTTTCAAGGCAATTTCACTTTTCATGTGGAATCTATATGAAGAGATCCAATCAGCATGTTGTGTGACTGTTTATTAGAATGACACCTTGCATTTGTTTGATGTTTACTAGGTTGTAGCTCTCCCAAAGAACTTACAATGTATGGACAACATACAATTAGGGAAGCACTGGAAGGGAGAACAAGCAGCATCAGTCAGTGCTGGTGTGTCATGCATTCTGTGTCAATTCAAGGGATTTATTCAGACTTTATTAAAGGACAGAAGCATTTTAATTGTATGTATCAAGACTCATTTGAGTTGCTGAACAAGGAAAGGGCCTCTTTGGAAGACTTGGTATTTCTAATGGTGCACAGAAGTACTCTGCTCTAAGTATCACCAGGAGTACATTTTCAACTAATTAGCTTAGAAACATCTTTTTATTTAGTTGCAGTACCTGTGATATACCTGTTCTCTCTAATGATGAAATAGTATTCAATTATGGCTTCGAAGAACATAATCTTTAGCATCAAAGAATCCTGCACCCAGGCAGATGAAACTGCCAAAAAGACGACCTAACAAGGTCTCTGTACATACATCCGCAGGAACAAAGGAATTCGTTTTCTTTCTTGTTTTATTCTTCATTCTAGTGCTTAAATATGCATCAATACAGCAACCTGAGGGTAATGATAATAGAATTATGCAGTTTGGATGAACTGAAATACTGTATATTGTGTTTACCATTATACATACTGTACATCGAATTCATTCAAGACTGTTGTTTCCTTGCATTTAGATATTTTTAATAAACAGATGAGAAACGGTGACTACACTTTGAAGTAGAAGCAGCTCTGGTTGATTTCTATTCTGCAAATTTTAAGCCCATGCTTTGATGTTAGCTTTTCACTTCTTAGCTGGGACTGGAAAAAAAGACCTAGAGGATTTTACAGTTGAACATAAGCAAACTGTCTTGAATAAGTGCATTAGAACAGATAGAGATAAAAGGCACTAAACATTTTATTTCTTAAAAAAAAAAAATCTCCATCTGAAAAGATTTAATTTAGAGACTGCTTTTTAATAATTGGTAGCTTTTCAGAAAGCCTCTAAAAGCAATGTCAGTGTAGCTTGAATAAAGTATATTTGTTTTTACATGATTTCCCACAATTTTTAACTCTTCCAGTGGTACTGGAAGTAAAGTTTGTACATCTCTTCCACCATAGTTCTCTCAAGCTTGTATTTCTGATCTACTGTGATAGATAGTTTTCAGTCTGTCTAAGACAAGCTGCGTGATGAGACAGAGAGCACCCTAACCAAATCTTCAGATAATACTAAGTGCAGCAGGGTGTTGAAATGCTGAACATTGGAGCCTCAGTTCCAAAGAACATGAAGATTTGGCCAACAGAAACTTAATTAATTCTACAAAGAAAAATGTGAAGTTCTATGCCTTAGATGGACTAACCCCATTTGTCAGTACAGGGGGCAGCAGCTGACATCCAAGATGGTGAAGGATATAGAACATATGAGCTGCAAGGAGAGGTTCAAAGAACTAGCCTTGTTCAGTGTAGTAGAGATAGGGAGGAGGGGTAAGGGAGACATGATTGCAGCCTGTAACTACTTTGAAGATGTTTAGAAAATATGGGACACTGAATTCTCTTTCTTGTCAATGGTAATGGATGGCAAAACAAGGGGCAATGGCTGAGAAGTTGCAGCATGGAAAGCCTGCACTGGAAAAACTTTCAGGAGGAGGGCAGTGCAGTGCTGATTACCCAGAAGAAAAGTTGTGTAATCTCCATTTTTGGAGGTCATTAGTACTCAGTGAGATAGATCTAGTGTTAGTCATAGACCCACTCTGAGTGGGACGTTGTACTGTAGACCTCCAGAGGTCTCTTCTGACTATCTTTAGATGTTATTTGTGATGAAGATCTCATACCTGCTCCTAAAATGCAGTTTAGAAGTTGATTTGTTTGGAGATAAAGTGATCTTCATCCCTCTTTTTTGTTCTTTTAATGGCTGTTTTGTAATCATTGAGGAGTGGGAGGATAACGCTAAGAAAGTTGAACCCAAAATTACACTGTAATTCTATTAGAGTGCCACTTCCTAGATACACTTTACATTGTGTGCATGGGCAGTTCCTTTGGAGCAAGCAGTTCCTTTGCAGCACAACAGTTAACTCGGATGAATCACTCAGATAGTAACATACAGCAGCACCGTAAGTATTTGTAGCAGTTTTTAACATCCAAGGGTTTGTTAGCAATGTGCACCATTTTCTGTTTGCTTCAGCTGAAAGAAAAGGTAAAAAAATAGTCTTCCCAAGCTGAGCATATGCTTTTATGATTCATGCAGTTGTGTTGCTATTTAGGGTTTAGAAGCCAGCAGGGAAGCTACAGACATGAAAATCATTCTTTTGTAGATATAATAAGGAAACACATTATAAAAGTACCCTATATGCAAAACCTTTTCTAAGTAGCTGAGTGTTGCCAGTGATAGACAAAAATGCAGTCAACATGACAGACAGCATTTTCAAAACTAATGCACAAGATACACAGGGCATACCTTGATGTGCACAACTTCTGGGCACCACATTTTGGAGGGGCAGCTTACTTTTTGTAAATTGCTTGAAAGCCAAGGCTGCATACAGCATGAAGAACTTGTGTGGGGCGCTCGTTTCTGTCCTCAGTTTGTATGATGGTGGTATTGATTTTTTTATATGGGATCTTTGTTTCTTGGAGGATTGTGAGCAGTTGTTATGAGCCATATAAAAGTGTTTGGGACATGAATACTCCACCCACTCACATCTGTTTACAGAGTTGGAGGCCTTGCTTACAGTAGCAAAAAGATGTGTTAACTAACATACTCTAAATTCACCAGAGTACAGACACCAAATTGTATTTCAATGCATTTCCTAGACTGTCTTGATATGCAAATTACTTTGCCTGTTCCTGGGTTTCCATATGCTTTTAAATTGTTTTTTAGGATATAAGATCATTTTTATTGCAAGGGTGTGATCTCAGTCTACACCAGTGTCTCATATGCTTTTCATCTTCTCCTTTGCCTGCTTTTCTGAGTCACAGTTTCTGAGGGAGACAAGTGTAGATATTCCTCTGAGCACATGCCCAGTCTCCACAGATCTCCAGCCTGAGCTATCATGCTGTAAGATACAGCAAGTCCACTCCAGTCATGTAGCACTGAGATGGCCAAAATTTCTCAGCCACTGAAAATCCCAGACTCTTCCAGCTTGCATGCTGACAAAAATTAGGAAGTTTGTTGTTACTTCATTATGCAAAGAGATTTAGACCTTCTATATACAAACCAGCTCAAAACAGGAAATATATCTTTAAGAAGAAAAACTATAAACTGTAAAAAGTTATTAATATCACTGACATTTAGTCCAGTGTAGAAATGATATGTCATAATTTTGCTGTTTGCTTATGAAATATGTATGATGGCCTCTGGCCTGTGAATTTCTAATGAGAATAAAATACTAGCAGCTATGTTTTTAGTGGGGGAAGGGGAAATACAAGCCCTAAGAAAATCAAACTTAGCATGCACACCACTAATCATAGAATATAACAGACTGCTCCAGAAAGTCACATGGGAAATTACTTACACAATCGGCTTCTCGTTCATACCTGTCTCACCGTATCCAAGTCCTTGTAGACTATGGCAAATCACTTGAAGGGTGAGCATGCAGAGGGCTACAAATGCAGCCCCTATGATTGGAGGTGCAAAAAGGTTTCTTGCTATTCAGCTGTTTCTTTCAGACCAATGAAGGAGACAAATGATAAGGAAAATTATGCTGAAGCTGTAGTTCCCTGAAGTCAGCAGCAGAACTCCTGTGGAGAGCAGTGGGGGAAAAATGTCATCTGTGCTGTATGTTCATGACCTTGCTGCTGACCTGTTCTGTGATCATGGCATGCATCATAAGGCCACCATTTTCAAAGCAACCCACTGTTTAAATATAGAGATGCACATCTATCTTGTTGCTAAAAGTTTCTAGCCAACCTAGTGCTAAATTACTCAATTTTGTTGAATGGCTTTGAAACCAGTGGATATGTAACCTTTGAACTTACTTTCCTGCTATGAGAAAGCTCTCCCAACAATCTGTACAGATTGCACTGGTCGGGTGTAGACACATTTCAGCAAGTCTCGGGCTCTTGAAGGTGCATTCTTATGAGGCCTTTCATCCAATTTCTTTCACATTACAGCTTGTTTTTCTTTTTCAACCCTTATCTTTTCAACAGAGAGGCGCTCATGAGATCCGAGAAATCCGTCAGTTTCACTTCACTGGCTGGCCAGACCATGGTGTGCCATATCATGCAACGGGCCTGCTGGGATTTGTACGGCAGGTCAAATCCAAGAGCCCACCAAATGCTGGCCCTCTGGTTGTTCACTGTAGGTAGGTAGAACAGGTAGGTAGGTAGCACTGTCCACTAAACAGAGGACTTGCTTTTGGTTCTTCTGTACTGTGAAGTCACCATGCAAGTTGCTGAAGCCACTGGACCTCTACCCACGATAACGTAATACCTACGATATAAACAAGTATGTAAAAACTGAGTCTGAAATCCCGAAAATGCCTAAATGCAAGGCTCAGTTTCAGTAATCATCTCACTGATAAAATACTTGCAAAATGAACCCTTACACTTTTCATTTTCCAATACACTGCTAAATATTAACTGTGTTCTTCTTTTACTTCAGTGCTGGTGCTGGCAGAACTGGATGCTTCATTGTTATTGACATCATGCTAGATATGGCAGAAAGAGAAGGTGTGGTAGACATATACAATTGTGTGAGAGAGCTTCGATCTCGGAGAGTTAACATGGTGCAGACTGAGGTATTGTTAATCTACTGGAACACTGCCTTATGTTTTTCAAGGAAGAATGTTCCTCTAGCCCATAAAACTAGATCCCCTTTGTGATTGGGACCATCCAGAACAAAGTTTATTCAATCATATGCAGAAAATAATCCACACACAAACCTGAAGAGCCACTGCTCAAATAAGTGCAGTTATGTTGCCTAAGTTCACAATAGTTTTGTTTTTTTTTTTTTGGGGGGGGGGGAAGGTGGAAAGTCATGATTGTTTCCTCTCCAGGGAGGAGAGGAAGTCGTTTTGGAGTACGTCTTGTTGAGGCTTACTTATGTGATAGCATGTACAAAACTCTGCAAAGGAATGGTGAAATCAGAAAGACTCTGAATTTTACTATGGAGTGTTGCAGCACTTCTGTTTGATCCTGTAACTAGTTTGAGTCAATCCTTCTGTATTGATTTCTAAATGAGTGGGATAAAGTTTTATGAGTGGATGTTGTTCCTTCTGGTCTTGCCTCAGTGCTGGGAAAGTCAAAAAGAATTATTGGCAACCGTATTAGTTGCATATGCTCTCTATGTCAGTAATTATTTGAACTGCATTACCAGGAACAGTATGTATTCATCCATGATGCTATCCTGGAAGCCTGTCTTTGTGGGGACACATCTATTCCAGCTTCTCAAGTTAGATCTGTTTACTATGAAATGAATAAACTGGATCCTCAGACTAACTCCAGCCAGATCAAAGAGGAGTTCAGGGTAAGTTGTGGCTAGCATTACCTAGAAGCTATACAGTTCAGCTATGCTAAAGACTTTGACTTAACTGCTTGCCCATAATTGTGTGAATTTTGGACCAGGTCTGGGAGTGAAAGACTGCAAAAAAAAAAAAGAAATTAACACATCGTGACCTACTCTAGGTGGTCGTGCTCTGGCAAGGGGTTTGGGCTAGATGATCTTTCAAGGTTTAAGATTCTGTGACTCTATGTCACTAATTTCTGTTAAATTAGGCAAAACCAAGAAAGGGTGCAATGGAGTAGTAATAAAATCTTTTTTACTCGGAGGAGGTATGTTGATTCCTTCTGCTGTCCTTTCTCCAGAAGGCAGGTTACTCTGCAGCTGTCTTTGAGATTATTTTGCAGATCTACGTGCTTTCAGGATTTTTTGCTTCCAAACCCTGCTGACTGTGATGTGTTTTCGTTTCTCTGCATATTGATTCCCACTGAAACTGAATGCTGAGATGATCTATTCTTAAATATTTGGGAATGCTTTCACTGCTGTGTTAATTTTTCTGTTGTATTGTTTACTCTTTTTGAAAGACTTTAAATATGGTGACTCCGACACTGCGTGTAGAAGACTGCAGCATAGCACTTCTACCACGAAACCATGAAAAAAATCGCTGTATGGATGTTTTGCCTCCAGACAGATGCCTGCCTTTCCTCATAACGATAGATGGGGAGAGCAGTAACTACATTAATGCTGCACTGATGGATGTAAGTTTCCACTACATCATTAATAATAAAAAGGGAATAAGCAGCCCTCCAAACTGAGCAATGCCATGCTGTAGAGTCAGCGGAAGACTGGAATTCTTCTAGCTTGTTTTGCCAAAACACGGCACAAAATCCTTAAACTCCCAAGTACATTTAGAATCCCCACATACATTATGTCACATCCAAGGATCCAAAGCCATGCTCAGATAGCAAGTCAGAGAGTTTTGATAAGTTAAATGTGTCTGGAATTCTCCCTAGTGCTTCAATTTTTAACCATCTAGTCTAGGAAAAAAAGTTACCTATCAAGACACTAAGGCAGTTAAATAGGGTAATAAGGTTTGCAGCAATATTTCAGTTCCCTTTGTTTCTAATTTAAACAGTAATTAACCCAAAAAAAAATCATCTGTCAGCACAAGATAATACACAAGCCATTATTTCAGTCTTTCTGTTTATTTCTGTTTGAATTAATGGTTCCTCTTCATCTGTGTGTGAATTTTTTTTCTAATGCATCTACGGTAATTCTAACCCTGTTAATAGAATATCAGTAAAACACATTTAAACTGCCTTTACAGTCAGTAGATATTTATAGCCTATCTTTGACAATTTAGAGTAATTACAGTTGTTGAACACACAAACAAGAAGAAAACAGAGGTTAGTAAAGAATGAACACATTGTAAATGGACTCTTTTGAAAAGTGAAGCTAGATTAGTAACATTTTAAGCAGTTTTTGCATTTATTTCTTTCTAAGTTCTCAAAGCATTTTTCTAAAATAAGCCTGAGTTCAAAACATTTAAATGAAAAGGTAGGTGCATTATATCATAGAATCATAGAATGGTATATTTTTGTTTATCTGTGTAGAGAAACCGAGAACAAAAGTTTAGGTGACTTCTCTAGGTTCTCACAGTAGGTCAATGACATTTCATATTAGAATGGAGCTTCCTTGATCTGCAATTTGCAACCTTGCCATTACATTGTCTTCTTTCCTGAAAAGTTCTGTATTGTTTTGTTCTGTAAATTAAGTAGTGCTCAGGAAGAGCAGCACCTCAGTATTTGCTTTGGAAACACTTCCCTTCTTCACTGTTGAAACAGTGAGCTATATCCAAAAGCGTGTCTTGGCAAAAGACTCTTAAGGGGTTACGTGATCTGGGTTGCTTTTCACGTGAAGTGCCTTAGCCAGGCTCCTGCAGTAGCCAGGCACGAGCAGACATTTGTCAGTCTTTCTAAACTCTCGATCTCCAGCAGGCAAGATGATGATGATGACTTTATCAATGTCTAAAAAGGGCAGACGTTAAGAGGATGGAGCAAGTCTTTTTTCTGTAGCACCCAGTGTCAGAACAAAAGGTAACAGGCACAAGCTGGAACACATGAAGTTCCACTTGAACGCAAGGAAAAACTTCTTTACAGGTGAGGGTGCCCTGCCACAGGCTGCCCAGAGAAGTGGTGGAAGCTCCTTCTGTGGAGGTTTCCAAACCCACTGTCCTGATTTGAGCTAGGATAGAGTTAATTGCCATGAGGAACCAGGAAAGGGCACAGCCTGAACAGCTGACCCAGGCTGGCCAGCAGGTATTCGATACCATGCTAACGTCATGCCCAGGGTATAGGTGGGGGCTGGCCGGAAGAAGCTTCCTTCCGGGGTCACGGTTTCTCAGTCGCCAGTCCAGAGCAGTCGCTTAGGTTGGGTCCCGGGTGGTGAGCAGCTGCGTCACTCACCAGTTTTCTTTGTAATATCCCCTTATCTTTGTTATAGTTGTTCCTCTTCAACTTTCCCCTAGTAAATTGTTCTTATTTCGTCTTACACAGGCTCTTCTACTTTTTTTTCTGGATCCCCTCCATGTTCCACCAGGAGGGGGAGGAGTTGCATTTTTTTTTCCCCTTGGTTTCGGCTGGGCAAAACCACGACACCCACCTGGACATGTTCCTGTGTGACTTGATTGAGTTGAACCTGCTTTAGCAGGGAGGTTGTACTGGATGGTCTCTAGAGGTCCATTGCAACCCTGACCATTCTGTGATTCTGTGAAATCACACAAAACCACACAGTTTTTGTGTGATTTCACTCTCTCTGCTTGCATCAGTTGAGATGCAGTCGGATCACCTCATGTTAGCCTTTAGAGCTCACTTAAAGCAAAAGGTATTGCAAGAATAATTTTCATTTTTCAATATTAGAATGGGTTTAAGAATGATTTTCCCTAAGACACTGTTTGGTGAAGTGAAGGAGTAATGGAGAGCCCTTCAAACGTGTCTCATCTGCATGCAACTTCCAGCAAGACAAGACTAGTAGGATAGAAGGCAGCTGACTAGTGTACCAGCAGCATTGATACCTGCTGGTTGGAGTTTGCTGAAACCAAACAAAAGAACTGAAGTCTTGCATGTCTTTGTCTGTACCACAAAATACATGTTCTGTGGTCTCTTCAGGGACCGTCTCTGAAAGAAAAATGCAAATGGCTGATCAAATTGTTTCTCTGTCGTGGTACAGATGCTTCAGTTCAAGGCACGTAGAGGCTTCCCTGCCCTCCATAATGAAATCAGCAACAACTACTCCCAACAATTTGCCCCAGTATGGCCATGCTAGCTTTCAACGTGCAGGAGGATAAAGGGGAAAATGCTAGTATGAGATCCAGAATGGAACAGTTCCACCAGATAGCTCAGTCAATGACATACTCTGATACTAAAACCCCAAAGAGCACTTAAATTCATCCCTTGGGTATCCTCACTGCTGTCAGATAAACCAGAATTTCAATAATATTTCTGAAAAATAACTAGACATTTCCTTCCATGGGCATCATTCAAATTAATAGCTAAGTGCAGAGAAACAAGATTAATCTGTCCATTTACAGCCCAAAACAGAACCGTTGCTCAGAATTTTGTAGGAGTTGCATTGGACACAAAAGTCTCTGATTAATTTACTCTATGCCTGTGGCATAAAATACATTTGACAAATATAATGTCTGCAGAAGTTACATTCTGACCAAATGCAGTTTATTAACTTTGAAGCATATAAGATCTCAGAAAAGAGATGAAAATAATCTACTAATTGTCTAGAAAACAGAAATAATGTTTTCAGTACCAAAGTTTTGAGGCTGTGACTGGCATTCTGCTAAATTGATTTTTTTATCACTTAACATTCTTCTCAGTATCTCATTATTTCTTTGCAGAGCTACAAGCAACCATCAGCTTTTATAGTTACGCAGCATCCTTTACCAAATACTGTCAAAGATTTCTGGAGATTGGTCCTAGATTATCACTGCACTTCAATAGTTATGCTGAATGATGTGGATCCTGCACAAGTAAGTCCAGAAAACTGCTCCACTTAAAACGGGACTACTAGTGCCCCAGCATTTCAGAACAGCTTTAGGACATAATTAATTTCGTAAAACAACATTAAATACCAACACACTAAAAAATTGATTTCTAGCTTGCAGATACACACAGGGAAAGAGGAATAAATCAGACCATCAGCAGCTTCTCCACCAAAATCTTAATGCACACCAAAAACTGTGGTCGTGGAATTCTGACTCAAGTCTGAAACATGCTAATGATAGCCAAAAAAATCATAAACAGAAGCCAACAGCTATTCATTAGCCTGCCTGAAACAGATCAATGACCTTGGTCTGCTTGCCAGGAGATAGGTGTTCCCAGCGTGAAAATCTCCTGTTATGTTTGGCATAAAATGGCATTGTTAGCAGGGAGATAGGAACTAAACAAGATTGGAGGCAAAGCATCCTCTGAGAGAGAAAACAGGGCAAGAAACATATGGGAGATTGTAATTACCTTACAAAAGGGTTGTGCTTGTTGTACACGTTCTTTAGAAAACTGGAAAACCATAGCTACTGGTTTGGCAGTTTAAGCACTAGCATTAATCACTAAGTGTCCCAGAGCCTGACTCACAACTACACAATTCCAAGTTCTTACACTTGTACAATTTCCTTGGTACCAACAAACATTGGTTCCAGACAGCTACTGGATTATCATGGTGGTAATCTGGATTCTTAAACTCTAAGTATTTGCTAATTATCAGTCCGGACTAATTGTTGTTTTTTATAGCAGACTGCTTGTCATTTTTATTCTTGGTATGACCACGAGACTTTTTAGCTTTGTTGAGTATTACACATACTTAGAAAAATGTTTTCTCTTATTTCCTTTTAACGTGAGGATTTTGTTTTTAAAACATATTAATCTTCTATTTTGTCTTTCAAAAGAATGTGTAGAAATTCCACACACCATTTTAAAGACTGAATTTCTGATTCCAAGCCCTTAACTGTCTACTGGGAGAAAAACTGCAATGAAAGACAAAACTTTTATTCATGAGTCTAAGATTATTTTCTGAGTGAATAAGAAAAGACTCAAGGGAGTGAAACTGTTAGGGACTGTTGAACAGATTTTTTTTTAATTTGTGGGCCGTGTTTTTAATTTACAGTAGTGCATTGGCTATTTCAAGCCTTTATTAGCCTCCCAGGCTTTTGAAAGCTATTGGGATATGCAGTTAATGCACCTGCCTCTGCAGTATGTTAAACCTTTTGCCTCTAATGTGAGTAACAGTCTTTTCATTAGGAATAAATCTCAAAACCCTCGGAGCAAACATAAGTGGAGAGAGGGCAGGGCTTATTAAAAAGGCGTGTTACATTCAGGTTCATTAATAATTACTGTTATCGTTATTACTTGTGTATATATGGAGTGTTTACAGTTCTGTTTAGATATTACAATTTATGTGGATTGTAATGCTCTATGGGGAAATGAAATTCAACTCTTCACAGTGACTCTGACTTAAAGAGTCACTAGCATCACATGCATGTAAAATGCACAACCTTAAGTGCTGTTGGTTTCTTTAGAACTTGAAAATCCTGGCTCCCGAAACCAGCTCTAGCAAACAGCTCTGGTTATTATTACTTGAACATTTTTCAAAGACCTGCTAGAACAGTATTCCTTTGTGTTTGAAAGATGTGTACTAAAATGTGCACATAGTAAATGATCTGAGCATCGCCATTTGCATTAGTTGTATGCATTGTATTTTGCTATCCTGAACACTAGCATATTCCATAATAAAAATTTGTGTAAGACTTAGACAACATTCAGATAATAATTTGCTCAGCAGACCAAATCTTGGGGGGGTTGAAGGGGTGCAAAATAAATTAAACTATATTTTCCTTCTTGAAATTTCTGCTTTTAACTTGTTAAAGTGGACTCCTGCCAATCAGACCCTGTTCTCTTTTTAATTGGTATAGTAAATGATTATGTTTCCTAAAATGTAGTCATCTCTAAACAGCTTTGTTGAGGACTAAGTGTTATAAGAAATGCAAAACAACATCTGGAGTAAATGTGATTTGTCAGCTCAGCTCTGGATCACCAACAGCAATGCAGCAGAATGGAGACCACAGCTGTTTTACTGAATGAAATAAAGTTCCAAATATGATATCAATGCTTCTGCAAGCAAACAAAATTTCACAAATTCATACTTAATTTTGGTGAATGCTTGCAAAAGCTACATGCTTCAACTGCTCTAAATATCCCAGGAAACAAAAAAAAAATCATTACAGCTTTTATGAAAAAAAAATGGACAAGCATAGTTCAGCTTCAAAAACCTCCTTGCAAAGTGTTGATTTAATCTTCAGAGTATTAACACAGATGATAATTGGTTCCTAGATTAAGCCATATTATTATACACTAAAACCGTGCAAGATAATGGTAATATTACTTTGTGGTGTTTAGATATCTAGAAGTAATGTTTACTGAGCAGTAAAGAAAGCATAATTACTATTTTCAGGTGACATTCGTAAGATGAAATTGAGCAGTTGTTGAAAAATTTAAAGCAATGCTGACATTAGCCAGTATCATCGCCCATCAGTCATGGGTGAAATAGATGTGAAGGTCCTGAGTTTTTTATGCACCCTTCATAGCATAAAGCACACATTCATATGTAGCTTGAATTATTACCACCTTTTCAGGACAGTCAGAAACACCACGCCTTTGGTCTTTAGGCTTCACACCGTCTCCAAGGAATGGTAATATTTGACAGCATCTCCCTGTCTGGTTATAATGCATTGCAGAATTGATGTTGAGTGTAAGAAATATGTTACTCCAAATACCAGAGAATAACGAGAGCTAGCGGCAACATGTTCAGTTAAGTGAAAAGGGATTTGTTTAAACTTGTTCCACACAAGTAAAAGCAGAGTACTGAGAATGGTAGATGGTGGTGCACAGTGTATTTTATGTTGTGTGAGAATTTCAGTAATAAATGTAACAAAACAAAAAATCTAGAAAAGTATATCAAAGGCAGCATGAAGTTCAAAGTGATTAACTGTGCTCTTTTGTGTCTTCTGTAGCTGTGTCCTCAGTACTGGCCTGAAAATGGAGTACACCGGCATGGTCCTATTCAAGTGGAGTTTGTGTCAGCCGATTTAGAGGAAGACATAATCAGCCGGATATTCCGAATTTATAATGCTGCCAGAGTAAGGATGTAGTTTGCAAAGCAGTCCTGTCTCAGTAGATGAATTGAATCTACTCAGATCACAAAAAAAAACCCCACAACCCAAAAAACCCATGAAAGCTAAACTGACGTAAACTCCCGTTCTCACTTTTCAGCTTACTTGTTTGAAAGCAATGGTGCAATACTGAGTCACACCATGAGAATCCGTGAGAAGAAAAGCCTTCTATGTCTAATTAGAGTAAAAAAAATCTTTTCATGCATATCTGAAGCGTGTTAAATGCAAATGAAATAAATATAGTATTCAGATTGCATGGTAGCCAAGAAATGCCAAAATCAGTGCTGTTTTCAATAGTTTGAAATTAGCCATCTTGCGTGTTGTATCTTGTGTCATGCGAGGAAAGCTGTGCACCAATACTAAGCATGTTTTTCAATACCACTCCTGGGTTTTTAGTGAAGATCCTGTCCCAGTAATCACACTTTATAATATATGTAGGCACTTCAGAGGGACAAGTATGTTCTCATATCCAGCTTTTATGCTCCCATTGAGTTGATAGAAGGCTACATGAGACATATCTTTCAAGCTGAGTGAAAAAAGATTACACCACAGACTAGGCACCTCTTCCCGTCTGGATGAAGGGTACTTTGCAAAGGACTAGTAGTGATCACCGAAGAGCCATAGTTGGGAATAAGGCAGTATTCCCTGCTGAAAAAGGTCGAGAGCTGCCCAGAGATCCGTTAGCTCTTATGACAGTGAAAGGCCCTAAAAACACACCCAAAACCATGCAAATATCCAAATAGGGTAGCAGATTGTAAGCTTCAAGGTCTTTCTTGAACATACTTATGAAGGCTTTGCATTTGCAGTAAATATGACAACAAAACCCAAGATTTTCAGCAGCATTAATGTGAGCTTTAGCAGGCACTGGGTCTGACTAATGTGTGTGGGGAATAGGGGCCATCAGCTGAAAGAGTTCAACCAGGACTTAGTATTTTGACATAAAGCAGACAAAGCCCATTGAAGAACATATCTAATGCTGTACTCACTTTGGTTTATTCCCTGATCTTGTTAATCCTACATCCTCTCTATAACCTCTTACTCTAGAAAAAGAAAAAAAGCTGTCATGTCAACACTTCCGTGCATTGCTCGTTTTAAAACTGGCACTAAAATGCCCTCACTTTGCACAGAAGTGGAAGTAGCAAATCCTAGACTACCAAAACAGTTTTCGTGTGTGTGTTTATTATGCCCTTTTCAAAGGACTGTAATTTTCTGCCACTAACACTTGTTCTATGCCCCTTTTTTATTCTAAATCACCATAAAGCAACTGTTCAGAAATGTTTCACCAGAGGGGTTCTGACTGCTGCAGTAGCACACTATAAAATAAAATGTAGTTAGATTTTTTATAAGGCAGAAACATCTGAAGGTTTCATTTGGTTTTTTAAATGTTTCCTGCTTCAAAATATCTTGAGAGGTTTTGACCTTTCGCATGAAAAAAGACAGAAGTACGCAAACATTTTTCACAATGCTGAAGCATATTGGAAAAAGTATATAATTGAAGTTGTGTTGCACCTCCCTCTTTGCTTCCAAGTTCCTACTATTATATTAATTAATTATTGGCTTGATCCTGCAACTTTACCATTTCTCTATTCTAGTCTGTTTGTGTAGTAACTCTGTTGGAAGTGAAAAGTCGTAACTCCTCCAGTTGAAATTACATCTGTAGTTTGTCATACTGATCTCCCTAAACAACTTTCCTCAGTGATGTAGCTATCAAAGTTATGTACCAAAAAATACATTGTTATTTTTCCTGCCTGTTGTCTGTAACTACAGCCCCAAGACGGCTATCGGATGGTGCAGCAGTTCCAGTTCCTGGGGTGGCCCATGTACAGAGACACTCCAGTTTCTAAACGCTCCTTCTTGAAGCTCATCCGCCAAGTGGATAAGTGGCAGGAAGAATATAACGGGGGAGAGGGACGCACAGTTGTACATTGCTTGTAAGTACTGGGAGCAGAAGAGAGAAAGTGAAGGAATACTGTTACAGAATTTGTGCCAGGTTTTAAAATATTTGTTAAGAGGTGAAGAGGCATCTGTCTAACCTGGAAATGAATGAATGATAAAACTGCCCATCTAAAAGCTTTGAATACAAGAGGAATTGCACATTTTTTCATGTAGATTCGTGAGTTTCCCTCTCTTTCCCTTGGTAGACTGCTGTGGAGAGATGGTGAGTACAGGTTAATTCCATTTTATGTAAAGATATCCAGGAACTTTTGCAAATGGAAAACGTGTATTAATTCAGAGGAAATCAAAATAGCACCTTCAGAACAATGTACCTTTTATTTCTACAGATAAGGATTGTAGAAATAAGTAGTATTGGAGTGGCAAATCATCTTCCAGACATAAAACACAGCAGTAAAAGTGGCATGATAGACCAGTTATGATGAGCCTGTAATTTCCTTACCTTTCTCTAATAATGCTATATATTTTTGTCCTCCTTTGTACTCCACTGGTGCAGGCTCTCATCTGCTCTGTCATCATCCTTCTTTTGATATGGCTTAATACTTATACGTGCTGTGCTGTTTGCCCTCAGCAGTAGTTGATCTTTTGAGACCAAGTCTCCAGTAGTTGAAGTTGCATCCCTCTTCCTCTAGCCATCTGTTTAGATGATCTCTAAAAGTCCCTTGCAACCCCTACCATTCTATGATTCTGTGATGGAGAAGGGACGTGCTAATGGGAAAAGCACATGCTAACGCACTGTCAAAAGTTGGGACCCAATGTTAGTGATGGAGGGAAATCTAAGAGTGTATTAATAACTCCCACTATCACTGACCTTGAACAAGTCATTGCTCTTCAGTTTCCCCATCTGTAGAATGGGGATAATAATACTTTCATCAAAGGAGCATTGTGCAGTGTGATTAATTAATGTTTTGAGATCTTTAGCTGAAAAGACCCTTTTGAAGTGCAAATTACTGTTATCTCTGAGGTGGCTGATGATATTAAATAGTTGTACAACATCACACATGCGTCACTTCCAGGCAGTAAAGAAAGAAAAAGCTCTAACATAATCCTTTTAAATGACTTTATTTTAATTAAAAATCTCAAAGAGTCTCACAATATCAGGCAATGTTTTGGCAGCAGAGAGCATTCTTTTCATACTGCCTGGATGTGACAGATGTGCAACGTTGTATCTTCCTTTGAAAACCAACCATTTGCAAAGCTGGTTTGAAAGACCTGCTACCTAACTAGTCTGCACTCTGGTAATTATTTAAGTTTATTATTTTTGGTGAAGTGCAGCCTAAAGTTTCTGATTAGAATAGCTGTAGAAGTAACAGGGTTTCCAGAAAGAAAGAGATTCTCTTAAAGATTAAAAATAACCAGGGATAAATTATTATTAAATACTCTATTTGATCATGCATATGAACATTTGTGCCTGGCTGCTTTGTTAGCAAGTCACTTTGGGTTCTCATCCTCTGGTGCTGTGGGTGGAAGGGGAATACAGACACTTCTAAAAGCAACGTCTGTCAGGGAGCGAGTGGCTTGGGCAGAGGAATGCCACAGCACCACCTACTGCCATGTCAGACCTGCCGCTACACGACGGGCTCCAGCAAGTCGCGTGCTGTTCCTCCAAAATGCCTTGGACTCCAGGAAGAAAGCACTAGGATTTCAGATAAAAGAACTCAAAGATACACTTTCTCTATAGCATCTCCAGGCCTGAAGCTCCTTGCAACCTCATGTATTTACAAATGCAAAGGAATATTGAACTGTATTAAAAAGGACCCTGTCTCTATTGTCTAGCATCCTCTTTGTGCTGTCTCAACTGTTTGCTGAAGGGTGGTACAAAACTCAGCCATTCAATTCCCCCCCAGCTTTCAGCCTGATGAGTTCTGAATCGTAGTTTTGAGATCTTTCAGCCCATTAATTCCGATTTAAAATTGTGTTCTGCCTAGAGTTTGGCCACCTTTAAGGGCAGGAATGTTCTGTGGTTTCTCTGTCCTGGAACTCGTGCCTTCTGTAGCCATCCCTGGTGCTGTACAAACTTGTAACTTAGAGTCAATCGTAACTGAGCATTTTATCATTTTTGTTGCAGGAATGGAGGTGGCCGCAGTGGGACATTTTGTGCAATCAGTATTGTTTCTGAAATGCTTCGACATCAGAGAGCTGTTGATGTATTCCATGCTGTGAAGACACTGAGGAATAATAAGCCTAACATGGTGGACCTTCTGGTACGAGCTTTTTAACTGCACTGCTAAATAGAAAATGTTCCCGTTCCTCAGAAGACTCAATCAGATTTCTAGGATTTGCAGTGGGAGTTGTTCACAAAGCAAGCAAGTCATTTTCAAAGGGGATAATGAAGTCACTTCACTTACAAGAGTATTTTTACACTGCTTTCTTCCCAAGGAGACTTTGTCTCCGTTCGTTTGAATTTTTTAAGAGTTTTAAACTTTCAGTCGAACATCCTTATTAATTTTCTTTTCTAGCAAGCTGAGCCAAGTGGAGAACAGCCCTTGCATGGTAGAAATAATAGTTATGTAAAATGAAATGCCAGATTTTCAAATTATATATTTTATAAATAGCTTAATCGCCTAATATTTATCAAAGCCATGAATTTCAGTTTGACATCTAGAATATTGCGTTTAATTATGGTTGCTCTATCTCACAGAAAGATTAAAGAAGTTCAGAAACAAGGGGCCATGTGCAATTATTTTCCTAGAGAGTGTTTTATGAGCTTTTTTTTTTATATAAATGGAGAATCGCTCAAGTGCCAGCTGCTATGTCAGAAGAGCTACAAAACAGCTTAAGCCAGCAGGTTCTTCCACTCCAGTGTGTAGTTCTGTACTTGGAAATGAGTGTAGCCTAGTAGCCTATTCTGAAGCCTGGGCTCTGAGAGACACTGTTTTACAACATCCTGCTGTAGAGGTGGCTGCTTAAGAGGCAGCTGTATTCAATTTAGCATCTTAGGCAGGGGGAAGCAGCATCTGGGCAGATTCAGGAATGCTAAACCAATCTGAGTTAATTTTTCCAAGCTCTGATTAAACACGTTTGGGTCATATTTCAACATCTTTTCTACAATGTCCAGAGTGAGGCAAGAGGCATCTCACAGAGCTTGTCCAGTCTCTTGCTATTTTAGGAGGGATCTCCATCTCTCAGATAAGCTACCAAGAACTGGTTGTCAAACACACCGGCGAATAGGCAGAAAGAATGATTTCTCTTGGGAAGCTTTCAGGCCACGTGTAGATGGATAAAGCCATCCCATTCTCCAACCAACATATTGCTGCACCTCCTCTGTATCATAGAAGAACATCTCCCACCACACCTTCCATCACAGTCTTCTCATCTATCTTGAAATCCTCTCATCTATCTGTGAAATCCCAGATCCTTCCCTAGGTCCTGCTCTGGCCAGGCTCATGGAAAAAGGCTAGATGTTGCCAGTCATACAAAGCAAGGATGCAGTTTACAAGCAGAACAACAGGGCTGTGAGCCAGCAATGTGGAAACTCTGAATCTTGTATCAGTGAGAAACCATTAAGCTTTCACAGTGGTGGGAAGGAGTAGCTTAGTTGGCTCCTCTTCCTCTGTTCTATATTCTCAGGAGGAGAATCATCATGCTGAAAATGAAACATTTTTATTTCCTAGGTATTAAGAAAGTCCTCCTTCAGTCAGATAATATAGTATGGATAGAAACTTGGCAGGCCTGCTGTTCTCCCTTCTCTCAGAGCTTAAAAGTCCATAGAACACACTGATCTCTTATTCATTTGTTTTCTAGAAATAAAAAGAAAATTACCAGTGTGAACATGTACAGCTGAAGAAAATGTTCTCTGTAAATTCCTTGACAGTTCTCAAGGTATAGGTTTGTCAGGCAGTTGTCTCCATTTTTCAGCAGAGAATTTTTTTAATCAAAAGCTAAGTGTATAATTTTAGAATATAAAAATCACCTTTAGTAAATTGAGGATGGTATTGAGAATGCATGGATGGCTTTGCGAGGCTTTTTAAGGCCTTTTCGTGAGGAGATTTCAAAGCACTTGTGAAGGAGATCGGTATTGTTTTCCTTATTTTACAGACAAAGGAAGAAAAGAAGGGTACAGTCACAATTTTTCCCATTGCCTCATAATTCCTTGACAAAGCAGTTAAAACCACAAATCTTCAGTCTTGATCTGATACTTTGTAGGGACAGCTATTTGAACCAGCAAGGTTTCAGTTTCTATGTAGACTGTTTCATGATGAAACAGAATCAGAACACTTGACTTGTTTTCTTGATCCTGTTACTGACTTTATCCTTTATGACCTTTCTTATACTAACGTGTCTTTGCCTCAGTTTCTATATCTGAAAGATGAGAACACTAATATTCACCTTGTAAAACTGTAAAATTCCATGGTAAAAGAGGAAATGCTCAGAATTATAACAGTATTTCACAAAGCATAGTTTCCAACCCCTACCATTCTATGATTCAAGATTGTTTTGTCAACACCTGTTAACTTTCTGACTAGAGCAAGGGCAAGCTTTGGAATTCATATTTAGAGATTCATCTATTAATTTCACTGAAACCTTTGGATTTCCTGCAAGTATAAAAATCTGAATACCACATCCATACAATATGGAAATATGTGAAATTCTTCAGCTATCATCCAAAGATAATAATTGGTATCACAAAATGTCTATTAGAGAATGCCCAAACCATTTCGTGATGTTACTGAACCTACCAATAGGTGACCTAGAAAAAAAAATAGAAGCTCTGTGAAGCTAGCTAATCTAAAGACACTTTTAACATCCATCATCAAGTGATAAGTGAACACAGTGGGAAATACATATGTCTGCTCTTTAAGACAGGTATTTGGTTTACTAAAAATGATAGTTATTCTTCTGTATCAGTATATCAGCATAAAACAAGCATGGAAAAATGGAAATGGATGAGTAGCAGATCTCTTGCTTTGATCTGTTATGTGGTTGTGGAATGATTTTCATTTCTTTAGAAATTTTTATGCAATAGAAGCAGAAAAGGAATAATTTACATAATACTTCTTTCTTCTTTTTTGTTCTTTGCTCATTCTGAAGAAGACACAAGCAGTTTATGGAACCCTGCAGGATCTTAAAACCTCACATACAACTCATTCATAACTTAGATGATACGTGCACTTAAGAGTTATTTTCTTTTGAAGTGACAGCTCTCAACCAAAGAAGTTAGAAATTGTCCCTACTTTTTTATTGTTGTAGCATTATTTGGTCTCTTACATGTTAAGGTGCACTCTCTTCTCAGCTAAAATGTGACCCAAAATCACAAGTACAGAGTCAATCCTTTAGAATGTTTGCTTCAATGAAAAGCAGACTATATCTGAAGCCTAATTGTAGTCTTCCTACTTGAGATGATGGGAAGGTGAAGGCTGAGTGCTGTCAGCTACTTAAATCTGTTGTGGTTCCTCTATGATAGTACATGCTTAGTTATCTGCTATTAATTGATTAAAGTGCATAATAGAAAGAGGCATTTCAATGGCAGAAATAGTCTTAAAACTGGCAGATATTTCCAAACTGAATGTTTAGAAACCAGAATGCTTGGATTCGGTGAACCCGCACCTACTATTTCTTCCAGCTTTTTTGCTTCATCTAAGTGTTTGCAGTACTGCTAAGTTCTTGCAAGTAGCAAGAGTGAGAACAGAAGAGGTGATTGTCTCCTTCTACTCAGTGGTGGTCAGGCCATTCTTTGAATATTGTGTTCAGTTCTGGGCCCCTCACTCCAAGAAGGACATTGAGCTGCTGCAGCATGTCCAGAGATGGGCAGTGAAGCTGGTGAAGGGTCTGGAGCACAAGTCTGATGAAGACTGGCTGAGGGAGCTGGGGATGTTTAGCCTGAAGAAGACAAGGCTGAGGAGAAACGATTGCTCTCTACAACTAACTGAAAGGAGAGTTGTAGTGAGATGTGGGTCAATGTCTTATCTCCAGTAATGAATGATAGACCATGAAGAAATGGGCTCATTTTGCACCAGGAAAGGTTTCAATTGGAGATTAGGAAGAACTTTTTTACCAAGAGGGTTGTTAAGCATTGGAACGGGCTGCCCAGGGAAGTAGTAGAGTCAACATCCCTGGAAATACTCAAAAGACATATAGATGACGTGCTAAGGGATATGACTGAGTTTATTGATGGGTTTGGCAGTGTGAGGTAAAGGTCTTTTCCGACCGTAAGGATTCTGTGATTCTATGAGGGATACACGTGCGCAGACAAAATTGACGTCAGCGACTGCATCATTTAAAGTTGCGGCATAAGTGAGGGTCAGTCAAAAGCATTGGCCTCTGTTCCGCTGAAGATGTGAAGGAGGCAGGCTGGTCTGCATGTCGGCAGAAGGGAGTTACCTTGAGATGAGCCTTGTTTCCAAGCAGTTGCAAATAAAACAGGCAAGTCTGTGTTTGAAGCACAGGATTGCCACCTGAAAACTTAGCTAGGGTAACATGAGAGCTGTTGAGAGCCTAACTTAGACATCACCATTAACTGCTAAATCATGTTGGCATGGGTTTGGACTGCATGGAGAGGTGGAACAGTAAGCAACTCCTGCCCTGAAAGGTAGCAAGTATATGAATGACATTAAAATCAAAGTTACGATCTGGAAAGCGCCAGACACTGGTCCATTTTAAGATAAACATTTCCAGGAAAGAATTTCAATAACTCCAATTCTGGTAAAGTACTATATGACCATTTTGACAGATGCCAGAAGGGCCGCAAGTCCACTTGCTTGTGTGTAGCCAATTTTTCTCATACAGATGTATTAGAGCAACTAAATATGCATCTAATATGAGCAGTACCATAAGTTACAGTGTGTAGTGTCTATGGTCTGGTTAAAATAAAGATTTCCTTATCTGCATATAAATTGGATTTGCAAACCAGTTCCCATTGACAACAGCTGAAACTAAATAATTTTAACAGAAGAGAAATATTGATCTTCTTAATTTAGTCCCTTCAATAACCAACTTGGTGGTTTTCTTTTGATTTTTTTCAGGATCAATACAAATTCTGCTATGAAGTGGCTTTGGAATACTTGAATTCTGGCTGATTGCACAAACAGCATAGACAAAGTTCCTCCTTTCACCACCACAAACAAAGCAAGTCGCTTGATACTATCTGTGTAAATGAGATGAAGACTTCTCAGTGTTATGCTTATACTGCTTTGTATGATTGGCTCTTTTTAAGAGCCCGAAAAGATGTTTATAAAACCGCTTGCACTGCCCGTTTTCCACTATAATGCCGCTGCTTGACACCCATATGAACGTACACCAAACCACATGGCAGTTGTTTGAACACTGTATTCGTACATAGCCATTGATGTGGTGAAGCAGCATAGTCCTCTGGTAAATAAGAGAGCACAATTATATTCTTATGAAGGAATTTGTACTTTTCTGTTTTACTTTGTTGCCTGTGGTTCTCAGTTATTGTCACAGCCTAGTGTACATTTCTGTTCTGTGGAGAATGCTGTCTGGCATTTTGATAATATATGATTTTAGTTATATTTGTATTCTAACACGTGCATAATAAATGAATCATATGTAGCTTATCTGAACTAATGGAAAGACATGTACCAAATCATGTTAACTTTGTTGAGTTGTAATTTCTACCCACTTTGTACCATTTCAGAGAGAGAATCTTGATCGAAATGCAGTTAGAAAATGCAAAATACAGGATGCTCAGATTAATATATCCAAAGCTTTTTCATGTGTTTATATTGTAAATATTTTTGATTTCATCAAATTATTTATTCATTAAAATGAATTTTTTTGTGAAGCACAGTGAGTGACAATCATTTTTATTAAGCCCTGGAAATGCTTACTGTATGATAGTGTAAACATTTGTTTACCTTGTATGGATTCTCAGCTCAATAAATAATTACATACATGATAAAATCTCATTTAATTTAGTATCTCTTGGCATCTGAGTGCCTTCAACTAAGCCTCTTTTCAGATTAATTCTCGTAAATACTAAGCTACCTCCAGAGTGCATTTGTTGTGTGATCTGGTGTTGATCCAGCCAATAACAAGATGTGCCGTGCCAATATGCAAAAGGAGGTGAACTGTATGTGTTTAAATATGCACATGCACAAATGCAGAACCTGAAAATTGTCCTGCTGTATGAAGAAGACATGACGTTTGGTTTGTGTTACTTGGTCTTGTCACAGCATTTCTCTGCATCCCTGGATATGCCCTGCCATTTGCTCTGTCTGCTGCTACAAAAAGGAACAGTGGTGCGTTTATTCTTGGGAAGACGACTGCTGTGAGTGGGAGGTCATTCCTCCTCTTAAAGATACCAATACTAGAATGTCTATCAGGGTTAAAAAGTAAAACTGGTCCGTTACTAAGGCTATTGCCAGTACTACCAGTGGACAGGTTTACACCATTCAAGCTCTTGCCTCTTTTGAGAATGGCTGTACTGCACTTCCGCAGCATTTGGATGGTTCCCCTCTCTCCCAAGCACTCACTGGTGTCTGAAGAGCCTGGGATTTGCCTCGTGTTCATGAATGTAGGAAGCACAGCAGCAAAGCAGCAAGGATGGGGGATGAGCCAGCAGTACCTTGCTCCACCGTCCACTGGAACTGCCAATCTTTCCCTCACCTAAAAGTGTCCGGGAGACTTTGCAAACAGAGTGACTGCTCAAAACTGAAGCCTTCCAAAGCTATATGGGGGACCCAATGCAAGGAAGCAGCAGATTGCACAGTATTTCAGCTCTTAAAAAGGACCTTTTAATGTGCTAGCCATCTGGAATGGGGACAGTATCTGTATAAATGTATGAGTCAAACTTTTTTTAGTCTCTTTTTGAGAACTTTTACATATAAGAGGCCCAGCTTGGACCAAATGACTCACAGCTTGTCAACTGCCAGTTTAAAACCACCGCAAAATTCAGATCTGAAGATATGAGGATAGGCTTCCTCTGCAGCTGGAAGTATCTCTTCTTAAATTGCTTTAAAATGTAGCTGGCAAGTATCAGTCGTTACTATAAATTGCACAGAGGTACTGGAGAACTTAGAAAAAGCAACCCCCAGCCCTGAAAACAGTGATAGTCCTTGGATAAACCCTGCAGCATTTTAGCCTGTTGCAGAATATGCTCTGATTTTCTCGGAAGCCCTAGTGTCGGGAAGCAAAATTCAAACCTCCAACATGATATTCCTCACAATCAACTTGACAGAGCAGATATGCCAGCCAGTCATGCTGCTGTGGAATAATTATGGGATGCTAAAAGTTTGGGTTCCATGATTTGTTTATTGAAATGGGTATGCAGTGTTTCCTGGTGCTTTCAAGAAGTCTGAGATGGATAAGTGTGCTGAAGGAACCCTAGGATAGAAGGTGACACAGGCAATGTGATCCCAAATGTGAATGAGGCTTATTGAAATGCAGCAAGAATCATGGCAATCTCTTCCCAAGGACTAAGTCTGCCAGTGTCTGCCAGACATTATTTCAGCTGTTGTACTTTTGCAGACACACTTTGCACAGGTAGGTCTTGGGGGATGGGAGGAGGGCAGAAGGAGACGAGGAGGAGAGAGTTCCGCAGTGTTTCTTCTTATTTTACTGATAGCACTTTTTTTTTTAACTAATTACCATTTTTACACAGATGTAGTGAAACCTGTGTTGCAGAGTCTGTATGATGTTGTCCCAAAAGGCATTCTGTGAACTGCAATACCTCAAAACTGGAGCCAGCTAAAGAGAGCACAGCAAGCAGCTTGGTGTCCTCACTCATACTGCAGCTATCGATCAGTATAAATGATAGAGAAACCCAGGCATAGATAAAACAATATTTTGGCAAGAACTAAAAACAGATGAGGACTTCGGGAGTTAGGAATAGAGGAAACATGTGGAATCACAAAGAAGCATAAAGAAGAGATGAATGTGCAGGGCAGGTATTCAAGAAGCAGCATGGAGGGTGGCATTTTGGAGGAGGCAACAGAAACAAAACAACAGTGACAGACATTTTAAGTGTTCATAAACTAACCTTTTTCAGAAGAAAGTTGCCCAATTACAAGCCAGATACAGCTGCAGAATTTACAGAGACCTCAGTCCAAGTTTGGGAAGCACCGGAAGAGGTGTTTTCTTCAATCCTCAGCATATAAGAGGTACATAAATGAATAGATAATTCAAATGGCTAGCCATATGTTATCATCCAACTCGTCATCTCTCCAGCAATTGAAGTAGATGACTTTTGCTAAGCCTTTTGTGAAAAAGCAGCAACGAGGGTGGTGAGAGAGGTGATCACATGCAGATAATCTGTATCTTTTTAACAGTAATGCTCCCGACACCATCATCCAGGGCTTATTTATCGGCAAAATGAGCCAATCACTGGTAGGGTAGCTTCACAGAGTACTAACCCAAAGTTCAAGGACTAACATCAAAAAAATAAAGCATAGAAAAAAATTCCTACCCGGCTGTATGCAGTATAGCTCAAAAGGGTTTCCATGCCAGAAAAATTTGATCTGAAGGTGCTACGCAGCATCAAGACCACCTTCATTTTCAATGTCTCTTTGAGCTAGTTAGGGCTCCTCTTCAATACCTCTGAAACGTTTGCTGCTTGTTTTGGAGTTCTCCAAGGTCTAACTGTTTACTGTGTATGCCCGTTCTCAGTCACTGGTCCATTAATAACGCGTAGCTGGACACAAATAGATCTTTCTACTTGGAGGTGTGGCAGTGAGGATAAATTGACACTTCCAGCACTAGCTATTCCAGGCAACTTCCTCTGGGGAGGCCTGGAGAGGCTGTAATGGTAGCAGCAATCTTAAGGCCCCTTGGCATTATTACTGTCTCTAAAATATTCACAGCAGAACCAGACACTGAGCCTCCTTCCTCTTGTGGGTTTTTTGTGTCTCCCCTCCCAAATAAAGGATGACTAAAGGAAAGTAAGTGATTTGCAAGATTACTTGAGGTTTTACAGCCTCATTAGTTTTCTGATTCAAAGGTAATTTAGTTGTTCTTCATCCCAGAGTAACTTTTCTGAGCAGTTTTGCATGTGCCTTCAGAAACAGCTAGGTATGTAGGCAGATCGCTATGACAGAACAGTTCATCAAATCATTTTACATCTATTGTTGGTTTTACACTTATTTTATCAACTGAAGTAGTTGATAAGCTACTTTAGTAGTAGTTTAAAATATTTTAGTAGTTTATCTAAGGCACACTTGCTCTACAAAGTCTCACGCAGCCCATATCTGATGCCAGACACTCAGCTTTATTAAAAGAAAAAGCTAAATTAGGAATAGAATAAAAATGTACAGCTTATTCCCATTGTTTGGTGCTTTTTAAAGAATCACTACTGCCATTTTGTGGGCAGAGTAGCAGTAAGTAAAACCCCACAGACTATGTGAAAAGTAATGCTGTTTCTGTTGAAGCTTATTTGTTTGTTTTTTGTAGCCTAGACTTTGTCTATACCATGAAGTTATAAACTGATGGATGCATTTTCATTCCCTTAGCCATTCACATGCTCTGCCTGTGGGAGCTTTCCATACTCTGCTGGCAAGAGGTGGCTTGGTCCATGCACCCCTGCTCACCTTCAGCCTCCAACCCCACTTTAATGAAGAAACTTTTCCAAAGCCTTGCCTACCCTTCACAAACCACAACAGCTGCACTAAAACGCCTTCCTCACTCCTACTGGCTGTTTCGAAGCAGGCTTTTCTGTGGAAGGCTGAAAAGGCAGCTCCTGTGCTGGTTATTTCCTCAGACTCACCTAATATCCCACTCTAAGCCTGAAAGCCAACCCGTGCTGCCCTCACCTTCTCCAGTTGGCCTCTCCTCACTCTCAGGGCAAGACCATCACATGTCCCTGGCCCAGCCTGGCCAGGCAGAGCAGGAGAGCTGGAATGCTGCACTGCTTTCAGATCTGTGTGTCAGAGGCTCCAAGGGTCCTCTTGGATGATGCGTTGCATTCTGGTGCCATGGTTCTGCTCTTACCCAAGGATCATGTGTAACCTGCCACATGAGCCTCCATCTCGCTTCCCTCCCAGTCCTGTTGGTGTAGCACGTGATACTCTTTCTGAGTAATAGGACTCAAGGTAGGTGGAAAGGAGATGTGAGCCTGGAAGAGACTGGGGCCTATAAACACTCTGCCACAATATTAACGCTGTTGCTAGTACTGAACACACATAAGCACGGGAAAGGTAGGTTTTGACAATGAAGAGTGAGTGCGATGCTTGCTGTAGCTTGTCTACAGGCATGTGTCAGAGGAGATTAGTATCATATATTCACTGACACTCTTTCCAAGCTATGGTATTTTTACTGAAACTCTTCGATTTATGTGCTTTCAGTAGCAACCAGAAGACTTTAATTGAATCTCTACAGTTGTGATATTTCTAGTAATTGAGTTGTTTGTGAAGATGTACTCAGGGGCCACAATTAAAGCATAAGTCTCATTCATGCTAGACATACATTAATACTGCTGCCAGGTCTGAGTAAATGCAATCAGAATTCCTAGTCCTGCAAACATTTATGTAAATATCCTCTTCTCTAGTCCCACTTTCACAAAAAAAACATCAATCCAATACTCATACGTTTTGCATCTGAGCTCATTGGTCATTTTACATGTCATATCATGATGTTGTATTGGGTCTGAATGGGATGGAGTTCATTTTCTTTGCAGCAGCCCATATGATGCCATGTTTTGGATTTGACTGAAATAGTGTTGATAGCACACCAACACTTCAGCTATTGCTGATCATCGTTTGCATGGCATCAAGGCCTTCTCTGTTTCTCACTCTGCCTCTACCCCAAGTAGGTTGGGGGTGATGAAGAAGGGGAAACAGCTTGTACAGCTGACCCTAATTGACTGAAGATGGGGTATTCCACACCATACAACGTCATACTCAGCGAGAAAACAGGGGCCGGAGAGGGAGGAAGCAGTTTCTAGTAGACTGGCTGGGCATTGGTCTGCTTGTAGGAGGTGCTGTGTGAATGCCTTTGCATCACTCACTGTTTTGGGATTTTATTCCTCTCTCTTCTTCCTCTTTCATTCACTTGTTAAACTATTTTTATCTCAACCCAGGAGTCTCCATGCTTTTTGCTCTTCCTGTTCCGTTCACCATCTCACCAGGAGTGAAGAGAGCATGCCAGTAGCTGTGTGGAGACTTAGCTGCTGGCTAGGGTCAGCCCACCACAGAAGACATGGAAGTGTCTGTAGGACTCAAATCTACAGCTTCAACAGCTCACCTCATTAATGCTCATATTATACATTAGGTTAGTAATTACAACCTGTGAAGAGAAACTGGGATGTATCCAGTCTCGTTACCCTGTATTCATAACCTTTTGAAGTTGAACTGAATGGATAGAGAAGTAGCCTGTTGTTGTATCCCCTTGAAAGTCTGATTTATACTGTATATAACAGTATATATATAATATAAAGTTTTTGGGGGATGAAAAGTCTTGGGAGTGAAATACAGGTACTGCTTTGCCCCGTGAGAAGTGGGATGAAATTTGATGTTAGTCCTTCAAGACTTCATTATCTGCTTGTCTCTCTGTTCTCTAGACTGCACAGTTTGGTGGGAATGCCTGCAAAACTCTTGCACAGACAGATGTAAGGAGAGTGACCTTTGCTGGCCATGTACAGGAATTTAACCAATATTACACACCACATAAAACAAAGTGTAGCTTTGCCATTACAGGGGATCAGCACAGATTCAGCCACATTGTTGGACTGCAGCCTTGTATTTTGGAACGATTACAGACTCCATCTGAAAACAACCAGCTTTTGAGCAAATCCACAGAGATGGCACCACTAAAAATCCATCTGCCAATGGCTTCCAATTCTTTTGCTTCATGATATTCAGTTTGTGCATATATTGGCTGTTGGTAGGATATGAGCAAAGTACAGACCTTCTCCCAAGCTTCACATCCCTGTACTTCTAGCCTGCCTGTACCAGTCTCTGTTGAGATCTAGCAAGAAGATAGCACATGCAAAAATCTATTTCTCTTTCAATGGCAATAAATGGATGAGCTGCTATCAGTCTGCCTTCTTTAGGCTGCTCAGCGTGGAGCTACGCTTCAATCTTACAGACAAAAGCATCAGTGAGTGAATGCTGTTGTAACTGATTTGAATAAAAGCTTTTGATATATTAAACTGTGCTGTCTTTCTATCAGATGATAAAGCCTGCTGGTCAAATCAAACTTCCCTCTCCTTCTGTTGGCAACCCTCTCTTCCTCCTCCCTCTCCACTGCCAATGTCCTCTCATGCCAAATCACTCTGACCCACATTCTGGATCTCTGACCACACTTCAAGGATCAGTCTGTGGTCACCCCGCGTCTGTTTTGATAGGCGGCTCTGCCAAATATGTGCTCTCCAGCGAAGGCTGTCATTCATGCTGACAGTACTGGTCTCCCATCTGCTGTCCCAACACGTCTGTCAGCAGCACAGACTGGGGCAAAGCATCGGCTGCTCAAGGTGGGCGGAGTTTTATCAGTGGTGTTTGCCTGACGTGTCTTTAAATAGAGCATGCTCTCCCCTCCCAAATCCTTTGCTGAAAGCACTCTGTCTCACCACATGTACCTGTTACATGAGGTTTCCATTTAGCTGAGACTCTCAGGAAGAATTAAGACACCCTCCTCTTACTAGCACTAGTGGCATAACAGCAAATTCATTTGTTACACTTCATCTGGACTACGGAGATATAATTTAGTCCAGCCTTGTGTGTAAAGCTACTAAATACTTTCTATAACCAAACAGTCAGAACAATACTGCCATGTAATTTTCCACAATCAGCTGTGTCAAATGTACCAAGGTTATGGTGGTTACCTTCTAGAGGCAGTCAGGCAAGAGCAGCATCTTCCCATTACAACTGATAAATGGCTACATGATTTGGCACCAGATTATTCAAGCAGACAAATTAACTTCAAATATTAATACATTCAGCAGCCAGTCAGATAAATTGCTTGCTCTACAAGTGCCAGAGTGGTCATGGGGGGATTTTCCTTCTGCTTTCAGGAAACCTAACCTTCAGAGCAGTGCTCAGCCAGACCAACAAGCCTATCAATCAGCTAACGAAGTTGGCAGCAGTTAAATGGATTTTCATCTCTCTCTGCAAAGGGGATTTAAAAAAATAAAACTAAAAAAAAAGGAAAAACAGGACTTGGCCGACGTCTACCGTGATTGTCAGAAAGCTGTGTTTCAAATGAAGCACATGTGCCAAGGCTCTGACTTGGTCGTTGAATTATGGCCACCTGACCAAGGACTGTGCTAGGAGTCTGCCTACCCCAAGACTGTTTTCCTGTGGACACAGAGAAGGCCGTGATGTGAATCATCCTCGAAGAGGTCTGACTGGAGTCATCCTTGAAAGGATTTGTCTGCCTTCACAGGCTTATGTAGCTGGTGTACAGGTAACAAGGGCCACCATCACCTCTCCTCTCCTCTTGCATATTTTACAGCTAAATCCTGTCAGGGAGGACATGTCACGTTAAGGGGACAGAAAATGGCAGAAAATCAACCCCCTTGCATTCTAACTCTCCTCACCAAGGTGGGAGGTTAGGTGTGGATAGGTTTAAGTTCTGAGTGATGCCCAATTTGCCACAATCAGTCCAGTCATGTTCACCTTCTATGAACTGTCACGATTCTGGATACACTCACAGTGGGCTGCACTTTTAATCTAGTTGTGCTCACGAACTAGCACAGCCACACGTCAGGGTCTGGTCACATTCAGTGAGAAACGCTGATGTCTGGCTACTTAAACAGTGCAGTTTTATTCGTGCAACAGTTATACAGGTTCTTATAGACTGCCGATGATAAATGTACTGTCTGCAAAAAGCACGTGCAAATATATATACGAACGATACAATGTACAAAGTTATAGACAAAGCCTGGCTGTAAATGTTAAAGGCTAACTCTCTAGAGACATTTCTAAGTTTCCCAAAGAAGCGTCTAGTTTAAGTCTCACCTAAGGCGTCCCTAGGAGGAGGGAAGAAAGGCTCAGCCCATCAACTGATCCCAGGAGTCAGAGGCAGTCTGCGATGGAGTTTCCCTTGCCTTGCTCACAAAGATGTCTTTCCCTGATGCCCCAACTTTCTTTAGCCATTTTTATACTTTTTTTAACCTTCAAGGTGGAGTTTGAGTGACTCTAGTCATAAATATCTTTATTATGATTGGTGTAAAGTTGACTTGCCTCACATTTAAAGGTGTAGTTTATGAAAAATTCAGGGCACAGACTCAAGGAGGAGTGGTTGCACCTTGAAGGCAGGTATCCTTCGGGATGGAGGTGTGTTTTGGTATTATAATGACATTATAATGAGCAAAGTTCACACAAAGGACAACATTTTGTCAAGATGTGACAGACTGATGGCTCAGGGCACCAAATGCACTGCTCCTCAGTTCTAGAGAACCATCTCGTTCCCATATATCAGCACAGAGTCTGGCCACAGCCTCCACCCTGTTCCACCCTCCATGGGGTTTTGCAGGGAATTGCTGTGTAGTGGATTCTTTACATACCAGCTGCAGCTGCATCCCACTCTGAAAGCCTTTTTGTTTTTTTACCTTTCCTTAATTTCTAAACAATGATATATTTTTTATATAAGTTTTAATTTCCAACCCACTTCAGTCATTATTCCACAGAACAAACATGACAGATTCAAAGCAGCTTGCTATATGATAATGTAACTTAAAACAATTGGGAAATAGAGTTATATGTATATATATAACAGCAGAGTTCAGATTTTAATGCTCTCATCAGTTAACAAGAATTAAAAAAAAAATCACTAGATCACTTTAACTCTTTCCAGTTTTCAAGCTTTTGCACATTTGCATATTTTTTGAACAGCAATATTCTCCAAAAACTGATGGTAACTCAGTTGAATATGGACTTGGAAGCCAGGCTATCAGTGTAGCATATCACTACATCAAATAATCTAAAAGGAAGAAAGACATTACCACACGTGACATGATACTGGCTGTGTGAAGTAATTATTGTGCTCTTTGTACTCACTTAATTGTCTGGTTATAGAGCTTCAAAAACACTTTTAGTAAGGCAATATTTGAAGAAAGCCTTTAGGGGAAAAAACAGAAGCCAACTGACTGTTGTAGCACAACCAAGATAAGATTACAAACATAAATTCTGTGTTCAACAGGCAGAAAATGTGTTTATAATTTTATCATTGTACTCAAGATTTCCTAACAATTTCTATCATTGCTGAGCATAAATACATTTTCCTTACAACACATGGCACTGAACTGAGCCAATCGGGAGGCACCATTTGCTCTGAGCGCTACAGCAATTTCATAAATTATGCAATATGTTCTGTCAGTAAATGTATAGATGGGAAAGTCGTTAACATCATAAATCACACCTTATTGCTGTATACATTAGCATATTTTTTTAGAATAACTCACAGATGTGAAGCTCTAAATACACTTCACGTGGTGATAGGGTATGTGCATCCAACTTGGTTTGGCTTCTAGAAGACATTTGATGATACCGACTTATGGAGATGGGCTTGTTCCACCACAGGACTTGCAACGAGTTGCATTGGTGCTCCAGGCCTGGCAGTAAGCTGAAGCAAGCCACACCCTGCTACCCATGTGGTGCATTCACATTCTGCTGATTGAGAGGGGCTCAGCAGTGCCCACACATCCAGGTCACAAACATGCTTACAGACCTTGATCCTCCCACATCCACCCCTGCACTGAATAAATATGGGCAAGTCTTTTGGGTTGAGAGGTGTGTAACTGCCCTAGACTTGGTCTCCACACTTTAATTTAGTTGTGAAGAGCAATAGCATAATCTTAATTTTAACAAAGGATTTTTTGTACCTCTAACAGCAGGTTTATAGCGTAGAAGATCCTTTATCGGTATCAGATGGGTAATGTGCCTATGATTAAGAGATTATCTTCCCTCAGAAGAGACCACAACAAGATAAAACCTCCATGCATTTTGAAAAGTAGTTTTGGTGCCTTGAGTAAGCGTGTGCATCTTCGAGCCTTTACAGCTCCTTTGCTCTCCCCCGACAAGCCCAGGAAGGAGGCAGGATGCACAGAAGCAAGCAGGTACAAACAGCAACTGGCCGACACCTCCAGCCTTGATGATGTTTGTGGCTGGACTATTAGGAATATCCTTTTTAGGATATTTTTCCAGACAGATCTGGCTGTGAGTTAGTTTATTACAGGACAGATTTTGCATCAGGCAGCACTGCACCGCAGGCTGAGACACACTGTGCACAGGATATGGCAGGCTGCTTCACAAGCATCTCCTTCGAGCCCCGGGGCCACAGCCCCAGTATATTTCCCTGACAGAGCAGCAGTGTTATCAAATGGGCAGCAAAAGGGCCAGGAGAAGTTGCAGGTCCTCTGAAGGCTGTTGTTAACGAGCAGGAGGAGGCTCCCAGCAGCCAAGCCAGCACATGAAACTCACCTTCTGCCCACTGACCCTGGGCTGTGCTTCTGACCTGAGGAAAGCAGAGAGTAGAGAGCAAAAGTCGAGTTGTGCTGCACGGAGTGGATAGGCTTTGTTTTCCTTTTGCCATTCACCATTGTCCTTCTTGGCTCCTTCTCAACTTATTTTCCCAGCAGCTATGAGGATGTTTCACAGAAAGTAGGGGTAACATCCAAATTAAACTCTCTGCAAGGTACCACAGAATGTCCTCGACTTCTTGTTTACTGGGTGGTTTTACCATTTTGGGGTTAAGTTTTTTAAATGCAGTTCTTTTTCCCTAAGTACATACACATATATCTGTATCTGTTTTGATACGGATTTTTTGCTTATGGAAAGACGCAACTGCCTATGAACAGTTTAACTCATTTGTATTACTTGCTGCCTAGACAACTCCACATAGATCTGTTCAAAAACCAGATTGTGGTGACTGCAAATATTTCTTCAAAAGGAAAATATTTTTTCACTATAGTGTTTCCACTCTGCATCCCCTACCCCAAACTATTCTAGTACATGAGCAGGTTTTTCTTGTTTGGAAGGAGAGACCACCATCATTCTCCAAACAACGAGAAGGATTTAGTGTTTAGCTTGAAAGGAAAGGCAGTGGAGGGGGGAAAAAAAACCACTGATTTTTTTCACAGGAAAAGACATTGCAGGCGCTCCGTTTCATCTGCATTTACCAGAACTGGGACAAGCTTACGTTTCCGATTTTGCTTCTGAGAGGCTTGTGCTAAGCAGCAGCACCACCTTGCTCTTGTATGTAAAACCCAGTCTCATCAATATTTTTCCAACAGATATCCACTGTATTAAAGAGTTTTCAAGAGATATCAATCTCCAAAGCCCAGCTTTCATTGGTGAAATACTTTTGCAGAAATAGCCTCTCCTCTGATTCCCTGACTCACGTGTTAAGCAGCTTTGAGCCTTGAGTCAAGGGAGAAGAAGAGGGAGGTCAAAACTCCCTAACTTCATAAGGATGCTTTCCTTCCCTCTATAGCAGAGTGTTTATAGTTGATCCCAGCCTACTCTGCTGGAACAGCATCACTACTGTGAGCATCATGCTCCCATTTGTAAGAACTTCTCAGAGTACCTGACAGCAGCAAAGCAACAGCTCTCCAGTGCCACCCCACTGCCCAAAGGCACCTGCATCGCTGACAGCTTCACTTTGTGCCTCGGAACCCAAACAGCTGGACCTTACCTCACTCAGCCTAAGGCAACTGTGGTGCATATGTGGTGCAAAACACAACACTGACACACAAGTGTCCTGGGGTTAATGACTTTGCTAACGATGTGTCCTTCTGGAGAGATCCTGGTGCTGGCACCCACTGCCTGCAGTCATCAGCGCCTCATCCTCTGCTGTGAGGCAAAGGGATACGATCCCCCTTTCGCATATGCAGCCATGCAGGAAACACTTCTGCCTCTCTGAAGCATGGCTCTGAATGATAAATGGTATAAATCAGTAATTCTGGCAAATTAAAAAGTTTAATTTATGAAGCTGCATAATTCTTGCTGCTTAGCAGGTGTGACATTACTTGCTTATTTGAAAGCCAAAAGAGGTAAATTAGATGAAAATGTGTTTTGCAGGAGGCTGTTAATCAGAAAGGACTACTGATATTTTGTAATCCCAGGTGTTTTCACCTAGTGGACTGTGCCACCAGCACATACCTCCCAACTCCATGAGTTCACAGCCCAAGAGGGCTGTCTGCCTTGGTTTTGGCAGCAGCTGACAGGCCTTTCTTTGCTTCAGAAGGGCTCAGTTCCTATTGCCTTTTCCCCCAGCATGAGAGCTGATCACTGATTCTCAGCAGGAACTGGCACAGCTCCTTGGCTTTTTCAGTATCGTGATATAAATAGCTGCTGAGCAAAGGGATTCTGGAGAAAGAGACAGAATAACAGTCTGGAGCCATTCCCACCCAGAGTCACAGCAAAGTTCATCAGCAAGGCGTTTTCTTTTGTATCCCAAAGAATAACATTAATCCCTGCAACAGAAGAAAATTAGTCTCTCTGTGTGATAAGTTTTTACTGTCACTTGCAGCTGCTACTACACTTGCCCAAAAATCTAAAAACACCTGAAAAAATAGAAATTACTACAACACATATAAAGGAATAAAAGGCACTTTCCAGGTCTACAAGTGGTTTCAGCCAAGTGCATTTGGGAGTAAATGTTAACATTATCGAGATGGAAGGGAATTAATTGCTTATAAGAAGTTAGAAAAATCTGATGTTGTCACTCAGTTGTAAGGCATCAAGGGCTCAGGCGTCTGTCCTGGGCTACGCCACAGACTCATGCTGGTCCTTTCGCTTGGTTGTGTCACCTCTTATTTCTGCAGATGTAGGACACAAAGTAAAAAAAAGAACATGTCTACACTGTTATTGAGTAATTCCTTGGAAGCTGGTAGCACAGATGTCATGTGCACAGCCAAGAGATATCCTTAATTCAACAGCAGTAGAATACAGGAGAGGGCAAAGCAAAGCAACCTTTTATGTGGGTGGCATAGGAACCATTCCCCTCTCCCTTCCCATGGCACTGAGGAAAGCAGGGCACTGCCAACCCATGTGGTTTATCTGAGGATGTCGGTTACCTGTCTGCTTATATTTTCAAGAAGCAATCTTTTCAAAAGGTGCAACTTACCTGAGAGGTATTATTTCTGAAGAGACATAGAAAAGAGAGTAAAATTACTATAGCAAAGCTGCATTTGAAGCCTGGCTTCATACGTGCTCTGCAGACAGGACCTCCCTGTGACATGATCTGAAACATTCCCGCATACTCCTTAAAATATCCTTTTTCTGTGCTATGATGTGAGTTGGATTGCTAATTTTTCTTCTCTTCAATTCCCATCTCTACAGATCTCTGCTGGTATCTCAGCCTTCCAAGCAGAGCACAGCTGTTAGGCTAAGCAAGCTGTGAGAAAGAATCAAAACTCACAGCCCAGAGGGTCCCCAGTTGTACAAGAAGATGGGTTGAACTGGCAGTTAGCCAGTCAAGAGATCTCCTCTCATTCTCTGTGTCTCCTCTCCAAGTCTGTGCTGTCCTCACCACACCATTCCTTCCTGGCACACATTTCTCCCAGCGTTTGGTTCTGGTTTTTACAGGGTGTCTTGGTGGGGGTGAGATGTGGTTGCTGAGTGAATCTAAGGCTGAGGGAAATTCATCTTCCTTCTAATTCCTGGTCATGTTTCTAACTCAGTTGAATCTTCTAATTTACTGTCACCTCCACCTCTCATAACAGCTCCCTAATAGGGCATGAAATACAAGTGAAACGAATACTGGATTTTGGAAAGCCCAGAGCAAATACCTCCTTCTGGCTTGTCATTGTAATTTATTTTTTGAACTTTCTTTCCCTCCCCTTAAGTCCTTGATTCAATCCTCAGCTCTCATGACAGTTTCGTTGCAGCTCAGATGGCTACTCATTTTTCACAACAGATTTTGTGACACACTATATCAAATACCTCACTGAAAGCTCAGAACTGTTTAATCGATTTCATTCCCATCATCCATTAACTTTGTAATTCTATCAGAAAAAAATCCAACTTGAGAAGCATGATTCGTTCTTTGTAAAGTTGCGCAGAGGTTTTTGGGGTTTTTTTTCTAGGGGGTTTTGTATCTCCTAGACATGTTTGGAGCTCTTTTCCCCCTAGTACTCCATTACTGAACAACAGACTGGTACAAGACTCACTAGAAGGCATGCTCTGACAGCCATGGCATGTAGGAAGAGGTTTCAGGATCCTTCCAGTCATTTTAGTGCAGTATAATGGGAATCAGACTATATTTCAAGGCAAGTGACATCCTATAGCATCTGGGGAATCTGGTGGTTTCAGTCCCATCAATGCAAGAATCCTGATTACTGCTTTCTCTTCCAACAATTTTACACCTAAGTCCCTCTCAATGTTTTCGCCATCTCCTGAAATCACAGAATCCATTTCACAGTGCACTGCAGAGCCTTTGCTTTTAATCTCATAGGGTAACTTTCAATGTTCCCTAATAGCAAGCCTTTTTTTGTATCTCCATCAGCAGGCAGCTATTTTTAAGAGAAACCATTTTAAGAGGAACTATTTCTCATTTCCTTCCACTGAGAACTGGAGCATACCAGGACAGGATAAACGTGGTAAACTTGCAAACAAATTATATGATCTTAAACATGTCAGTCAACTAACTTCTTCAACTTTATCTTCCAGATGAGTAAAACACTACAAATCTTGATGATGCAACTAAACAATGAACTGCTCACAGTCTGTCATTTGCAGTTCATCAGATGGGAATTTTTTCTGATCCTGGGCCTTTCATTTCTCAGCCAGGGTGTTAAGCAGATGGAAGTTTCTTATTCAGCCTTTAACAGGTGTTCACCTCTTGTGATTGCAGATATTGTCCCTCCATTCTGACCACTGGGCAACTTAAACTGCCGAGTATGGACAAAGACTTCTTCTGAGAGCCCACCGAGAAGCCACATTGGGATTAATATTTTTCAAGCCCTATTATTCAAGTGGCAGGCTTGAAATGAAATTGCTGAAGGGTGAGGGTTGTATTTTACATGGACATTAAGGAATAGTTGACCACAACCTTTGTTTGCATGGAAAAAAATAAGCCTAGGGTATGGATCTTGTTGTGAACTCTGTTAGGTAAGGGATGAGAAAACTGAGGGAACCTATGAAGTTTGTTTTTGTTTTATTAATAAGAAGACTAGAACAACTTGGTACTGTGTAAATCCACCAGCTAGGGAAGGACATGACTATTAAGGGTTCTTTACTGAACTCAGTCTTGGGACAGGACAGACTTCAGGGTATTGTGATCATTGTTCCTCTCAAAATGCAGGAAGGAAGCAGGTCCTATAACTTCTCTGGAGTCTTTGCCTTTAGATTATTTTTCAGAAGGCTATTTGAGATGTAGATAAGTGACCCACTCAGATAAGAGAGATTCCTACATCTCTTCCTGATCTTGCACATGTCTGGAAGCAGGTGCCAAAGGTCAGCGTGGACTTGACAGCTCAGATCAGTGTTGGCTTGGGGGCCACCTTGCTCAGGAGTTTTACTGGCCAGATTTCCCCTCCCAATTACATTTTTCACTGAATGTTCCGATAGTCTAATTGCCATATGGTTTATATTAGCTACATTTTTGCTATACACAAGTCATCTTAAGCCTTTGTTAACGTGGCTAATTAAGAACCGATTGCATGATGCCACCAGGGACAGAAAAGGTTGAAAACAAATGGTCTGTAACACATACCTTATCCCTTCTTTTCCATTTGCTGTTTTCTGGTCTCAGTCCAGAAGTTTTTTTTTTCCCAGAGGTTTTTAGGAACCAGTCAGCACCAAGAGCACCTCAGGCACAGCAGCTAGAGCCTGGCAGATCCTGAGGAATAGGGAGAAGGGAGAGTCAAAAGAAGGAGACAGGGGAAGAAGCAAATACATGTATTTTTCAACGCTTATAATAACTGAAAGAAGCTGGGCAAAAGGTTAGAAACTTTACTTGAAACACTCTGTTAACACTTTTTTTTTCCAAATGAAATTTTCTTCTTTATCTTCTTATGACAAGATCAGAGATGATTCATATGTGCTGCAGAGTCTGTGGCTGCAAATCGCGTTCATGCTGAACAACCATTTTGATTTCTGTACACTGTCTCCTTGTCACAGGGAGACACTATCAACACCTGCATGCAGCCCATGGACCTCGTCTCAGCAGGAGTTCCAGAGATGTTAACAAATCTCATTTAACCTCCCCAGTCTCTGCTAGGAAGCTGTGATTCTCAGTGTAGGTAACAAAATGACCTATACACACTATTTTTGAAATCTAAGGACAGCAAGATCACATAACTGGCTGATGCCTGGACTGATGTTTTCTGCGACTTTCTCTAAAAGATCCCCATTGGAAAAGAGATTGAGAGCCCTCTTCCTGGGAGTGAGTCATCATAAACAATACACTTGCCTCTTCCTGCCAGCTAACTTCTCAAACCTTGCTTTCTGAAGCTCCTGAACAGCACAGCTCAGCTTAATTGCACAGCCCATCGCACACAAGTATCTATCATTTATCTGTCCACTCCCCCTGCACCTCCCTAGCTAGATTAAAGCATGCCTGAAGGGCCACAGAAGCATTCTCCTGAGACTTATGGGGGTTGCCACAGAGACAAAGAACATTCCCAGCCTAGTGTGAACTTATTTTATTATTCCCTCTGTCCAGTCTTTCTCAGGCTATGGCCTCCACTGGGCTTTGCATCCAGAGACGGTTTTTCTCAGGAAGGTGAAGAAAGCAATGCCTGGATTTTCCCTTTTCATGTCAAAATGGCTCAAGGCTTGAAATTATTAAAGGTGATCAGTCTGACCACAAAGGCACTCACCACAAGCTTGCCAACTGGATGCCATCTGATTTTCGTCAAGAAAAACAAAGCTAACCACCATTCTGATGACTTAGAAAAAGGTGCTGATTTATATTTATTTCAGTAGAAAATTTAAGCCTTTATGAAGAGGATAAAGTTCCACTGAGACTGAGTGACGGATCCTAACATAAGAAGCTTTAGCATTTTATTCATTTATGGGTGTATTTGTATTCACTGTAATGCGTGACAATTCCAAATAAAATAACCATCCTTTTTTTAATGTGCTTTTATTGAAATAGAGGAAATATGTTAACAGAAGCCTGGGTTCAGAAATCCAGTATTTGCAACATATTTTATGCAAATAGCTATCCTTCAAGGTTACTGTCTGGTCTTCAAAGGTGAGGAGAGAGCTCTTCCAGTCTTGCTAGAGCAAGACACTGAACCTGCAACCAGCAGAAAATGGGGGGGGTAAAGCCCTAATTTAACCTCCTTCTAGTTGATACAATGTATTGACCTCGGTCCTGACAGCCTAACTCAGTTTAACTAGGTCTGCTGGTGTTAAAAAGTGTTTCACTCACAGCTGTACTAACATTATCCCTCTCCAAACTTGCACTGTACCTCCTGCTCCAGCTCTGCTCTATGTTCCTTCCTGCTTTTCTGATAGCTGTGCTGTGGTTCATGACTGAATAAATACAAGGGACAAGTGTGAAAGGCTAAAATCTTTCATCCAGCTCTTCAGAGGTGAAGAGCTAATGTACTAACCAGCAGTGCCATGGAGTAGAGGCATCTTGAGAAAAATGAACAGAAAACAGGAGGAAACCAGCATTTTGAAAAATGACCCATAACTTCAAAAGAGCATTAATCTCTCTACAGATAAATGTACTGTGGTTAGAAAACATTGGGGATATTTGATGATTCAGTGGGAGAACTTTTCAAAGGCAAAAATAGGAGCAATTGCCTCCCTGACATTCATAGTTATTGCTATTGTTGCATTATTATTATTATTATTATTTTTTTTATTATTGTCACTATTATTATTATTGTTTCAAAATTTCCTCTGCAGGACATAAAGGGGGTGATGACAGATACTACAAGAAAGCTTACAATAGACATTTTAACTACAAGGATGTGGAAAAAAAATAGAAGCCAACTGCAGAAAAAGAGCTACATCATCTTCTCGGTATTTTATCTTGGATGCTAAGTTAGATCTCCAAACTAAATGTCTCAAAAGCTGAGTGGAGGATGACATTTCTATTTTGTGGCAGCTCTTCAAGTTGTGACATTTACTGTTGCTGCTCTGTTTTTCACTCTGTACAGGGAAAAAAGCAGCCTGCTTCCATTGTTTCATACAAAATAGAGCTGTGCCAAAGTGCTGGTGTTCAGTATCTGACTGAACACCAGTTGTGACTGTGCCTGTGACTCCTGGCAATGGTAGGGCTGTCCTGGGATACAGGACTCTTCTCTCTTGCTTCTCAAGCCTTTAGAAAAGCCTCACTGAGATGGATACCTCCCTGCAAAACATCTGACTGGTGAAGCAGTCCATTTCTCATATGATAAACAAACAGCATGTACTAACCAGCTCTAATGGGCAGGATAAGTGTGAGTGGCTCAAAAAAAATTGGCACAAAAATGGGAACAAATGGAATGGACGGCAGGATAGGAAAAAAATACCCATTTGCAGTGTATTTCTTGACACTAGAATAGAGATGGGTTTTGCTAACCACATTTATATCCCCTTTTGCCCCAGTGGCAGCATTTTTGAAGAGGGTGCTATCATTGCAGTCTCTAAATTCATAGGAACAGAATGAACATGACACCAAGCGTATTTAAAATTCGCATCCCAGATATCTTTTTTGTTGCATATTTACACTCTTGATTGGCATTAGCATGCAGTCTGGTACCAGATGAAAGCACAGACTAGGTTCATCAAACATAACAAGTAATTCTGAGTAATGACTAAATGGCATTCCCAGGTATCTACTTTTAAAAAGGGAAATGAATAGTTTTGGTTGTAATTGCCAACTCGAGTTCCATATACAAAGCTAGCATTTATGAATATCAAACTAGGCTCTATTTGACTATGTTAGGTATGTGTCAGTTCACTTCCTTGCTGCAAAAAACAATATATTCATTATCACTAGAACTGTTTGTTAAAGTTGAAAGGAGATAAATCATTAATAGGGATGTCATTTATTCATTACGGTTAAAATATATATATCCACTTGTCACTTGGATGAATCTAATTTCTTGTCTTATCTCAGCTTATTGACATCACAGATGAAAAGAACTTCCTTACTGCATTCCTGTTGGAGTTTAAAGCCTTTACAATGGTTTATTGATGAACAAGTATTTTGAAAATCAAGATTGTTGAGGCTTGAGACTGTAGTGACAATTACATGGTGTTTTGTTGCAAAGCTAACAATTTGCATGGGATTGATGACAGGTTGACATTAAGCAAATAAAGTATTATTATTGTAATTTAGTACAGAATTTTGCAGAAAACACTGCCTTGGACTAACGCACAGATGTCTACTACAGTGCTATGGTATCTCCTTCATGCAAAAATTTAACCACTTAAATACCATTCAACTTGGCATTTGTAACTACACGATGCAAATACTGAGCTGCTGAGTCCTGTACGCATTAAGGAATGTGACTAATTTCCTCCAGGGCATTTGTTCTGCTGCAGACTTTCTATCTGTATGAAGGAATTTGTGCACTTCCCCTACTTAGAAGACTGATCCTGGAAGATCAGCTATGAGCGTATATGGTAGCATACAAGTCTGAAAGATTGTTAGATTATTCATATTTTCTCTTTTTTTCATCCTATTTATTGTTGTCTCTGCTAATATCAACATCCTTAATAGAAAAAAAAGTGAAAGACCTTACTTGGACTGAATATATTTTATATTTCACTGATTTTAAAAGAAGATCTGAAAAATTTCGGCTCCTCACTACAAGGACACTGAAGCGCTGGAGCGTGTCCAGAGATGGGCACCAAAGCTGGTGAAGGGTCTGGAGCACAAGTCTGATGAGGAGTGGCTGAGGGAGCTGAGGATGTTTAGCCTGGAGAAGAGAAGGCTGAGAGGACACCTTATCACTCCCTACAACTCCCTGAAAGGAGCTTATAGTGAGGTGGGGGCCAGTCTCTTCTTCCAACTAAGAAGTGATAGGACAGGAGGAAATGGCCTCAAGTTGCACCAGAGGAGGATTAAATTGGAGATTAGAAAGAATTTTTCACTGAGAGGCTTGTTAGACTCTGGCATAGGCTGCCCAGGGAAGTGATGAGTTATCATCCCTAGAAATATTTAAAAGGCATGTAGATGAGGTGCAGAGGGACAGGGTTTAGTGATGGGCTTTGTAGTATTAGGTTAGTGATTGGACTTGATGATCTTAAAAGTCTTTTCTAACAAAAATTTCTATGATTCTATGAATCTTGACACAACAAGAACCAGGCAAGCCACTTTTCCTGACATATCTAATACCAGGTATGAGAAATTACTTTAGGATATTCAAGGTAGATGCTGATTACATCCTCAGCAAGTTTGAGTGCACATTCAGCAAGTTTGCTGATGACAGCAAGCTGTGTGGTGTAGACAACATGCTAGAAAGAAGAGATGCCATCCAGAGCATGTTGACAGGTGCAAGAGGTTCGCCTGTGCAAACTTCATGAAGTTCAAGAAGGTCAAATGCAAGGTCCTGCACATGGGTTGGGACAATTCTAAGCACAAATACAGGCTGAGTGAAGAATGGATTGAGAGCAGGCCTGCAGAGAAGGACTTGGGGATGCTGTGCGACTCCACCCACAGTATTGCATTCTCCTCTGGGGACACCAGTTTAAGAAGGACATGGACCTTTTGGAGCAAGTCCAGAGGATGCTATGAAGACGATCAGAGGGCTGGAGCACCTCTTCTGTGAAGACAGGCTGAGAGAGTTGGGGTTGTTCTGCCTGGAGAAAAGAAAGCTCCAGGTAGACCTTGTAGAGGCCTTTCAGTACCTAAAGGGGGCCTACAAGAAAGCTGGAGAGGGACTTTCTACAAGGGCCTGTAATGACAGGACAAAGGTTAATGATTCCAATCTGAAAGAGGATAGGATTAAATATTAGGGAGAAGGGTATTGATGCACTGAAAGAGGCTTACTAGAGAAGTGGTGGATGTTCCATCCCTGGAAGCGTTCAAGCCACACTGAATGGGGCTTTGAGCAACCCAGTCTAGTGGGAGGTGTCACTGTCCATGGCAAGGTGTTGGCACTAGGACTGGACTCTTAAGGTCCCTTCCAACCCAAACCATTCTATGATTCTACAATAAGGTATGTCTAAAATACTACATATGCCTATCCTTCTATCTACTGATAGAAAAATAATTGTATTCAATGTACAAAATACTTTGTAGTAAAGCAGGATAAAGCCTAGCAAGTTTGAAACTCAGCTCTTACACCTACAGATCTTTCACCAGTGAGAAATTTATGGTGTACAGCAGAAAACCTTTGTTCTTACTCAGGAGTTGCATTTTGGGATTTGGTGTTACAGCCTCTTTGCTTTTTATATATATTCTTCAAAGTGATATTGGCAGTCTCACTCGGTGCTAGTCTTTTATTTCTTCTAGTAGAATGAATGCAAGAAAAAAAAAAACAGAAGGGCACTGCTTACCCCAGTGTTACTCACTGGAGAGCAGTTTGATGCTAATGTGCATGTTCTTGGAATATGTGGTTTGATGCATCAACTATGTGTCAGAAGTTATTCTTCAGTATTTCATCTCATAATTGAAAATTAACAGTTCTGATGTCTAATTAGACTCGATAACGTAAGGATGTATGAGTGGCTTTGATTCCAATACAGGCCCAGGAGCCCAAGCACTTGAGACTCGAGTTGTCCACCTGGTCTATCCCTCAAGCGAACATCTTCATCAACACTAGCTTTGGATTACACCTTTCAGTTAAAATTGGACATGTGTTAGTGGCACTCCTCAGCTTTAACAATGAGAAGAGAATGGTCTCTGGTGCCCTGTCAGCTGCCTAGGAACATAAACTTCCAACATGGAGAGGGGAAAAAATGTTGCCTCTTCTAATGCTGATTAACAGTGTGACACCTTCCCAGAGACTGCCAGATCTCAGAAAATATTGTATGCTTTGATAAACCACATGCACCTACATAACATAGTATCACACTGGGAGAGTGTATAGATCAATGTTACAGATATCACAGGATAAAATACATTGGCTGGTGCTTTAATACCCTGATAATATTATTCACTGCTGACTATGTCAATAGATTTATATTTTTTTAAGAAGCGAGTATTTTTCTCAAACAGATATCTGTCCCTCTCATTCCCACATTGTCTCTGAAAGCAGTGAGAGCAACTCCATAATTTTCCTTCCTATCATTTCCCATTGTGGCTTTACTTGTTGAGCCCACGTTGATGTGATTTCTGTGTTCTGTATAGGACATTGTTTTGTGCTTTAGCACCTAAGACTTTCAAGTACCATTACTTGACTCACACACTGTAAATCTCACAATATAGCAGCAATACATTTGAACACCACACATGAAATTGATTGTGGTTTATTTTCATTTATACTGCATTCACTCAAATTGCTAACTTTTGAGTGTGCACAAAGTACAGTTACACTTCTAACACATTGCTATTGTTTTCATTATTAATACATTTTAGTCATAAAATAACTTTTAAATAATTTTTTCCTCTAATTACACCTGCAAAGATTTGTGAATTTTAGCCCAGAACAAGATCATGAGATTACTAATGTATTGAATCTTTTCCAGTTGTGTCCATAATACACTAATTGTAATAATAATTTTTCCTGTCCATCTCAAAACATCATTTACCAAAGACCAATACAAAAGACTGCATGTTCCAATTGGCCAAGCTACTTTTGTCGTTTCAAGTTGCAATCAAAAACTGACAGTCGCAAATGGAACAACATACGTAACGTATTTATTATGTTCTTCATGCCGATCCTTTATATTTCAAAACACGCCTTACTCTTGTAAATATATAGCAGTAGATGAAAACCTTAATGTTAGGATTTACCAAAGATAAAACATGGGAGAGGGCTGTAACATCTCAAAGCCACCATTCCTGTTCTCATTGCAGCAATACAGGGGCTGGGAAGCCTTTGTGCAACCTGTGCTGCATACTGGGTAGAAGACTCAGCTGATTGCAAAGTGTTCCTTTGGGTTTTCTGCAGAAGTGAGGGTACATTTCCTTTTGTCTTATCACCACTAGAGAAACCAATGTCTTGGTGTTATCCACATCCTGACAGCACTCTTCCTGGTGCTGTTGGGGGGGCTGGCAATGCTGGACCAACAGTGTTTTAATGTCCGTACCACCTAGTTCAATTCTGAACCAGGTAAGTAGGAAGAGAGCCCAATTCCCCAATGATTCCCATGGATGCACCAGTGAACCTGCATCCTCTGCGGCAGAAGCTGCTGACTGGCTAGGTGTGAAAACCATGCTAAGTCCATGGCTGCAAATTGAAAGGAAAAGCTGACAAACTCAGCACAGGCTATCTTGTAAAGAGCTGGTGGAGAATGGAGAATCTTACTGCTCTTCTTCAAGCATCTTCTTCTGTCTTGTGCAGAAATAGGGTTAGAAAAGTGTAGAAGACCACAGAAAACATGGGCCAGCTGCTGAATGCAGCAAGTGAACTGGTGACAAATGATACAGAGAAGGTTGAGGTACTCAGTTCCTACTTTGCCTCCATCTTTTCCAGGAAAAATGTCCTTCAGGAATCCCAGGCACCTGAGATGAGAAGGAAAGTCTGTGACAAGGAGGACTTACATTGGTGGAGGAGGAACATTTTAGGGAGCACAAACTAACAAACTAGACACACATAACTGCATGTGGCCTGACAGGTTGCACTGACAAATGATGGCAGAACTACCTGATATTGCAAGGACATTTTTTATTTTCTTTGAGAGAGGTTCCTGAAGACTGGAAAAGAGCAAACACAAAACATAGCCTCACTTCAGTCTCTGTGAAGATAATGGAGAAAATTTTCCTTAAAAGTGTTTCCAAATACATGTAGGACAAGAAGGTAGTCAGCAAGGATATACATAGAGCAGAACATGCTTGAGCCACCTAATAGCCTTCTACAATGATATGACCATCTTTGTGGACAAGGAGAGAGCAGTGGATATTATTTACTTTGACTTTAGTAAAGCTGTTGACATCTATTCTCTATCCAGTTCTATGTTATAACATCATCATAGACAAGCTCAAAAAATAAGTGTTAGAAAAGTGGGCAGTAAGGTAGATTAAAAACTAGCTGAAGGATCAGCTCCAGAGTGTTGTAATCTGTGGCCCAAAGTTGAGTCAGAGGCAAGCCTCTAATGGCACAAGTCATAGGGCTCAGTACTGGGGCAAATACTGTTCAATATCTTTGTTAATGACCTTGACAATAGGACAGAGCACACCTTCAGCAAGTTCACAGATGATACAAAGCGGAAAGGAGTGGTTGATACATCAAATGGTTGTGTCACTGTTCAGGGACAGAACTGAGCAGAGAGGAATCTCATAAAGTTCAACAAGGGGAAATGCAGAGTCCTGCATATGGGGAGGAATAATCTCATGCTCTAGACCACACTGGGGGCAATTGACTGGGAAGCAGCTTTTCCAAGAGAGGCCTTGGGTTCCTGGTGGATAACAAGCTGATCAAAAGCCAGTAATGCATCCCTGTGGCAAAAAAAAAAAAATCCAACACTACCCTGGGATCCATCCCTAGAAGGAATGTTTCCAGCAGGTAAAGTGATCCCTTCTATGTATTCAGCACTGGTGAGAATACATCTGAAGTGTTGAGTTTGCTTCTGGCCTTCCAAACACAAGGCAGATATGGACTTACTTGAGAAAGTCCGGCTAAGGGCCATTAAGATGATGAAGGGACTGTAGCATCTCTCTTGTCTCACCTGGACAAGAAAGTAAAGGAAAATAAGAAGGTTTTTCAGGTACTTCATCAGCTAAAAGAAGCTTAGGGAGAATGTAGGCCTGCTGCTGAACACAGAGGGTGTCCTGGTGACCAAGGATGCAGAGAAGGCCAAACTACTCAATGCCTTCTTTGCTTCAGTCTTTGCCAAGACCAATCCTCAGTAAGCCCAGTCCAGCAAGGATAGTAGGACAGTCTGAAAAACAGAGGACCTGCCCTTGGTGGATGAGGAAGAGGTTAAAGACTTGTTGGGCAAGCTTAACACTTGGAAGTCAATGGGATCTGATGGGATGCATCCTAGACTGCTGAGGGAGCTGGCTGATGTGATTGCTAAGCCTCTCTCCATCATTTTTGAACATTCATGGAGGACAGGCGAGGTGCCTGAGGACTGGAGAAAGGCCAATGTCACTCCAGTCTTCAAAAAGGGCAAGAAGGACATCCCAGGAAACTACAGGCTGGTCAGTCTCACCTCCATCCCTGGAAAGGTGGTGAAACTCATCCTGGATGTTATCATTAAACATATGAAGGAAATGATGGTTATCAGGGGGAGTCAACATGGATTCACCAAGGGGAAATTCTGTTTGACCAACCTGATAGCATTCTACAAGGGCATAACTGGCTGGCTAGATGAGGGGAGATTGGCAAATGTCATCTACCTTGACTTCAGTAAGGCTTTTGACACTGTGTCCCATAACACCCTCAGAAAGCTCAAGCAGTGTGGCTTGGATGAGTGGACAGTGAGGTGGATTGAGAGCTGGCTGAATGACAGAGCCCAGAGGGTGGTGATCAATGGCACAGAATCGAGTTGGAGGCCTGTGGCCAGTGGAGTTCCACAGGGATCGGTTCTGGGGCCAGTCTTGTTCAACACCTTCTTCAACGACCTGGATGAGGGGACAGAGTGTACCCTCAGCAAGTTGGCTGATGACACCAAACTGGGAGGACTGGCTGATTCCCCAGAAGGCTGTGCTGCCATTCAGCAGGATCTCGACCGGCTTGAGAGCTGGGCAGAGAGGAACCTCATGAGGTTCAACAAGGACAAGTGCAGAGTCCTGCTGCTGGGAAGGAACAACCCCATGCACCAGTACAGGCTGGGGGTTGACCTGCTGGAGAGCAGCTCTGCAGAGAGAGACCCAGGAGTGCTGGTTGATAATAAGGTAAATATGAGCCAGCAATGTGCCCTCGTGGCCAAGAAGGCCAATGGCATCCTGGGATGCATCAAGAAGAGCGTGGCCAGCAGGTCAAGGGAGATTCTTCTCCCCCTCTCCTCTGCCCTGGTGAGGCCTCATCTGGAGTCCTGTGTCCAGTTCTGGGCTCCTCAGCTCAAGAGGGACAGGGAATTGTTGGAGAGAGTCCAGCGCAGGGCCACCAAGATGATCAGGGATTGGAGCATCTTCCTTATTAGGAAAGGCTGCAGGAACTGGGGCTGTTTAGTCTAGAAAAGAGGAGACTGAGGGGAGGTCTTATTAATATTTACAAATATCTAAATGGTGGATGTCAGGAGATTGGGGCAGCCTTTTTTTTCTGTTGTGTCTAGTGACAGGACAAGGGGTAATGGGATGAAGTTGGAATACAAAAGGTTTCATTTAAACACAAGGAAAAACTATTTTACTGTGAGGATGACAGAGCCCTGGCACAGGCTGCCCAGGGAGGGTGTGGAGTCTCCTTCTCTGGAGGTCTTCAAAACCCACCTGGGTGCATTCCTGTGTGACCTGATCTAGATGGACCTGCTTTAGCAGGGGGATTGGACTAGATGGTATCTAAAGATCAGTTCCAACCCCTACCAACTCCTAACCTCAACTGTTCTTTGATTCTACAGCAACAGATATCATCTTCCTGTTACATCTGAAAGATCTAGGTATTCTTTTCCAGTATCACCTAAAATAAGCCATTTTTGTGATATTATATTTTGCAACAGTTTGTACCTAGAGGTTACCCTTCCAGTGAAGAGAGTGATCAGGGTGTTACAAAAATAATGGGGGGAAAATCAGCCATGACTTCCAGTATAATCCATCCATTTTAGCATCTAATACATCATCTCACTTGGTGCCAGTCAACAGACACAGCCTAGCCTGTGATTTCATATGGGAAATCAAACAACGGTCACATTACAACAAATTAAGAGAACTCTGATGGCATTGTCTGTAACCTTAGCTTACACCTGTGAAAGATGATTTACCTGAAGGGCAGAAACAAAAGAGGCCAGCTCAGCAACAAAAGACCTTTATGAGAAACCTGGACAGAGTTAGGGCTGAGGAACTGCAAGGCAGAACTTTTATCACAGTAATTTTGCTGGACTGCTCCACAGGGAGCTGTAGAGAGAGCTAGGGAGTCTCAGAGTAGACACTTCAAGATCTGTAGGTTTATAGCTACTTTTCCTGAACCAAACTACACATTCAGAACACCACTAAATTTAGGAAAGTCTAGATCCCATTTTATGCAGCTTAGGACCATTTCTTATTAAAGCTGGAAAGACTAGATATAAATCTCTGTCCAAAACAGTAATCCTCTTATATTTCATTACTAGCACCAGAAGCCTCTGTGCAGTGGTCTCTATCAGAATCATAGTAACAACAGGTAAGCTCTCTATGCCAAGTTCAGTCACAGGAAACCCACTAACACATTAAAGCTGTGCCTACCTTTGATTTATTAGTGCTCCCTAAGCCTTTCCACAGTCAGATATTGGGTCTGAGGCAGCAGCTATCAGCTGAGATGGAAGGAAAAAGGAATTCCAGCATCACATCTCCACTATGCCTGTCTATGGGAGTGCTTCATTTCAGGATCTCCTATCTTAACAAGCTGATGAACATAGTTGAAACGAATCTGTTATTTTGCCTTGCTATGAATTTGATAGTGTATATAACTTAGCTGAGAGCTGGTAACTGACTACAAGGGCTACTCTGCTCCACCTAGGGGAAAATTCTAACAGGTGAATTTAAACTAATCTCTTCAATTTTTGTCCTGACAAGGAACAGAAGTGCACATGTGGGCAAGTACTGTAGTGCAGCTAGCAGCCATGACTAACATATGAGGAGCAGCTAAGAACGGTTTCTGACTTTCTCCTGGTCTGCTCAGCAAGAGTGGGGAACAGTCTTAGATGTTGACTCTGTTTCTTCCACTGTGTTATTAAATTTGCACTTAAGCTCCAAAGGGAGTTTGAATGGACTAGACTAGTCTCTTTGCCTTTTGGGCATCCAGTGTATGAATTGTCCTTTGCTGGGACAGTGTAGAATTATCCAATGTTTCTTCAAAAACAGATGCTGCCCTTAAAAGAACTGAACTTCAGTTTAGTCTGCGACAGGCATGGAAGTTCTGCTTTTTGACAATAACCTAGATGAAGGACAAAAATACAAAAGTTTATTGTTTCATCTCTAGCATACTTCTTGGGAGAAGACCTTTCCTAGTAGTCACTTCTGCCTGTACCTAAGACTATTACTGCACACAATTTGCAATTGATACTTTTATATGTATTGTCCATGTGTCTCTCCCTGCACTTTTGCACACATGCAAATCTTTGTTTCCAACAAACAAAACTGTTCATTAGTCAAGTGTTAGCTATGTACATCACTTTTAAAAGTACGGAACATGCTTATCTTCCTTTCACAAGATCAGTAGAGAACAAAATAGTACAAAAGAAGAACATATGTTTCACCTTTTTTCACTCAAAATCGGTTCTAAACTATCTTGAAATTATTCTTCATCTAAAAATGCCCTTGAGTTCTTGTGCTATTGCATCCACAAAACAAATACAGTGTTAACTTGTCACAGGTGGGCACGATTATTTACCATGTAACACTTAAGCAAGTGCTATTATATCCTACTTGCTTCCTGTAAGCAAACACCACTAGAAAAAAAAAAGTAAAAAGTAAAAAAAAAAAGCTGTGATTCGTTTAATATTGTCAGCATGGTTTAACTGTTTCCTCTCAACTCCAACAGCACTGCACACAGGTCTGTGCCTGTTAACTTTCTCTCAGACAGAGCTCAAAAACTATTTTTAGAACCAGCTCTGGATTTTTTTTTTACTGTTTTTGTTGTTAGAGAGCCATCTTGTGGTGCATCTTATTAGCAATAAACAATAAACTCATACATTCCAGAAATTGTGGTCCACAAAGACTCTGGTGGTTTTGCATCTTCCATGTACCTACTCTTTTCAAAGCTCTTTTTGAAATGGAAGTAACCTAATCTTATATTGCACTTCAGAGTCACAGCAAAATTTGTTAGGGACTGGGGAAGAAGACATATTTCTCTTTGTTTTGTTTTCCTTTAAAAAAAAAAAAAAGAATTGAAAGGTTTGGAGTGCACATAAATAGTCACAATTTACAGCACAGAGATATCCTTTCCCTAACAACTGATGTATTGATCAAGGCAGGAGGTAGATTGTCTTATTCTACTGACATGATATAGTTTTCTGCGGTAACAAGATATTAAATATTCTGGAAAGCATTTAAATTCAAATAATACCTGTTGTTACTGGAGTTACATTTAAAAAAAAAAAATCCTTAAAAATAGAAAAACCATATACTGCTTGCAGATTGCAAGAGTTTTCCAGTGGCATGGATGCTTTACACAGCACTTAAAATTCCTGGTTTCAAATCTGTAGTTAACTGAAAAAAATAGACTCACCTGAAGCAGACTCTAAAAGTCAACTCAGAAACTGCTTTGAACTTTGGTAGATTTCCCTTTCGAGAAGATGGAAATTCTCACATAATGCTAACTAAAATAATACAGTGTACAAAATGTTACTGAGCATCTGAAAACCCATCATTTAGGGGAAAAATAAAAAACAAGACTTGCCATAAAACAGAATGTTTCTATGCATTGCAAGTTTTCCCTCTGCAGCTTTGAACAAGAGGTAACATTTTTCCCATATGTATGTAACTGCTCTCTTGTCCATTAATAAGCTATAATTATCTATTGTCCTTTCATTGAAAGGAAAAAAAGCACTGTGTAGCCATAGATCATTACCGGTCCACCCTCTGCTATCAGTGAAGTCAGTGAAAATGAAGAGGTAATTATAGAGGATCTTTAGAATAGTATACAATGATTAATATCTTTCCTAAAGAAAAAAAGAAAAAAAAAACTACCTTAAAAACAGGTTTACATTTTAAAAAGCACACTATTATGCAACTGTCTCTGCAGGACTTCTTTAGTTAAACTCCTTTGCTCATCTTGTCTAAAATTTGTTCTAGGTGAGCAATCAATCTTCACAAAAAGGAGGTCATAAGATAAGAACTATTTAAGAATCAAATGGGGAAGGGAAAGTACAAGAAAGAGGAGTAACGGTAGGGTGAACCCTGAAGAGAAACTCTGCTTTGGGACACCAACACTGGAGAGCAGATAGAAGTGATTTTCAGAGCAATGTTGCATACTTTTAGCTCAGATTGTTTCTAAACAAGTAACAAACAGAGCACTTCCGTGAAGTTATGCACGTGGATCACTGGTAAAAAGGTGCTCTGGTTTCTCTCAAACTAAAAGTTAGAAGCAAATAATCCAAGCAGAGATAGCCACAGACCTCATCATGACATTGCCGTGGACCATTCTGTACCCTTCAACTATATCTCCACAGCCTTTTTAGAAGTCTAGCTATGAAAATTGAAGACAGTATTCTAGTAATGCTGTCGCTACCATTACATGTACTGGCAAAGTTGTTTCACCTCTTCCCTTTGCTCCTTATTCCTAAAACCTAGCATTACTGTTTGATTTTGAGATGATCACTTACAGTGAACTTTCAACTCTTCTTCGAGTCACTCATCTACCAAGAGAGTGTAAGCAAGCCAATGTAATACAGCTGTACCTGAAGTGACCTCTAAGGAGTTAATTTGAATAAAAAGGCCAGCATAGACAAAACCACGCATCAAGACAAAGTAGCCCTGCTGAAGAGTACTCAGAGCTGGCTCAGATTTTGCTGTGCCTTGTATTAACTCCAAGTTAGATATGTGGCTCTTCTCAATCACAGTTCCTTGGAACGAGTAATTACTCATAATTAGGTAACTCAGTCCTCTCTGCAAAGCAACTTGTATTCATTATCTACTTCCTGGTTGATCGTTATGTCATCTTTAAGCCATCCAGGCAAAGATGCTATATCATCATCTACATAATTGATTTTAAAAAGAGCGTTGAAGTATTCTAATGGCTTTGGAATCTGCTGGCTTTGGAACCTACTGGAGACACCCAGATCTGTCAGCATGGTATCAGTTGCATTTCAAGGCCTCTCAGTAATCCAGTGTTAAATCTAAATGATAATGCATGCTGGTTGTCCCACGTGAACCACATCTTCTATTCAGAACATGCAGTATTATATCAAATCATCTAGGGAAATTCAACACCACTGTATTAATACAACTGCCTTGTTCCATCAGATCCACAGTTCACTTTAAAATAAACATGATGGGTTTGTTGAAAAGAAAAATCTGCCTTCCACAAAATTATGCTGATTGACTGTTTACATTTATAATTTTTTTAACAAAATTAACAGTTTTGTTACTTTGTATAGGATTTAAACAAACAAGTAAATCCCTGAGTTTCCTTCACTTTCTCTAGAACACTGCTGGAAATCCTCACTGGCTTCCTAGATAATTTGAAAATTAGTGTTATTTAATATAATTTCAAGAAGAACTTGAATAGCACACAAATTATTAGTATAAATATATTTAATTTTAGAAGATGCTTCCAGATATTCTCATTTTTAACTTCCATAGGTAGGTTCTGTTCTGTCCAGAAAATGGGATGTTTGTTACGGTGATCTTGCTATCACTGTCATAAAGAAGCCAGCTTCACTATAGATAAAGATCTTGTAACTTGAGCAACTGTGTTATAAGACACAAGACTCTTCTATTCAAACACTAATCTCTGAACAGTGATGTTCACTAAGAAAATCCTTTCATCAAGTATGCCATGCGTAAGTGTAAATAAGCTGATGGGTTTTCAGAAATTTAGAATTTAAAGCTTTGACCTCACACAGCTGGTCACTGTTCATTGAGACAGGCTTTTCCACCACTACCTATCTCTTCACTACCCTAGACATTTAAAGCTGTTCTTCTGGCAGATCTCCTAAAAAAGGAAGTGAAGCAAACAATAAGAGTCTTCCTCAAACAATGCTCATTTTTACTGCTGGGAAACAAAACATGTACTGCAATAGCGACATGGACCAGATGAGCTTGACTGTTCCAACCTCCAGTATGTAACATTTTTCTTTTGACCACATTTGTATAAATGTCACACAGCTCAGGCAGTATGAATAGTCAATGCCAAGTCTCCTGCTCTGCCAAAGGGGAGAACATCTTGTAACTGTATGGCCCCAAACCCGGCAGTGGCTGTGAAAAACAAGGGTTTCAGAAATATGGATAGGAATGCCATCCCTGTTCCACACATTTGGAAGCAGATTGCACTTCCTAGCCAGTGCTTAACATGAAAGAAAAGCCAAAGCACTGATGGATGAGGCCTCACTGTACTGAAATTAGAGGTGAAAGAAATAATCTCCCATGAGCTTAAATGGGTTTGGGATAAATGGCACACTGTGTTTTGATTCAGGTTACATTTTCTGGATCACAATATCGTTCTGGGATATGTAATTTTCACCTTGCAATTAAAGAGAGGGGAAATTGAGAGCTGAACATTTAGGGATTTATGGTTTCTAAACTCCGCTCCAGAATTTTACCCATGCTGTTACCATTATTGGTCCCTCAGGCATTCTGTCACCTGGCTATGTATTCCCTTAAGACAATCTTTACATGAGGCGTTAATAGACAGCTGCTTTACAGAAGTGATTAATCTCTTCACCTAGACTACTAATTTACCACGTTTTATTGCTTACTCAAGAAGTATTATTTTTTTTACAGACCTTAAGAATGATATGGGTACAGCTTCATTCTTAGGGTCATTTTGCTGGCATGAAGGGAACAACTGTTGTCTTGAAAATTTTTATGTAAATCTTTGCCAAAACTTTGATAATTCTCAGTCCACCTTTCAACATCAGTTTCACATCTCTATTATTATTCCTACTGAAAAAAATTGTCTATGTGAAATTTAGGAAAAATGAAATGTCTTCATTAGAACAGTGGTATCAAACACGTAGCAGCAATAATCCTCCTTTCTGCATACTGCATGTTTTATTTCAATGTTTCATTTACACAATGTTCTAATATCTACACACTAGCCATGCTCTTTACTTCTATTTCTTGTTCCATATTTATCTGCAAATCAGACCACCTTCTAGAAGACAGAAGTACAGGCTTACTAAGCACAGCAAAATCACAACAACTTCCAAGACATTTCATGCAGCCATGAGCTGCCACTTGTCTGTGGATAAGTGATTTAGATGTTGTGATTGCTGTTTGCATTTCACTTAAGCATATTCACAACTATCATGAGCAGGCTTGTTTAAAGCTAGAGATTTGTATTATTTCTTTCTATTGCAATCATGCAGAAAAACTTTCTTCCATCCCTTCCTGTCCTTAATCTGCAATTGCATGTACAGAATTAGTAGGTAATTAAATATATTAGGAAGGATTGAGTGTTAACTGTAAGAACCCAGCTCTTCACATGTTATTTGAAAAACAATAGACATCACATTTAAGATGATAATGAGCATCAGAGCTAAAGTGAGATTAGAAACTTTAAGTGAACTTTAATTACATTTTTCAATTTTCAGTAATCGTCTGACAGTAAATCCCTCCTATGCCAGTCAGACCAGAATACAAGAGGGTTTTTTGTGTTTTCCTATCTTTAAACATTTGGAAAGGCTCTTTTTGTAGGATTTCCTTGATACCTTTTATTCACTATGTCAGTACTCAAAAGTAAGTGGACGAGGAAATGCTTCTCTTAATTACACAACATAAGCTCTCTACTATAGCTTTAGCATTATTCTTAGTTGTTCAGATTACACTGGGAAGCAAAAAGCCTTAAATTTAGTTTGGTACTACAAATAATTCACATATTTCACTGGAGGTTGTAATGTTTGCTGCAGTGAACAGGCAGCACCTAGTGGTCTTGACAGGTATATACAGTTCAAGTTCGCAAAATGTAAACATTCCATCATGCTCATCTGGTGTAATTTTCTGTGAAGCAAGGAATTTAGCAAAACGAGACCCTTTCACTAGGGATGAGGAGCTGCTTGCCTTCCCAAGACAGAGCAGACCACACAAATCCATGTCAATAGTTAAAGGATAATAGGTGTTCTGCATCTCCCAATGGCTAAGTGCCTGTTTCTCCTACTTCCTTCCAGTTCTCCCAAGACTCCCTGCTAATGCAGGCATCAATCTTGATCCCAGGAAGATGTGGAAAGCTTTTCACTCCTGCATGAAGGAAGGTATGGACCACAGGCACACATCCTGTTCTCTATGGGCGTGATCGGCATGATACATCAAAGGAAAACTTATTCAGAAGAGGCAGTGATCAGAATATGGCCCATTAACTCTCACACTAATGGTACTAATAAAAATCCTCTACCTAACATAAACCCCTTCATTCTCTTTGTACCAAATTCAAGGTAAAATCAGGAAGCCATCTCATACTATTGATTTTTAACCAAACCAGTATTGAAATTAATTATGAGATCTGCTTAAAATCTATAGTACAATAATCTGCAAAGCTGTTTACAGTAAGGCTTTTTCTAATTCGGGATTTTTTACTTTGGTTTAATCACACTCAATCTGACATGTTGATACTGGATGATAAATACACCATGTGTGTACAGAATTTATCAAAACTGAGAACAATATGGATGTAATCATGTTAATATTGAATTTTCAGGGGAAAAAATATATTAAGGAACTAAAATTTGGCATAATATAGCTCACAGCTGCTGTACTTTTAAATCCCAGAATGGGTTCTGACTGCTTAGGAAAAAGGTTCTTTCAGTTCATTCACACCATAAATAAAATACTCAAGTCTGGGAAGGAATAAACATATTTTTAAAAGAGAGGTTATTGCTCAGAATAAAAACTGTTTAGAATCTAAAATTCACATTTGACCATCACAAAAAAGAAAAAAAAAAAGAGGGAAAAATATTCAGAGTTGGTGAAGTTTCTGAAAACAAGGGGAAAAAAGCTAAAAATAAAAAAGTTATGTATAGATCCAGAGTGCTGGTATCTTTTCACAAATTCATAGAGTAGAAAAAGTAACAATGAAGCTAACAACAGAAGCCACTGAGTTAATATTTTACAAGAGATTGCTTTAGGATATTAATCTGTGAGGGAAAATCTGCATACTGCTATACACTTTGAAGAAGCTGTATAAGACTTGGAAGTCTATGGGGAAGACAGATGTTAACTATAACCTTGTGCTTAACCTTTCTCACAGAGTAGCTCAAGACTGCTGTTACTTGGATTACTCTTCTGAGGTGCTATAACTTTTCCAGTGTATTATAGCACAAGCATTGAAATCCTGCTTTTACACTGCTCTGGCAGAGTGCATGTGTGTAGCTTTGCAGTCCCAATCCCGTGTTCATTTTGACTGCCATTGTCTTAAAAATTATTTTGCCACCCTTTCCAAAACCATAAATTCCAACCAGTTTATGGAGGAAATCCTAAAGGTTTAACATAAAAAATAATCATCTAAAATTTTTCAAATCAGTCAAAAATAGTACACAGCCAAAAATATCAGGGCCTCAGTTTCCCATCTGTAATATGAGCATAATGATAACCCTTTGGATGTGTACTGAAAAGAGTGGTAAATTATAACAGCAACACAGTTCAGATAAGTATCACAGAACAGGTTGTGAGAAAGATTGATTAAAGAGACATTTAAATTAATTATCCTAGTGTACCTGAGTAGCAAGAGTTCCTTCCACAGGAATGGTGACCGGTCTGTCAATATTCTCTTAATATCCTTTAAGCTTAGAGAAACTGGGTTTGACAGCCATGGAGACTGATATAGCCAATTAACCCTGCTCTCTCCTCCCCCTCCAAAAGAATACTTAATGTATTTCCTTTTAAATATTTATCTTGAAATAAATACATCCTGGATCAAACCTAGAAGTGCACAAGATATAGCTGAGGGAAAAAGAAACTGCATGAAAATAAAAGAGTTTAGGTATAGGACATGACAGATGACATATAAAGAGTATATACTAAAGGCTGTACAGTGGAAAAAGAAACTGTACAAACACAAAGTGACATCTCCAAACAGCTCATCACATTGAAGCAAGCCTCCTTTCACATTTCTAAACACAAAAACATGCACTGTCTGCCCTAAGAGTATCTGGGTTGCAGAGTAGAGGTGGAAATATTAACTATGATTTGCTCTAAGAACAAAACTTGAAAATGTATTAAAATAGCCCTTCTTTCCATACGCCTGCATCTGCTTATTCATAAAACGTGAGGCTTGGGGAGGCTTTTTTGTTTGCTTGTTTGCTTTTTTTTTAAAAGGTCAGAAGCTCTTTTTTCTATTTCAATCATGCTGCTGTACTGATCCTGTGAGATTTGCCCCAAGCTTTTTTCTGCTGGCCAATAACAATTTAATTTATAATTAAAACAGTGCAACTCAGACTATACAACCTACAAGTATACTATTTTCCACCAAATGATTATGAGGAAATCATAATTATTTCTCTGCTTTTCAAGCTAATCTCTGATTGGAGTTTTTTTCTGTGTTCATCTTTTATACTTGTACATGAAAGAGTTGAAGTGTGGGACAAGATATTCATAAAAGCTGTACAGCTTTACCAAAACTTTTAATATGGTAATATTAGTACATCCTTCTGGTGTAGGTATGATTCTGCTGATGCACATACACTTAACATATCATACATACAGGCTCCCATTTAGGGGAAGTATATAAATGGGTGGTTGAAAAAAGTGGAAATGAGTGGAAAACTGGCTGGATGGCTGGGCCCAGGGAGTCGTAGTGGAATGAGTTACTGGATGGTCACCTGTTGATGACACCAAGCTGGGAGAGGTTATAGACCTGTGTGAGAGCAGGAAGGCTCTTCAGAGGGACCTGGACAGGCTGGAGCAATGGGCTGAGGCCAATTCCATGAGGTTCAATAAGGCCAAATGCTGAGTCCTGCACTTGGGCCACAACACTCCAATGCAATGCTACAGGCTTGGGGACATGTGGCTGGAAAGCTGCCTGAAAGAAAATGACATGGGGGTGTTAATTGACAGCCAGCTGAGTATGAGCCAGAGTGTGCCCAGGTGGCCAAGGCCAGTGGCATCCTGGCTTGTATTAGAAATAGTGCGACCAGTAAGGCCTAGGAAGTGTACTGTACTCGGCACTGGGGAGGCCACATTTCGAATACTGTGTGTTGTAGTGGCCAAGAATCACTCACAGAGATGGGTTCAATTCTTGGTGCTGCAGATACTTTATTGCCAAAGCTTCCCCCTAATATACCCTTATCCCTTGATCATGCAGTTTATTCTATGTTAATTGGGTAACAGTCTCAAAGCACGCACCTATTCTAAAATAATGATTGGTCATTCTATACTGTTCACACACCGCTCTTGCTGCTTCTTTGGTATGCTCACATCCTGGTTTTATGCTTTAGTTCTTCTGTCTAATCACTTCTTTCTCAGAGCTTCAAGGGAAGCTTCATCTGTGTGCTTCAAGGGAAGAGCTGTGTCTCAAGTTTAAAGCTGCCTGCTGCTCAATACTCTCCAACTGTGTTCAGTTCTGGGTCCCTCACTACAAGAAGGACGTTGAGGTGTTGGAGCATGTCTAAAGATGGGCATGCTGGTGAAGGGTCTTATTAGAAGAACAGGTCTTACAAGGAGCAGCTGAAGGAGCTGAGAATGTTTAGCCAAGAGAAGAAGAGGTTGAGGGGATCACTCTTTACAACTTACCTGAAAGGGAGATGTAGTGAGATGGGGGTCGATCTCTCCAGTAATGAATGACAGGACATGAGAAAATGGGTTCAAGTTGTGCCAGGAGAGGTTTAGATTGGACACTAGGAGAAATTCTTTTACCAAGAGGGTTGTAAAGCATTGGAACAGGTTACTCAGGGAGGTGGTAGAGATATTCAAAAGACACATAAGTGAGGTGCTGAGAGACACAGTTTAGTTTAGTGATGGGCTTAACGGTTACTGGTTGGAATCGATAATCTTACAAAGGTCTCTTCCAACTGTAATGATGCTATGATTCTATGAAACCACATCAGTTCAAATTTCCTCGTAACAGTAAAAGAGTATTCACAATATGAATGCTAATATTATTTTGGTTTAAAAAATCATGCCCTCAGTCAAATTGATCCATGAAGTGAAAGACTTCGATGGCAAGACTTCCAAGGAGTGGCTGAGGTCATTTGGTTTATCCATCTTGGAGGACACTGAGAGGTGACCTCTTCAGAGCTCACAATTTCCTCAAGGCAGGCAGTGGGGAAGAGGTGCCGGTCTCCTCTCTCTGATGTTTGGTGAATCGCCATAGTGAAATGGAATGAAGCTGCATGAGGGGAAGTTCAGATTAGAGATCAGGAAAAGGTTCTTCATGGAGAGTGTGGTTGGTCACAGGCTCCCCAAGGAAGTGGTCACACCACCAAGCTTGTCACAGTTTGAGGAGTTGTCTGGATTACACTCCTAGTCATACAGTTTAAAGTAGTCCTGCGAGGAGCAGGGAGTTGAACTTTCTGATTCTTATGGGTCCCTTCCAACTCTGTGATTCTATGATACTCAGTAGTTGACTATGTATGTCACTGTGGTAAAGCTAAAAACAGATGCTGAAGGGAAAGTTTGGGTGCCAGAAGCTAGTCGATGTGAAAAAATCTGTGTATGATGGTGCAAACCAAACAGCTAAAGAGGAATGAAAACAAGTTAGAATACACATGACAGACTGGAGGCAGAAAGGAATTCACTTTATCTGTGTGAGTTCTCTGCAGATGTTGACTAATCAGGAAAAAAACCTCTCCTGCTGCACAAAAGGCTGTGCCATTGAAGGCCAGTATTCAAAGTTCAGTTTGTTCAACAACAGACTGAAAATGAACATTGATGTTGCTGAATACCTACGTGCAGGTACAGAAATGGAGCAGTCAACTTAGATTCATTTGAATTACCTTTTTTGAATGTGAGTTGGTAGCTCTTGAGAAAATTATCCCTGTACAGCAATGGTTTTCTAAGTGTAAAACCAAATTTGACATTCCCTTGTGGAACCTTATTAGCTTGCAGTGGTAGTGAGAATCTAGAAAATGGCGACACACTTTCTCAAATACCCACTAGCTTTGTCTGCCCTCACCTCTTGATGTTCAGAGGAATATTTACAAATACCTAAATGGTGGGTGTCAGGAGGTTGGGACACTCCTTTTTTCGATGTTATCTAGCAATAGGACAAGGGGTAATGGGATGAAGCTGGAACACAAAAAGTTCCATTTAAACATAAGAAGAAACTATTTCACTGTTCAGGTGAGGGAGCCCTGGCACAGGCTGCCCAGGGAAGGTGTGGACTCTCCTTCCTTGGAGGTCTTCAAGACCCGCCCGAACACGTTCCTGTGCGACCTGATCTAGGTTGACCTGCTTCAGCAGGGCGGTTGGACTAGATGATCTCTAAAGGTCCCTTCCATTCTATGATTCTGCATTCATCTGTATATCTCAGCTAAGACCGTGAATCCTCCCTACCTCTGAAAGTCAGGCCTGCATCTATGCTGTTTACCATTGCTCCAAAATCTTGATTCGGTGAATCGAGTCCCCAAAGGTTGGAGAGTTAGAAACGTTAGAGTAAGAGGAGCATTTTCCCTCACATGACTTATGACACTACTTTCATTAACGCCATTTTTTAACTTTGCTTGGAATTCAAACAGGTGGTTGTATTTGAAATGCCCGTGCCCGGAAGAAGCAAGCACATCACCCCAATGCATGGGTATCTGGGCTGGATTTGATGGTGACACCCACCTCCAGCCGACAGAAGCACGCAAGGGCCCACCCGGGGATGTGGTCTATTTGACCACATGAAGGCAAATTTAGGGGCAGAACCCGCTGTCCCTACAAGGACAGCTAGCACCGGCCGGGGCTGAGCGGGGCCGACCCCACCACGGCTCAGCTCGCTAAAAGGGCTGAGCTGGCAGCGCCGTGTTTCCCCCACTGTCCCCGGGAGTGCGCCGAAGCCTCGGTCGCTGCCAGCCCCAGCCCCAGGAGAGGACGGCCGCTGGGCGGGGCGAGCGGCCGTTCCCCGCCCCCGGCACTGCGGCGCGGGGCCGCGGCTCCGGCGCTGTAGGGGGCGCTGCGCGGCCGGGCGTGGGGTTGGGCGCGCCGCTCGCGGCGGCGGCGGCGCAGTTCCCGTTCCTGTTGCTGTTCCCGTTCCCCTCAGGCCGTGCCGGGCGCAGGGCCGGGCGGCGGCCGTGTGTCATTCGCGCTGCCCGTGCCTCCCCTACCTCGCAGTCGGTGTCGGAGAGGGCGGGAGCGCGGAGCGCGGCGGGGGCAGGGAGGGAGCGCGGCGCCAGCGCGGCGCCGCCGCATGCGTCGCTGATGGAGCCGGGCTCGGGGCTGCCGCAGCGCAGGGTGGGGGGCGGCGGGCTGGACCTCGGGGCGGGCTCGGCAGGAGGGTCGCCGGCGCTCTCGGGGGGGCAGTCCCGCCGCAGGAAGCAGCCGCCGCGCCCGGCCGACTTCAAGCTGCAGGTGATCATCATCGGGTCGCGGGGGGTGGGAAAGACCAGCCTCATGGAGCGCTTCACCGACGACACCTTCTGCGAGGCCTGCAAGTCCACCGTGGGTAAGGGAGCTCGCCGGGCCGCGCCCCGTCCCGATCCGGGGGAGGGGGGTGTTCTGGTCCCGGTGTTCACCGTGCCTACCCGGCCGCGGAAACGTGGGGCTCGGTGTGGCGGGCGACCGCCTTCCCTGGCTCAGCTCCCGCCTTTCCCCGAGTGCGGGCCCCCAGACCACGTGCCGGCTCGTGGCTTGCCCTCGAGGGTCTCCCAGGGGGCCTCGTCCCCCTCTGCGTCGTCCCGGGAAGTAGTTCCTCGACAGTTGGCGCTGCTTCACAGTGAGGAGCTTATTGGGTCTATGGCGGGGGAGCCTTCGGTGCCAAACATCCCCACTCTTGATGGGAAAGATCGTGGACGTTTTAGTCGTCTTTACTAGTTTTGAGAAGTTGTTGGCTGTCCCCCTGCAGCCTTAGTAACGACAACAAAAAGCCATAGCTTAACAAAAAAGTTTGGGATGGTTGGGGAGATAGGTTATTAGACTCAAGTCGTTAGATGTTGCATGTAGGGGAACAGCATTACTTCAGGAGTTGAAAAGTTGCACAGAGTGTATTCAGCATAGTTGATGGGCCTTCAAATACTTATCGGGACCAGATTAACCAATCTGATTAACTCCGGATTATTGCTATGCCTTTGTCAAGAAACCCCACCATTACATTAGATCTGGAGAGGTTAATGCTTTGTTTCTTGAAGAGTAGTACCTCTTGAGCACACTTTGTTTTGCCTCTCACATGGCTAACTAGAGAGCAGCCACCTAGTCCCATAGAATGCTGTCTTATTCATGGTTTAGTCATCTGTAGGCGTCTTGGAGGTAACTTTTAGTCACTGCTGTCTTTAATACATATATCTCTGAAGGGAGGAAAACAAAGTAGTTATTCTGCATTGTTATTAGATTCCTGTCCTGTTGAACTCCTGAACATTACAGCAAGAGTGGTTGTTAAGTTCTGTGTCATTGAAAAATGTGTCCTTACCTTAATTGTCATTTAGAATGTGAGGAAATTTACAGCAACTGATAGCAAGTGATTGTATTGCATTTAATAGCCGAATTATTACTATCCAAACCCATCCTTCTATGACAAAGTAATACACAGTTATTTTGTCAGTTATTGTTTGCTAGGTTCTCTAAAAATCCAAATCTGGTAGTGCAGGTTAGCACTGTGATATAGTTTTGTTTTGAAGGTGTAACTTAACTTTGTGGCAGTTAGAACAGAGGCATTAATCCTCAAGTGACGTGTTGTAATGAAGAAAGCAAATGATAGCTTCTGTAGACAGACAGATTTAATTAAATGTATGGTACAGCTAGGAAGCAGAATTAATAGTGGACTGTATTATTTATAAATTCTTGGGGTCTATATATTGTTTTGAACTCACATGCATCTCCTTTGGGTTGACCTACATTAAGGATTCCTTCAAGGCTGGACTGCTTTGTGTGAGTAGAGTTAGTTTCCTGATGCGAATCTTGAAGTGAGAGGAGGTCTCCATCCAGACTTCTAGGCTGGTGCCATGTAAGCAAAACTGATTTGCTAGATAACAGAAACAGTGACTGAAGCAGAGAGGCTTCCCTATTTTAGAATAGAAACAGGAAATAAATGGTGGTGTGCTGCTAGACAGAAGATTATGTAATGTTTGATGTACAAAGTGTGTCAACATAAAGCAGCATAGGGAAATCAACTTGTGCCAAAATACATGTAGACAGACTTGATAAGGTCCTCTGACTAAACTTGAGAGCTGTTGAGGTTCCCCCAGACCCTTTGACTGCTAACTGAAAGAGCTTTTCATAGTCAGCTTCCATGCACCCTACCTTTTTGCACTATAGATTAAGAAAAGGTAACTTCTGCTATTTACATTTCATGTAATTTTATGTAGATTGAAAGTAACCCACACTCTAAAATTACTTGAGGTCAGGCTTTGATATCAGTTGAAATCATAAGGCTCTTTAATTGTCACCACTTATTGCAGTAGTTTTCAAGCATTAGAAGTGGAAAATGTGTTTGAAACACTCTTAGAAACCCTGTGACTGATCCAACTTCAGAAAAAGTTATGTAAACTGAATATACCTCGTGTTTAAATTTAGAAAGGCTATATAGCCAAACAAATTACTAAAATTTGCTACATCTACATTCTGTGAGCAAAACTGTGTTTTCAGTGGAACACTAGAATACAGCCTTACCTTGACAGTAATTAATTCATATCAACCTTACTTGTATGCTCCTATACTAAACCTGTGGAAGTATAGGCCAAATAGAACAACATTTAACACCTTAACCTTTTCTGTGAGGGTGTGTAGGCTTCTCAGAGGTCTTTTCCAACAGTGAAAAAGAATCACAAATGTCCAAAAACTACCCATCTCCTGTCCCTAAGCGCAGTTTAGGATAATAATGCTGACATTGAAAAGTGGAGTGTTTCTGCGGAAAAGGGGAGGTGTGGATTCCATTAAGAAAGATACAGTATTTTAATGTTAATTTAATAAGGCTACATTGCCAGGTTGATAAAGTAGATTCGGTAATAAAAACATGTCAACACGTCTTCGCTCTCATCTCAAATACCGAGTTCTTTGAAAGTGTTCAAAAATAGCTTGGCAGGTTTCAGCACATTATTCATAACAGTACACAATGTGCTGTTGATCTGAAATTCTTTTGATGTATTTATTTTGGGCATTAAATTGGTTGCATAGAATATTTTCTGCTTAATCTGCTGTTTACATAGCATATTGAGTAGTCTCAGTACTTAAATATTTACCAATTTTTGCGTGTGGTTGGCAGATGAGAAATAGAGGTTTCTGTTTCCCATTTTATCTGCTAGGTGTGGATGTTTGTTCTTTCTATTAGGTTATAACTTATTTTTATTACTTGTTTGGACAAATAATTTGTTTTCAGAAATGATCCTCTGTATCTGCAACGGTGTAGAATTATTGTCTTCATGCTGGTGTTAAATCCAGTTAAGGTAACTTCTTTTCTATAATAGAATAATGCTTGTGCAAGGGTAATATTGTCATCATCCTAACTTTGTCATCAAATGTAAATGTACATTTTAAAATAAAATTCAGTGTCTATTTATGGTTTGTTAGCTGACCCTCAGGCACCTGTATTATTCACACAGGAGCAGAATCCAAAAGCTATCACATACAGTTTTCTCAGACTTTTGACAATTAAAACCAAATACACTGAATTCAGCATGAAAAAAGATGATCTTATCAAAGGTAGTGTGTAAAGAATTGTTACGTTTGTGAGAAGATTCAAAGATGAATGAGGAAGGAAGAGTGCTTTCCTTTGCTTCTTCCCCTCTGTACCCCAAGTGGTTCTTATCCCAAAAGAAAACCATCTTAATTCAGATCTCCATTGTCATGATGTTATAGTTTATATATTCATTTTTAAAACAGTGCTGTCTCACCCTCTTTTTCATCGGAATACCTTTATTTGATAGGCCGAAGGCCTCTGTTCTCTTTCCAGCATCTGTTTGACTACAGCTCAGTCTCATGGTTGTCTGTCCTACCTGCATCCACCAAATCTTGGCTCATTCCCAATATTTCCTGTCCATGTAATTTTGCCACTGGCATTATGTTTCTCTCTGTATTTTCATCTATGAACCTGAGACTCCTGTTCACCCAAACCTGAGGCCAGGCACTGACTCAACTTCTTGGGCAGCTGACTGTCATACTCGTTCAGATGGAGTTGGGCTCCTTGGCTTTTCTTTTTATGTGCTGGCTTTGTATCTAAAGTTTCTGAGGCCTGGTCTTATCCTTTAGCTCTTTTTCTGCCAGGTCTGAAAGCATCCCAGGAAAGAGGCCTTGCCCATGGTGATATCAGAGGAATTTGAGTATCTTGTGAATTGCTGGCTTCTTGTAACAGCTATTCACAGGAAACTACAGCAGATACTAAAACTTCCTTTAGTCCTGATTTACAAGCAAAATCATCAGTAGAGCTGCTCAGCTAAGTTTGTAATGGGAAGGTTTGTTGTGGATCAGGATGTTAACTTTGTGACCTGAGATCTGGTTGGGCTAATTGTTGCCTGTGGGATCCAGATCAGTGGCATGCAAATGTGCTGCTGTATGAGACTCTTTTGACTTCACAAAAATGCTTGTTTTGCCTTACTTTGATGTTAGTGTTAAGTGGTAGATAAGTTGGGAACTCATTAGATTTACAGAGCTCTGTAGCTTTTTCTTCCAAGCAGTCTTTTTAAAGTACCCATGTCCACACAAAATGCCTAACATCCATCAAATAACCAAAAGTTTTCACCATGATTTTTGTTTACTGTTTTGTCAGAACAATCTTAAGTGAGGCAGCTTCTGATTTTAATACATGTACACACATATATGTATGATACATAAGTGTGTGTATATATATAAAATTATCCATATGTATACATATATTTGGTGTCTCTGTCACAATTCAAACCCTTTCTTCATTATTTTTATACTTAAAAAATATGGACTAACAACATATATCTTAAGTTTTAGTCCCATAAGCTTGTCATATAACATTCACTTAAAAGTATCGGCCTATTCATTTTAAAAGTATCAATTGGTTATTTTTCAGACCTTTCCTTTAAGTTGCTACTCAGTTAGTTACCTAGTCAGTATTTATCCTCACAAGCACTGTAAACATGGTATGTGCCTTACTAATCATTTAAAAAATACTTTCTTCAGTAATCATAATTAAAATTGGTTTAAAACCAAGTTTAGTAATTTGATGTCATCTGAAATGAGGAACAATCTATGTAAAATTTTCAGGCAAACATGCTGCATCAACTAGAACTTTTAAAATTTTTGCTGCATTTGTATATGCATGTGGACTTTTTGACAAGTTTAATTCAGGTTAATTTTTCCATAAGATGATACTGACAACTTACTTGGGGTGGGGAGAGGGAAAAAAGGGTAGAAATTAGAGGTCTGTAGCTTTGCCACATCATGACCAAGTAGCAAAAAGGTGTCTTGTCTTTTTACCCAAAATCAGCTCTGTTCCATGACAGAAATTTTTGCTATTGTACAAAGGAAAAAAAAAAAAAAAAAAGGAAGAAAATTCTCATTGGTGAAAAGTATTTCTGTAAGAGATGACCCTTCTTATCTTTGCACATCCAGGTTGTTAATACATATCTGTTCTTAGATATTGTCTTTTTGGCTAGTGCAGAACAGTGTAAATAAAACAAATATCTCATTAATGGTGTGCTGTAATTACTTGACAAACTACAAATAGAGGCGAGCAGGAGGCTGGAAACCATTTTGTCTTGAATAAAACCTTAAGTTAATTAGGGAACAAGTACAAACCTGCCTTGTTTGTCTTCAGGCCTTTAACCATAGGAAATGCGACTTGCAACAGAAGTCTGTGTTCCCTGGAAGCTGCCACTTACATTTAGGAGCAGAGTAGCCACTTGTGACTGACGTTAGCGGCTACAGCAACTGAAAGCACCTGGCAAGTCATTGTTTGCCTGGGATGTGTCAGCTAAGCATACTTTACAGCATTTGATGTAGCAAGAATTTTTTTTGCTATGCATAATGTTACTCGTAAGGTAACAAAACTATATTCTGAAATAGGAATATGTAGTAGGTAGATGATACAAATTATTGAGGTTCAAGAACAGGGTTTTGAGGAGGTATGAGATGTTTAATTAATAAGAGGTTGAGAAGAAGAATGAATTTGAAATTGACTTTGTCATCTTAAATTTGTAAACTAGAGGTTAACCTCAGCTGATAGAAATATTCAGGTCCTGTGTTAAATCAATACTACAAAACTGTCAGAGTATCTTGTAGTCCCTAGTCAGTACATGTATGAGAATAAGCAACCAAAACAAGTCAAAGTGAAGAGGCCACTTGAATGGTGTCGAATGTGCAGTTTAGTTTGCATAGAGTGGAATGCAGCTGTCAAACTCAGTCTCTGCTGTGGACAGCTGAGTGCGTCAGAAGCAAAGGAGGGGAAAAAAAACCCCAAAATCCGGGAGGGCTATGTGATTCTCGGTTGTAGACTTTCTTATTTCTTTCTTGGAGCTGTGAGTCAATGAAAATAGTGCAACTGTTTGCAGACTTGTGCTTTTAGCTAAACCATAAAATGGAAGAGACAGACTTTCAGTGCCTTTCAGTACAAAAATCCTGAAATCTGTCCTTGAATAACAAAGAGGATTAATACCCCCAGTTTGCAAACTTATTTCTTCTAGTATCCCAAGGAGTGGGAAACATCACACCCAACCTAAATGCTAAGTTTTGTCTCATTTTAAAATAGATTCTGCCTTTTTAAAATCTGGATAGGGCTGCTCATGGAACAAGTTTCATTTTTCTTCACATGCCATTTTTTTTCCAGATCAGATAGTTGTAGACCAGTAGCTCAATGTGTTTTCCTGTTCTGTAATTAAAACTTTAGCAAATAAATTTTGTTCAAGAAGGCATAGAGAGGCTTATTCCTTCCAAGTTCTCCTTCCGTCTCATTGTGTTTATCAACATTTTGGTTCGTGCTTTGAACTTAGTACCCTAAGTAGAAAGCCTGCATTTTGTGAAAGGCTTTATAATTTTACTGTCCACGAGAATTTAAAGAAATTATAACTTCCTCCATTCTTATTGAGTTTGGAAATACTAAGCGTCTAAGATACTTAGAAGGTGTATATTGGACATTCAGAAATAGCTGGCAATTTCCTGAAAACTTGTTTCTCACCTTCAGAAATTAGTCACTGCATGTATATTACCAAATCTTTTTTCTTTTATTTTTCTGCTGTTGGTGTGTTTCATTCTGATCTGTAACACAGTTGCTAGTTGAGATATGGATACACTTTTATTTTAGGCGAGCAGTCTCAAATATCTGCATGTTAGTCATTCTAGAGTTACATGCTGAAGCTTTATGGACAACGTACTTTACCTGCCTCTAAAATAATCCCTAAATAGATCTATCACTTAATGCCTCCAAATCTCTTTAAAATCTTTCCATTTGGAGCATGCAGTTTGAAAGAGGTATTTCCTCTTCAGTGTGTTTTTAAATTGACTGCATATCCTACATCTTCAATTAAAAACAATGGGTTTGGGTTTGTGGGATTTTTTTTTTTTTTCTGGAAACAATTTTGTAGTCTCATCTCTTTCCACTATGGACTTTTTGTGCTTGCTTGCATCCCCACTCCCCATCAACAAAATAGTAGAAGTCAATATCAAAGCTCTTGAGCATCTCTTCACTGACCTCTGTCGTTTCTGGATAAGTTTAAGTATTTTTATTATACTTAGTTACAGTCTGGGACTAACAAAGTTGGTAATGCTGTCAGTTGTCCAAAGTAAATAAACTGGTGTAGTCTTTTAATTATATTTCTGTTCTAATGGATAATTACTATACAACCTCTGAATTTGTAATCTGTTTGTGTTTATTTAAAACTGATCTGATTGTTTTTCACTGAATTGCTTTGATGCAAATTTGCTCTGAAAATTTAATCTATTGGAATTGATTTTAGTTGGAGGGAGATTTTTTGTGCTCTATTTGCATCTGTTTTCCCAATTCCTCCTTTAACTTTATCAGGAAATCTTGGCCTCTGGAAGGTCACTGTGTGCATTAAGCAAAACAGTTTCCACTTCCTTTTTCTGCCACTTGGGGGGGTGGGGCGGGAAGAAAATGTAAATACAGTGCATAGGAAGAAATTTCCTTACTCTTTGATTTATTTCTAAATAAATTCTTTTAGCTTTAAAGGAAAAGGCTAGATCCAGTTGTCTGTTTCAGTTTTTGCTTTAGTAGATAACTTTTTTTGTTCCTGTTTGGCACGAGAAATTGACAGCTTTTCTGGGCTAGACTTACTGGATTTGATTTCAAGTTTGGTTTGGTGACAAGGTACGTCATCCTCACTGACTTGCTCTTATCTAGAACTTCATTAGTTCACTTCTATTTTGAGCATCTGTTCTGCTTCTTTTAAAGGAGTGCAGACAGTTTGCTTAGCTCTGGGTTTAATATAATTCTTAAAAATGCCTCTGTTCTACTAGCCCTTCGTTTTCCCTGGAAAAAGCATAGTTTCAGTTCAGTGCACATTGTAATATACGTTCTCATTTGCATGAATATTTTTTAATTTAACATTTATATGCTATTAACAAAAATTGCTTTGTATAAAATTTAGAATATCCATAACTAATAATCTTACCTTATACACACAGCACGTAGATTGCCTTAGTTGACATATATCTAGCTTGCAGGGAGAGGACAGCACCTCATTTGCAGTTTTAAGTGGTTGGGTAAGCTGAATCAGTATACTTTGAAATGCTTAATAGATAAAAAATCAAAAACCCAAATCAGAGGCCGTGACCTGTATTTTTGCGCCTTTTTCATGAGTTATATGTATATGGGATGTGTGTTTGGATTCCTGAAAAGGCCTTTCCAGAGAAAAATGAGAGTCAAAAATCTGACATCAAAAAAACATACACCTTTCATTAATGAAAAGAGAGGTGGTGGCCTGGGTGTTTACTCATGGTGTGAGGGTAATAATTTTAGAAAAATGGGACACATCGATTGCCTGTGGTCCGTGCAAGCCTGATGCACGGAGAGGAGGCCAGCTTTTTAATGGGAGGAGAGATTGTGATAAGCCTTTCAGTTCCCCTCATATAACTGTGACCTGCTAAAGGGCACTTTTCAATATGACCATAAGTACACACACTTGTTGGTTCCACTGGCATGTATATGTTCAGTTACTCCTTGACAACAAATTAGCCACCGGGCATTTGCAAACTAGATGACTTGCAAACCACCAATAGTTTGCCAGTGTTGTAGCAGCTAAAGAGAGACTTTAAAAATCCTTGTTTGGGTTTAATGCAGTTGTCACCAGTAATTATTGATTCCTCTATTGTATTGAGCTATAGATAAAACCATGCCCTTGGTTCCATTTGCATAATTAAGGACACAAGGTGCGTAAGTGGCTTGTGTTAGCTGTGACTGACATCCTTTTAGAGGATACCTGACACAACTAGAGGTGCAGGGTGGGGAATGTTTTGGTGTAGCTGTGCTAGTACCAGTGTTAAGCCAGGGACAGATAATCCTGTCTGTCAGTGCACGTGTTCAAGCATACCACTGTTTGTGCAGCTTATGTAGCTTCAAGGCTGGAGCAACCTCTGGCAGGATTGAACACAGAGAAACTGCCCACGTTTATTAAACTTCGGTGTTAGTTACATTTTGGGACCTGTTTTAAGGGAGTAGCAACTGTGCAAGGACTAGCAGTGTCACTACAAACAGCATGAAACTTGAAAAGAATCTGACAATTTGCCTGTACTTAACAGGCCATAGAATTAGGTTTAACAAGGCTGAGTAACAGATACCTTGCTTAGAGCAACTGTAAATTAAGTGTTTGTTGAAGCACGAATTTCTAAAGAATTTATTAAATGTTGCTGAGGTCAACAAAGCACTTTTGAAGTAACAAAGCTTTTTTTTAAAAAAACTACACTTTCTAAGAACAGACATCATACCTTCTCTATCCCGGGCTGAGTAGAGATGTACTCTATAGAGTAGAGATGACGGGGGAATTTTCAGCAGTCCATCCAACTCTTCTGTCCTACAAAGCTGTGAACATTAAGACAATTGCAATGTATAGTTTAAATGTATTTAAATAGAGAAAATGCTTTGACCAGTTGAGATGGATGTGTATTTCTTTAACAAAAAAAAAAAATCTCACTAACAGAAAAACAGCAATCACAAGAACTATTTTTTCCCATACTTTGGATAGCAGAGCGTAACTGGATCACTTCATTTCTGCTTTTACACTAACAGAAATGGGTTTTTTCAGAAGTGTAGAAAAGTGTTTCTAAAAGTTGTTATTATTAATAAGTGCTCTGAAATTTTAACCTTTCTAACTTTTTTTTTTTTTACAATTTGCATTTGAATACTTGGAAACTGCCATGAAAATTGTAGCTTGTATAGTACAAATAAGTTAACCCTTCAGCTCCTGTGTTTCCCAAGAACTCTATTGGGATACATTTTGGTAAGTGAAACACAGGCATCTTATGTCCTGAATAGCTCTCCAAGAATTGGTGAATAAGTATGTTAGACACTTTTAAAGGACATGGAGAAGGACAAACATCATGGCAGTATTGGTTATCACAACATATTGTGCAACTGCAAGCTGTTTGAAAGGAGTTTTGATTAAGACAATGAAGGTCAGTGATCCTTCCGTTTATTTAGTCTAGCTGAACAGTGGCAACCTGCTTTGCAAACTAAATGTAGAGTTGAATGTATCCTTTAAAGTTCGATTAGTAAAATGTAGCTAGTTTTTTAAAACTTTGTCCATTTTATTGTTTCATACCAATAACTTTCTACGGACATAACTGTCTTTTAAAGCATTTTAAATGCCAAGTCACTAATGTGTAACTGGTTTTCAGGATGTAAAATGCACTTTTTTTTTTTTCCCTACCTAAATTTCCAGGAGTTATTAAAAGCTTTACATAAGGGCCAAACTCAGTCCTTTCTGACAAAGTTACAGTCCAGTCTTGACCAACATTATCAGCAGGGGCACTCAGCTTTTACCAAAGGTAGACATTAGGAAAAAGTGTAGATTTTGTTAGAGAAAATAAAAATCTTTTATCCTCTTCACTTTCATCCCTCTCTTTGGTATGCAATTGTATGTGAAATAGCAAAAGTGTTTCTAACACACTTGCTTTTACATTTGTGTGAGTTTTAAGTGTACCAGTCTGAACTATGTTCTCTTGTCTTTTTATTTCTCCCTTTTTTGATTTAGCAGTGTTAGGAGGGATGGTATTCAGAAGGAAGGACTGAAGCAAAAATCTTCATACAATGTAAACTAAGATGAAAGGTTCACAATCTACAGATGCTATGGTATTCTATGAGGTTTATACCCTGAAATATTCTTGTAGTTGAGGTGTTTAGGTATTGTTTGACCAGACTATGTCTTACATGTTGATTGCCAGCATTATTTTTTTTAATAGAAATAAAATCTTTCTGTGTAACAGAGTCTTCGTGGTTCTATGTTTGAAATTTAGCATGCATTTAAAAATGTGGCTGAAGTTTTGACATGATGGATAAAAGTACCATACAGATATAAAAAAATGTAAAAGGAAAATACTCTCTCTAAATCTAGTAGTTTGCTAATATATATTTGCAGGAGTTAAGAATAACAGTGCTGACAAATTTCTTCATAAACCAATTGCAAGTCCAGCTCTTCTTCTAAAAGCACTTTACCATGCTGAGCATCCAGTCTGGAAATCGAATGTGTATTGTTCCCACTTCGCAGACTGCAGAACTGATGTGAAGGGATTGGTTTCACTCCATGCCTTCAGGGCATCTGTGCCAGTTTGGAAGTAGAGCAGGCTTGTCCTTGACAGTCATGGTGAAGAGGGGAGAAACAAAGATACTGTACCTGTTGTTTTACTGTTATGTTGGGTTTGCCTGCTGCTGAAAGTGTTGCACAAAGTGAAAGGTTTATGTTGTAATGCTGCCAAATTGGATGGCTCACAGGCTATATAACAGTTGTCAAATCCCCATGATGTTCCTTAAGTGACCCATAGTGGTGCAAACCCTTCTGCTCATTCAAACTATTAAAAGTTGATATTAAAAAAAATCAAACAAATAATAATTACACCCTCATTACTTTTGCTTCTTATTCCTCCTTTTCTGTTTACTGTATTTTATTTATAGGTGTTGATTTTAAAATCAAAACAGTAGAGCTAAGAGGAAAGAAAATTAGATTACAAATCTGGTAAGTAAAACAAATGTGCAACCAGCAGTATGTTTTAATTTTTATGTTCTAGCATGAATTAATATGCTTGTCTAATACTATTAACTGTTACAAGCTGGTTTAGCTCTTACCCTATTCCTCCTCTCCTCCGTTCCCACAGGAATTAAATAAAATCATTTTTGTGAAGGTAAAGAAGGAGAGATAAAGTTAGAAACAGGACGTGAATGTAGATGCTGCAATGTTAATATATCACAGAGGTCTCAAGCCCATTTTCGTAGAAGAATGATAGCAACTACATAACAACAAAAGGCGACTATGTTAAACAGATACTAGAGAAAGTACACTTTGATGTTTGTTTTTACTTTCTGGACTGTTTAAAACTGACCTTCATTGTAATAGCAATTATAAAACAGCTGAAGTATTTTCTAAACACTTTTTCTAAAACTTGGTATGGATAGTGCTGTTTCTTTGATGCTATTTTAACTCTAAAGTGAAGGGCAACCAAGATCAAGTAAATCATATCCACTCTAAACAGCACTGAGAAGTAAAATGATCCCCTAGAAAATAAGATTCTATATCTTAACTGATGTCCATGTCCTGCTAAGGAAAGCTTTAAGTCTGAGCTCAGCTTTTCCTTTCTGGAGTAGGTTACATGTTACCTGATAATGACTCTTCATGTCAGTGATTAATACAGTTTTTATTGTTTAGAAATTATTGAGCTTAAGAGCTCTTTTTTGTTTGGTTTTTTGCATAGTACAATACATAGATATTGTTGTGAGAGAATAAACCAGCTAGGTTCTATCCATTAAATCTTAAATACTACTATGTAGAAGCTTAGCTTTGGCTAATTAACAGTGCGTGATGCATAATTGGCCTTGTAGTTAAACTGTTAAAGCTGCTAACAAGGGGGGAAAAAGCTCTAAATATACTCATTGTTACACTTTGGGGATATCCTGGTGTTTTCTCATTCTTAACTACATGGATGCAGTTAATTCAGCTTACTAACTCCTCTTGGCAGGTCACCATCAACTCTGTTTGTCACACCATGTGTCTGTCTTGCTTCCCTCTGAGTTAACTGCTGCTTCATCTTTGGTATCATCAGTCACCTAACACTTGAATATTAGTGGCATGTCTTCATCCATCATCTGTCCCTATTTGGAAACCTGTGACCACAAGGCTGGCAGTTGAGCCAGCAATTGTTAGCGAGGGTCTGCTGGAGCTGACAGAGGTAACAAAAAATTCTGATACAGAGGTGCTACTGTATACCTGAAATGGATTCTTACTGTGAAGTGTGCTAAGGTTACCAAACAATTTCTTCATGTTGAATAAATTTTTTCTAGGAGAGATATTTTGTTGGAAAGAGATGTTTAAACCATTATTTTCCACATATAGAGAATATGCTAGTAGGATATAGGAAACTTTCAAAACTAAAAATGGTTGGGTTGCCAAAATGTGACCATTACTCCTGTTTGAAGCCCTGCTAAAATCATGGAGAAAACAAAATGCAAAGAGGTAATATTTCAAAACATGATAAGATACAGGAACACAACATCCTGCTCCTAAGTGTCACTTTTTCTCCGTCAGTGACTGCTAAAATGTAATTCTTAAATCTTTAAAACTGTTTTGGTATACTTCTCATTTTTGGGAAAAACAATTAAGATAAACAGTCCTTTTGCTGAATCATGGGATAGATGTATGGTGATGACCCTATTTATAGACTCTTAGTATCACAGAGTCACAGAATCATAGAATTGTTTAGACTGGAAAAGACCTTTAGGACTATAGAATCCAACATAAACCTAACACTGCCATTCCCACCACTAAACCATGTCCCTCAGTGCTACGTCTACACATCTTTTAAATACCTCCAGGGATGATGAATCCACCACTTCCATGGTCAGCCTCTTCCAGTGCTTGACAACCCTTTCAGTGACATTTTTTTTTTCCTGATATGTGATCTAAACCTCCCATCGTGCAATGTGAGACTGTTTCCTCTTGTTGCTTGTTACTTGACACAAGAGACCCAACACCCACCTTGCTACAGCCTCCTTTCCGGTAGTTGTTGAGAGCAATAATGTCTCCCCTCAACTTCCTTTCCTCCAAACTAAACAACCCCAGCTCCCTCAGCTATTTATTGTACATTCGGTTGTTAAATTAAAAGAGGAAAGCAATTTAACAGGTCAGACACTTAGAAGTTCAGGAATACAGACTGAAGTTGCATGGCTGATCAGTCTCCTTTCATACCTACACAGAGACAGACTACTTCCCGGAAGTCTGATGTACAATGGTTACAGTAACTTTACAAAAAGAGTCTGGTTTATTCAATGAACAGAATATTTATAACATTTATGCTCATCTGATTTCTGAAAATTACTAAGATTATGTTTCAAAGCATCAAAATTCAAGGTGATTTGGGGTTGTTTTTTAAAGTCATTTGATGACTTCAGAAATCAAATGAGCAGGGTTTTTTTTGTTTAAAAAGAAAAAAAAAAGTTTAACTTAGGTTAAGTGATCATAAATATACCAATCTCTCCACTGACCACTTTATCAGCAGATTGTTCTCCACAGAGCTTTACCACTTGAATTTATCAAAAAGCAACAGTACTATGTTGAATGTATGAAGAAATGAGGTGGAAAAGATGTCCTTTTGAAAGCAGTTTTCACGCCAGCTGCTGTTAGAGTACTATACAAATTAGACTTTTCTCCCACATTCCTTTCACAATGGAAAACTGTGCACTAAGGATCACAGGCAGCTGCTTTAGACTTTAGCTTCCCTCATCCTATATGGTCCCTGTCTCCTCACAGTACCTCTTTCCTTATTTCATCGATTTTTTTTTTTTTTTTCAGTCAGGAAACAACCCACTGGTCCTTAGCTTATGACATGCAAAAGTAATGCTGAGGACACAGAGTAGCGTCCATCTTTTCCTGCCACCCGTAACAGTAGAAGTGCCCCATGTGCAGCCAGAAGTAGTAGATACTGTAAATCTGCATGTGCATTGCAGTTCTTGGCTGAAACAAGCTCATATGTTCCGTCAGAAGTAGTGCACGTGTGCAGCTCCAGCCACAGGGTAAAGGAACCAGAACTACTAGGCATCCAAGTGACTCCAAGCATCTGTGAATCAATGCTTTTTCAAAGCTTCAAAAGTAGACCAAATGATAGGAATGGCACTTTCATGCTTTGAAGCATAGGTGTGCCGGGAGCTGGCCAGCAAGGTGTTAGCGTGTCTGACTCTGCCTTCTTACCTGAGTAATCCAGGCACTCAGCTGACACAAGCAGCAATCACTTCTGGCTTCCCCTCTGAAAGGACCTGGTTGCTGGAAGCTGTCCTGCCCTGACACTGCACCTAGTTTCCTGATGGGGAGCCAAAGAGGCTCTCTGGTATCTCTACAGGTTTAATGCCCAAGGAAGCCAGTGACCTGGCAAGAAAGTCTCAATTTACTTCTGAAGGTTGTTTAAACTAGTGCATTTTCATAACAATTTCACATTCTACCACTTCAGCATTTGCTAATGGACAGCTCTTGTCTTGGAAAATCCCTGGGATAAGGAGTTGTCTGTGCAAAAGATCTGTCCTGGAGTATAACAGAATGTAGTTCCTTCTGTTCAGTACCTCTAAAAAAATTATTTCATGTATCAAAAGATCTTAAATATATTTATGTTTAATGGTAAGAAAAAGCTCAGCTTGACAAGTAAATTTAACTTCCAAAATGACTTTAAAACTGTTTTTAATATTGCCTGTAGGTTCCATAAAAGCACAGAGCATGTGAAAGTGTTACTTTTATCTTTCTGTTCAAAAATATTTTCCTTTCTGTTGCCATATAAGGCTCATAAAAAAATTTAACTTCAGGGCCAAAGATAGTTTTGAGTTTGTCCATTTGTTTGTTTCAAGTAACTGTTTTAGGTAGACACAGAGAACATTTATGTGAAAAAAAAATATCCAAATCTATTTTAATTAAGATCAGCTGTATTGGAATTATATTTTGTACAGTCTAAAATAGTGAGAATACACCAAACCAACACTTGAAAATGGGCTTTGTGGGAGTTTTCTTATTTGCTTTGATGTAATGTTTGTTTATATTTTGGAGTTATATCTAGTTTCTGCTTTGGAACCAGAGAAACAGCCACACTGGAGTTTTATTACTGCAGATTATAAATGGTCAGGGAGTCATACGCTGTATGTTTCTGAGTAAAATTTAGAAATACCTAATAACAAAATCAATAAAGGAAAATGCCTTCAGCATTAAAAAAGGACTAGTGTGTTGTATTTTCTTTCCATGATGCCGAATCATTGATCAAGTTGTAGAAATATATTATTTGTACTTCTGGAGTTTTAGTTAAATAATGGTTGTTCCAGCTTTCCATTATTGTTTTGATAACTATCCTTACTAAAATATACCAGCTGCAGGAGTGTAATACGTTGATGAAAACAGTATAACAAACTTAATTGCTCCAGCACCACACATAAAAGGAAGATATTTAAAGTTGGATATGCTTTTAATATTAGCTCTGTGTTAGGGTGAAAGAATTCGCTGCACATTTTCATGAAAAATAAGATAGCACATGGTAGAAAATGAGTTTTTCCATGTGAAGGATCGACTTGATACTCTTCTCAAACTTCAGGTTATTAAGGTAGCTTGGGGTTGCATTCTAAACTTACTGCAGAAAGAGTTTTCCAATTTTGACCTTAGCATTTGAAGGCCAGTATAATGTTAATGCAATGTTAGAGACTGCAAATTTAGCTTATTTTCTTCCCATATTCAAAGGAAGCATAGATTAAGATATTATATTTATAGTCAAGAAACCTGTTGACTGGTTTCATGTAAACTTGCTGCAGCAGTAGAGGCATTCATTGTGTGAAGCTGGGGAAGTCAATTACTTAGAGGGCAACAAAGAAAATCAACCATAATCCACTGTAATTAGGGTGACTGGCAGGTGACAGTGCCTATCTGGCTATTTGTCTTGTGTAGTTGATGACCAGACTGTCCACTGGTGATTTAAACTGGCCACAGTATCTTAACTAGCCAGTAAGACAAGCTACAAATTGTGTGAGATTTGGGTGAAAACCTACACAAAGGGGAGTGCAGGACCTGAGAGGAACAGCAGTGTGGGAACACGATAATATTTAAAGAGCCTGAGGGTGTTCTAGGGTGAGGAGAGGCTGATAGTACCAGGCAGACTTGGAGATAAAGCCCTCAGCAAGCTGAGGTAAATGTGGAGTTGGAGACAGCTGGAGCTGCAGAGTGTTTATGTTGCATAGTCTTCTCCATTGCCTGCTCCTAGACTTATGCAGCATGTTGATGTCTGTCCTCAGGAAGAGTAGTTGAACATGAGCTTGTTCATTTTCCCTCTGTTTTCCCAGTGTATGAATTCAGTGATCTGGTAGCCCCTCTGTGAGGGAGTTGCTAAAAGTCCTTAGCACTGACCTGAATGTACAACTGTGGAAGTAGCCCCTTTATTTCTGTCTTCCAGAGGAAACAAACAAATAAACAAAAAAACCACAACAAATTTTTACAGTTATTGAGGCCAAGGCTAGAATTGATGCATCCTTCAACATGAGGTATGCCCTTCCACCTGCCACCTAGTTATGTCTGTTCAGACTGATGGAACTAAAGGGACGCCATCCTTAATACACTTGACCAGAAGGCTGGATTAGCAGCAGATGTCAGAGCCTACTCTGCAAGGTCCTAACTCTGGCCAGTCCGTTCCTAAGCACTAAAGCAATGTTATCCATATGTGGAAAATCAACGGTTCATGCTATGCTGCTGTTTTAATTTTTCATGGAGTGAACATCCAAAGGACCTTTCAAAAAATAAATCTGACCATAGCAAACAAATGATGAAAGAGAAGGTAGAGTTATATGTGCTGAGTAATACTTAACATCTGTAATTTCAACTGCCAGAGCTTGTATTGGTTTAATGAAATTGCCACATTAATGATAAGAAAGCAACCAATTAACCCATCTAAAACTGGTCTGAAATACTACTAGAGCTTGACCTTATTGAAACAAGCTACCTGTTTTCACCTTCTGTAGGGTCCCAGAGGTTTGTATGACTGTAATTCTGAAGTTCTGAGTAGAGAACAGGATTTGGAAAAAAAAAATAGATATAATAGTAGATTATTGTCTTCTGTCCTATATTGTAATGCCCTTGGCTTGCAGTGAAGTGTTAGTCAGTATTTAACCACAGGCTATGAAACAGGTTTCAAGTCTCTTTTAAATGAACACTGCTTTACTTTGTGAAATCACTTACAAGGATTAGTTGCTATCAAGTATGCTTGTAGCAATTTCAAGAGAAAGTGCTTCATTTTTAAACCTGCTTAGTTGAAATTCTTAAAGATTTTGTGAAAAGCAAGATAGGTTTGTGGTAGTTTATTCTACTGCTTGTTATGCAAAGGCTTTGAAAAAATTTATTCTTCTGGACAATCAATGTGACATTTTGTGAACATGGCTTTTTTTGATAACAAGTGTTTCAGGTCTCCATTGTAATCTCATTCCCAAATTCATCCTCCTCCTCCTTTTGTCTAAAATGTGACTGTTGCGAAGAGTTAATTTTGAACTTTTGAGTCCCAGCACACATGCACACATTTTCCTGTATCCACTCTTAATTTTGGTTCATCTTTTGACTTGCTCTACCAGTGAAATTTCAAAATTACCCATTGAGTCTGAGGCTGAACTCAAGCAGCAGATGCTTAATTGCTTTGGAGCATCGTGTAACTTTCCAGTTGTGATACCAGTCACATTTTAAGACTTAGGGTTTGCACCGGATATTTTTTTTTAGTATGCCAAAAATTTTCCATAAGCAGACTTGATGATTAAAAGCACTTCACAGGTTTTCATAGAATGGTAGGGGTTGGAAGGTACCTTTAGAGATCATCGAGTCCAACCCGCCTGCAGAGGCAGATCCACCTAGATCAGTTCACATAGGAACGTGTCCAGCCAGGTCTTGAAGACCTCCAAGGAAGGAGACTCCACACCCTCCCTGGGCAGCTTGTGCCAGGGCTCCCTCACCCTCACAGTGAAATAGTTTTTTTCTTATATTTAAATGGAACTTTTTATGTTCCAGCTTCATCCCATTACCCCTTGTCCTGTTGCTAGATCCAACAGAAAAAAAGGATACCCCAGCCTCCTGACACGTGCCATTTAGAACCATTCATGGTTCAGTAAAAAAATCACCCTTCTGACTCATCTTGCAATACGAGCCATAGCTAGCATAGGCAACGTGTTATCATTGCTGGAAGATAGTTTCCAGTGTAAATGCACCCTGTCTGAAGAACTTGGAGTACTGAAAGTGAGAATGGAAATCATATTTTAATACCTCAGATTAATAGATGCAACCATGAAAACCATTTGTCTGCTTTCAGAAGCCATACCACTCTCACTGCTGCCAGTAGCTTTTGCATTAGTTTGAGAACTGTGTCTGAATTGCTGTGGTTGATCTTAAAAGGGCTCTGAAATATCAAGTTGTAATGATGAGCGTGTTGCTCATTTTACAACTGGGTATCTGCCCGTGTTTGATAAACATGTATCCTTTTTTTTTTAAGGGCTGTTAAAAACAAAAACAAAACAAAAAACCACCAACCCCACCCAACCAATTCCCACCCTCTAGAAAACCACAACAAACCCCAACAACACAAAACCAGCTTCATCTACTGGTAGCATTTTCATTGGACAGCTTCATTCTCAGACACACGTAGAACTGTTTGGTGGCCTTTCCTGGTGAAGTTAGTTTGGGATAAGTAGTCTTGATACAAAAACTTTTTATGATTGAAAGTACTGCTCCATCATGGGGGTTCTTTTTGTTTGCTTGAAACTCATACATAGAGAAGGAAATGCTCAACATGGAGTGTCTAATGAGTGTGGGAGTGCTTTAATTAAAATGTTAACAAGGTTATTCTGTATTTTGCAAATTGATGAAAGTTTTGTGCCAATGTTTGCTGCTGCTTCTTAGGGACACAGCAGGTCAGGAGAGATTCAACAGCATTACCTCAGCTTATTACAGAAGTGCCAAGGGAATTATTTTGGTGTATGATATCACCAAGAAAGAAACATTTGACGATTTACCAAAATGGATGAAAATGATTGATAAGGTAGGCCTCAAGTATTTTCATTTTAATTTTTGTGGTTTTTTGGAGAACCAATTTTTTTCTTGTCAAAGGTGCCCTGTAAGTCTTTCAGCGGCATTGATACAGGATAATTACACTAATGCCAACTAATTTTCACTGAACAATTTTATCCAGGATTTAACATTAATACGTATTAGCTACAAAATCGTTGTAAATTCCTGCTTCCTTGAACTAGAATTGTGCCAATTAGAAGTGTCAGTGGAAATCTGTAACATTACTCATTTACCTGTGCACTGGGGATGGGGAGTTTTATTTCCTGTCTGTGAAATAAGGTCATTTTGTTCATTCTTAGGTAAACTAGAACATCTAGTTCTCAATTCATGTTTTTAAAAGGGAATTTAAAAGTTGAAGTTGGAAACCTTTTATATGGTGTTTATGAAGAATGTTTTTAAACTGTGTAGGTGAGGTTCCTTATTTAGTAAAGGAATTGCTCTTTTTTAATATTGTGTTTGCATTATAAAATCATATGTTTTTCGATTTAGTTAATTAAAAATGTTTTGATTGCAGTATGCTTCAGAAGATGCAGAGCTTCTGTTAGTTGGAAATAAACTGGACTGTGAAGTTGATCGAGAGATTACTCGACAGCAGGGAGAAAAGGTAAGAACAGGTCTAACCAAATTCTTAGTTACTGTCAAGAGGCAAAACCGTTGGTGCATTGCTGCTGACAGTCCATGGCTGCTCTTTTCTGGACTGTGAGACCTAAGGAGCATATTGAGAGAGGTGGTGTTTTGTCAAAAGCCGTGTGGCATTGCTTTGCATAGAATGTGCTCCTGCTGGACAGCAGTTATGTCTTTGATCTAAAGAGTAAACTGCAAGTTGGCTTACACTACACAGTAGCACAGGGGATGCTCCTTCTGGGGCTCTGAAGGAACATACTAATGACGACTTGAATCACAAATGGAGATATCTCTACTCGGGACATCTTTGTGAGCCTTCTTGCACATGTTTGCTTTTCACTAGTGTTCTTGGCCAAGCAACAGCCCTGCTTGATGACTTAGGTCACCTTTGTTTTCATGTTTCTTTTATTCTCTTCCAACTCCAAAAGTGGTAAGAAACTTGACAAGAGAATATGTTTTAGTATGACACTCAGCACCATCTTGATCAAGACACTGTCAGCATGGTCAGCAAATGTTTTTGTTCAGCTCCCTATCATGCATGTTTGGAAGTGAGCACTTTCTTGTTAGAGAGTCAAGGCCAGTTCTTACACCTGTACTTCCCTTTTCTGCATTTTAATAGTAAGGTTGAGATCAACTCTTCTGAAAAGATCTTACTTTTTGGCTATCTGCAGCAATCCATGTCAGCTGAGTATGTGACTTAGGTCTGGAAAACGCAGCACACTTTTCCAGTAAACCAATTTTAAGTGAAAATGAGCTAAACGTGGCGCTGTTTGCCATACCTTGAAGATTCAGGATTATGAATTGAATCAGACTTCAGTCACAGATTTGGGGAAAGTCACAGGAGTTTTTTTAAACATTTTATGAGGTTTGTATATTTGCTGTTTGTGCATTACCTTCATGTAGTTCTTTTATTTTCTCTTCCATCAGTTTGCCCAGCAAATAACTGGGATGCGGTTCTGTGAAGCAAGTGCCAAGGATAATTTTAATGTGGATGAAATATTTCTAAAACTTGTTGATGACATTCTGAAAAAGGTAAAATATTCAGGTGGCAATTCCTCAGCCACTTCAGTGGTCAATATTTAGGTAATGACTGCAAGTACTTGTTGGGAGGACTTAGAGGGTGAACGTGCTCAGTCACATGAAATTTCTGGTTAATACATAGTGGGCACTGAACGCTTCATTGAAGTGAAGTGCTGACCACTCCACTTCATAAATCCTGCTGTTGAATTAGGTAATCATCACTCCTGCTTACTGTACTTCCTCTTTCCTGTGACTTCACTAGGTATCTGCAGATGACTCGTACATTTGCCTGCTTTCATCTGTGGGCAGTTCTGTTGTGATTTGTTGTAGTTGGTTTAGGAAATGGCCTTATTTCAACAATATCTCATAACTTTTTTCTGAAAAAAATTCTTAACACAGCTTACTCAAATGAGTTTCATTAATAAGAACCAAAATATCCTTAAATTGAGGCTTTGGCCGACAGTGAAGTCTTGAAACGAGCTATTTGTGTTGAATTCTGTGCAGATGACTGTTTACAGGTGATTTTTCTTTTCTTTAAGATGCCGCTGGATGTTATAAGAAATGAGTTGTCCAACAGTATCCTGTCCCTGCAACCAGAGCCAGAAATCCCACCAGAACTGCCTCCTCCAAGGCCACATGTCCGTTGCTGTTGACTTGTTACTCCATACAGAGTGAAAAATAGGAGCAGGAGTTTAAAAACAGTATCTGTACTACTCTGCACTACAATCATTTGGCAGTTTCTTGTTGCACTTTGTTATTCGAGTCAGAGCTACACACTAACTTGTAAATATGCAAATATGCAATCCTGTGTAGGATTCAGCTATAACATTTAATTATTACCCCTCTCCCTCACAATGACGTTTCATTCGTTGCCCCAGTGTTATAAATACTGTACAGTTGGTGGGGGTTTGCCACACTTCCAGTCGAGGAGGAGGAGGAGGAGAAATTTCATCTATACCTATTCTTGACATAAATGTTGTAATAGTTCTTTGTTATTATAAACAGGCAGGCAGAAGCTCTTCTGGTATGAAGACAAGTATATGGTGCTTTGCTAACTATTTTAAAGACAAATTTTTTAAAAACAGAGGACTTTCTGTACAAAGCTTCCATAATCAGCGTTACATTTCTTTTTAATGTAGTGAAAACATTTTTTGCTGTAGCATCCTCTGCTGACTGGACTTCTTGAAAAGCTAGGTTTAATTTTTGGCAGTCTTTTATTTATTTTGTTTAATGCTGCACCCTTTCTTTGTGTACCAAGACATCACATCTGGTGCAGATCTCAGATTGCACTCTCAAATAGCATATGTAATTTTCTGCGTAAGCATAAACTTGGTTGTGAGAATCAGTAAGTTTCAATAAAAGAAAAGAGGATATATTCAAGCTCTAAAAGAAGGTATAAAAAACAATGCTGCTGTCCTAGACAAATTCTTTTTTTAAAAAAAATAAATAAGATAACATTTTCCTATGTTAAGGAATATATATGTGTATTTGTCTGGACACCTGTAGGGTTGGGGGGAAAGGAACCCAAGGTAAAATTATTTTCTTTCCAAGTGGTGGAAATTATTCCCATCAAGCAAATACTGTGTTAGGTTTTTGTCTGAAAAAAATGAATTTGTGAATTATATCTTTGGTATATCTTTTATTAAAATGCACTGTTTAGTTTAGCTGTGGTAAATCAGTAGTTACATATTTGAATAACTCGGTGTGTCCTGAGTGTTGTGGTATTGGAAACATTGTGGTCTTTCTAAACTAATGAAGTGCAAATAAAATTTTGTATTTATGAATGACAGTGGAACTGCACCTGTTATTAGAATGGCAAGTATGAAGTGATGGGTAAAAGGTAGAATCTGGAATACAGAACAATACTTGTTTTAATTTTGTTATGCTTTAATTTCCAGTTTGACAATTCCTTTGGTTGTAGTTGGAAGAGCAGCAGACATTAGACCTCGATCGCTGCTCTGTTGAGAGAGCAGCTGATGACCTAGCCCAGCTGATATCTTCAAATAGCGTGTGACTGCTTGTCATGCTCTCTTAGCAGGTGGTCGCCAAACTATTAATTACACTGGCAACAGAAGTATGAAACAGTCTCTTTCACACTACAGCTTCTCTACTTCTCATTCTCTGGTACTGGAACCCATTTTGTCACTTTTGCCACTCTTCTAAGCCAAAACGCTGGCACCCACCAGTGAAGGTATAGCACTGACTTAAACAGCCTCTCTCTGGTTTCTGGAAGGAAAAAAAAGACACAACAGACTGTTAACATTAAAAATAAAATCAATAAATTACACACGAGCCCTTATTTCACCGAGTAAGCTCTGACATTTCTGAATTCAATACCATGCGGATCTTTAGCACACCTGGATTTCAACCAACAAATTAAAGACGCATGGTTGATATTTGTTCTTATGTCTTCTGCCACCTTGTGCCTAAGTGTTTTGCGTTTTTAACATAGTAAACTTACAGTTTACTACTGTATTGATAAGATAAAATCCATTTCTAAAGCACTTGGAGGATTTCTGATGGTACTGTGAGCAAGAGCAAGGAAGGGAGAATTGCAGAAAATGAATTTTACCTTGACAACCCTTTTGGTTTAGCTGATTTGTTTTTACTTGTACTTAGAAACTTGTCCTTTTTTTCCTGCCGTTTTTGACTTTAATAAAAATCAAAAAATTTGACTTAGATAAACTTTTTTTTTGTAATTCTGTGCCATTTGTGTATAGGATCATTGGGATCCCAGTCTCTTGTACCAAAAATTAAAAAATACTACGTTTGAGAAAGATGTCTTTATGTAAGAGTGCTTGAGTATATTTGGTTGACTGAGGGGAGATCTTATTAACAATTACAAATATCTGAAGGATGGGTGTCAGGAGTTTAGGACATCCCTTTTTTCTATAGTATCTAGCAACAGGACAAGGGGTAATGGGATGAAGCTGGAACACAGAAAGTTCCACTTAAAAAAAAACCTATTTCACTGTGAGGGTAAGGGAGCCCTGGCACAAGCTGCCCAAAGGGGTTGTGGAGTCTCCTTCCTTGGAGGTCTTCAAGGCTCACCTTGACATATTTCTATGCAACCTGATCTAGGTGAACCTGCTTCTGCAGGGGATTGGAGTAGATGATCTCTAAAGGTCCCTTCTAACCCATACCATTTTGTGATTCTATGACTGTATGATTCATTGGGAATCATAAAAAGTTCAGGAAACCTGCTTGCTTTGCATCCATTATAGTATGAGACTGAAGATGGCTTTGTCTCCTGATGTTATCTTTGCAGCTTTCAGGAGTGAAAAAAGCTTATTGGTGTCCTTGCCCTGCCTGGCAGACGTTTGCACTATGGTGGAGAAAAAAAGTTATTCCTACTGCTCCGTTTCCTCATTTGGAAGTTCAGCAGATGCCATTGGCTTCGGTAGGATGGACTGTTCGAATCATCTGCGCAACCACTGAGAGACTGAATAAAAGGGAAGATGAGCACTAGCTGCAACTTTAAGTCTGTTCTAACTTGTGTTAGCAGATTGCTGTTCTTTAGAAGCCCTGGTTAAGGGTAGCCCTTTCCCACTTAGGACAGGGAGGGCAGGGGTGGGGACTGGATTGTTTCCTTGTAATACTGAGCCCAGTATGCTTTGCCACCGAACTCATCAGATACTGCTGAGGTCCTCTAGTCCCTGGCAGTTTCTTCTTACTGGAGAAAACACCCAGGAGTGTCTTGTGATAAGCAAGAGTGGCAAGCAGAAATCACGGGACTGTCAGAAACAAGATAGTAACATCTGCTCCAAAGTGATGATGGTTTGTTGACTTTCATGAAATAATGGTTGCTAACATCATGGCTGTTGAATGGTGGTTTGCCACTGATTTCAGTGTGGTTAGGGTTTAATCCATTAAATTCCCCATATTGCACATTTTCAGTGGTTCATCCTGTTACCACTGCGTCTTGTACCAAAACCAAAGTTCCTATCTATCAAAAAGCTGATATAATATTTGATGTGTCCATGAAGTTTTACATCTGCCTATGATGGACATTCAATGAGTGTGCTGAGTTAACAGTTTGTAGGTGAATAGAAGGAAAGTAGGAAGACTGGAAATTTCTCTTTCATATAATAGTCATGATATGGAAGAAGCCAAAACCCACTGCCTTACCAGGATATTCTGAACTATGGACTGTTGTGCTGTATGCACTAGAGGAATAGTAACAGTCACATCTTCCTTTCACCAGATGCTGTGTTCCTTCAGAGCAGAGACCACACAGTTGATGTCAACATTTGGTACTTCAGACAACGGAGGATGAGAAGGTGGAAAAAAGAACTGAGAGTTAAAAGCTAGTGACTTGCTAAAACAAATGTAGGGCCATGTGTTTGTGCCCTTGCTGGAGATTTAATCATTCTTTGATCTATAGGATCATACAGTTGTTTTGGTTGGAAAATATCTTTGAGATCATAATATCCATCTTTGAGTGGAACACTGCCACGTTCAACGCTAACACACATCCCTCTGCACGACATGTACACATCTTTTAAATTCCTCCAGGGATGGTGGCTGCACCACTTCCCTGGGCAGCCTGTTCCAATGATCGACAACCCTTTTGACAAAATTTTCCTACTATCCATAGGCTTTACTGAGGTCTAGGTAAACCACATCCACAGCCTTTGTGACTGGCCACCAACTAGATTGAACTCCGTTCACTACCACTCTCTGGGCCCAGCCATCCAGCCAGTTTTCCACCCAACACAGAGTATATCCGTCAAGCTATGGGCAGCCAGTTTCTCCAGGAAGATTCTGTGGGAGACTGTGTCAAAGGCCTTACTAAACTCCAGGAAGACCACATCCACAGCCTTTCCCTCATCCACTAAGTGGGTCATCTTGTCATAGAAGGAAATCAGATTGGTGCAACAAGACCTGCCCGTTATAAACCCAGACTGACTGGGCCTGACTCCTTGTTTGTCTTGTATATGCTGTGTGATGTCACTCAGGATGATCTGCTCCACAACCTTCCCCAGCACCAAGGTCAGGCAGGCAGGCCTGTAGTTCCCAGGATCCTTCTGGCCCTTCTTGTAGATGAGTGTCATATTTGCCGTTCTCCAGTGTGCTGGGACCTCCTTGGTGAGCCAAGACTTCTGGTAGATGGTGAGAGTGGCTTGGTGAGCACTTCCACTAGCTCCCTCAGCACACTTGGATGGATCCCATCCGGCCCCAGAGATGTGTGTGTCAAGGTGGAGCAGCAGGTCACACACCATTTCCTCTTGGATTATGGAGGGCTTCATTATGTCCCCTGCCCCAGCCTTCTGGCTCAGGGGCCTGGGTACCCAGACAACAATTAGTCTTGCTATTAAAGACTGAGGCAAAAAGGGCATTAAGTACCTCAACCTTTTTCCTTATCCTTTGTCATTTTATTTCCCACCACATCCAGTAAAGGATGAAGATTCTCCTTAACCCTCTTTTTGTTGCTAAAGTGTTTGTAGAACTTTTTCTTATTGTCTTTTACAGCAGTAGCCAGATTAAGTTCTAGTTGAGCTTTGGTGCTTCTAATTTTCTCCCTGCATAGCCTCACAACCTCCTTGTAGTCCTGAGTTGCCTGCCTCTTCTTGTGAAGGTTGTAAACTCTCCCTTTTTTTTGCTGAGCTCCAGCCAAAGCTCTCTCTTCAGGCCAATCTTGTTCCCCGCTAGCTCATCTTTCGACACATGGGGACAGCCAACTCCTGCACCTTCTTGAAAAATGTCCAGCCTTCCTTGGACACCTCTGCCCTTCAGTACAGGCTCCCAAGGTTCTCTGGCCACCAGAGATTAAACTAATTTAATTTAATGTTAGGTATGTCACTACACTGAAGGGGCAGGAATTTCTGGCAGCAAAAGGTTTGCAGTCATTGGTTTGCCTTTTTATCATTATTACTTGTGAAAGTTATATCATAAACTGATCTCTACTTAGAAGACTAGATTTAAGCAGAATAGGGAATTTGTTGGATCTTTCTGACTTGGGCCAGGATTTCTAGTTAATCTAGTTAGCCTTGGAAGCCAACGGTTGTCTTATAGACCAGTGCTAGCAATTGTCTAAATGGGGCCATTCTGCTAGTTGCCAGCTCTGCAGTCCTTTTGTTCCATCCCTCTACTTTTCCATGTGTCCAAATCTCACTGAGACAGGAAGACTTTTTAGCAGGTGCATTTCTGAGATCAGAAGGAAAGCAAGGTATATAGGGAAAGGGAAACAGCAACCAAGCTAGTAAAGACAGAAGTAAAGAAAGAATGTGAACAGAAGCTGTTTCTAGAAGAGGAATGGGGAATGCAGCCCATTGCCAGCTTGGTTGCTTTCCTGCACTGGGAGTTCATTCACATGAGTTCATCTCTGCAGCTTGTGAATGACAAAAAGAAACTGCACCAGCCAGCATGAATTCATTCCCCCTTCTTGTGTTGGCAGTTTTTCATTCAGTGGAAACGGTAGTAGTTTTGCTGAAGCAAAGAACCTTTTCCCTGTAATGAAAACAGCTCATTCCTCTGCTAGTGGCAGGTACAGTCTCACTTTGGGGAGAAAAGGCAGAAATACTTGGACTGTGTCTTTCAAATGAGTACTGTCATTTTTACAGACTCACAGTAGCGCTGATTGCAGATCTTCCTTTTAAATTAGTTTAAATGGATCAGTTTGAGATGTTAGTCCTTAACATTTTTTTTTATATATATTTCTTGTTGAAAGTTGTGAAACCACTTGGCTCTAGATTTTAAAAAAAATATGTTTGTTTGTCCTAACTAGTTGTCAGAATGGCTGTATTAAGCAGGTAGGGGTCGCTCACCTTTCCCTTCACTTCTGGCATGGAGTACTTCAAATGGTCAAAGTACGAAAATGATATCCTAATGGATACAGCCGTCTTGAGCGTGAGCTCTAAATACCTACACACTAATCAATGAAAAGGCGAAGTGTCCGAGCTCGTATGAGGCTGGCAGGATCGGTATTGAGCACCGGCAGTTCGGACGGCATGGCTTGGGTTTGGTGCGAGGGCAGGCGCGCTGGTGGCATTGTCCATTAGGGGTCACTGGAGCTCCGCGTTGCAGGAGCCTGTGGCCTCTCCTCAGGGGTGAGCGGTTGCTTCCTGCTCCTTCCTTCCGAGTGACAGTCTCTTATGTCAGAAATACTGCTTTTATATATATATATATATACACACATATATATGTGCTTTTGTAATCCTTCAGTATTATAGTGGCAAAGAGCTTTGGGCACTGAACAGCCAAAGAGCTGCACAAGCCTGTTGTGCTGATATGAAAAAGTATTGAAGGATTAAAAATAAGACACTTCTCATTCTGCACATCAAGTTGTGTTTGCTTAAGTATCTTTGCTGAAAGAAGGAGTATTTTTAGCTAGCTTCCAGTCATCTGTATGATAGATGCAATTTGTCTAGTTGTAGTTCTTGAGGATCCCCTTATTCAAAAGTCATGAAGTATCTGGATGGGCCTTTTTCAATTTCTAATAAATGAATCAAAACTCAGTGTAATTTATTACTTTTGTTTCTATCAGGACTCATAATATCTGAGAATTGTGCATAAAATGTGTTCTTTCCGATTCTGGCCAAAATATACATCAACTATCTCTGGTGAAGGGTGTTTTTCCTTAAAGACCAATTTTTTCCTTTTAACTCTTGGGCACTTCAGAGGTCCAATTCTATACATTATTCTTCAAGCATGCTGTTCTATCACAAAGGACTACAAGGTCAATGCTATTAGAACAAAAGAATCCATCTTTCTGTAGGCCCTAACAGTTATGAAACATTTTGGTTTTATTTTATGGCTTTATCATTTTAAGGCTTTATGTCCTGAAGAAGATTTTTGTCTCTTAGAAAGGAGAAATGCCATTTGGTGCTGGCTATGATTTTTTGTTGTGATGAGGGAATTAAGATGTTTTTCAGATGAAAATGCTTATGTTTTCCTCTAATTCAAGAGTTCCTTATCATGTTCTCTAAAGCCCTCTCATGTTGCATATAAGGGTTATATAATCTACCAAGTGTGTCTCAGTGTGTTTTAGTACACACAATCCTACAGCAACCTTTTGTAGCTGGCATAAAATTATGGGTCCCTAAAAGCTGGCTAGTACTGAAGCAAGCAGTCAGTTTTCTTTCTCAGGGACAGTGATGCAAATTCACAGTACCTATATAAAGATAAGCTTTATGGAATTTTCCAGTCTTGCATGAAAAGCAGGAGAGAAGGCAGTAGAGCAACCAAAATGTGTTACCTGTCAGATTATGAAATTATTTACTTAGTGCTACAGGTTTCTGACTGTATTCACTTCTCTTTGGAGGAGGCTGCAGCTGCCCCTAGTGGGGTTTATAGTGGCACGCCAGGAGGGGAGCAAAATCCAAAGAGCTCTGATAACCACTGGGAGAAAGAGGAGATCGAAACATCCATCTGCAGACAGCAATGACCTCTATCTACATAAGGGCATGACTTTATTCACTCCAATGCAGTTTTGATTTTCAAGAACAGAGAAGTGGAAGAGACAGCTCATATCTCTTTTAAGTTAATCCCCCATGATTATAGGCAAACATAAAATAGAGGGTTTTCCCCACTGCCATCCTATAATAAACATAGATTAAAGCAAAGTTTTTTCCCCCACTGGGTAGGAAATCTTGATGGTAAACTTCTGCTGTCCCTGTGTTGATGAATGATTACAGCACAATGGATTTTTCTTCCAAGAATTGGTCTGATGGCTTGCATCTTTTTAGACCCATGTGGATTATTGATACGTTCAAAGAGCTGTGGTTGTAAATTCTGTAGCATAATGATACACTATGGGAAAAAGTGCTTGCCTTTATTTTCACACTGTCATCTGCTAATTCATTTAACCTTGCAGCATTCTTTTACCAGAAAAATCAGCAGAACAATTGTTGCCTTTTTACTTTTTATATGTTTCCCATAGTTTTAAGATTATTTACCAAGTGTTTCCATCAGTCATATCCTTTTCAGGCTTGACAAGTCCTAATATCTTCAATTGTTCCTATAATTAAAGCCATTTCATACCTCTAAACATCCTTACAGCCTTCCTCCGTTCATTTTTTCCATTACCATCTTTTTTTCAAGAAGGCCAGCACTGCATTCCAAAGTGTGGTTTCAGTGCAGGTTTACACAATAGCTGTTTATCGTTTAATCAGTAATTTATCCAGGACTTTTTCTTTTATCCCATGGTGTCTCAATACTTCTAAGAGCCTTCAAGAAGGCATGTGGTTGAATGGCTTTTATAAGTCCAGGAAAATTAGATCAAGTGGATCAACTTTTCAATGTAGTCTGTGATGGCTGGATATCACAGATACTCTTAGGTCCCCAGTATAATTTTACTATGTGCTTTCTATTCTTTTATTATAGTGTCTACTAACTACTCTATATTGATGTCAATCTGATGTCTCTCAGAAAGCTCTCTTCAGTGGAATGTGCATGGAAGGGCAGGCAAGATGGATGGGTTTTGCACTAGATGTGTATAGTTACTACTTTAAGGAAAGCACAGGCAGGTTACACTCTTTCTGTCAGCTGAAGAGCAGACTGAAAGCAGTTTAAAAGCAGTGAAATTCTCCATGTTGACACATTTAAAAGTTTAAGCTTCGTTACATTCAGCTTGCACCACTGGTGTTGTTCTGGATACAAATCTGTACCAGAATAATTCACCTTTGCAGGCTGTTGTGAACTTGATATATCCAGACAAGGTTTACTCACAATGGCAACAAAATACATCATCATTTAAATCAGTTTGTTATCTCCAAAAAGGAGGTAAAAATGAGGACATAACCTTATATGCAAAGCCAAGAATTTATTGTTGATCTAACTGAAATATTAATAGACTTGAATAAAATGCAATCAAGTTAGTATGGTTAGTCCCGTTTGTAAATGTCACAGTCCCAAATATCTAAGTAAATTAATACTTCTTACCATTTTTTTTTTAAATCAGTTTAAATCATTGCAGAGCAATACATACAGGCACATGCACATATACTGAGTGAAATGTGATGTTGATGATTGGGTTTCCTCCTCTTCTTTGCCAGGAGGAGTGTGATGTTAGTGACTTCTAGGTTCCCCTTGGGGCCATTTTCATGTTTGCCAACACTTATATAACCTCGTTCTTTCTCTACTGTTCTGCAAGTACATTACATCCATGTTTGCAATATACAATGCATTTTACGTGTTGGATACTGCTTTTTTTCCCCCCTTTTTATTCCTAACACTAGTTTTTGCCCAGCTCCAAATTGTGCATATACTTAATTGATCGTGAGTACTTGGATCTCTAGTGTTATCCTGAGCCTCTTCTTACCAACCTGGGCCTGTATTTGTCTAGATGACTTCCAGTGTCCCCACTTTGGAGGCCTTTGCTATCATATCTTGCCTCTGTAATTACACTAACCACTGTATGTTTGAGTCCTAAATATATCTTCCTATGTAGAATAAGCAACTACTGCTACTATCTCTGTAAAAATGATTCCATCACATGATTAAAATATGCAAAGGTGCACAGAATCTGATCATAAAATATGTTACAGCTAAGCAAACTAAACCAAGCTTCTCAGTCAGATAAGTTCAGCCAAAGAGGAGAACCAGACAACTACTCTAGTCAGTTAAACATCAGATTAAATAAACATCGCTTGCAAAACTATTAGTAAAAAACCATACTACTTTCTATAGATAGCCTTAGAGCCTCTGTAAGTTCTTGCAAGGAATAACCAAACTAAAGCAGGAAAAAGTTGTGCATACTTACTTGCACTGTGGATGTTACATCAGTCTTAACAAGTAATGTGTTGAGCAGATCAACTGAACTGAATTGGTACTGGGAATCTGCATGGACAGTGCTAGGGAAGGAAATGCTTTGGGCATGCTCTGGTCTGGCCTTGGGTAGCAATCAGAATTGGTTATCTGTGCACCTGAACAACATCGTCTGGTTCAGACACGTCTAGAACAAACCCTCTTTATTTTCTCCAAAACAATTCTGAAAGTGCAGTAAGAAAGGACAATCCTGATCTGAATTAAAATACAACTTGTATGGGATCAGAACCAGGATAATTAAAGTGGCATTTTTTACTTTACTGGAACATCTTCCAAGGGAGAAAGCCACAGGAGAAACTAAGAAATTAGGACTGGAACCAGGAAACTAAACAAAGTAAGTTAAATGTGATAGAAATAAGAGGTTGCATAATAAATGCACTCAACCAACCAGTGAGATATTTCTATAAGGGCCATGATGATATACAAATTGTAGCTGTAAGAGACTGGGGTCATCTACACTTAGATCAAGCTGAAAAATGCAAAAGCTCAGGCCACAAGCCTGGAGAAGCATACACTCATGCTTCAATGGGAGGGAAAAAAATGGAAAGTAACAACACTGAAAGATAAGTGTGCTTCAAACTGAATCTCATTCTTCTAACTCAGGTCTTTATTTGTAATGTCTTGATCTCTTTCACTGCAGACAGGGTAAGGGATACTAGGCTATAGAAAATGCCAGCTCTTGAATTGCAAAAAGCAGTGAGAAAAACAAGATCTGATTCAACAGTGAAACCATTCACTCAGAAAATGCTTTTCAATGCAAAAGTAATAACCGCATGCTATTAACTGTAACCGTAAACCTAAGCTAACATAATGTTTTGTTTATTCCCGCCTAGTGGGTTCCTGTGAGTCTGATCTTTTGCATCTCCTTAATCCCTGTGCATGCTGCTTTATACATTTGCCTTTCCAGTACTCGGCTTTGCTACCTGCTGTCCGTGTGCCACACGCAATTTCTGTAAGCATGCAGGATTATCTGTTTAACAGTAGCTAGCACCATCTGGCATTTGCATACTGCCCTTATTCAGTTCAATTACTGACTGTCCACAGGGCAGTAATTGCAGTTTCAGGAGGCTGAGGTTAATGAGTAAATTGGGTTTTATGTCTTCCTGGGCCGTAAGATACTGATGGATAAAATGTATTTGGATAGGATAGATTTAAATCGTGGCAGTTGTGCATTATGAGGCTGTGCTAGCAGCTCATAAGGAAAGTTCAGGAGTTCAGGTATCTGCTGAAAATGTCATTGATAACAGAATGCAAGGGAGGATGGAGGAAAGTTATCTTGACCAGTTCCACTTCTCTTTTCCCAGAAAAGGGACACAGCATGCAATTAGGTCAGAGAGAACAAAATAATTTTGTTTTTTTTCTGCAATAAAATTAACTTTTGCTATGCATTGAACAACTCTAAGTGTCACAAGTAAATATCAATGTTTGAGAGACAAAAGACGTAAAAGAAGGTTTTGTCTGATGTAGGAGACCAAATGAAAATTAGACATTTGCCTCCAGGTACCTGCCCATCTCTGGAGAGGTCAGAAAGCTGTCCCTGGAGGACATCAGTTATCAGCTTGATCAACAGGCATCAGGGTTGACTAATTGAATCAGTCATCCAGTTCTAATCAGACACCATCTAAAAACTGGATTCCCAATTAATTAATGTGGGGCTTTTTTGCATGGATCAGTTTTTCAAAAAACTGTCAGTGGTTCTGGAGAAAGTCTGACTTAGAATCACAAAATCATTTCATTTGGAAAAGATCTTTAAGATCATCAAGTCTGACCACTAACCTCACACTGCCAAGCCCAACACTAAACCATGTTCCTCAGCACCTCATCTACACAGCTTTTAAATATCTCCAGGGATGATGACTCCAGTACCTCCCTTGGCAGCCTGTTCCAGTGTTTAACAACCCTCTCTGGAAAAGTTCTTCCTGATCTCCAGTCTAAATCTTCCCTGGTGAAACTTGAGGATGTTTTCTCTTGTCCTTGGGAGAAGAGACCAACCTCCACCTCGCTACAACCTCCTTTGAGGTAGTTGTAGAGAGTGATTGGGTCTCCTCTCAGGCTTCTCTTCTCCAGACTAAACAACTCCAGTTCCCTCATGAGACTTGTGTTCCAGACCCTTCACCAGCTTCATTGCCTGTCTCTGGACACACTCCAGCACCTCAATAACCTTCTTGTAGCAAGAAGCTCAGAACTGAACACAGTATTCAAGTTGCAGCCTCACCAGCACCAAGTACAGGGGGACAATGACTTCCTTGGTCCTGCTGGTCACACTAACCCTGATACAAGCCAGGATGCCATTGGGCTTCTTGCCCACCTGGGCACACTGCTGGCTCATGTTCAGCTGGCTGTTGACCAACACCCCCAGGTTCTTTCCCTCCAGACAGCTTTCCAGCCACTCTGCCCCAAGCTTGTAGCATTGCTCAGGGGTTGTTGTGGCCCAACTGCAGGACCCAGCACTTGGCCTTTTTAAACCTCATGTGCTTGGCCTCAGCCCATCACTGCAGCCTGTCCAGGTCTCTCTTCAGAGCCTTCCTGCCATCAAGCAGATCTATACTTGGTCTCACCCAGCTTGGTGTCATCAGCAAACTTACAGAGGATGCACTCAATCCCCTCATCAAGGTCATTGATAAAGATGTTAAACAAAAAAGGCCCCAGTACTGACCCCTGGCGGACACCACTGGTGACTGGCCACCAACTGGATTTACCTCCATTCACTACCACTCTCTGGGCCCGGCCATCCAGTCGGTTTCCAAGTAACTCAGAGTACATCCATCCAAGCTATGGGCAGACAGTTTCTCCAGGAAGATGCTGTGGGAGACTGTTGAAGGCCTTACTAAGCTCAGGAAGACAACATCCACAGCCTTTCCTTCCTCCACTAAGCGAGTCATCTTGTTACAGAAGGAGATCAGACTGGTCAAGCAGGACTTCATAAAGCCATGCTGACTAGGCTTGATCACCTGCTTGTCCTGAATGTGCCTCAGGATGGCACTCAGCATGATCTATTCCAAAACCTTCCCTAGTGCTGAGGTCAAGCTGACAGGCCTGTAGTTCTCAGGATCCTCCTTCCAGCCCTTCTTGTAGATGGGAATCACATTTGCCATCCTCCAGTCCACTGGGACCTTGCTGGTGAGCCAGAACTGCTGGTAGATGGTGAGAGTGGCTTGGTGAGAACTTCACGAGCTCACTCAGCACCCTCAGGTGGATCCCATCCAGCCCCACAGACATGTGTGTTGAGGTGGAGCAGCAGGTCACACATCATTTCCTTGTGGATTATGCAGGGCTTCATTCTGTCCCCTGTCCCAGTCTTCTGGTTCAGGGGGCTGGGTACACAGAGAACTACCAATTTTACTGTTGAAGACTGAGTCAAAGAAGGCATTAAGTACCTCAGCCTTTTCTTTATCCTTGATTACTAAGCTTCCCTCTGTGTCCATTAAAGGATGAAGATTCCCTCTAGCCCTCCTTTTGTTACTAATATATTTATAGAAACTTGTCCTGTTGTCTCTTACAGCAGCAGACAGCTTAAGTTCTAATTGTGCCGTGGCCCTTCTAACTTTCTCCCTGCATAACCTCACAGCATCCTTGTAGTCCTTTTGGGCTGCCTCATCTTTCTTCCTAAGATCATAAATTCTCTTCTGCCCCAGTGGCTCATGTTCTTGCACATGGGAACAACTTGATCCTGCATCATTAGATTTCTTTATTGAAGAGTGTCCAGCTTTCCCAGACTCCTTTGCCTTTCAGGACTGCCTTGCAAGGGACTCTGGCAAACAACTTCCTGAACAAGTCAAAGTCTGCCCTCTGGAAATCTAAGGTGGCAGTTCTGCTGACCTCCCTACTTGCTTCTCTGAGGATCAGGAGCTCAATCATTGTATGATTGCTAGGCCTGAGATGGCCTCCAACCATCACATCTCCCACAGATCCCTCTCTGTTTACAAATAGTAGGTCCAGCAAGGCACCCTCCCTTGTTGGCTTTCTTATCAGCTGTGTGAGGAAGTTACCTGCCATCCGTTTCACAAACCTCCTGGACTGTTTCCTCTCTGTTGTGTTGTATTTGCAGCAGACATCTGGTTAAATGAAGTCCCTCATAAGAAGGAGGGCCAGCAATCTTGAGATTTTTCCAGCTGCCTAGAGAATATTTTGTCTTTCTCCTCATCCTGGCTGGGCCGTCTGTAGCAGACTCCTACTATGACATGCTCCTTGTTTTCCTTCCACCTCATTCTTACCCATAAACACTGAACCCTATCTTCACCATCATTGACCTCGAAACAGTCAAGAAACTCCCTAACAGAGGGCTACCCTTCTGCTTCTCCTTCCCTGCCTGTCCCTTCTGAAGAGTCTGTAGCCATCCAGTGCAGCACTTCAGTCATGCAACTCCATCCCATCACGTTTCCATAATAGCAATTATGTAATACTTTCCTTGCTGCACAGTGCCTTCCAGCTCCTCCTGTTTGTTGCCCATGCTGTGTGCATTGCTGTAGATGCTCCAATGAGCCTTGCTAACTCTTGTCCTTGGATCCTTTTCCCTGCTTGTGACAGGTGCATCCCATCCCTTTGAAGTAGTCCTAGTGCCCTGTAAACTGCCCCATGATAAAAACCAAACCAAAACAAACAAACCAAAATTCTGGTGGTAACACGAGGCTTGGAGCCTGGTTAGTTACCTCAGCTTTCTCCATAACCAAAGGCATTGAGAAAACTTGACCCAGCTCTGTCATGAGAAGAGAAACAGGAGAAGGTTGTGCTGCTGCAATGGTTTTCTGAAAGCAGAATGCCTTTTAATAAACCATTGTGGTTCACATTTTCCTATATGGAACAAGGTAAAGAGTAACTAAAATGAATAGGAGGGAGAATGCAAATGTGAGTAGGAATGTGAGACGGTCAAACCTCACATCTGAAATGTCACACATCAAGTAGTAACTCCGCTGAGAGTCAGATTTGCCCCATGTCACTTGGGGCATTGAGTGCCTCAGGCTTTCCATCTTGTATTACATCCCCTCAGTCTCCTGTGAGGGGCTCCGCAAAGGCTGACAACAGGCAGTTGGACCTGTTTTCTTCCTTTTCTGGCATGCTGCAGCCTTAGTATATCTGGTCAACCTCATCTTTGTTCTCTCTTAAAAGCTCTTTGTTAGAAAGCATGTCTCAGCCATGGCCAGCACCTTGACTTCTCTCCTGAGCACATGACCTATTGTATCTCCCTCTTTCTCATTTAACTCCATACAAGACTGTGTTAGTGAGGGCTTGGAAGCTCAGTGGCCACTTATCTGGGCTTTAACTGCTCAGTGCACTTGGTAACTTCTGCTTTAAGCAAGAGAATTAGAGGAGTGTTTGACGAGAAAACAAAGAGAAAATGGAGAATGTATGGGAGTATATCACAAATAGATTGAATTTAGATGAGAGAGTGGAAGTAGGGGAGCAAAGGGAGAAGACATGAGACTAACCAGGCAAATATTAATGAGGTACTGGAAGAGGAAATTGTGCTTGTTAGTATTAAATCTGTATTATCAGCCTGTCACAATTAGTGGGGGTGATGCCTATCTTGTCAGCACTAGCTGAGCTGAGATGAGCTCCTGGTGTGCCCAGATGAACCATCAAAGCAGCCTCTTGCCAGTCAGAAAGCGGGTAGCTGAGCACAGTGCAAGCATCGTACCAGCACGCCCCAGGCAGCCCTGGTAGGAGAGCAGGGCTCAGATCTTTGGGCCAGGATCCAAGGAGCTGTAGCATGAAAGTCTGGTGCACATTTCATACCTACAGGACAGGACTGACAGGAGCCTCCAGAGCACTACTACAACGTGAACAGAAGAATTAGAAGGGATAGAGAGGAAGGAAGAAAGAGCAGACAGACTGAAATGGAAGAAAGAAATTAAAACAACTGTAGGTAGATATAAAATATAATAATGTAAGGCTAAAACATAAATGTAAGCCTACTTTTGTGGTAGCACAGGAAAATAGCCCTCTGCTTGTGTTCAAACTGTGCCAATAACGGCAGCAAAACCTCTTTTTCTAGCATTGTAGTATTTGACTTGGCATCCCATGTGATGTACAAGAGGAAGAAAAAGGGAGGTGGGTTGTTGTAGGTAAGTATTTTCTGCATTGGATAAACCTGCTTAATGCAGTTACAGTGTACCTTCTTCCTCCCCTGTGCTTGATACACAAGCACCTAAGCATGTGTCAAATAGTTTGAAAATGAGGAAGGCAGAAGAGCAGTGTCCTTGACATTTTACTTCTGGCAGAGCCATAATTAAGGAATTCTTCAAATTCAGATTTGGAATCATGAGAGCATTTTATAACAATTGTTTCTATTTTATTGTAATGCAACACAACAAATGTATGTATTGACCTTTCTTTGTCTTCACACCCTTTTGTTTTAAAAATTTCCACATAATATGGCCTATATTCCACAGTTCTTCTCTTAGTATATGGTCAGATGAGGGTGCTCTCTCCTAATGATTAGTAGTTATTTTCTAATAATATTTATATTTCCATAAGCAAGTGGATGTTTCTAAGGGAATGACTACATAAGTGCATGCAGCTGTGTTCAAAACATGGTACAGTCAAAGATTGTCCTGAGTGTATGTTACACTCCCAAAATTCAGTTCCAAACTGTGTTTGGGCTGCATTTTAAGAGCTCATTTTAGTTCCTAGGCCACCCCATGAAAATCAAAATTCTTGATGTTGCAGGATTAGTCAATGGCAAATCCCAGCTGGAAGATTATTTTTTCTCCCACTGAAAGTGTGAGTGGAGTTCTGTGTTCCCATCCTTACTCTCTAACTATTCTCTATTCTTGGTCAAAGCAGAATTGTTTGGGATTGTGACTCTGGGCCCATTTAAATAACTCTCTAATAAGGTCCTGGTTTCCTCATTATAGACACAAATTTCAGATCTGAGGTTCTGGTGTCTCCATAGCTCTTTCCTGGTCTCTATGATTATATTACCTCATGGCTCTGGCCCTGAAGAGAGTGTAATTTCATCCTCACATTTCAAAAGGTTAATATCTTCTAATATACAATAAGGAGTCACATCATGTGACTGAAAAAAAATAGTAACATGCATCTGCATTTCCTACGCATGTGAGCAGTGGAAAAATGAACAAGAATGGGAAGGAGTTATCACATCATATACTTAACTCATCTAAATTTGGATGCTTAAACTAGATTCCTCTACTAAGTCAAGTCCGGAGGAGTCATCTCTTCCACTGCTGGGAAAACCGAGAGAGAATAGGCTCCTAATTTATTTATCAAAAAATATTTTATTATATATCAAATACCTCAAAAAGGTGCTGTGAACACCTCACTTTCTTCCCAGACTCTCAGCTTCTTAAGCCATTAACTTACTGATTCTGTTGGACTTTCATAAGCACACCAGAACATCTTCTCTTGGGCCCTAGACCAACAAGAAACAACAAAGAAGCTTGAAGAATGCTGAGAAGGAAACATTTTCAGAAAGAAATCCAGAGCTGAAGGGGAAGAGCTGTAGATGTGTGTCGCAGCCATAACTGGAGTTGCTGTGTTTGGAGATAAACTCTGAGCCCACATGAACTGCAAGTGTTTATTGCATGAAACTGGCCATGCATTCCAATATTTCAGCTGAAGGACTGAAGAAGGTCACGTTTTAAAGACCTAACTACAGACAATCCAATCGTGATGGGGGTAATGAGGTAAAGTTGTGGCTCCAGCAGAACCAGGTAGGCAGGAGCTATCATGGAATGGGCCACCCAGCCCACGGCCATCACAACGAGATGCCCAGCATTCCCTGTGAGGCTGTAAGGGCCCCACTGCTGCAACAGCCTCCCTGCCATTGGCTTCAGGAGCCCAGAGGTTGCAGAAACCTTTAATCTGACTCTAGCTAGATGAAAGCTGTTACAGGTAGCAACATAGCCAAGCAGTAATGGCAACTTTGATTACAGTATAGACATCTTTGAAAATGGATCCTGAGAACTGAGGTCAGGATGTGATTATAAGAATTACAGTCTCTCCTAAAAGAGCTGAGGAAAACAAAACACAAACAAACTGAAAAAAACATTGATTCTTCTATTTTAATCCTAATCACCAGCTACATTAAAATGATGTGCCAGGAGCCATTGCAGCCAAATCCACAATAAAGGAAACACTGCTTGGATTGACAGCAGACATCAGAAACCTTTCCAGAGGAGAGAATAGGTAAGGAATATAGAACTGGCCTTGTTGCTTCTCCTTTGGCAAATGACTAGCTCTCAAAAACCCTAATGAAGTTTCTGTCTTTAAAATGTGATTTCTATTTGCTCCCTAAGGTTTAAAAATAGTGAGAAGATTTCAGCAATCGATGGGACTCTCAGTTGTATTAAATTAGAGCATAGAGGAATTAGAAGTTGCTGCCATTGGTTTCACATAGTAATCGTCTCTCCTTTTCTTCTCGCCCTTGCACCAGGATGCTGTTCCTGCTGCTGCCCTCCTGGCCAGCAGCCACATGCCAGAGAGGCAAACACCCACCAGTGGTGCTTGGTGGTCAGAGTAAGTTTCCTGTCACTTTCGGATTCCTGTAGCCTTTGGAGCCCTTCGTTCAGGTTTACTCACGAGTCTGTGTCTCCAGTCTTTCCTCACATATTCAGTCTTGTGAAAGTGGGAACAATTTTACCTTTGTGAGTGTTTTTGACAACAGCTTGATTTCACTGGTTGTGATGGAAATTTGCACTGGATTTGCACTGCTATGAACTAAACCGAGCTCAGGGGATCTGTGTGCGTGGGTTATATAGACTGCTTAATTGCATGTGGGCAATGTTGTCCTCTGACTCAGAAATATCTTTGCCTTGGGAAAAAATAATATACCCAAGAAAAAAAATCTTGTATTTCTCCATTCACAGATGTCATCTCTTTAATGTTGCCCTATATTTATCATAACATAATTTACTGGATAAATGGCAAAAAAAGACTATTAGTTGTTTCCATTGAAATTTGTGAATGATAAACACATATGTTTTACTGCTGTACAATAATTGGGCACATGTGTGATAGATAGTCCCCAATTCAAAAGCATTTCACGTACTTTCAATATGACAGCAGTAAAAACATAGCTATGTGGTGTGTTTCTGGCATAGTTTCAACTCTTCCACAGGACTTAAATCGTGACCATATATTCTATTTATCTCGGGCTTCAGGCTTTAAAAGCTCAATATGAGTAATGAAGAGAAAGCAATCTGATTAGCTGGTAGAGCACCTTCATTACAAAGGAGCTTAAAAAAGGCAAAAAACTATGCAAAATGGATTAAAGGTGTAATAATAATAGTAATAGTATCAAGGGGAATAACAAAGAAAAAATGTCTGCATTCAGCTGAAATTAATATTTAATGGATGGCGCGGTGATGTTCTTATTCTTCTGTTTTAATGATCTTCACAACAGCTTGAGGTCCTTTGTCTTGTCCCCTTCTACTGACATTAGATGGAAGAGACAGAGATTAAAACAAGGGTAATTTCCCCATGGTCATTGCTTGGCACTATTTCTGCTTTGCTCAGCCATGAACTGAAGTTTAAAGGATGAAGTACTGTCACTCAGACTGATTCTTCCTTCCACCCCTTCCTACTAGGGTTAACCACTCAGCCAGTCACCAAGGAAACGTGTGGCTCCTTTGCCTATCTTACTGCTACCCCACAGCCTCATATTGAGAACGTCACAGTAATCTCATTAGGAGGTCGAATTTGTCATTGAAGCTTGAATTCCCATAACAGGAGGGGAGTGGACTAATGCAATTAAGCAAATCTGTCTAGTACCATAAGCAAAGACTAGGTAGTTTTCTTCCTCTGCTAAAAACAAAACAAAACAAAACAAAAACAGAAGAATCAACAAAACCAATACCCCAGCCCTCTCCACACGTTATGCTCAGGGAAACTCTGTTGTCCTCTATCAGCTGTAAAAAGGGCTTCACAAATGGGAAGATAATTGTTCACTTGATCAAAAATCTGATTTGCTTCCCTTTCTTCTATGCGATACTCCCATCCCAGTGGTTTTGATTATTTTTTTTTCTGAGTAACATTTGAGCTTATAAAGGTTAAGTAGATAAAACCAGAACATTTTGGTTTGCTCCTCTCTTATGGTATGTGACAGTGTTTACCACATCAGAACAAAACTCCTATTGGTTTCAAATCTATTTTAACATGAAGTGTCTCTTAAGTGCTATGAATAACTATTTTAAAATACACCATTTTTTCTGGAGATAATTCCTTAATATTCAGTAATTTTCTAGAAATCCCTAAATTAAATGCCTAAAGCAGGGCTCTTCTACCTTTTGTGGCAGGGTTTTGAGGTTAATCCATTTCCCTTCTCCGTCCCTCACCCTGCCAAGTAAACAAAGCGGCAGGAGCGGTATGAAGCAAGAATCAGGAACCATTGAGTCTTTGAATAATATCTTGGCATGTGAATTTAAAGGGCAGCATATTTCTGTGGCAGCCCAGGGGGAGGGAGGGAGAGGAGCAACAGTACCCTCCTGCGGTAACTCTGCCATCTCTGTCACAGCATTTCTTCCTGGGGAGGTGGAAGAAGGAATGACATGGGAATGATCTAGGAGTCTCTTATGCTTATCGATTACCAAGGAGGTTACACTGCTGGCTGCTTGCTGTCTCCAACTTCAAATGAGAAAGACAGGAATAACAAGTGTATTTTAGTAGATGCTATTGTGTTACTACGCATCTTCTCCCAAATAAATCTCAGTCTGCCACCAGGCACTACAATCAGAAGGAGTGAGAACAAGGGATATTACTAAATAAGGGCATTGGTTGTATGCTCCACTTTATATAATACATGGTACCTATCCTAAACTGCTTACAAAATAGATATATATTATGTAGGCAGTATACATACTCCCAAAGGACAGTGTAATCTTAGCATTTTTGCCTGAAAACACAAGTAACTCAGGACTGAGTCAGTACTGAGAATACCTGTCACAAACTTGAAAATGGAATGTAGTGCAGATAATGCTGTGGTTATTTAAAAAGCATCACAAAATGAAGTATTTCAGTGGTCACAAACTCCTGACTTGTCAGAGCTGAGCTGCTACTGAAGAGAAATAAAAATGTGCTGGAACCAAAAATATGAGACTAAGGCTCGCAAACAAAATGAGCTCTGCACCGTGATAGCAATAAACATACAGCTTGGATTAAAATATTTTAGTACTTATGGTATCAAATTAGATAAGGACAGAAAAAAAAAGAAAAAGAAAAAAAAATTATTGGTGATTTAACTTATCTTTTTCCCTCCTGATACCATTACAAGATAGAAGCAGGGAATGAATTCTTTCCCAACGTTAAGTTCTTACATAACATCACTATACTTATGTTTGGCCTATTTGGTTTGTCCCTTTTATCGTGTTTGGATTTCAATGTAGCCTTAATCCTGCATATCCTGCTTTGAAAAGCTTAGATTTGTAATGTATTGTATAGAATTCTTGAAAAGGCTTTGCTCTGAAGCCTTGAGTTAACAGTATAGATTTTAATTCTTAACCTCATATTTGATAGTTTGGCTTGGATAACAATCTTCCTTTAATGAGGTGTAAAATTTCAAATATGCACATGAATTAAGACAAAGAAAACACAGCAAAAAAGAACACCGTCATTTAATAGCACTTATTAGACAAAACAGGCAGTAGCAACACAGATTTCTGGGGAAATTCACCAAGACACCAAAGACTATAAAATAAAGCATACCATCTAGCAATGCTGAATTTACAGCTTATATTTTCCTATGAATTTTTCCCAACAGCTTATGTTTTCCTATGACTCTTTTCTTGTATTTGGAAGAACATTACCAAGTAATTGAGACAAAGCCTGTGAATCTGGCCTTTTGCTTCAGAGCTCATCTCTGAGTTTGCAGGACTGTTATGGTGAGACCAACATTCTACACAGCGAAAGCAGCTGGGCTAAAGCCTGAGCCTTCATGGTTGTAGCAGTTGATCCCCAAAAGGTGTTAAGTCACTGAAAGAAACTCCAAACTCACCCCAGGGAGCAGCACTGTTGCAGGCAATTAGCTTGGGTGTAGAAAAGTGAGTCAGTGGCTTATCTCTGATCACACAGTGACCACTGAAGGGTCACCTGCGCTCTTCTCCTGAACCTGCCCATAGTCTGTAAAATCACAGTGATTGGCCAGAACAGAATTTAATAACTTAGCAGAACTGTAATCTAATTTCTCCCAGTGTATCCTGTGCATGATACAAGCAGAAATACATATGCCAGCATTCCTAGACTTTTAACTAATTTTGCATCAAGCATTAGCTGATTGCAATACCTATTTTTTAATTCTTTAAGGGCAAGCACCAAATTGTGTCATTTTTGGCACAAAAGAAGAGATTGAAGCCATATTTTGTATCCACCATGAAATGCAATTTTATTTGGAAGGTTGTGACTGCTATCTTTGTGATGGGTAGATCTTACTTTCTCTGGAGGAGGTAAGATAGGGCAGCACTGCCAAGCACCATGACCAGGTTTTCCTTGTTGCCTTATTTCATCTGACAGTGAGATAGTGAGTTCAATGAGCAGCAGGTATCTTTTTCCCCCTCCTTCCCTGGTCTGTTTTCAATGGTATATTTCGTGGTGCCATGATTTTCCATCACAAAAAGTTTTCAACAGGTAGTTTACACAGTCCACCTCTGCTACAGGTCAGGCATAAAATAGATACCAAAATGCAGCTTTGCAGCTACATCTCTGCCTTTACCCACTGCTGGTCTTAAACATAATGGTTTCACACTCTGCAGGCTTGCAGCATCTTTCTTACCCTGATCATATTTTTATGCTTGGAAAAAAGCAGGAAGGATTCCCCACGAAAACAGGAAGATAAGACCTTAAAAACTATGCTGCAGGGAAGAAGGATTTGAAGAGAGTACTAATGTAGTTCAAAGGGCAAAGGAGATTTTGAAAGAGCAGGAGGAGAGGAGAGGAGAGGAGAGGAGAGGAGAGGAGAGGAGAGGAGAGGAGAGGAGAGGAGAGGAGAGGAGAGGAGAGGAGAGGAGAGGAGAGGAGAGGAGAGGAGAGGAGAGGAGAGGAGAGGAGAGGAGAGGAAGCAGGAGATGGAGATGGAGATAGACAAAGGTATGGGCATGTTTCAGGGAATGCATAGTAAAGGAAGAGAAACTTAGTGCCAAAAATGAACCTGCCTTTTTCTATTCTGGGTGTTGATTTCTTTCATGCAGTCATGTCAGCACAATAGGTGTTCATCTAGGCCACCGGATCCATTCATACCTTTTTCATCTCTTCAGGAGTTTGTTAAAATAGTACATGACTTTACATCTTGAGGTGGTGAACTCTTTTCTTGAATGGAAAAAAGGATGGTGTACAGAATCCAAAATTAAAGCAACTAAACTTTCAAGTTACAAATTATGATAAGCTTAAAAATAATTAATTGACAAGTGCCAATTGAATAGATACTAAAGATCTTTCTTGGTCTTCTGTGGAAAACAGAAGTGTTATAAAAATTCATGCACATCTCTGGAGTGTGGCAATGCAGATTTTTAATACAAAAGCCCAGAAGACAGGAGGATGCAACCTGTCGTGTGGCATGTGGAGGCACTGCCAGATGTGAATCCACTTCTGTTGGCAGACAACAAAAAGGATGAGTCAGGTGTATATTCTTCTTCTTCATTGGAGCGATGGGTGTCACACCGTAATGCTTTATGTTACTGCTTACTGTTTATTGCTGAAGCAATGTGCCCCAATTTTAGTATCATCACTTTGCCTGAATAAATCGCACGTACCTGTGTTTTTGGGAGAAGCAATATTGATTCACATAGGAAAGGTGGCTAGCAGCAAAGCAGAATAGGGGTAAAAAAAGATCAAAATAATGGATCCTTAGTGTCCAGTATCCCTTTTGGCTCCATTTAGGATGCAAATGATATAAAAATTAATGTATCTGTGAATTAAAAATGAGAAGTGGCACAAACATAAACTCATTGTAGTTAAAATGAAGCTGCACTGTTGTGCTCCTCATAAACTGGCACACTAGGCTGGCACTCATCAGAGCAAAGCTGCTTACCCTCAAAGGGGCAAAAGGCTTCTGCACCAGCGAGACATCCTCGTGCAACAAAGACCTGTAATGTGAGGGATGAATTTGTTAGAGGGAGGCACTGCCAGCAGGTATTGTAAATGGCCATGCTGTCACAGGGAGCCTCTGCCAGCCCCTTCCTCCTCCCTACCTTCCATTGCCTGGCTTTTCTTCATCCGCTTGGAATGGGCATGCAAGGCATGGCAAGAGAGGTATAAGTCACTGGCAGGCTGCACTGGGATAGTTTTCCAAACATAAGTACATCCTAAACCTAGAGGTATTTTGTTAGAAGGTAACTTGATTTGTAAGCTTGGTTCTCTTTTTCTCCTCATCTAGATTTTTTCCCTTTTCCCACAAATTCTCCACATTGCCGTGTGATGGTAGACGTACCATAGATCTAGGTGTGCAATACAATTTATAATCCAACACTAGTTATCTGTAATGTGTGCTTAATCAGGCTCAGCACAGATCTTCATAAAATGACGAAAGGTTGATCCAGTTCTCATCTATGAGTTATTTTTGGCACACACAGTTACTACACCCTTTAGCTGGGATTTTAGATGCTGTTGACCAACATAGTTTCTTACTTTTAACCCGGCAGAGTTGTTCCTTTTCAAAGCAAACTGAAGTTATGCTCCTAACCATTGAAATCTTTCTTGACCATCCTGATCAAATGACAACACCAAAGAGAATCCCGTGACAATGAAAGGATCATTTTAGGTCCTACAAACTCTCTGACTTTCTCTACAGTCTTTCTATTGTTTTCCTTCAAAAATACCATTTTTACTAGGATAGATTCTCCTCCATTCCATATTCACTCCTGCAATTTTTCTAAACTTTTTTATTAGTTTAGTTTTTCTTATTGCTGTAAAGCTCTGATACAAAGCACATGTTTTAGCTGTGATTTTTAAAAATCTTGTAGACTACCATCTTGTACAAAACAAATGAAGAAAGGCTGCTCCATGGTCTGTGTCTTACCATTACACTTTCTACTCTATCATATATTTCCCTTTCACTTCCCTTAATTTTGCTAATTCTGAACTTTGATAAATCCATTGTATTTAATTAATGCATAAATGAAAGATGCTCTGGGGTTAAAAGCATGGAAATCAATTTTCACTGTTGTTTTCAGATACCAACAACTTGTAATCATGAGTCAGGGCATGCATTTTGAGGTCCTACCTAACAAGATGACCAGGACATGCCATAAATAATATATAATTTAAGAATTATTAATAATAATTACATTGGAAATACCTGAAACAAATAATGAATTTTGGGAAACCATAAATGGAACTTCAACATTTTGAAAACATACACAAAACCTAAATATGCTGAACATGCTTTACAACTACTCACTCATCTCTAGTCCCTACTTTTGCATGAGTCTTAATTTAGTTTATCACAAAATTGTCTATTACCTAATTTCATTAAAGTTTTCCTAGAGTATTGAGCCACCAGAATAAAATTTTGCTGTCAGCAAATTTGATGAATGAGGACATTCACTTCCTTTTCTAAATTGCAAATAAACAGATTGAAAATGCTAATTGTCTTGTGATATTCCTTGATGAATTCAATGGTTAACATTTTTGCCAGTTATCCTTATGTACTTCCCACTTTACAGTAAGTTTTCGGCTCATTACAAGGTGAATTGTCAACAACCTCCAAAGACAGATTTTATCAAAACCCTTCAGAAAATTTTAAATAAAAGGCAGCTGTTCTTTGTTGTCCTTTTCACAAGCTCTTGGTATTTAGAAGGATCTTAGCTGTCACGTGAAAGTCTCTAAGATTTCATTTTCTTATTTTTAATTAGTATCCATGCTACACCCAGTGCTGAATCATCTTCTGCACACTTCTAGAATGGTAGGTGGTTTGTGATTTCACCTCTGTGCTGACATCCCCTCTTGACAAGGGAGATCTTCCTCCTCTTTTTTTTTCCTCTGTGCTTAATCTAGGCTTACCCAAGCAGTCACAAGCTGTGCCACCATAGCCAATGGATTTAACTTTCTGCATGGACACAAGCAGCAGAGCTGCTGCACAGAGGGCTCCAGCTCACAGCTCAACCTGCACTCCCACAACATCCATATGGCCCAGATGATCAAACCACCTGCCTCACCTTAGGGATAAGCAACACAAAAACTTAGGACAGAGAGCCAAGCCCACTGCAGCATGGATGAGAGAGAGGGTGGAAAGCTGAACCCCAGTCCTGTCTTCCCCCAGTTCAGGGCTGAGAGGCTGGGGTTAGGGCAAGCATCTCTGCCTGCAAATGTGAGCCACATTGCTTGCATCCTGCAGCAGGGCTGCACCGTGCTGTTAAGGGAGCTGGTTCTCACTGCTGTCACGGTAATAAGGCTCTTGAAACACTCACTGCCATGGTGTGCCTCTGACAAGTGTCTCTTCTTACCAAGGGTTAGCATTAATTCCTTTAGGATGTTGCTGTATTACTGTAAGAAAGACAGCAGTATGAACTTGTAATTGCCCTGAGACCAACATACATATCCAAGAAACCAGAGGTTTGGTTCATCTTGTCTCTAATGTAAAAAGATCTTCATATGAATATTGGACTAAATATGCCCAGGTAAGGAATTAAAATACATTTAACCTCTCAAGACCAGTCAGTGTGAGAAGCATACTGACACATCACAACTTTAAATAGAGAATATGAAAGTTATCATTCCATTGCCCTGCAAGAAATTGAACAAAGAGATATTCTTTCCTTCAGAACCTGGAGAACAGACTCCCAACTTTCTTACAAGATAAGATAACTAGAAAACTCTTCTTCCTCCCTGTGTTTTTCCTGTCCTGGCAGGGCACTTCAACTTAGTTCTGAGCTTGACCCTACAAACTCAAATGCAATAAATCAGTTAGTTATCAGATTGTATCTTATTCTTTGTAAAATGCAGGTATTTTATGCAGTTATTTATGAAATTATTTATAAAATGCAGGCATATACTAAATGACGATAAGAACTGCTTCAAAGTAGCCTCAAAAAAGAAGACTCCTAAAGTGTTGTAAAGATATAACGGGTGTCTAATTTTTGAGCCTTTCTGGAATTCTAATAATTCAGTGCTAAGGACACTTCTTTGATATGCCACAGGCATCTGCTGATATGATTTTTTTATTCTTTTAGCAAACATTAACTCCCTGTTTTAGTAAAAACCTTCATTGTTGAACCATTTGTTACAGGTGCAGGGACACAATGCTATCTGTTCTGCTACTCATCAAAAACAAACTAATACACTACAAGATGAGTTAAGAAAGCAAGCAAAGCATATCCTTTGACTTCTGAATAGGAGGTGCTAACAGTGTTTACTTAAATTCGCAAATTATAGTCAGTGACATTTACTGAAAAAGCAGGAAGCCCTGAACATACACTATTACTATTTTTGGTGACTTAGACTCTGCTTAGATTTTATGTATGTTGTGCCTCCATCTTTCACTGCAGTGAACAGTCCATCTTCCAAACATCCCTCTGATGTATGGAAATCCATGTTACTTGCTTGTACTTCTCCTTATGTCAGGATAACACATTCCTGCTTATGGGCTTCCACTTCTTCCAGGCCTTCACTTTTTTGGCATTTAAACACTGATGGATGAGAGGTGGCGTGTTCTTTAGATGTCGTTGATATCTCAACTGATTGTGGAGCCTTCTTAGCTGAGTGCAGGAGGTAACTATGGGCTTGCCTCGAAGGTGCTGCATAATCGAGGGCTTGGCTGTCAGACAGGGATGCAATGATGTGCCCTGAATTTGGATGAGAGAGTTGGAGAGGAAATTCCATGTGGAAGCACAGGCAAAGAAACAGACTTCAATAATCAGCTTTCCTGAGCCCAAACTGAACAGCAGATGCACCGAGGACAAAGCAACCGCTAAACCATCGTAGTCAGAGTATTCATAAGAAGCAATTGTTTGAGATTCTCAGAGGCAGAAAGAAAACTAGGGAGCAGCTGTCTCAGAAATCAGACTTAAATAAAAAATAGCTACAGCTTTGAAGGGAGCTGGCACTAAAGCCAGGGGTCCTAAAGGTTTAGGATCAGCTGGAGGTAGATTAATTGAAATTACTGAAAAGAGACAAAACAAAGAATACAGCATGTCTGTCCATGGCATCTTAAGAGGAATTGAAGTGGGAATGAAAGAAAAAAAAATCTGGGATTTAGTTTCTGCTGGGAACAATCTCCTTAATCATGGTCGGAAAAGAAATAGTTGAAAGACTGCTAGGAGTCCTGTAGGAGGAAATACTACAGTGGGAAAGAAGCACTATGGAAAAACACCGACTCTTTAATTACTAAAGTTGGCACAGATACATCTAGGAAGTTAATCCTATTGCATGTTTGCTATATTTGGATGTTAGTTAGTTATCAGAAGTATGTGTGTGTGCACAGAATATGATATTTTCTGCAGCTTTCTCCAGACAACTGTACCATTAGAAATGGATAAGTAATAGTATTCTAAGACTGATGTTTTGCTCAGTGTAAGATGACACTTTCTTTGCAGAAAATCCAAACTAATAACACTGCCAACCAAGTCATCTTATTAGTCTGTTTCCTCAGCTTTTAAAAGATGTTTCATAAATCTGTGAAATATTTCTGGTGCTGAGGTAATACCAAACCGTATCTTACAAAAAGTATATCTAGTAATGCTTATCAATTTCAACAACCTGAAACTGTGAAAAGCCTCTGTTTTTACTAAGTAACAAATATATGAGCTGTCTTTCTTTTTCCTCATTGAATACCCAATAAACTAGTGAGTACTTATCAAGTAGTGCTATCTTTCTGTGACAGCTCCCTACTGTCTATGAAGGAAGACCCAAAATGCGCTGTTCCTCTTTTGTGCTTCTGATTAGAGCCAGTCTTTGGTTCCAATGATTCTCAACTTCTTTGATCTCTCCCTGTTGAGCATCACAAAACATACAGGGGTTCAAATCAAACAAATATTTTATGGCTTTGAATGTCTTTATTTAGTACAGTTACTCCCACAACCCCACCACCTCCCCAAAACCTCAAAACTCTAAAACAAACTGTAATGGCGAACTTGGTTGTGCTGCACTTGTAGCATGTAAAGGTTAACCATAAACAGAAGAAGCTGTATCAATTCTACTTTAAAAGAGAGACTGGTTGAAACACAATAAATGATCCTTTGAAAGCTAGTGAACTGGAAAAGGAGTGGTACACAGTGCTACGCTACAGACAATACCAGATCCTAGGTACTTGTGCCTACAATGGTGATCAGATAATAAATTTTCAAGTGTGTTTGTGGGTGTTTATTGAGGTCACAGCTGGTTTGTGAGGAGGAAAAGTAAAAATTTATTAATGTTGGAAACTGTATGTTTGCCTTGTTTGGTTCTGAAATAAGCAATAACTGTAATAGCATCGGATATGACTCTTGGTATGATAGCATGGTGTATTATTTTTTGAGATCTTTTTCCCACTGGACATTACAGTTGGCTGTACTACGCAGAGATGGGATAGTGAGTAACAGACCAAGTCAGGCCTCAGCATGAACTTCTGTGACTCTCAAGCAGACACCAGACTGGGAAAAGCCCTGCCTTGCAATATAGAACATGTAGAACTTTCCATTCTGTCTCTTTGGCATTTCCTTGGACTTTGAAAGAGGAACCATTCACACATTCACATTTGGGAATGCCTGCCCATAACCGGGTTGCAGATTTCAGAGCTGACAGAACTGTTGAGAGGGTGTAGCTCTATGCTGAGGAAGGGTAAGAGGGCTAACCCCATGGGAACTGCCTGCTGCTTACACAGGGAGACCCAAGCTCTCTCCCCAGCAAGGGTGCAAGAGACATGTCTGTTTCCCAACCATGATTCCATGAGGTTTCTCATAACACACACAAAGGCTCAGCACAGCAGGAATACAGTCAACAGTCAGCAAGTCTCATCAGCCCCTTGGTATTTGGGGGCTTGGTCTTTAATTTCTGCAAGCTGGAGAAGGCTTTGAAGCCAGATCTACCACTTACTGGCCTACTACATGGCCACCAGACTCTCTACAAGAGGTGAGGTGCTGCTGTTTTCTCATCAGAGCTGATTGCCGTTGTGTTTTGTTCCTACCATAAAGCATACCACGATGCCTAGGGGCTCCATTACTGGCTCTGAGTGACCAGGCATGGATACATACAAGGAAAAAAGTCTGGGTGTCCATGGAGCTTTATGGCCAAAATTAAGATGACCAACAGAGGTAGAAGTCTGTGGAGCTGAGGGATGGGCTTTGGGGGAATCACAGTTTTGGATGAAAGTCAACTTAAGACCTGTTGCTGTTGCTAAAGTCCTTTATAGGAACTTGTAATGCAATTATTTCCATTCCCTGATTGCATGATGGCAATCTGTAATATTGTTACTGTAGGACAGAAGCTGTGGTAAAGAACTGAGCCCTTTAATAGCTGTGTTTTGTATAAATAAGTAGCAAGCTGACATAATCTAGATTGTGATAACTCCTAGCATCAGGAATTAAGCTTTAAAAAAGGTCTTCGGGGCTTTGAATCCCCCAAGGAGAGAGAGAGCAGTTGAGGGAAAGACTGGAGGGGGGAGGGGGGGGGGTGGAATTCTAAAGTTGAAGATGTCACACATTTTCGTGTTGAAGCTATGCCTTGTTGCTGTTGTTAACGTGTTACTGTAACACCTGCTGGCCCTAATTAGGATTCCTCTGGGACTGTATAATCACAGAGCACAACATGGCCACAAAGAAATTACAACTCATAACTACCATATATAAAGGGGGGAAAATGACAGGCTCAATCAGATATATGCTGCTTTATCCATACATATGGCATGTATGGATGCAGTTATGTCTTAATTTGCTGTTTTGTTTTAGCTCTGTAAACATCACTGCTCCCTTATAACTCTGAGCCTGGCCGTTCTAAGTTGGCTGCTCTTACGGTGTGATTGAAGTGGATCTCAAACAGGGATCTGAAATAAGAGAAAATAATATTTTAGGCTTAGGCTACTGTAAGCTAGGCTGGCTCAGGGACAAATTTACATTTAGACTGAGCCTCTACACATCTTCTCTAAGTAATTGTAAACTCTCTCGTGCCTCAGCCCTAGAAAAGAATTTAGGCAGCTCTGCACTGGCAAAAAGTGTGCCTTATGCTTTGTAAGATGTGTGATAGCTAATCTAAGTGGTCAGGCTTAGCATCTCCTTTTCATAATTATTTGCACAAATACAACTCAGTTATCAAATGTCCACATTAATCGGATAAAGGATATCAGCCTTGCCAAAATAAATTTGTTGTAGAAGTGTTATGTCTGATTACTTGTATTATTCAACCAACACCCAGATGTCCTATTGTGTTGAAAGCTACACAAGCATATAAGAAACCATTTCACCGCCAAGGAGTGTATGAGTAATTTACAACCTGAGAAAACAATTGGACATTACAAACAAATTAAAAGAAAGGGAGGAGAGAATGAGGGTGAGCAGTATCATCTGTGACTGCCTATTCCTGTGAGAACCACTTGCGAGTTTTAAGTAAAGGAAAAAATGATTTGATATAAATAAATAAGAAATGTGATATCAGTAACCCTTACAGGGCATCTGCCTAGCCCAATGTAGATTTCTGTGGTATGTACTTAGCTTTCATATTAGGGTCTTATTCTCCTTCACGCCGTGCCTATTTACACCACTCTCGTGGGGATCTCCAAATGGCATTGCACAGAGGACAGAGGAACGTAGCCAAAACACTACAGCTGGCCTCACACCACACAGGTCTGCCATCTGCCCCCAGCCAGGCACATGCCCAGGGAGGGTCACAGCGACGAGACAACATTTCTTTGTTATGTTGTTTGGCCTTATACTGCCAGCACAAGGTAAAGGGACCTCGCTGTGACTGAGCATTCATCTCAGTCTAATGTGTTTTGCTGCTGCATGTTTTCAGTTCTCCAGCTATTTTGCTTTATTAAGAGGCCCAGTTGAACCAGTGCTCCTTCTGAACACAAGGGATAATGAATCTTACTGTATGTTTCAATGAGCGGAAGATGTACAGAATACAAGGATACATGTTTACAGAGGTATCTGCTCTCCAGTCCCCTTTTTGATCTGAAGTCATCCTGACATGTTATGGGCCTGTAATTATTCTGAGGCTCTGTTTATCAAAGGCCTCTCCTCAGAATTCAGCCTGAGTCTCAGTTCTCTTTGTGTTTAGAAGCTTGTGGTCAGCGATAATAAGACATCTTAAGAATAAAGCATTTAGCAGTTAAAGCATTTAGTGGACATCTCTCTCAAAAAAAGAAAAAAAGAAAAGAAAAGGAAAAAAAAAAGTATTTGCAATACAAAATTTAAAAGGTGGCCATAGGAAACTGGACTCTGTCAGGCACTCAAGTGTCTCAGATTAATTTTCCCAGACAATTCCCAGCCCTTTCTGAATGTGCTCCTTTTTCACCTCCCTAATTCTTTTCCTTTCCAATGCAAAGACGTCTGGCACTATCTCTCAGCTATTGTTTGCAGAAAAGTTGCTTATCTTGAGCCATACTTTTTCCTTTCATTTTCTTTTGAATTGAACCGTTCTGTTCATGGGGCAAAGTCAGAACAGGATACTCATAAATTATCACAATTCTTTCATCACAGGCATACAACACATTGCAAATCTAGCAGATGAAGCTGGAATTCGTGTCTATTCTTGAAAGTTGTAAGTAAAAGCAAGTGAAAGCAGCAATACAGCAGAACAAAACAACCTTCCTGATATATCTCATCTGGGACAACCTCGGTAATATTTAATATTTCCATAATAATTACTACTTCTCAGGATGAAACACAGCAACTATCCATCACTCTCCATCATTCTTGTAAACGAAGATTGCTTGAACTGAGCAGCACTGTCTTGCCGAAAAAAACCTCAACTACGACAGCTTGGTAAGAAACACCAATAATGTGCAATACAAATACTGTGTCATTAAAGTGTAACAATAGTTTCTATTTCAAAAGTCATTCTTCTAGATCAAAGTCTACCTGAGCCACTTTACATTGCTTCCACAGACTGGTTATCTCACACAATGAAGTCAATCACTAATATGGTACATGGAGAGAGAATGAGGGGGCTTGCACCTGCTAGCAGGTTTTCTGTGGTTTCCTTTCCGCAGAGTTGTATAATTTTAAAGGACTTGGCCCAACGAAGCCTTCCCGGCGGGTGTAATAGATGCGCAGACCGGCAGCAGAAAGCGTGATCTTTACCACAAAAGACACTTTGCTGTGTGACCTGAAAGGAGTATATGGGTGCGGGAATCGAGCCACCCGGCAGCCACGCCAACGGGGGAGTAGAACTGCCAGCAGCTTCCGGAACTCAATTTGCCAAAACATTAAAAAAAAATCAAAACCAACAACACTCCAACCACACAACAGCAGCAACGAATCGCCCGATGGATGCCTTGGAGCGGCGCTTTCATCTCCCGCCCACCCGCGGCAGGACCGCCCCGTCCCGCCCCTCCCCGCCGGCAGCCCCCAGCCCCAGCGCTCGGCAGGCGCCGGAATCCCCCCCGCCCGGCTCCGCGGGCAGCCGTCCATCACTGCGCTCTCCTGGCCTGCACGGCGCACGCAGGGTGCCCGCGGCGGTGCCGGGGAGCTGCTTCCAGGTCCTGGAGACCTCTAAATACAGCTCTGCATTATTATTTTTTTTTTACCTCTGCAGCCTTCGCAAAGTAAGGGCTACCTGTTGCGTACTCCTGCAGCATCGCTGGCGTTGCTATTCAGCAGGATAAATCAATTTTCCCCTCTTTTACCGGGACAAGGAGTCCCGGAATACCCGACCGGCCTCAGTTCTTCCTCAGACAGGCCGGCCCGGGCAACGTCGTCCAGCACCAGAGCCGGACCGGGACTGCCAGAGACAGCTTCCCGATCTAACTTCGGCCACCCTGGCCGCTGCGGTGACGGTGCCTGGTGCCTTCAGACAGTCCCCGAGGCTCTTCCCTTCGGGGTAATACCTCGAGCCCAAATGAGCGGAGCGGGGCGAGGAGCCCGGAGCGCCCCAAGGTGCTGACCCTCCCGACCCTTCAGACTGCCCTTCCCCGGGGCATGCTGCAGTGGCTGCCATTCAGACGTGAATGACTTCAGCCTCCCAAGGACTTCATGAGCTACACACACATTTACCACCCTCGCCTGACAGATAAGAGGGGCATCGCGGCTCGTCCAAGGTCCCGCTGTGCCTAAGCGGAGTCAAAAACATCCTGGCTGCTGCCTTTCTGCTCTACCTACCCATTAGGCTGTGCGTCCTTCCCACGCTTAAACCTCTCCTCCCTTTCATTTACTCTCCGGGTGCTTTGCAAATGTAAGGACTGTAATTTAATATCCCCGTCCTCCAAAAGGATGGGTCCGTGCCATTTTGCAGTTTAGCCACAACCAGGAACTTGACTATTCCCTCGAATGTTCAGCCCTGCGTCTTGGGTGAACCTGTGTCTGCCTTGAGCGAAGGGATAATGCGGTGGCTGTTGTTTGATGCTGTCAATCTCTGGAGAGAGCGTTTTAATGAAATTTGAGCTCGGGGAAAAAGAAAAGAAAATTAAAAATACACAGGCAACGCTATCCAGCTCATGGACGGGAAATTAAATTTCTCCCCAAATGAATCTTTCTGATAGGAAGCGGCTGGCACAGGCGTCCTTATAATAAAGCGTACGAGGAAAGTACTTGGTAAGGAGAGCAGGCTGGCTGACTGACAGAGGAGGCGGATCCTGCGCACGGGCGGGCAGCGTCGCGCCGGATCGGCCCCGGCAGCAGCGGGGCTATTTCAGGAGCCGGGCGGAGGCGGCGGCCGGAGCCGGAGGAGCTGGGGTCGGGGGCAGTGGGGAGCCATGGGGTTAGTGGTGCCGGTGGGATGAGCGGGGCTAGCAAGCGGAGGCGAAGGTAGCCAGGAAAGCATGCCTTTGCCTCGTGCTGTGGGGAGAAAAGAGGGGGGGGTATTTTTTTTGATCTGCATCATAAGTTGATCTGCATCAGGGGAGCAGGGAGGGGAAGGAGAGGAGGGAGGAGACGGCTGCCACCAGGGGATTTGGGCTCGTTTTATTGAAACAAATCAGTGCTCAGGAGAGGGCGGCGAGGAGGAGGAGAAGGAGGAGGAGGAGGTGGAGGAGGTAGGGGGGCAGGAAGAGGGGGATCGAGAAAGAAAAGTGTAAGGGCTGTGTCTGGGAGAAGCAGAAGTGATGAGAGAGCGAGCGGGGAGGCTGGAGGAGGCTGCCCGTGCTGCTGCTGCGCCCCGCGGGGACCGCCGCTCCTGCCGCCGCCGGGAGCCCCCGCGGCCGCCACTGCCGCCCCGCCGACCCCACCTCGCGCCATGGAGGCGCTGAACGGCCCCGGCCCCGGCTCCGGCGCGGGGACCGGCGACGCGCTGCGGCCGCCGCCGCCTTCGCCCGGCCACCACTACCCGCACTCCGAGAAGAAGAGGCTGCACCGCGCCCCGTCGCCCGCCAGACCCTTCCTCAAGGACCTCCACGCCCGCGCTGCCGCCGCCAAGCCGCCGCCCGCGCCCCCCAAGTCCCCCGGCCTCGCCAGCCGCGCGGCCCCGTCGCCGCACCCGGGCGCCCACCCGCCGGCCGCGGGGCTGCCTGCGGCGCCGGGCCGCTTCTCCCGCCGCCCGGCCGCCCCGGGAGTAAAGGCCGCCTCCCCCGGCACCGCCGCCGGCAGGGCGGGCGCCAGGGCCACCCCTTGCGCCAAGCGGGCGGCCCGCGGGCCGGAGCCGGGCCCCGGCGGCCGTGGCGGGGGGCGGCAGCCCGGCGGCGAGGCGGCTCCGCCGCCCGGTAAGGGCAGGAAGGGGAAGCGGGGCGCCGCGGCGGGTAGCGGCCATGCGGCCGCGGCGCTGGCCCGCGTGGGCCACACGGACAGCAGCTCCGACCTCTCCGACTGCCCCTCCGAGCCGCTCTCCGACGAGCAGCGCCTGGCCCCGGCCGCCAGCAGCGACGCCGAGTCCGGCACCGGCTCCAGCGACCGCGAGCGGGAGCCGCCCGCCGCCCAGCCCGCCGCCGCCGAGTCGACCCGCCCAGGCACCGGCCCCGGCCCCGGGCGCGGAGCCCCGCCGCCCCCCGGCCCCCGCGGGATCCTACTGCCCGCGTCCCCGGGCGGGGGGCGAGCCACGAACCGCGCGGAGCCGCCGCCGGCCGTCCCAGAGGAGCTGCAGCGGGAGGTGGAGGAGCTGCGCTCGGAGAACGAGTACCTCAAGGTGAGCATCGCCCGCGGAGGCCGGCCTTGGCGGGTCCCCGCCCGGGGAAGGGACGGGGATGGGGAGGCAGCGGCGCAGCCCCCTCCTGCCCGGGCCCGCGGCGCCGGCGCTGCGGACGGCGAGTGGATTCGGGCAGTTCGAAGTCGCCTTTCCTGGGACATCTCCCCTCGCCCCCCCACGCCGCCGGACTAAACACCCTGTTTCACTCTCGGGAGCGAAATAGGGCCAGGGAGAGCCGGCCGGTGCCTTGACGCTCCACCGTGAAGTGGGGCCGTGGCACGGCTTGAGGGGTGGGTAGATTCAGGACTTAACCGTGTGATCCTGGCTCCATGCAAGAGCGTGGTTTCGTGAAGGCTGGATGAACCCAAGTCCAGTGCAACATGTACTATGGCAACGTTACGTTTGTTTGGCATGATGGTAGCTTAGCAAGCCCCGACTCTTCATAAAGCGCCGTAGAGATTGCTGGTTATCAAGACCCTGCTTTCCAGGAACTGTTTTCCTCAGTATCACCCTTTTAGAAAACCCAGGGAAACTGTTTCCCTCATTTCATGTGGAAAGGTTGACAGCATTACGTTGTCTGCTTATTGTGTTACTTTATCACTGGGAAGTGAAGCCACCCGTTGTGAAGTACTAATAGAACAGCAAGAGCAGCGATAAAAAGTGCCATTGCACCCTTGTACAGGTAGAAAAGTACATCTTTTTTTGCGTTCATCCTTGGAGAAACAGAAGAGCTAAACTCAGGCATGCTCTGAGCTGGGTTGACCTGCGGGAACCTTTAGTTGGATTTGAGTTTACAATCTGATCTTTTGGCACAGCAAAGAGGCTACATCCATAGAGATCTATAAATAAGATAAACTGAGATAAACCACAGCTAGTGTACCATTTGACTCCACCGCGGGTGAGAACAGTCTTTGTTCCCTGACTTGGGAAACACGCTGTTGTCAGGCAAAGTGACCATGGAAATCTGTGGGAGTTTTGCTCGGATAAGGACTGGAGCTTGGTGTAACCTTGGTAGAGAGGGTGATAAGAATATAGACTGGGCTCGTTAAGGGGTTTTGGCTAAGGGACAAGAAAGAAACAATCATTCAGCATAGCAAAAGGTTAACAGCAGGAGTGCTGCAAGGTTCTTTGCTGGGTCTAGTGCTGCTTAATGAACTGGAAAAAAGGAATGAGCAATGATACAGCAAAATTTTCAGATGACATGAAGGGTTTTTTTGTCTTAAGTCAAGCCCAGACAAAACTAAATCGAATACTTAATCCCCAAGGAATTAGAGGAAAATGAAGGCAGAGGATGGTAAATAAATCTCAGTGTTGACAATTTGAAGCTCTTGAAGAACTGAGTGTGCACTTTTTCAGGGTTTTAAGTGCATTGTGTTAACTCAGGAGCATCATGAGAGAAGGAGCAATGAAAATCTCTGCTCAATGTGAAACTGCTGGCAGAAATTATTTTAGGTTTCAGTGGGAAGCGAATGGAGAATAACAAAATATTACAGTGTTTATAATGTCTTACAGATCTGTAGCTGCTACACAGATCAGTGGATGTACCTGAAATACTGTGGGTAGTGCTGGTCACCTAGAAAAGGGTAACACTGAACCAGACCAATGAAAATTATCGGTGCATAGCAAAGCTTTTATGGCACTCATTGGATGAAAATCTCTGGAGTGCGTTAGGGAAATGTAATAGTCTAGAAAACAATAAGCAACATACAGAACTTTTATCAGAAGCTGCTGTTTTGCTTGATGGCCCAGCAACAAGAGGAGGTGTAATAACATCAGAACTGATAATAACAATTGCTTTAGGAGTAGGTAAACTGGCATTGCCATCAGAAGTCATGGTGGCCAAAGGCACAAAAGCATCTCTTTCCATTACACAATTTGCATGATTTGTAGTACTTTAACCCATAGTGAAGAAGGCGTTAAGCCTTCTGTTTCGTACCAAAATTAATTTTTAACTATGGAAAACTGGAAAACAAATTTCTCTTGAATTGTGTAGGACTGACACTGTTAGGGTGTCCCACCTTATGGACTTCCTGATAGTTTGACACTTCCTACATCAGTTTAAACTTCTCACCTACTTCTCACCTGGTGCAACAGTGTCTTCATGTCATTCAACTTGATGTCTTCACCATCTACGGAAAATGTGTCACGACCCTTCTTTTATTTGGACTGTGATTTATTTTTTTTTTTCCAGGCTACAAGTATTTCTGACACCATTAGGATAGTACAGTCTGTCTTTCTGGGGCTCTCTGTATCAGCTGACTTCCAGTGGGCATGTCCTGGTGCTGGCAAAGCCATGAGCTCTCACTGTTGCATTTTCTGAGGGGATGAGCACATGGTCTGTCTGTTCTCCTTGGCCACCCGGGAGCATTAAGTCTTTAGCAGTTCTGCTCCTCTCTTGAAATGGTTGGAAACAGCCCAATGACACAAAAATTATCAAGAAAATTCCTGAACTTCATTTTCTTTTCCTAGGGAAACCTATAAAATCCTCCTACAAATTAAAACTACAGCATTGCCCAAGTTGTTTATTTGTGGGTTTGCTCCTTGAGTTTTTTACAATGCAGTTCTCTTGGTTGGGATTGGAGTGAGCTGTGTTTTTCCTTTCAACTGGAGAGGGCTAACGGATAATAGGGAAGCTGTCAGCTGTAAATAGACAAATGATTAGATAAATCCCAGGAGAAACTCTTCATTTCCTGAGTGTGTCCATATGCTGAATTTTGTAGTTTTCACTCCTCTTTATCCTTCCCTGTAGCTGCAGTGCAACAATATGTGCAGGTAATTTTAAAGCCTGTTTCAGGGCAGTGTGTCTTTCACATAGGAAGTTATTTTGCATATCTTTCAGATGTCTGGAACACAGGTTATGCAACATAGTGTGTCTATATCTATACATATACATGGATATATGCTAAAGATTACTGGAGACTAAAGGGCTACCAGAAGAAAACCAAAATCAATAGTTTGTTTGTATTTCTAGTCAGAGTGCCAGAAAGTCCCCCAGAATGCTTCATGGAAAGCTTTGCAGAGCAAGCTCTTGGTGATGCAAACATCTCAGACTTCACACACTGTGAGCCAGATTTCAACCTGATACCAAGCTACCATGTTATATATATATTTCCAGGGGCTGCGATTTTACCCTAGCTGAGACTTTGACTCCAGCAGCAGCTGTAGAGTTGAGTCTGTAGGTGAAGTGGCTGAGGAGAAAAGTTTATATTGGGAAGTTTCTGTTCTAGTCTTCCTCTATGAAATTTCATTATTGGTTTCAATTTCATCTATTTCTTTCATAACCTTATTTCAGCTGCCTATGGGAGAAGACCGTAATACTACAGCAGCATTTAAAAGGTGTCACTTATTTTTTGAGAGAAATTATGTTGTGGTGCCTGTCTGACTCTGCAGAGCCAGGAGGTCATCAGTAAATGCTAGTGGAAGTTTTAGTTATTGCAAGCCAGTTCAGTTAGTAATAGTGAAATACTGCCCACACAAGTGGTTGTTTTTCAGGATTACTTCAAAGTGTCCAGCATGCGGAGAAGCATCATGCACTATGCAAGTCCTTGGGAAACTTTGAAAGAGGTTTTTGTGGTGTAGCACCTTCTAAATTATGAAGAATCCTAAGGAAGAGGGCCTAAATTTTAGCAATTTCAAATGTTCTTGCTTTATCTTTGCCAAAGTTTAATTCAGACTGTTTTAATTAAATAAATGTGCTAGCAGAAACAGCAGTGGTATTTTGGTTGTGACACATGTCCCATTTTGCTTTGTATCTTTGCTTTGTATCTTGCTTTGCGTGAAAGCATCCTCCTGCTTGGGGCATAAGACTGTACAACCTCTGAAACAAAACTGCTACTTGCTCTGCGTTGCTTTACCAGGCCTTCTCTGTGTGCGTGTGTTGTAAGTACAGCATGTCAGAAGTGCTGTTGCAGTATGGACTAGCACAAAAATATATTATAAACTGTCTCGAATTTATTAGATAAGTGTCTTGTTTATCTTGGCTATGTCTTTATTCTTTCTGTATTTGTTTTTATCTGAGACATATGCTGGATATGAACAGAATAAGAGGCCACTCCAGGCCACTTATTCTACTCTGGTACATCTAGAAGATGTAAATTTTTGCTTAAAATCATAGTGTGTGTCATATGGGGTTACACTGTATTTCTCAGCTCCCTTGAAACCGTAGGTCTTGGAATCTGTAGGCTTAAGGTGAACTGATGAGAGTAATGCCACTGTTTCTTTTATTAATCTGCAGGGAGTGGTGTATGTCAAAGGGTTTTGCAGAGTAAAAATGATGGGAAGTAATGGGCCTAATTTTTGTCCAGTTACTGAGGATTACTGGGGTTACCAAAACAAAGCTCATCCCACATCTCTGGAGACCTCGGGGAGGGGGGGGAGGAGGGGGGCTGGACATGCTGCTTTTGCTACCTCATGACTGCTAATCTGGAAGACAAGAGAGGCAATAACCCTACCTGCCTTGAGGTTGGGCTCGGCCAGAGGGACAGTCAGCTGTCAGAGAGAGATGCCACTCTGGGAAAGAATAGCATGACTCTGTGCCTTGTTAGCCCCAGCTGTGTCCACATGAATCCTTGCACTGCCTTGAGGGGATTAGCTTGGTGATGCACCAGGCAATAGTTTCCCTTGGTGGCCCTCAATAGATGATATCACTGTTGCACCAGCCACATGACTGCTGAAGGGCTTCTACCACCCCAGTCGAGGAAGTGTATTGAAATAGTCCTGGGGCTAATGCTTGAATGGAACAGAAAAGCTGCCAGACATGGCTCGCTCTTTCAGATTCTGTAAACTTAAACCAGCCCTGAAGTCAACGGGTGCTCACAGTCCTGTGATTTTGGTTTTTTCCAGTTCCTGTTTGTGCACAAACTTCAAACAACTTATAAAGTAGTTTGGTTTGAGAACTAAACAATAATATCAGAGACCCAGGGACTTTGGATTCATTAACATCTTTTGCAAGAGGCAAAAATAGTGATTGTTGCTTTCTTCCCAACCAAAGCATTTTAGAGCACATTTATCCCTACTGCAGTACTGCTGTAAGGTAATATGGGGGATGTATTTATTCCTTAGCAGCAGCAGCATCTCCTACATACAGACAGTTTGAGATATTTAAAATATGAAAACAGAGATTACATAAAATGCAGTTCATGAATCTTAAATGTACCAAGGACTTTCTAGAACTGGATTTGCCAGTGCATTACCAACTACCCACAGTGATTTCAACCATTTCTCCCCTCCTTACTATCCCCTCATATAATTTAATTTCTGTTAAAATAACTTTCTATTTAAAAATTAATACTGGTACAATCTATAAATAGTATTTTGGGCTAAATTAATAAATACTTAATTTTTTTTTTTTTACATAGACAATTGAATTTCATCCTTCACTTGCATTTGCTTAAATACTGTACAGTTTATTGGCTTTTTTTGTCTTCCTAGTTTGCAGATCTTTCCAAGTTAGTATATAACTTCTGGACACTGATATGTTCTAATTCAGTGGACCCTGAAGACTTTCAGTTTGCTAATATACGTAATTGTAAGTGCATAGTAACAAGTTTGGTAACCATAAGTATTTTGTGCTATTTTCTGCATTTTATTTCTACCTAACAATAATTTCCAAAATTCTTTTTTTTTCTTTGGCTTTTCGTTGTGTTTCATTTTTAAGTAAGTCTATACTCACACTATGAGTTAAGAGAGGGTTTTTTACATTAGCCACTAATTATCTGTTCAGTGAGAATAGATCACTAGGCTGGCCTAGGTGCTGCTAGTGCTGATGCCTCTACCTCTGTCTTTATATGCATTTTAGGGGTCTTATTTTGGACTGTATTTAGCCTGGCCCTTTGAACTAGACATCCTCATGGTGCATCTGCTTTTGAGTTGTCCAGAGGACTCAAAAGTAATGGAGCACATTTGACACACCCTTGGAATGCAGATCTCTATTTTACTTCAGAAGAAATCCTGTTCTTGTGTGCTCTGTGGGCTGCATGACTGTGCAGTCAGCGCGGATGACTGGAAAACTTACTTTGAAAACCTCATTGCGGATTTTAACCAGACTGGCCGGGTAGACATAGCCCATCAGTTATACAAGTATTCTTGGTCGCTTCATTGCAAATGACTCATAGGAGTGCTAGTTACTTATTGTAATAGCTCCATGGCCTGACTCTTTCTCCTTTTTTTTCCCCACCAAGAATCCTAAACAAGACATATTCCTATAATTTACCCTTAATTATACTTCATTATAAATTAAATCAATAATAAACAAGCATGACATCAGTAAAGATATTAATGAGATGATGGCTTCTCTTCTGTCAGACAAGTCTTCAATTTGCACAGTACAGATGTGAAATGACACCATCAATATGTATTTGGGCTATGCAGTGATGTAAACTCCATGTAGACTTTCCCCTTTCAGCTAGTTCACCTTGGCTTGTTAGACTCACAGGGAAATATTGAATCCTAATTCTACTGCTTTTGCACTGAAGTCTATGGTAAACTTGCAAAAGGAGCAGCTGTTTAACTGTGGCCATGTGTTCATCCAGCTACCTCATGAATCTCAGAGGACTGATCCTTATTAGATCCCAAATAGCTGGACTTCAAGAAGTTGTTTGGGCCAAGTACCTGAAACCATAAGCTGTTAGACTCAGGAGGCCAGAGCAACTTGGATTTCTACTGCAAATTTAGAAAGAGCTGCCAGGTAGAAAATTATTTTCCTTCCCACACTTCCATTTCCCACACTTCCATTTGTTCTTTCTGATGACCAGGGTGACATCTGTAAAGAAAAGCAGTTGTATTGTTTTTCCTAAACAATATTATTTCTTCCAGGACTCTCTGCCTGTTGCTGCTCTTACTGAAAGTAATAATGTAATTACCATTAAATTAAAAGGGATCAAGAGGAGGCTCTCGTCCCCTACAGGGATGTACAGCAAAATGAAGCTTCTTATGCCAGCACTTAACCTCCCAATTTCAATTGCCAGTTTGGGGTGCTTGAGCAGGTTCTTCCTGTTCAAGAAAGGGAGCGGGCTCTCCATTTTCTAGATGCACAAAGAGGGATGGCCACTTTCTTATTTGTTTTAATTACTCTTAAGTGCGTATTCAGATCTCTTTCTTAACTTTTGTGGTATTAAACTCCACGGTATGGAACTCAGTAACCCCTGAGAGAAAGAGCTTTAATTCTCACAATAATAACAGCTACGAACAATACATTTTTATAAAGTTGGAGATTTGATTTATCTGGTATTTCCAACTGCCTCACAGCCAAGGCATCTTTTTTTGCAAACTACCGAGTTTGTGTCTTTGCCTTTGCCTTTGATTTCACTAATGATTGACATATTTTCCTTCAAAGTAATAGGACCGTCATAGTTTCAGTTGTGATTTCTGCTTCCCTGGGTCTTTAATTCATCTTTCTCCATTTTGTGTGCATACATCACTTTAGAGGAAGAGTTTAAGCTGTCCTGGTTTTGTAAGTGTAATTATAACAGTTCTGACTTAGGAGTTGTTAATACAAGCTTTCAACATCTGTGGCAGAATCACAAGTACCTACCAAAGGGAATAAGCTGTTATGAACTAGAGGCATCTACTTTCTTGCCACTGGTTTTGTGGCCTGTATTGAGAATAAGATTATTCTTTTACTGTATGTAGTAAAAGATTACCCCAGCACCTATAATTATTGTGTGCTGTCATACAAAATCTGAACCACATAGTGCTTTCCTATATTTTGATGTTTCAGACATGACATGCTCCTGTATATATATTTTTAATATACAAAAACAGGACTTCCTCTTGCTCCTCAAAAATATTTAATCAGTCTTGAGTTTTTTTCTTCCTGAGCTGGATGGTCTAGGTAGGTCCATGCCCTAGGCACTGCAGTAATACAGTAGAAAGCAAGCTGCTGCTACATGCAGGCTTCTGCTCCTCACACGGTCAAAGTTAGTTATGCCCTCATTTTGTTTGCATTTATGGTGCAGTGTTTTAAAGCTCGTCCAAAACATACTGTATTCCTAAACAAAAGGGTCAGGACAGAGTCTGATTTTCTATGTGAAGATTTGGAGAGTAGAAAAAAAAGTCTGGAAAAGAAGCTCAACTCCAAAAAACAAAAATAAAAAAGAATCTTAGAACTATGTGAGATTTAAAGTACGGTGTGCTTGATTGTGTCCTAAATTTTAGTTTGTCTGCAAAAATACACTAGAGAAAAGCAAATTCTGTGTTTATAACTAAAACCAGAGGCAAGCATAACAAGAAAAATCAGACATGCAAAGTCAGAGTTGTACTGTTAAGGGAGACTAAGAAAACTTCATTTTCCCTGGAGGTTGAAGACATATCTCATGAAATGTAGCTCATGCCAATGCTTGCAGCTATTTGAGAAACTTCTCTGGTGGGAGGAAGGACGTTGGGTTCAAATCTTCAGCAGAGACAGAGTGACTCTTACGGCTGAGAGAGCTCCTATGCCCACTGAGAGGATTTGGGAATATTCCGTTTCAGTGGGATCACTGTTTCAGAGATTGGATTGTTTTAAAATGATGTGAGTTTTGCTTTCCAAGTTTGGTTGATATAAATGTTTCTAAGTCAAATATTGTGGATTGTTTGTCATTAGAAACCAACTAGAGTTACTAACTCTAAAAGCTGGTGTAGCTATGAAGGTAATTTAAGAGATGAGCAATAACATTGTAATTGCTCTTTGCAGGCCACTTAATACACAAAAGCCATTGTTTAGTTCTTAAATCTAAACATCACGTGATAAACCAGATCCTATTAATTTGTTGATGACAGATGTTTTCCTTCATTGTGGATTTGTGTTTCAAAATTCTCAATTTATGACCAAATTATTAGTCTAAAGTTAGCATTCTGAAGATGACAGTAAAAAGTTAGTTGAACTTAAATCTAGTTGAGGTAGATTCAACCCCTAAGTCTGCAGACAGCCTTAAGCAGTAACTGTAGTCCTTTTCATCCCAGAGGGCTATTATTAGCTCTGACAGGTAAAGAATGTGGGTTTTTTTTAACAAAAAGTAACAAAAGTATACTTGTTAGGTTCAAAAGCCACTGCTGCTCTCTAATCAGTTTCTGAAGCCTTGATATTTTCATCCATATCTCTTGTCTTTACTGGGAAAACTTGTACTTTACCTCTTGAAAGTATTTATAAATATCAGTCATTTATGTGTGTTGGCTGCAAACTGGACAGAGTATTTGGTTATACCCTGAGGAGGAGGGGATAGGACCTGAACTGTAAATTGCTTTGAAAGAATCTTGCTGGATTTGGTCTGCAGAGCTTGTTTTCTTCCTCACAGTCTGCTATTTGTGGTTAATGTATTTGCAGCTTCTGATGGTGTCATTGCTGCAAGGATAACTTCTGTTACTGTGCTTACACTATTCCTTTTCAGACAATGTATGGCATGAGCATCATCCAGTTCACTGGGGAGGAATCCTTTAGCTTCTTCACCACACAGATATCCTGCTCCTGCAGGTCTCCTGTGGAGCCTGTGGGACAGGATACCCCTACAGCAGAAATCTGAATATATTGAGAACGTACAGCGGTATAGTGGGCTTGTGAGAACCTGTCTGTCCTGAACATGTAGGGAGAACTGCGTAGAGCCCTGTGAGGGCTGCACTTGATGGAGCAAAGCCTTGCTGCTGAGCCCACCGTGGTCATTTTGGAAATAACAAGCTTTGTGCTTAAACAAAATTTGACTTATGCTGACTCAACTAACTGAAGGTAAAACACAGCTGTATAAATACTGGAGTTTTTATATGTGGATGGAATTTTGGTACAAGTAACACCATAGTTCTAATGTAACTATGCTAATTAGGCTAAAGAAGTTTGACACGTCAAACTTGGGCCAAGGCTGTGCTCTGTGATCTGTCCTTCATTTGTTACTAAAATCAGGGGAGTGAGATGAATACAGGGGAAAACATGACTGCCCATTTGGTTAGGCCTTGGGAAGGGGAAATGGTTGAGAGAGCTATCGGGGTGATGTAGGCAGGTTCATGGAGGGGCTGAACAGGAATGGCCCGGGCTGGTGCAGGGCTTTGTCAAAGGAGCTAACTCCACTTGATACAAGTTGTGAAATATTCTCCAGCCATCCTTGGTATTTCAAGTGTCATTTGCAGATATGAAGTAAAGTGACAGTGCAGCTAGCCCCAGTGCATGTTCTCTCTGAATGTTTTTTAAGCCATGTTTTCCACGGAAAATTTTATTTTTATAATGTCAGATGCAAGTTTAAAGAAAAAAATAAGAATTAATAGTTCATTTCAAATATTCTTCTCTTGGGTCTTTTTCTTGATGCCTTCCCCTCCACCTCCCTTTATTCAAAGTTAAGAGTCATAGTTTTCTTCTCAGAGTTTAATGGCTTGTACTCCTGTGCTTGGAAGACCTTTATAAGAGTTTTATCTCTAGAGCTTGTCATGTACAGATTGAACAAGTGGGAATGATAGAGCGTATCCTGTTCAGCTGTAAATCTTTAAATCTGACTTTAGAGAACGTGTGCCAGTCATGGTATAATGTGGAACTGGGACAGTTCATGATGCCCAGAAAAGAATAAGCAGGTTATTTCTGTGGGCACAGGTTTCATTTCGTCCCTGTGATCCTGTTATTGAAATGTGTGTATACATGCAAATAAAACCCACTTTCTCCTATACTCAACCCATTGATCATTGAGTATGTTCATGGTGGTAGCACAGATGGGACAGCATTTTTATATAGAGCTGTTAAAGTAGTAAATAAAGATTCATTAAAATATTCAAGGAATAATTTCATTTTTGGGAAGATCTGATTGTTAAAAATTCACATGACACAGAAATGCTGAGTATTGGTTAAATAAAGGTTACTGTAGTCTAAATGAAGCAAGGAATTGGTTCAGATAGTGGCAAAATATTATGCAGTTTTAATTTTAATGAGTGGTGGCAAAAGGAAGGTGTTAAAAAATTAAAGAGACAGATAGCATCTGGTCTGGTTTTTATTATTAAAGCAATTGTGAGAAGTATAACAAGAATTCATTAATGTAGTTCAGCATAATTAGTCAACGTTGGGATAAAACTCCTGTTCCTATGACTTCTGGAGCTGCATGTTGCAGTTTGTATCACTTCATTAATACGGTATCCTAGTGAGCATGTTTCCTATTTTGCTCCCGTGGGTGAGATTTAGAGGTATGATGGAGCACTGTTTTGACTTCTTACAGGATGAGCTGGATGAACTTCGGGCTGAAATGGAAGAAATGCGTGACAGCTATTTAGAGGAAGATGTTTACCAGCTGCAGGAGCTCCGGCGCGAGCTGGACCGGGCAAACAAGAATTGCCGCATTCTGCAGTATCGTCTCAGGAAAGCAGAACAAAAAAGCTTGAAAGTTGCACAAACAGGCCATGTGGATGGAGAGCTCATTAGGAGCCTGGAACAAGATTTAAAGGTGGGTAAGAGATTCATACTCACAGCAAAAGAGAGCTGACTGGCCTTTGGCTCCCTGCAGGGAAAGGCAGTGTGACACATGAAACAGGCAGCAGTTCTCCAAATGTCAGGACCAATTTCCTCCTTTTTTTACAGTGGAGAATAAATATGCAGCTTATCATTATAAAAAGATGTATTGGTGATTTAAAAAACCCATGTGCTTAGATTCAAAATGAAAGAAATGCAGTCAAGTTACATTTGTTCATTGGAGAGATTTTAAGGGATTTCTTTTACTGGTTTTACTAAAAACATTAGCTTTGCAAAACTCTATAAACAAAACCTGATATGCTTTTCTCAGTTCATGCTATTTCCTTCCTTTTCTCTTCTTGTGTATGCCAAGTAAATGAAAAAAAACCTAGTCAAAGTTGCATTTCTCAGTGCCTAATGAGTTACTCGTAACAGTTGCTCTCTGTAAAGCAATGTCATGCTCAAGAGGGACAGAGAACTTCTGGAGAGAGTCCAGTGCAGGGCCACCAAGATGATCAGGGGACTGTAACATCTTTCATATGAGGAAAGGCTGCGGGAACAGGGGCTATTTAGTCTAGAAAAGAGGAGACTGAGGGGGGATCTTATTGACCTATATTAACCTATATTAATAAATCTATATTAATAAACATTTACAAATATCTAAATGGTGGGTGTCAGGAGGTTGGGGCATCCCTTTTTTTCTGTTGTGTCTAGTGACAGGACAAGAGGTAATGGGATGAAGCTGTAACACAAAAAGTTCCATTTAAACATAAGAAAAAACTATTTTGCTGTGAGAGTGATGGAGCCCTGGCACAGGCTGCCCAGAGGGATTATGGAGTCTCCTTCTCTGGAGATCTTCAAGACCCACCTGGACATATTCCTGTGAGACCTGATCTAGGTGGACCTGCTTCTGCAGGAGGGTTGGACTAAATGATCTCTCAGGGTCCCTTCCAACCCCTACCATTCTGTGATCCTGTGATTCTGTAACAGGAGCAGAGTTAGAATATTTCAGCAATGCTAGTCCCATAATAACACAAATTCCTCTAAAAGTTATGTTCATGTTGAAACAGTTTTTATATTTTTCAAAAATGTTTCCATCAAGGGTAAGGTTTGTATGGGCACAATGCTTATCTAGTTTTGCTTGTCTTTCTTGACATTGCTACCTTCAATCTGTTTTGAAAATATCTTCTGTAGAAGATGACTGCTTACTACTAGAGTTATTAAGCATTCCATAGTTAAAAATGCAAAGTATAAAACCTTCTGAAACTGTGGAGGCTGATTCCCAGCAGTGGAAAAGAGCATCATATCAAGTTACCAAACTTTAAAAAATGTAGGACCTAATTTTCTCTTTTATGATAGAAAATGAATGATAACCTAATCATGATAGAAATTATAAATTAATCAATAAGTCTTGTACATAGATTCAAGTGAAAGATATCTTGATTTTTTTGGTTTTTTTTTGGTTTGCTTACCTTGGTTTGGCTGACTTTTTGTGATTCAGTAATTCACCATTTTGTATTAAAAGCATTTTTTAATATTTTTTGAATAAATATTTATTCTTGTTTAGCTGGACTGAGAAAACCTAAGCTAGCATCTATTTCTTTGCTTTTATGTCACTCCTACCAAGTTGTGATTGCTGCTAGAGTAGTAAATTTGGGTGGATGAGAATGCTGCTACAATGCAGCTTTGATCAATGACCTATCAACTTTACAGCACAATTCCTCATTTTCTGTTTTTTCAACGTGATATGCTAGAACTTTGACATTCAGGTTTGGTGTCTGATTGTGTTTCCTCCTGCTATTCATGACATTACTTTAGCATATTGTGGAGAGGAAGCTGGAGATGGGTAATAAAATATAGTTTAATTTTGCTTTTATTAATTAGAAATAAATATTCATTTTGGTACTTGGAAGGCTTAGAGTCTTTCATCATAGAAGTCATAGAATCATAATCAACAGTCTCATAATTGAACTCAAAATTTCTTGGTGATCTAGGGTTGTAATATACTTCCTACTGTAGGAGATACACTGTAGCTGTTGCTCCTCGTGGATCCTCTTCATGTGTTTGTGTTTTTCTGACCAGGTAGCCAAAGATGTTTCTGTCAGACTGCACCATGAGCTGGAGAGCGTGGAGGAGAAACGTGTTAAAGCAGAAGATGAAAATGAAATCCTTCGGCAGCAAATTATTGAGGTGGAAGTATCCAAGCAGACGCTGCAAAATGAGCTGGACAAGTTAAAAGAGGTAAGCAGTAGTCAGTGAAGCCATACAGAGCAGTGTTGTTGGGTTACATGGGAAATTTGACATGCAAGCATCTTAGATTAACTCTTACATTAAATACCTGCTGATATTGCTTGTACAGTTGTCCAAAAGGGTCTCCTTATCTTTAGTCTGTGTCCCAAATGTGTTGGTAATTTGGAAAGAATGGAGAGGTAGAGGAGTGATGCTGAGGCTTTTCTCTGGGGCGTCTCACTTTCTCTGGGGCTTCTGTCCCATTTTAAACTGACTCCTCAAAGCCTCTCTTCCTACTGGAGCAAAACTATCTCTGATTTGACTCCAGCTAGTTCTGAGTCTCTTTATGCAGACTAGGATGTCCATCTATTTGAGAGTCAAATGAGGTGTGTGTGACTCATGTCTGAGAGGACACTTCAGATGGGCAAGCTGCTGCTTTGACTGATGCTCTTGGGTGGTGACAGTGGGAGCCACTAGCGTGAGCTACGCAGCAGGAACGTGACCTGTAATGTGTAAATAACATTGCACTTCAGGCACAGAAACACAGTCTGTTGAGAAAAGTGATAATTTCAGTTTGAGCTGATACATTGTTGTACTGGGTGAAGTGACGATCCTTGGAAGCAAGTGAACTGAGGAGCAGTGGGCAGTAAAGGAAAGCCAAATACCAAGTGTGGCTCTTTGCCCAAACCCACATCCCAGTCTGTAGTGTTATTTCTGTTCTCTTAACAGTACAGCGGAGTGACAGCTCACAACCTCTGCTCTTTTTTAAACCAGATTGAGATAGAGCATTTAAACATAATGAGGTAAGGCATTTATCCCTTGAGCCCTGGTCAGATTTAGGGAGTTGGTGCAATTATGTGTTATTTCAATCTTTCAAACGATGCTTGCAAGTCAACTGCACAAAGCCTGACTGAGTTCTATAAGGACAACCTCTATTTAATTTCTCTGTGCATTTGAGTTATGAGAAGTCCAGTGCGAGAGTTTTGGAGCATTTTGTACCTAAGAAGACAGATTATCAGCTGGTATAAATATCAGTGTTGCTGAAATTACAGGAGCCTGACACAAAGGACAAAGCCTGCATGATGCTTTAGCTATTCTTATTTATCAATGTTATTTGTTAATGCTGTGCTCAATGGTCATGACATCATGTTACAGGGTCTGCAGTCTATATTCCATACAAAAATAGCATGTCATCCACAGCATGGAATATATTGCTTGCTGTTGATTAACATATAGGTCCACTAGATACTGTTTGATGGTCTTTGGGATTAAGCAGTTTGAAAAACTAAACTGTGGGTGACCAGTGGGAAAGGCACTGGTCCAGCAGTGCTGGAGTCTCAAGCTAACTCTAACCAGGCTAAATTTACCCTGCTTCTTAGATTGCTGCAGCCTAGCAGAGCAGGGAAGGCCAACTCGCTCTAGTGGCTTGCTGCCATGTTGCAAGTTGAAGTGAAAGTGCTGTTACTTTGGAAGGAGACTTTGCTCCATAAGAGGCAAAAGCTAGAGGGGAGGTAGGGAAAGGGGGAAATGGCAGATAGAATGATGGGATGCATTTATGGTGATCTGGAGGCATAGCAGGGAATAACATGTAGTAGATAGGCTACTTTTTCATACCATGAGTGGCAGCTTTTCTGAGTGTCAGAATTTCACAAGGTCACAAGTACATGAGAATATAGAGGCTTGGGTCCTTGACAGGTTACAGTAGGACAGATGAACCAAAAGTTGGAGAAACACAGTGATATGTGTGCCAGATAAGAATGTGTTTGCAACATTGTTGACATTGCTGAAAAATAATATTAAAAAAGTTTAAATAGTCTTTCCTCAAGATGTGTTCAAGACATCTATTAGAAGAAATGCCTGTTTAGGAACACTTAGTGCATACAAAGCTCTAAAGGAATGTACTACAGACATGCCAGTGGGAAAACTAGTGCTTTATATGTCAGGAAAAAGTGACCCAAAGACCATGTAGCTTCTTCCCAGTCCACCCTGACTATGCATCTTGTCTGTCTAAAGGCTGACCGACATTTAAGAGGAGCATCTTTCCTATCCAGTCCTGGAGTATTGCCCGAAACCCAGTTAGTATTCATTCTCTGATATAGCTCACTGTCACCATATGTTCATTTTTCTGTAACATCCTTGGCTATTCTCAGTTCTTTTCCTCGGTCATCTTCTGAGCCACAAAAATGTTTTGTCCTACTTTACAACTCTTTCCAGTCCAGCTTCTCACTGCAGTGAATGGCGTGTATGTGTATTACCTTTAATGTATTTCACATGTTGAAATATCTTTAGGAGTCTTACATGTCTCTGAAAGTACTCTTTCTTTAAAGCTAACATTGTTTTCTTTCGGGATCTGTTGAAGAATTCTCAACATTTGTGATGTTTAGCACTGTTAGGTATTCTTTGACCCTGGTACTTGTTTGGCTCTCCTGTGATACTTTTAACAGGATTTTTTTGGTGTGAAATATATACAGATTTTCTCTGTCTAAACAAAATTCTTAGTCCCTTAAAAAAAGCCATATAGTTTAAACTGGGAAATTATTTTTTGCCTCCTCGTCACAATGTAATTTCAAGTTGTATTAAATAGATATTCTTTCACCTTTTGTCACTAAATAACATATCTCAGTGTGTCTCAGCTTTGCAAATAATAAAAGCAAAATTACAACAAGGAGGAACGTTGACAAGAAAGTCACCTGCCATGTGCTTCACAGCACTCTTCTACCATTGTGTCATAGCTAATGTACTTCCCTCACTAGTCCCAGGTGCTTCTGGATTCCCATCTCATTACATATACTTTCAGAATCTTTTGTGTTACCTGTGAAAACCACATCTAGACACATGTTCTTTTCTGGTATCAGCCAGGTACTCACCATCATCAAAATATTCTGATTTTTGCTGATTGCTTCAATGAGGAGTTCTCAGATCACCAGTGAGTCACGGGTTTTAGGATAATGCCACCTCTTTCCTTTTTTTTTTCTTTTTCCATAAACATGTATCCCTCCAGCCTTTTGCAGCATTTCCTATAGATATTTTTTGAGCTAAGATATGGATCAGTAAGGATTTTTATCCAATGCTTGTGGATTTTATTGACTTTTGATGTCTTCCAATTAGACACCATTCTTCTCTGAAAGTCATCATCAGCACCCTGGCATTCAATTTGCTTAGTCATGCTGCTCTACTTCCTCTTTTTTTTTTTTTTTCCAGTCTTCTTAGCCAAAAGATAATATATTGCTTTCCTTTCCCATAATACTTACTAATTTTTTTTCAGGTTTGGTTTGCTTATCACTGTGTAGGTTCATCACTCTGATACTCTTGCTGAAACACTTGCACTGATTTGTTTGAAGCTACTTCTTTGACTAGATAATGATGTTTTCTCTCTGAATATTTTACAACTTTACTAACTAGACCATATTTTTTTCACTCCAGTCTTCTCTATCTACTGCAGCATTGTGTTCATTGATTTTAATTTTTTTTCCACAATTACATTCACCTAGTTTTGAAGTTTCTCTTTTTCAACTCTTCCTTTTATTCTTTTCTTTTTTTTTTTTTTACCGTGAACTTTTCAACTCCTTTTGGGCCTCTCTCTGATGCTTTTTTTGTGAGATTCTCCATCACAGCTTCCCTACTGCTGTGATCACTTCTTTGTTGCATATCCTTGCAAAACTGGGTTGTCTCTAAGAACTATCACTTCTAGGAATTTGCTAGGATTTTCTGTGACTTAGCAAAGCTCCTTCTTCCTTATAACTTTAGAAGCAAAGGCAATGTAGCCACACAGAGTCTGTAACCACACAAGAAAGCCAAGGCTTTCTTGCTTTTTCCTCTTGTTGTCTAGATTAACATTGCTGTTTCACAGAATCACAGAATGAGAGGAGTTGGAAGGGATCTCTAGAGATGATCTAGTCCAAACCCCAGCTAAAGCAGGTTCACCACCATCACGTCGCTTAGGAATGTTTTCAAGTGGATTTTGAAATCCTCCACAGGAGACTCTACATCCTCCCTGGGCAGCCTGTGCCAGGACTCCCTCACCCTTACAGGAAAGAAGCTTTTCCTTGTGCTTAAGAGGAACTTCTTGTCTTCCAGCTTATGTCTACTACCCCTTGTCCTGCCACTGGACACTACAGAAAAAGTGTCACCCCACCCTCTTGACATCCACCCTTTAAGTACTTGTAAGTGTTAATGCGGTTCCCCCTTAGTCTTTTCTAGGCTAAACAGCATTTGAGTCAATAGATTTCAGGAGAGAAAACGACCCTGCCCTGCTGCTAACACTTTACCTCAGCAACATCTCTGCAACTGTCATTTTTCCCTTTCCTAATATTGTAATTTAGTTCATGAGAAACACTGATGTATATTAAGAATTGAACTTGGTCAACCAGCAAGCATTAAAAAAACTCATTCCAAAGTTTCCTTTCTTTGCACCAGTGCAAAATCCTTACCACTTCTCTCCTGAGCATGTAGAAACCATGTCTTTTCTCAAAGGCTTGACAATAGCAAGGGGATTTTCTTTCAGATCTGAACTTCTTCCACTCGACATCTAACCCATCCCAAACATCATTTCCTTGGAGCCAACAAGGCATCTTTAGGGAAAGTCTTTCCTATATTTTCTCAGAAAAGATATTTCACAACTAAACAATCTATCCTTAGTGTAAGTTTAAACAAGTATGAAATCAATCTTGGCAACTGTTGAGTTCATTTATGTACAGTGATCACTAATTCCCCTGCAAGTAATACCTCTCTCTAAAAGGTCCACACCTGGGGAAAGAATGAAGCATTTTTGTTACTTATTGCAGAAATGTGCTGAGATGGCACAGGACCCACTCACATTCCCTGAAGAGAGAATGAGTCAGTTGTTTGTTTGCAGCAGCTAATTGTGTATTTTCTTGCATTCTTTGGGTTTGATGTTTAGAGTGGGGAGGAGAGAGAGTCATGGCTGTGACAATACTGATGCTGCTGGGGAAAGGAAGGTGGGATTGGGGATAGCATCTGCTGAAAGATGTGACAAGAGTGCTGTGAAATGGTCTAGCAAGAAATGAATGAGAATTGTGTAACTGGGAAGAAATGGGCACTTATTGTATGTGGGATTGCTATGATTGAGCAGGTGACAGTCTCTTTATTGCCACTGAAAGAAGGACAGGAAGGGAAGCAAACAGAGGTGTTGCTTTCTCTCTTGCAAGGACCTCTGATGTGGCAGTGACCTCCCACATGACATGTAAGCTTTCTTGGCCAGCTCCTAATTTGAGTTGAAATCATTCGTGCTTCAAGCCCTTCAGGTTGCTGGGGCCATTACAGGGATGAGTACTGTTCTTTGGCACACTCACTTCCAGCTGGTGGAGACCATGGCTACAGCTGGCATTCACTGGTGTTTTTACAAAGAAAGGCAGAGGCAAAATAGGAAAGCAAGAAACACTGTTTCCATTCATTTCCACGTGAAAGGAAAGAAATGCAAACCCACTGGCTGTCAGTAATGACTCTAGCACATCTCTTTAGAACACCGACTGAGATGAAAGCCAGTACATACTATAAATGGGCTTTCCCAGGTTACCTGTGGGCTTTTTAGGGCAGTGGCTTCTCTCAAGGCTCTTTCATCCACGACTTACTTGCTAATGGGGATACTGTCATGCTTGAGTGTACCCTCTCCTTTTCCCCTGCAGCGCCTGAATTTTGAGGCACAGTTCAAGATCTGCTGCTTTTAACAGTCAAAGTAATTTTTCTGTTAAAGTATCTGTTTCTTTTAACAGAGTGAAAAGCTGCTTTCAGATGCTTATAAAAATGATAGAAATGTACAAGATGAGATTAAATATCTTTCAGGTGTATTATTTAACAATTTTTGCTCTAAAGTGCATTTGCACTGTTCTGTTTAACATCACTAGAGGTAGAGAGTATTTTACTGATAAAAGAATTTAGCTCCGTAAACATAATATAGCAAAATGAAATCTGGAGCCTACTTCAATGAGTTAAGCATGACTGATTTTCATTTCCTCAGACCTTTTAAATAGGGCATAATATATGCAGTGGGTGTGTAAAGCATTTTTATTCCAATCTGAAATCAATTTTCCCTCTTTTCTCTTTAATATAAATACATGAATACAATGAAGTGAAGAAATTATTTTTTATGAAAACACACTTGTTCATAGAAAATACTGCCCATGTTTTCATTAACTAAGACTTCATACATGTTTATTAAGGTAGCACATAATGTTCTTCAGTCATCTCTCAAACTTACTGGAGTGAAGAAGGACTATACTGTGATTTTTGTGATATATGACTTTTCTTAGTTATCAATGAGTTTAGGTAATGGAAATTTGCTGAGAAATAGGGCAAAGAGGAGTCTTGTTACCTATAGATCCAAGTAACATTAAATGGGCTAAGCAAAATTATCATGTTGACTCAGTAATCCTGCTTAGAAGTTACTGCTTGTAACATTTACAGGTAATGAAGTTCTGAGCAAAAATCATAAATAAAACTATTAACTGCATGAAAGTTTTACTTCTGCACTGTTTTGTCTTGAGTTATAAGACAAATAATAATAAATAATGAATTGGTACCTTAACCACAGTGAATGATCTATACACATTATGGCATTTCGAGAGCTGCACAGATGGTGAAATGGTCTGCTTAGTGTTGCGGGAAGGTGTGAGAGTGGATCTAGCTCAACTCAAAATGCATAGCAGTTAAGATACAAACTTAGTAACATATATCATTCCTTGGAAAAAAATTATACATCCTCTAATGCAGTGCCCATATTTCTTCTTAGAATTTTTAAATGCATATTTAAACAAAACAAAAAATCAATTAAATATGTTTTGTGCCAGTCTTTAATGCATATAAATGCACCCTCTGCCCCCCAACAGCAGTATCTGCCGCTGAATTTGTTTTACCAAATAAATCACCACCAAACTCCAACGAGTCTTTATTTTCTGTTTGCTTTGTCCACACGTGCCAGCAATCTTTTGACACTACTTCCAAATCCTATTATAATTTTTGAAGTAAGGAGTTTTGAGAGAAAGTAATAGTGGTTGCTGATCAAGTCCAGAGTTTTATATCATGCAGATCCGCTGCTCTTCTGTTGCTCAGCTTGAGCAGAACCTCTCATCCCAGACATGGACTTCATTTGACTCATCCTCTTCATGGTTTGTCTCCCAAATACTTGGTAGACCTCGACTGACCTTTGTAAATAGAGAAATTATGTTTAAGTGATAGCATTTACAGCAGGAACAATGACCTGGCATAGCTACATCATTGTCCAGGTACTGGTTAGTTATAAAGAAACCTATTTTTTATAGTAACTAAAATTCCTCTGTGCTCCATTTATTATGAAATTTTTCTTACTGTATAGCAGAAATGTTTCAGTAACTAAGAGGCTACTACTCTCTCACTAACAGAGACTGGCATGGAGATAACCTCCATGTACTCAAATTATATCTCCATCTCCTCATCCTCCACTCAGTTACCAAAAATAATCCCGTTGTCATGGGCTTCAGCAGTGACAGTGCAAACAAACTGTAGCCTCTAACATTTATATAGAACTTTCATGGAAAAAATACGGACTTATTTTTCATTCCTTCCCTAAATCTATCCACAGCATCATTAAAGATTTTCTTCCTGTTGTTACCCTGAAAAATTGGTAGCAAATCCTGCATTCTGTCCATATTCTGAATCGCATTTCAATTGAGACATAAGTCCTTGATGAAGACTGTACGTTCTGCTTTCCTTGCCAAGGTGTGGGCAAGACTTTGTTCTAGGGCAAACAAATTTTTACAGGATCCCGTGTTCTGCCAGCAAAAGATGGGATTTAAAGCTGGAATAACCACAGCTGAGCATGTACAGGTTAGGAATATCCCTTGTCTTTCTGCTCTGTGGTAAAATTCTGATCAATCTCTGTCTGGACACTGTTCCCATGATCACAGTGTTTGGAGGGGAGGTGGTACACAGGGTGTCATGGTAAGATCTCACATCCTGCCTTCCCAGCTTTCCTCTCAGGGCTTGGAGGAGCCAGCACAGATCCTAGGTCAATCTTGCCGCAAACATACTGGGGAGCTCCAGCAGAAGGGAAAGGCATACAAGCCTGTTAAAAAGCACCCTTAGTTTGGTGCTTTGTGCAAGCTTTCCTGATGCACTTTGGCTGGCTCACAGTGAACAGGTGCCAACTGTTTTCATCTCATATCACTGGTAATTTCATCCCAGCATCTGGAGCTCTGGGTAGTGGGATGGAAAAAAGGAAGAGACAATCTGTCAGGGTGAGAAGAGGATCTTTGCAAGATGCATAGTTTCCTACTGAATTTCCCAGATTGCCTGTGTTTTTTGTTGTGATGATGCTGAATGTAGGAATATGTGTTGCATCGGAGTATTGGCAACCATGGAGATGGCGCTGTCTGGAAATGCTTAAGCAGATGAAAGAAAAGTCAGAGCTATTGATTTTTGTCCTCCTTTGAAAGGGTTAATTGATTATTTATCTCCACAAATTAATTATTTACATTTCCTTCTCTAGCTCTATTTTTAAAAGGAGGATGTAACTTATTGCACAGGTAGCTTAGAAATTATTAACATCACACTACTCTAGTTGTTAAAAGATGAATGAGGGGGAAAGATTTGACCATCTTGGTACGTTTTGCATTGCCGCATGCTATGGCACTGGGTTTTCCCCCTTTCCTGTGCCTGTCACTGTGCTTATAAGCCTGGCTCTGCTGCCCAAAGCCTTGCTGGCTGTCAGACAGCCCAGTTTGGTGGTGCATCCCATCACCTAGATGCATCAAAAAGTTCTCTGTTGTCTGAAGGGGAAGTTCTCTGGAAAAATGAAGTCAGTTGGTGCAAGTAGGTCAGGAAAAGGGTTTAAGTGTCAAAGATATGTAATTGAACAGTTGGGAGTCTTCAAGCAGCCTCTCATCAGCACGTTTTGCTGCCTTCCGTAAATAACCTGTTTCCTTTGTGTCATGGGTGAGGATACTTTAACTCATCTCGCTCTTTTCACAAACCCAATTTGTGCCAAAGTGGTAGCATGTGCGGTACTTCAGCCCCTGTCCTCATCCTCATGGAAAAGATCCCCACACCCCACAGATCCCCATGGATTTTGCTGGCAGTTAGATTGCCAAGGAGCCCACTACAAGGCTGGCATGTTTTTTCAACCTATTTCTATACTAAGCCTGGTGAGAAATGCCTGAGAAGGAGACAGTTTCTGTTCTGTAGGAGGAGGCATGGCAAAGCCTTGATTTTGGGTTTAGGTTTGTGCCTTGACATGAGAAAGTCTGAAGTTTCTTTCAGTATCCATAATGGTGGCTCATTCAATCTAGAAAAAAATAATGCTATCTGCTCCTAATTACCTCTGATTTCCATTTCCTTTTTATTTTATATTTTGTTGCAAGATGAAAGTTTGAGGCCAAATGAGGAAAAGCATTGTAAGATATTCTTACCTTAATATGAAAATGTTAGGTCTTGCTTCAATCATAGCAGCTATGGCTGGAGACAGTAAATAGTATTGACATTTAGGGACATCGACATAGTGTCTATGTGGGCAGAAGGAGAACAGTGATCCATCTGAGATTGCTAGATGTACGTATTGCTCTATTTAAGGCCTCTTTCTTAGGGATCACCCCAAAATAGTTACAGTCCAACTCTTCAGAGTCCTCTTGCTGCAGTCAGCTGTGCCAAGAGAAACTGGGTCTTGTGCAGAGATTGGAGAAGGCAGCTCTCCTCATTGTTGCTGTTTGCAGAGTTCAGGATAAATCTCATCTGAGTTCAGTCGTGTCAAAACAGCAGATTTTGAAATGATAACAGAGGGAATAAAGTAATTAAATGACATGATAAAGAGATTCTAAGGCAGATTTAAATATGAAAGCCTTTAAGTTGTTTTTATCTTTAATATTTTTCATATATAATATATTTTTCTACAAGAAAATAATTGAGGATTATTTTTTCATCTCTCCTTTTGGTTTTCAAGAATCTGGTCCTTCATAGAATCAGAGAATGGTTTGTCTTGGAAGATACCTTTAAATGTTGTCTAGTACAGACCCCTGCAATAAGCAAATAAGCAGGGACATCTTCACTTATACTGGATTGCTCAGAGCCCCATCCAACTTGACTTTAAATGTTTCCAGGGATGAGGGACCTACCACCTCTCTCTCTGGGAAACCTGTTCCAGTGTTTTACTACCCTCATAGTAAAAAATTTCTTCCTTATGTCCAATGTAAATCTACTCTCTTTTAGTTTAAAAACATGATCCCTTGTCCTGTTGCTACAGACTCTACTAAAATATTTGTTCTTATCTTTGTTATAAGCCCTCTTTTAAGTACTGAAAGGCTACTCAAGGTCTCCCCAGAGCCTTTTCTTCTCCAGGCTGAACAACTTCAACTATCTCAGCCTTTCCTCATAGAAGAGGTGCTCTCTGATCATTTTTGTGTCCTTTCCTCTGGACCTACTCCATCAGGTCCATGTCCTTCTTACATTGGGAGCCCCGGAGCTGAATGCAGGACTTCAGATGGGTTCTCACAAGACCAGATCAGAGGAGGAGAATCACCTCCCTCAACCTGTTGGGTATGGTTGGCCTTCTGGGCTGTGAGTTCACATTGCTGGGTCACATCCAGCTTTTCATCGACTGGTACCCTTAAGTCCTTCTCTGCAGAGCTGCTCTCAATCCCCTCATCCCCAGCCTGTATCGATCCCAGGGATTGCCATGCCCCACGTTTAGGACCTCACACTTGTCATTATTGTACCTCATGAGGTTCACATGGGTCCATTTCTTGAGCTTGTCCAGGTCCTTCTGATGGAATTCCATCCCACAGATGTGACAACCGCACCATTCAGCTTGGTATCATCTGCAAACTTGCTGAGGATGTACTTGATCAAGGATGTCATTGATGAAGATATGCCACAGTATTGGTCCTAATACAGACCCCTGAGAGACATCACTTGTCATTGATCTCCAACTGGATGTTTAGCTGTTGACCACTACTCTGACCATCCAACCAGTTCTTCATCCACCAAGCAGTCCACCCATGAAATCCATAGCTTTCCAGTTTAGAGAATGATGTTTTGGGGGACTGTGTCATAAGGCCTTACAGAAGTCAAGATAGATGATATCCATAGCTCTTCCCTTGTCCACTGATATAGTCACTCAACCATAGAATTCCACTAGGTTGGTCAGGCAAGACTTGTCGTTAGTGAGCCATGCTGGTTGTCTTGAATTGCTTTCCTGCCTCAGCATAGCTTCTTTGAGGGTCTGTTCCAGGATCCTTTCTGAAGGAGTCCTCCTTGTTTTACATTGCAATGGTCATGTGTCCTTTATGATGACTTTATTTGTTCATTATTCACAAACCAGATAATGTAGTGCATATTGCCACAGGTATCACAAACTGTGGGCAATTGTAGGGGAAGATTTCCCTCCTATCTAGGGAGATACTGAAACATAGGTCCTACATTACTTAACAGGAAATAACTTGTGGGAAGGAGGTTACTCTTGTATCTTGACCAGTATCCATTAAAACTATAGATGAATAGTGTTCTACTTGTTTTCCACTGCTGTGGTCAACTCTCAGAGTATGTGACTATAGTTTGTGGATTATCTTCACAAGGGAAGATAATTCACAAGGCCTTCTACTAGCCTCTCCTTGGTGAAATTCTTAGATTGTTTGTTCCTTCCCTCTCTGCTTCACTTCAGGCCTTTCCTTTGCTTGTTGCAGATGAGGACCTGTATTATCCGTATTGGGATTGTGTGGCAAAGTTTTGGTGGCAGAGGGCCAGAGGGATGACTTCAGTTAGAAGCTGGCAGAAGCTTCCCCTATGTCTGACAGAGCCAATGCCAGGTGGCTCAAAGATGGGCCTGCCGCTGGCCGAGGCCCAGCCCATCAGTGATTGTGGTAGTGCCTCCATGAAAAGAGATTTAAAAAGAGGAAAAAAAAAAATCTCAGCTATAGGAAGGATTCACGTTGGAGAAGTTTGGGGAGAGCTATCTTTTGTGGGAAGGACCCCACACTGGAGCAGGGGAAGATTGTGAGAAGTTCCGCCCCTGAGCAGGAAGGAGCAGCAGAGACAACATGTGATGGAAATGACTGCAACCCCCATTCACTCTCCACCTGCATTGCCGACTGGGAGGAGGTACAGAAAATCAGGAGTAAAGTTAAGCCTGGGAATAAGGGAGGGATGTGAGGAAGGTGTTTTTTTAAGATTTAGTTTTATTTCTTATTATCCTACTCTGATTTGATTGGTAATAAATTAAACTAATTTCCCTAAGTTCAATGTGTTTTGCCAATTACAGTAATTGCTGAGTGATCTCCCTGTCCTTATCTTGGCCCACAAGCTCTTTGTTATATTTTCTTTCCCCTGTCCATCTGAGGAGGGGAGTGAAGGAGTGGCTGGGCACCTGGCATCCAGTCAGGGTCAGCACACCACAGGATGCTATGTCAAACCCACAATTCTCCAGTATATGCAAACCAGTCCTTGAGGTTAGAGGCAGCTGTGATGGGCAGGACTTCAGATACACCACAGCATTCTCAGTGCTGGGAGATGAGCTATACCATTTGAAAAGTTACTTTACAGCTGCTGCCAGAAGTTTTTGCTCTCATATGTCAGGGCTTCAGGCAAGCACAAAAGTCTCTATACAAAAAGGGGGTTTTTTTCTGTGTTATATCTCATTCCATCTGCTCTTAGTCTCCCTGGGAATACTGTGAGAATGTTCCCTTGTTGGTATAGTTTGTTATTTCTTTTCTAGTCCTAAGTGTATTAAGTGCAAAGACTAAACAAAATGAAAAACAATGTCAGTGAATATTAAAGCCAGGGTGCTTTTGATCCTACAATATTGATTGCATTCTTGTGTAAAATTTTCTGTCCGTTCAGTTTTATTTGAGATTGGTTATCAATAAAGGCATTTTCACAACTGAACCTGACAGTCCGTTAACTAGTTTTAAATGTGGGTGTTGATTGGATCCTGGCACCTTTATTCCAGATCATCAGCTGACATAATTGAAGGGGACAGGAGCACTAATTAGAATGCAAAGGTTGTCTTTCTTCTCAAATTACAATCTGATCTTTAGAATGGAAGCCATCTTTTCATCCTTTTCCTGGTCTGCAAGTGATTTGGTTGCTCTGTTAGTCACCCGAGGTCTTGCTCTGAGGTCCTAGAGTTGAGTTTTACTCGGCCGTTCAGAGAGGAGAAGGGGAAGAATGTGAGATTTCCATTTAGGAAATCAAGAGAGGAAATAGTTCAGATAAATCGCCCACCACCAAAGGCTCGTTTTTCTCCTGTCTCAGAAGTGGTAACTGCCGGGTGAGGAGGACGTGGCAGTAACCATTTTGAGACATATGATGAGGGATGAGGAAGAGAAGGCCTTGGTTTAGCTTTAATTTTCTTCTCAGGGGCTTCTTGTGTTGCAGCTGTTCATAGGGGATTATCCATAATCAAGACTCTTCAAACAAAGCCATTAATAGTAACATTTCTACTCTTCCTCTGAAAGTTTTCATAAAGGTTTAAAACCTTAAACCAGATTGGCAGGTTGACATTCACAAGAAGAATTATTTTTACCGTGTAAAATTGCTAGCATAAAAGAGACTAGGCATCATTAAGGATTTATTGAGTTTCTGTTTTCTCCATTAAAGTGCCCACTATTATTTTCAAATGAAAGATTTACCATGATGAAATCATTGTTTGTTTTATTTTTTTTTCTTGACAGCACTCCTAGCTATTGTAGCCAGACAGTTAGCTTCTGCTTCTATAGTGTGCATAGCAGTGACAACTTCTCTTTCCCTCTTTGATAGGAGACAGAGAGTTTGACCAGTATGATCATAGCTACCTGCAGTTTTGGGATTTTTTTAAGCTCTTGGTGTAATAACTGTTTGGCTTTTTACTTTATTTTCTTTCTTTAATTACAGACCTAGTTCTTTTCATGACTGTGTGGTACAAAGGCAGCCTTGGGGAGTGATGTGGTGAAGAAACACAAAGTGAAATACCACATAACTGCCTTAGCAGGGAAAAATTAGTCTGTTTAGGACTTTAGCATTCAGTTCATGGGAATTTTGAAATATGGGAGAAACTGATGACAGTGCTAGTATATTTATGAGGGATTAGAGGTAGGGGAATTGGATCCCCAGAGGTGTCAAAGGTCTGCTTGCTGCCTTTCTGTAGTTTTTAAAGAGAAGCCATATATGGGATGAGGGCAAGTTAAGCCTCCCAGCTAACAGTGATCACCTCCAGAAGCAGACAGCCCAAGAAAAAGATTTTTTTTTCTCTCTCAAATCAATGATTATTCTTATAGACCTAATGAGTCCTTCAGACTAATACATATGCATCAATGCACCCATTATTACGGTTTGACATTCAATAGCAAATAAACACGTTAGGTTTGATAAGGTACCTTCAATAACAGACAAATAGAATATCAAGGTTTTAGTATCTTGCAATTGTGGATACTCTAAATAGTTGGCTTTAAAAACCTCTCAATAGCATTTTCTGGTGGAGTGCCTACTGCTAACCACACAATGTGGGATCCAGCAACCATGTAGTCACTTTTCCTCATCTGTGATACCATTTTGTCTGCTCTAGACTGTCAAATCCAGCACTGGAGCAACAGATAACAAGCTAAAATCTGGACTAGGTGAGGTAGAGCATGCTACTTTAAAAAGGTATTTTTGTTCTTGAGAATGATATCTAAAGCAGCATCTGGGGCTCACTGTTTGATCAAGTAGACCTTCAGAGTAAATCTGTTTGGTATACTTTTTGATTACCAGTCCTGAAATCTCAGCATGGGATGAGGTTTTTTCATAAACAATGGTAAAAACCAGACCATATTCCTTGGCATAGATCGAGCGTTCTATGGTATCAATAGCAAAGGTAGCTTCTTCTCACAATGAAACATTCGAGGGCACTGGCCAACCCACCAGCTTCTGCCTTCAGTAGCGGATGCTAATTCATTTGTATGCCAGGAGGAATGAAAGACAATATGTCTCCTTTCCTTTCTTTGCTGAGCATCAGTGGGAACTGCATGTACAAATGTTTCTGCCGCAGACCAGTCACCTGGTCTACTGTGCAGCCAGCGCTTAGGGCAGTAAGCAGTGCTTGCTTACTTACAGGTATATCAGCTGCAGGTTGCTGTTTCTCATTCTGCTCCCTGCTTCTGCTCTTTGGTATGTTTGGAGCATTTGCTACATGAAGGGACACTGGAGCTAAGCCCAAGGTGAAAATTTACCTGTTACATTGAAAGCATGTCTTAGTTTTCCAAAGATTTATTAGCTTTCTGGGGTTGTACACATCCTCTGTATTTTGCCTCACAATTGTTGACAGAGTTTTCATGAAAGAGAACCAGGAGGAGGAAGATTATAGTGCCCAGATTTTTAAAGGCTGATGGTACAAGGAGTGGGATTATGGAAACAGAACAACTCTTTCAGATAAAAAATATGACCAGTTTCATCAGCATAATGACATACATAATGGCAAGTGAGTAACAGAAAAGGAATGTAATTTCAATTATGCCGTAAATTTACTTTTGGCTGGCACAGACAGCTATCAGAGGGCAGACAGAATTTCCTTCCTAACTTTAATGAAATACAAGCACTCTGGCTTTAATTTGCAACTGGTATTTCTTCTTTGGTGCAGCAGAGGTTGGAAGACACCTTCCTTCCTTCCCCCCCCCCTTTTTTTTTGTAATATGAAGTTTATTCGCCTGGAAGCATTCATCTGTTTGCATTACTCATTCCCTGCTTTTTTACAATATGAATTTCCTGTGATGATCTCATGTTGTTTACAGCATTCCTTGTGATAGTATAAACAGAGCTGGATCCCTTCTTTGCATAGTTGGGTGTGGTAGGGAATAGCAAATTGCTGCTCAGCCACATCCAGGGAGCTCTACCTAACATCAGCTTGAGACTTTTTTCAGGCACAAGGTAGATCTGCTCATGCTATCAAGCTTGCAGACTGTCCCCACTGAGTTTCAGGAGAACTTAAGCAGTGGCAGGAAAAGATAATAAAGAAGAAAGAGCGCCCTGTTAATAAATTTCAGCTACTATTGATTACTATTACAGCTACCACAAAGGAAAGAGTCATCGAGAGGGAAAAAAAAATCTGCAATATGCAGGGTTGTTGTGTATGCAAGAATTCCTAGTGATCCGAAACAGATTAGCCAATATAACTACTTAAAGTATGAGTAACTCTTTCATACTAACAAAAATGAAAAGGAGGTATTTACAGAGTATTTACTAACATCTTGTAAAGTGTTTGGGGCTATGAAAATGTTTTCAGTTGGAGAGCCTCACTGTAATTCACAAAAGTTAATAAATTATATCATGGAGTTCTCTGTGATTTACCCAGGGCTGACTGATGAGGAAAAGTGAGGCATAGGAATAAAAACATATACTGCTTCTCGATTGTTTGTTTTTGTCTCTGTGCTCTTGAATAGGGAGTCGTTGGACTTTGAGGCCCAGGAACTGTGCAATGAATTCTTATCCTTTAAGTGCAACTACAGTAGTTTATCCAGGCATATTTTGAAAGCAACTTTTTTTTTTTTTTAGGATTAGAATTGTAATATATATGTGTGACTAAAGAGTTTCTGCACAATTTGGGTATTATTTCATTGACAGCACTCCAAATCATGGCTTTTAACAGAGATCTTTAAAACCCTATTATTTTTCCTTGGCATTTACTGCAGAAAAAAAAAAAAAGTGTTTCTCCTGCTGTTTATTTTGCTCTCCCATTCCAAGATAAAGTGACTTTTATATTGGCACAGGGAGTTGCCAGAGGCAGAAGCCATTACAGAATAACTTGTTGGGTAGATGGAGTAAACAAGTCACTAGTCAGTGAAACTCACTGCTACATGGTTATCACCAAAGGGCAAGGATTTAAGGAGATTCAAAGAAGACTAGGCATGCATTTGTATGTCATGAGCAACTGAACCTGTCATACAAGTGCAAATATCATTACAAGTTGTAGGAATGAAGGCAACACTGGATTTTGGATTTAAGTGCACTTCAATTTTGAAGGTTTACTTGAGGTCCCATTAGCTTCAAGGGATTTCCTGCATAATCTTCTTTTGGGCACTGTCGGTGATCATCCCTAGCTTGCTTCCAAAAGGGAACATGCAGATGTCTCTCAGTCTGATGTGCAGAACCTTGCTAAAAACATACTCATTGAAGCTGAGAAGCTTCACATCCCCAGATCCCTAACAGGAAGGATTACATGTGAATCAGCCCTAGATTGAAACTCCAGTTTCATATTCTTCCTTCATCTGAGCTATAAGAAGTCCTCATTCAAATGTCAAAAGTCTGTTTCTGTAATGTGTTTTGACATCTCTTTTTTTTTTTTTTAAATTCTCAATACAGCTTCCAGGCATGGCTGGCTTTTCTTAGTTGATGCTTATCTTCTCCCCTGGAACTTTAATTAAAAATAGTACATCCTAATAATGCAGTTGCTTGTGGAATTTTTCTCTGGCAAAATAAATGTAAGAAGTAGGCGGTATCGTTGTGCTGCTTACTGATGGAATTTCTTTTTTAAAGAGAAGTTGCTAGATGAACCAAGATCCTTATTTTAAGTATTGTCTCCCAATGACAAACAAAGAAAAGACAATGTCAGAGTTTTTAGGAAGTCAGAGAGTCCAGTTTTCAGCTGGTACCCAGCTTTAACAAGGGTTTTTAGCAAGGTTCAGACTATCATCGTGCATGTAAAAGCTTAATCCTGACTGTAGTAAAATAGGATTTAGTGCTGCTCTATACCTTTCTAGCAGAGCTGGAGTAAACAGGATTTATGTGGGTAGGTACTTGAGAGGAACAGCTGCACAACAGATCTACAGTCACTTGTGGATCTGGGCTCTGTGTTGGTGCAGGGGAAGAGCTGCCTCTCAGTTCCAGACTCAGGCCAGGCTCCTTCTTCAGTACATGAAGGGCTGGACATGATATGGCAGAACTCAACATAGCCCAGCAGGCACTGGTTTTTGTGCTGGGAATGAGGAAGCCGAATCTAGCAAGGGGTCACACTCCACAGAGATACCAGTGTAGTCCTTTTACTTAATCAATGAAACTTGTTTAAAAGGGTCCTTTAAGTTTTTAAATCCTTTGGATGGGGGTTATATAAAAATCTATTGGTCCCCTCTTGACATTTATCACATCTAATGCAGTAAAAACATGAGAGTATGACCAAATTATAGGAGTTGTTCTTGCATAGGCAGGAATTAAAGGGAAAGAATTAGGCAGGCCAGGTGCTGAGTGTACGAGGTTGGAGGCACTCCTGAGGAAGTGAGAAAATTCAATACCACCTCGGCACGGCCTGGAAAATTCAACTGAGAAGATTTGGGGATTTTACTACATCTTTGATAATTATTATGCTTGAATTTTGTAGTGTCCTGAGTCACTTGGGGAGGAAACCAGTGGTGGTTTTCCATATCTTCTGTAGGCTAGAACTGATGGGCAGGTAGAATTAAAAGATTTTAGTATGAATTCAATACATAAAGCAGTGCTTAACTGCTTCCTACAAACTCCTGGTCTCCAGGTAGACCTTCACAGCAAACTTACCTTGTCTTATTCCTCTCCTCTCTCCAGAAATAGGTACACTGATCAGTTGGTCCCTTGGATCACCTGTCATTTTAATGTACGTGGTTAATTTAAATACTTGTGTGTATTAAAGAGCACTGCATTGTCAAAGAAACTGTACCTTTGAATTGTGGGCTTGTTCGTTTATGGATGTGCACCTATCCCATCGATGGAAGTGATCTACTTGCCCACCTCTCATTGGATACACACGTGCTCCTGAATTCATTGGGTATGGAGTCACTGTCCTGAGCTCACAGGGATGGTGCCCGTGAGAGATTGAGTGCATGGTGGGGTGGTGCTGGAAGGGCCAGGGCTGCAGCCTGGTGAATCTCTAGACACAGGGAGTCATCCTGCAGCTCAGATTCACTCCTGGAGCTGAACCTGGGCTGTGTGTCAGTCCTGGGAAGCAGCCATAAGCCCACCTCTGCAAAGGCACTATCCAGCATGTCCTCCTAATGTTGCCCTCCCTGAACTGATCGCTCCATTAGGAGAGGGCTGCCCAATGGCAGCACTGGACTCCTTCCCTCCTCCCTACACATCTATCACACAGGTAAATCGAGCAGCATTGCTTTCTTGCACCCAAATTGTCCAGACAGGAACCACTTTTATCCATGCTAGCTGGGAAACTGGTAAAAAGGACAGTCTTTAATTGACTCTTACAACCCTCTTTGTAGGTAGGAGTGATTTAGAAGTCCTTGCCTAGAGTAGGCGATGGCCTGGAGTTAAAGGCTACCTGAGAAGGAAGATGTGCTTCCTACCACACCCCTCCCTTTGAATCAAGTCAGACAAAGGGGGATTAATCACTGACTTGCAAAGAACCTTATTCATCAGGGTAGCAATGAGACATGATTTTGTTCTTCTTCAGGCATTTGTTATGCTTTATATGTCTACTTTTGACTTATGTTCTTTATATTCAGTAGAAATTCAAATGGTAGATGGGAAAGGTGCTATGAGGGAGACTTTACCAAAAAGTTGAAAAAGACAGAAAACCAGAAGATTTGAACTTCCTTGGAGGCTATTCCTTTGAGCCAATATTCAAGGATGTGGAATAGCAGAGGATTACTGATATTAGCCCCCAGGCTCATTTGACCCACTACACAGGTTCTCGCTCTGTGCAGAGAATTTCTGCATGCTCTTCTCTAGATGAATAGTGGGATGTGTATTAGAGGCCCACATAAACTGCTGAGAGAACTGCCTGGAGCTGTTAACAAACTTCGCTTTCTGGCATGCCTGTACCTTAGACCTTTGCAAACACACTGAGTATTCATCTGAGAATGTAGAGATGTGTATTCCAGCAAATATGTTACAGTATGCACTGGATGTTAAACAACAAACTCATAAACAGTTGGAGGTGGGATGTCTTTGGTATTTTCCTTCATAAATGTTAATGTATGTATCAGACAGAAGGAGTATTATATAAAAAGTTAAGGCTTTCAGATTTTTCTGATGCTGACCTATGGCAAAGAGGTCAGTATTTGCATGATTTCTATGCTATTTTTTTTTTTTGCAAGAGAGGGATTAAAGCAAAGAACTTAACTTGAAGCCATTTGTTCCTATGAAAGTGTGGTATAAGGTGAAAACCTATTTAAAAGTAGAAAAGGATGAAATGAAGATCTGGAAAGGTAGAAATATTTGTTTATTATAAATAGAACTTCCAGAGTGGGGTAGATATGCCTGAATTTTTCTGGAACATTTTTTTTCTATTATAGAAACTGTAATAAAATGTTAGGTTTTGCTACGTTGATTATGAGGATATTATTATGACTTTATGTGGCCCCAAAAATATCCCAGATACTTCACAGAAAAGGTAGAAGACAGATCCTCTGTCATAAAGACTCCACAGTTTAAAAGCAAGGCTTACATTAAGTTTTTTAACAGCTAATGAATAATTTTTCAAACTGTTGACTGTAATATATCTGAAATTTTAGTGATGAGAAACTGTCCAATGGCTTCCTTAGATGTGCAGTGAAGCATAAATGTAATGTAAAAGGAGATTTATGCAGAGAACACAAACTTGTTTATGGATATACATTTGTTTATGTTTATGGATGTAAGTCTTAGTCAAAGCTCCTGTATTAGAGTCAAGACTGTGGGCAGGTCTCCTACGTATGCATGAGTCAGGGGAACAATATATTGCCAACTGTGAAAAGGCAAGTAATGTTTGCAGTCTCTCTCTTCCAGCTTTCTGTAACGTGGCTGCAGTGTTGTTTTCCTTAACAGACTCTTTCTCTTAATTTAGTGATGATAAAATCCTGTCGTAAACCAAGAATTTTCATGTCAACTTCCTGAGCAGTGAAGATGAGATCTAAAAAAGCCTGGTTTCTGTCTTTGATTCAGTTGCTTTTTACATTCAGGCAGTGGTTGTTCCAGCGATTTTCCAGAGTCGTGCATGTGTCAAATACATTAAGATGGTCAGCTGCTGTTCAGGCAACATACAGCGCAGTTTCCAAAATTCACAGCAATGAGTCCCTTTTCCCAAAAGTCAGAAGTACGTATAGTGTTTGTGATAGCAGAAGATGTGTTTCTCTTCAACCAGCAGAGTAACACAGCATGGAGAGTTTTAGTGCCACTCTTCCTTATGTGCCACAAGATGTTGCACTCGCTTGGATGGAAAGATGCGCTATATGCTCCTGTCCAGAGTAGACTCTCACGTGTCTCCAGGAGTCTCTCAGCTGCTTGAGACAGGGATTTACCAACCTGTGAACATTTAAGTTGATTGTATCTTGGTATACCAACTTTCTTATTTTAAACCTGCTTCCCTTTGATCTTCAATGCTTTCTATTTCTTATGGGGTTACAGGTCTTAGAAATGAGAGTGGTCTGAAGTTTTAATTGCAGTTCTGCATAGGGCCAGTGAAGTGTACTCCGGCCATGTTGAGAAGCCTATATGCTGCCAACAGACAGTTTTAGGATACCTTTTGATAGCATTAATGACTCTGAGGAGCAATCAAGGGCAAGTCACTATTACTTAGTTGTTGAACACAGTTGTAGGGAAGGCTCCTTAGGTTATGCCTCCGTTCATGCTGGGTGCTCTGTATTGAAAGGTTAAAATCAGGCCAGAATGAGTGAAGTCCTTGGGATTTCTCATGTTCTGACCATACTGATGAATTATGTGAAAAGGGATTCAATTAGTCCTTTGAAGCTGTGTATCTTCTTAACCTGCTGGCACAAGTCTTAATTCACAGTCCCTCTGTAATCTGGCATTCATAACTTGAAGTAATCTTAGGGGACTGTGTTTGGTTCGTGTACAGAACATCAGAAACTTTGATAGAGCAGTCATTGTGCTGATTTCACTGATTAGGTTACTTGGGTTCCTTCACCTATCATCGTTCCTCTGATCTTCTCCAGGTCTTTATGCTTATTAGTCAGATAACCTTACACCCTCATTTTTTGTTCTTTTTTTTTTTTTTCCCATTTTTTGAAGTGTAGCTTTTTAATAACAACAGCTTTGGTATTGCCAGATCATTCACTCTCAGACCAAATAAAATCATCAATCTGGGGGTTTGCCTGAGGGTAACTAGTCTGTCTTGAGTACTTCTCCCTTCCAGGTCACATTGCCATCAATACTACTTGTGCTAAATTGTCATGTCGTTTAATGGACCCAGAAGGAGCAACGTAGGACAGAGCTGCTAAGATGTACTGTGGGTTATTGTAGAGGTTTTAGGCCTTTATCCTCTTCTACTAGACTGTAAAAAGAGAAATGTATGTCTTGTCATTTGACGAACACATGCCCCTGGAGTACTCACTCTTCTTAGAGGTGCAGGAACGTCTGCTCAGTAAGTTCAGTCTCTAAACTCATCTCTTTGGAAAAAGTGTAGCACCGTGCTCTGGTTATTTAAGCATTGCTACTAAGTAAGTAGCATTTTTGTAGCTTCCAGTATTGCAGCTGTTCACGCCTTCAGCTGCGTTTTCAGTACACAGGGAGCCAATAATGAGGAAAAAATGCCTGTGTAGGAAATATGTTTTTCCAGATCTAAGTTCAGACTTAGTATTCAGTTGGACTAATGAGGAACAGATGAATGCTTAACAACATGCTCTTTGCAGTCTCCTTTTAGCAAGGCAGCTTTGCTTGTACCAGTTGTCCACAGTGCCTTTTAGAGACAAGTGGACATACTCAAGGTGCTTTAGATAAGCCACCAGATAAGCAAGAGTCACTTAGACTTTACTCACCATCAGAAGAGAAGTTTGTGCCAATCTGATTGCTCTTGATAGTTCTTGTTTGAGTATCTTCTGTTGCTTGATCAAACAAAAATTTTGGTTACTGTTGACTTTATGCAGAGCTTTAGCACACTGTTTAGCACACTAGGTAGCATATTATATAAACAAGAGGTGACCAGCTTGTTCTTAATACAGGAGTCTGATCCAGCTTCCTGGTATGTGGACTGTGCTCATTAAGCATAGATTATTAAAATATATGTGGCTACTGTACCACCTTGATCCATACATTTTGATGTTATTTAGTGCTGCTGTCAATCCCAGACAGCTGGTTTGCATCCCAAAGATGTTAGGTTAGTACTAGCTCAAGCTTTATTATGCCTTCTTTTGTTGCATGTCACAGACATCTCAAAGGTTTATGGGGAGAAGGCATCAGCCTGAAAAGACACCACATGTAGTTTTGAGCTGTACATTCTTGTGACACCTTCATGTCGCAGGATGAGTCAGTCCTTCCTCTATAAATCTCTCACTCTGTAAGTCTGGCAAACTGAACTTCAGTTTAAGCATCAGAAAAGGCCATTGCTGACAAAGCTCCTTAGGAAAGTGTTCATTTGGGGTAAATGCTTGCCTCACCAAAGTCCAAATGTCAGTCCAAATGCATTTACTACCTGGCATAAAACTATGCCTAAAGAAATACAGGCTCAGCTGAGATTAAAATGAATATTGGAAAATGACTGGAGAGATACTGTTGAGTTCTGTCTTCTCATCCAAAGAAGCAGCCTTCCCTGATTTCACTCCTGAGGTCTAAGTTGGCCCATGCTCATGAATTTGAGACCATAGACCGAAAGGAGTGTGGATCCAAAAATAACTACTCATGTGTACTCAGACCACATTTTACAATTTAGTATACTCTGTTTTTTACATTTTGGAATATTCTTATTTGCTAGAAGTGCAAAGGCATTGCCTAGCTGCTAAGAGTTAGGATTGCAATGGCATTGCTTAAAAACAAGCCAAATAAAATCAGAGAGTCCTGAGAGTGTCTTCATATTTTTGATCTGAAACTAATCTATAACTGGTAAGAGTAAGAAGGAGACTTCCTGGCTGGGCAGACTGTCCCTATTAACTTGCCATCAGGCTTCCTTCCCATTTCTCTGAAGCAGCTGGTGGTGTCTGCAGCAGAGACATGATACTGGAAGATGGATGGACAACTTGATTAGTTTCTGTATCCTCTTCTTGTTTCTCCAAAAATGATGTTTGCTTTTACAGGCATTCAAGGATAGTCTGCTGTCCTGAAATGGACCCATTCCCTTGAGAGAAGTAAATTGGGTAAAGCAGACCAGGGAGAGTCCATCTCAGTTTATGTATTTATGATAAGATCTTGCCAACATCAAGGAGCTTTTTTTTACTTTTTTTTCTAGTTTGTGTTCTGCATCTTTTTTCATTTGTCATAGAAGAATGATGCCATATGAAGAATTCAGTACTGGTCACTCATTTCACAGCTTTAGCCACGGTTTTCTTCTTAATAATGAGTGTAATTATCACCGGCAAGGCTTGGTGGGACTTACACAGCTTGGATAGCTTTCACCTTTTGTATCTCATTGGGGTGGTACAATTTTATTTTTTATTTGCTAAGAAAGCTACAATAATATTTATTGCTTTTAAAGAAATCTGACAAGTACTAGTGTTAAAATCAGATTACATTATTTTTAAATAATAAGGTTATCAACAGAAAAGCTGCTTGGAGAAAAGGAAATGTCAGAATAAATAGCCAATTTTCACAAAGAAGACAGACAGATGGTTTGCTCATTAGCAATACAGTCCTGAAATACCCTCTCCTGCTTTTACTTTATTCTGTAGTTGAGCACCCTAGTGTTTGGTAGATCAGTGTCTGAGGAGCTGATTGCTGGTCTTTAGGAATTTTAAATTGAATCCTATGTTTGCATAGTGTTCAGAGGAACACAGAATGCACTGACATCCTTCTGTTAGATGAGTGGAGATTAATCAATTGTCTCTGGGGCAGAAAACCCCTGGGAACCCAATGAGAGCTTCGAAGGCCTAGGCCAGCGTGGGACTGAAGTCAGACTTTGGTCCGCAGATAAGAGGGAAGAGTGTTTTCCAATTCTTGTGATGTGGAGATTGCAGGCATTTCCAGAGAACAGGAACTGAGCATTTACCTTCCAAATGATGCGATTACACTTTCTCGCTTTTCCAGAAGTGGCTCGGAAGAACTGGTTGGACATGGAAGAACGAGTTTAGTTATGGACCAAATCAGCAGTAGCTGGGGCAGACTTTACAGTAGCCTCATCAATTGTTCATCAGAGTGTCATTTCCAAGTATAAATCTGATTTCAGTGTTTATTATCTCTTACTGTCAGAAAGCTCTCAGCACTGTCATCCTGTTCTCACCACTTACACAAGTCGGTGACTGCTGTTGCTTTTGTTACTAGGCTGACTTTACAACTTATCTCTTCTTGCAGTCCTCTCTAATGTAGATTTCCAGACCATGGACCTTTTCTTTCCTGAGTTAGACCTTTCTTACATATCCATTTCCAGTTGAAAGGAAGGATCCTTCTGCGGGGGTGTCCTTACCATTACAGCCTGTCCCACTCGGATTCAGACCCTGTGAGCTCTTGTGAAGCCACTATCAACAACTAATGAAAGGGACTTGAAAAAAAGTCTTCTGTCCAAAACAGTCTTTATATGGTCTCATGTCAAAAGGTCACAAGGGATGCACAGGGCTCATGAGGGGAGCATGTTCCTATCTGCCTTGATGGCATGCCTTTTTCTCTGCATGAGTCTTTATATCAGCAGCAGCTTCTTCTACTGAGCTCAGCACGCTTTTTTTGAAGGTCCTTGTCTTTTGTCAGAACTTACAACAGGGAGATCTGAACAGCTTTGACTGCAGGACCACAGCTGAGAAGTAGATCCTCAGAGCTATAAACCTGGCCATTTCTTACTTTTGCTCTTCCCTTTGATTTAATGCTTCACATTTAAGACAACAGCAATATAGAATTACATAGGGGAGCAGGCCTGCACACACTGACCATAAAGGTGTAAAACTGGCACATTCCCGGTTTGACAGAGCTTTGAACCAAATTCATCTCTGTTGGCAGCAGCTGTATTGTGCCTGACTTATATCAGGTTTATACCTATTAACACCAATGCTGAATTTGGCTCATTTCCAGTATAGCTGCCATAATTTGAAATTACATATGTGTTTTCCATGTGGGGGAACATCAAAGGGAATTGAAGGATAAATTATGACTGCTATTTGTGTAACTGTGAAGTCATCTGTGGTACATTTATTTGCAATACCTGTCTGCTTTGTAAATTATGCACAGATTTTATCCCAGGATAACAGTTTTTCTAAATGCAATGTGAAATAATTACACAATAGCCATCAGCTGATCTTTTGATTTGTGTTGCCTGGAGAGTAATCCAGTGACCTTAGCTGTGATTGTTATTCTACATATAATATACAGAATATTTTTAAAAAAGAAACAGATTTAAAGTTTAATCCTTGCAAAAATCCTGCGAGGTAGATAGGTGAGCAAACTGCAGTCCAGAAATTAGGTGAAACCAGAATTGGTGATAAACTAAAACTCTTCACTCTACCACATCCTTGCTTGCATCTACTGTTTTGGTTGTCTATCTATGTGGGGTAGAAGTAGAGCTGTAGAGAAATTGAAATTGTGACCTCTCTTGCAGAATAATCTACTTGTTCTACTGTGAAGTAGGGATAGTCTCAGGACATTTTTCTTCCTTTTTCAATGCATCTGCTTGACCTTTGCAGCTGAACTTTCAGACTCTGGTAACTGTGAAGGCTCTTCAGGAAGTCTACATATTTTAGGAGTTGTTTGCATCATAAATATCCAATCGTAAGGAAGAAGAGAAAAATCAATATTTATTTTCTTCATTTAGCGACATTTTACAACTGTGTGTAAAGATCCAAGGCACGTATAAACAAACATCCAAGAATTAAGAGGTTTAAAACTGATGGTTTGGAGAAATTTGCATCAACAGCGTGCGTGCTGGGCTGCTTATTTTGCCAGTTATCCCTTTTTGTTTGGGGTACTGCAATTTGCAGCTAACCCGTCATGTGTGAAAGGCCAAAGAGACTTCAATGGAGTCTGAAACTTCAGCTAATCTCTGTGTGGTGACACGCTGACAGATACGAAAGCAACAGTAGGATCATAAAGAAACAAAATTGCAAAATAAAAAATTGCCAGAAAAGCTGAAAATACCAGCCTTTCTCTAATCTGGGAGCAGCCATCTCAGAACAGTATACTACCAAGCTAATATCTTCAGAACACCTCAAAACTGCAGAATTTTATTCATTAAGTTTATTCAGCTTTCTTTTTTTAAAGGAACCTGAAATAGCCAACTAAAAATGTGAGAGCTAGTGATGATGTTAGAAACTGTAACCCCTTCAGGTGACATGGTTGCACCGTTGTACACAGAATATTGATTCATAAAAGCGTTGTTTGGTTTTTACATTCTGCAGTGGTTGACAAGAAAAAAACCCCAGATTTTTGAATCAAAAGATTTGAATAGAAACATTCAGACTATAAAAGCCTATATGCATTTGTATTCATTGTTAAAATCCAGCCAAAAGGAAAATACCGCTTCTGCAGATTGTTCCTGCATTGGACCCCACGTAGTTTCTTGCTGTGAAACACTGGGAAATGTGTTGAGGCAACAGCAGTGGTGGGGATCTTGCTCCCTCCATGCAGCACACAGGGACATCTGGCATCGCTTCCACTCCCCAACACTTTTAAAGCGTTATTATTCATAGGAAAATTAAAGTCCCCTGACTTCTATGAACAATACTATTTCCAGAAAAATTTGGGAGGAAGAGCAGTTGATTCAGAGGAAAGCTTGTCAAAGCTGCTTTTTAAAGCATCTAGTAGAAGTACGATCAGCTGGTAGCCTGGAGTATTTTCAGCAGACTGATTGCAGACAATAATTGCAAAGCTTTAAAAAGTCTCTTCCCGTCCCTCAGCTCTTAACCCTGGGCTCAGCTCTTTAGCCTTGGCCAGCAAGCATCCTTCAAGTGCAAGTTTATTATGTAGCTGAGTATTTCAACCTGGAATCTTAATGAATATGTCTAGCATTCCTTGTGAGAAAGGCCTGCAACAACTGCAGAGAGGCTTACTAGTTAAATTCTCACTTATGAAAAGCCACATAGAAGTTAGAGGACAGAGGAAAGAAAGAAACGCCTAAAAAGAAAAAAAGCACAGCCAGACGAGAGTATGTCAGTCAGAGGAGCCGTGTGAAATCTGACAAGTGTGCATAAATATTGGGCCTGGCGATAATAGGGTTGTGATGCTGCAGTTCATACTGAAGTGAGGTCAGTGGGGTGCCTTGCATGACTAATAATGAACGACTTGCATCAGTACGTGCAGCACAACTTTGGAGACTGAATAGCTGTGAATACTATAGAGTCACTTTGCTCACTAGAAATAAAAATAGTTATTGAATTTTGTTTGGAGTTTGTTTTTACTTTTTTATGATTATTTTTGTCTTATTTGGGAGTAGGGATTTTTTTGTTGTTTTATTTCTCAGTAGTGGTGAATGGTGTTCAAAAAATGTTACTTTTAAAGAGAATCCTTGCTGAATCACGTGAAAGGAATGTACAGCCACAGTTTAATTTTGCAGTATCTGCAAGTCACTGCTGAAATCATAGCAACAAGTGATACAGAGCATACATAATTCTGTACAGAAGCCCAGTAGCAGAAGGCAGAGGTTAAAAAAAAAAGACGTATCATCATTAAGCACCAGTCAGAATCAGTCATTTGCTGTTCCTACAGTGTGAGCAGTTCTATTATCTGAAAAGTGGGAGGAGATTTCAGATAAGTATGTGCCTTCTGATAAAATTGCTAATTTATGCCTCTCAGAATTTAAGGTTGCAACAAGCTTTCATTTTAGCTTTCATTGTAAGGGTAGACTATTTGCCTAAAACCTGCCATTTTTATGTTGACAGTTTGGGAAATGAATAGGCAAGCTCTGAAGAGGATTCATCCAAATGAGTTTCGGTTCCAAGTCATTAAAATAATTATCTCAATTAGAGTTTCACTTTGCTTAACTCTAGATATACTTTTGCTTCAAGCTTCTCTGTCCCCTTCTGGGGCACAAACAGCTTTCTCCAGTCTTCCTATGTAAAAGAAAACATGTTATAAATTAATATTTTAGCTGTATGCAAAATAAAGATAAAATAACAAAGCCAGAGTAGGAAACCAGGTGTTGTTCAGAGTGGCCAGGAAGAGCTTTTCTGGCATTGACACTGTTGAGCCAAGTTGCACTGGGACCTGTGTGTGTATGGGAGAGGGACAGCGCTATGTGCCTGGCTGCAGTGATGCTGTGCACATCTGTGTGAGAGAGCACACAAGCACTTGGGGTGAAGGTTTCAAAGTTTTACTGAGCTCTTAATTTTTGTAGATTTCATAACTTCATGTCCTTTCAGGAAATCTGCAGATATGTAAGTGTTAAGCCAATATTTTTCAGGCTATTTATGTACACTGCAAACTTTTGCATTATTTATTTTTATCTTTTTTTTTTTTCCTTTTTGGAGGTGCAGGAGGTCGAATCTTTTTCAGAGAGATGCTCTGCATCCTGAGGACTTTCCCATCTCACTTGCCCATCCCAATATGTGGGGTTTGACCTCCCTGTCATGCCCTGCGTGTAGTAACTTGTGCCAAAGGCACACCACAAGGTTCTATAAAAAAGGCCTCAGTGTAAATGTGTGAGGCTCCTTTGGCAGTAAGGACAAGGGCACTAAGTCTCCTGCTTTGCGTTTAGAGGCAGAACACTGAAAAAGGTGGGACAGAACCAGTGTTTGAAGGGAGAGACCTGGATTTTGCTATACTTTAGAGATTTATTGAGGGAAAAGTGGATGCTTCTCTGTTTCTGTTTATCTAGAGCCTGCCTCAGAACTCCCTTCAGGGCTCCTGGAAGCCTGGCAAGGTAGGACAGTGAGAAAAGAAAAAGCCGTGACTGGAAGTGATGTCTTGAGTCGAGCTGCTAGTTGCCTGTGGTTTTATTTGCCCTCTACCTCCCAATGTTTTAGGTGTAGAGACTGTCAAGAGCTTAGAAGAATAGCTGCCAAAAGGGTCTGGGAACTTGATTTCTCAGGTAACCAAAAAAATCCCCAACACACTGAGATTTCTAACAGAATAGAAATGGATATTTTATCAGTCTTCTGTAAACACTATGATCACATGACATTTTCACTACTAATCAGTCCCATAAGCAGTTTTATTTCATGCCTTTGTCAGTCAGTGGGAAGAGTATACACCTAGGTAGTGACCACAGCATACCTGCCTTAGAACCACAAGGAACTCAAATGATGTGATTCTTTTGCTGTGGGTATCCTTCTTTTAAGTACTGACACTGCAGCACCTTTTGAGGCAGGATGGACCCTCAGCTAAGAAACAGCTTAACTGTGAGGAGCTGCTTTTTCTGGGTGGCTGAGAATGCAGAGAAAAAGAGCAAGCAATGAATTAAGTAGTAGAGAGAAACAGTTTTCATGTTTTAATTAGAAAAATGAAAAGAACATGAATTTCCTCCTTGTAATAGTTTCTGTCATCTGAAAAATAATGATCTAAAACAAATGTGGGTCTGGCAGTCCTTCCACTGGGCTATGATTATTCACTCTAATGCATACATATTATTCATAGTCATTAATCTTCTGCACCCAGGCTGGAATAAAGCTTATCCTACTGTTAGATGCCACGTTTCAGGTCAAAAGCTCATCTAGTAATTTATCAGACATTTCCATTTTGTTATTGCCAGGAGAGTAACAGTTCTTTGGGAACTCTTGCCTTGACCAGTGATTGAGAAAGATGCTTTAGCTACATGTTTTGAGGTTTTTTTATTTTTCAGTTGTGGATTAGTGACCATTAGATACCTCTCCGCAGCAACCCCTGTACGCTGTGCAGTCTCTTACAAAGAATCTTACACTGCCTGAGACCTTAGTCCAAGCCTCACTGAAGTTAATGAAAGTATGTGATTTCTTGAAAAAATCATTAAAAAGTGGGAATTGATGTGATTTTGGCACAGAATTATATTCCATGATGGTATCTGATATTTAGCCGTTTGTATATGGTTAAATCCCTCTGCTTTTTATAGTAAAAAAAGCACCTCCTTTTATTTTTGGTCAAGAAGTATAGTAAAAAGGTACTTCCCCTGAATATTTTCACAGCCTGCAAGTCCCCAGCAGGAGCGTACCATTGCTACTTTGCAAAATTTTCCACATATGAAGGCGTTCTTTGAAATAGACAAATCAAATACAAAGCACAAGAGGATGTTCCTGCTCAGATGTACTTCAGCATGAGAAGTCCCCAGAGATTAGAAGGGCTTTGGAGTTGCAGTCTAAAAATGATTTTTCAGAAGCTATTTCTCAAATCATCGTCAGACACCTCTTTTACTAGGCAGCAGCATCAGTAAGCTGTACAAATGGGATCAGTAAGCCCCTTCCTGCAGTTTATGTGTTTTGGTGCATGATTACAACTGAGGACACATTGACTGGCATCAGCTTTCAGGGGCTTGTGAAGCTGACAGTGCTGCTCACCTTTTTCATATTTCATTCTGTATCTGGGATTGGATGTGCAGCAGCATAATCCAGATAGCTAGAGTGAGATTTTGCCACTTTATCAATGAACTGTCCATATTCTCCACAAAACACACATTTTACAGCAAGTATATAAAACCACAAAGAAAAAGGCATACTTCTGTAGCCTTTGAAAGTCATCAAACCCAAGAGCTGTCAGTCTTCATTTATTACTGGAATAATTACTGTAATAAAAATACTGTGTGCAACATGACTAGGACTACAAATTCAGTCACTGGAAAGGTTAGTTAACAGTAGAAGTTTCCCAAACATCCTAAGTCAGTGCAGCCACAGTCCCTCACCGTTTCCTTCCTTGTCTCAGGGCTGGTTGTGGCTGCGGTGACCTTCCTGCACTGCTCTGGTAGGTCCTCCAAGTTCTGGAGGGTACAAGGTTTCTTATACAGAAGAGCTTCCTGAAAACCAGCCCTGGCTGTATGCATTCAGCTCACTCTACAGAGGGGAATGAAAATGTGGGATATTATTTGAAATCGTGATTGTTTTTCTTTTTTTTAAATGTGCATCCATATTGTCATTTTATGGGTTTTGTTCTTCATTAGGTATTAGCAGGAGAGGCAGAGAGGACAGCAGAATAAGTTCTCAGAGATGTGAGATCCTCTCCTATCAGAAGTACTTAAAGCGTAGACTAAATTGTCAAGAGGAGTGCTTGAAGTCATGTATTAGACTAAACAAAAATATAGTAATAATATATAGAGAGGAAAAATAAAGCACATGTCCAAGCAAAGATGTGTTAATCCATTTTTATAATGTTTCATTCATGTAGGCAGTTAAAGTAAGAAGTGATGATCCAAGTCCCTTAGTCATATATCCTGAAATCAGTATGTTCCTTGAATAGAGATCTTTGCCTTGGGTTGTTGCTACTTGAGCGGTCGTGAAACTAATCCTTTTTCCGGTTTGAGGGAATATAAATGGGTCATCCTCATTCTTCCTTCTGTTTTGGACAAACAGATAAAACATTGTTTTTCACAGCCAATCTGGATCCAAGCAAAGTACAGCAGTTAGGATGCAACCAACAAAGTTGAAGCCATGAATTCCTCCTTTGGGCAGGTGCTGAGCACCATCACCTCCCCAGAAAACAGCATCCTGAGCATTACAGTGGGGAGGCTCAGAGTTGTCAGCTCCTGTGTCAAGGGACGGCAAAGTCATCTGTCCTTCCCAGGAGCTACAGCAAGAAGTGTTAACTCACCCCATGCTTTCACCTGTCTTCATAGGAGCTGTTCTCAGAGGTCTGAGAGCATGAAGACCCTCTCATGGGTCTCCTTTCCCCATTTTAAGACCTAGTAATGCACAATATGCCTTTCATTTTGTGCTTTGGTCCTCAGAGCATTTCTCTGTGTCCAGAGGAAGGTACCAGGAATGCCACCAAGGAGCCAGTGCAGCTCATTTAGGCTTCAAAGCAGCTGTTGCGTGGGAGGGCGCAGCCTCTGCACACTTAAAAAGTCACCTCAGCTCCCTGCAAGCAATGGGAACAGCTTCCCAGACAATCACCTGCCAGCCCCAGGGGCAGACAAAATGGTTGAAGATAACCCAAATACCTGCCCAGATTGAGATCTTCTCAGAAATATGTGTCACACTGGAATATTTTGCTGTTAGCATCTGTGGCACCTTTATAACTTTTTTGGTGCATTTTTCATTTTAGTGTTTCAAGCACTGTGTTTCCACTTAGACTTCTTACCGAGAACGTCTTTGTGAAGCTAAATCCATCATGTAGAGTTTTTCATTTGGTATTTACAGGGTCACGGCTGACCTTTATCTATCTTTAAAGAATTATATTCTCTCCTAACGATTTCTTTCCCTTCTGGCCATTTCCAGCTGCAATTAGAATTGTAGGTAGCCTGGTATTTTTCTCCCATGAGGGTTGCTCTTGCCCTGCAGAATGTGTGTGATCGTGGGGGGATGTCACACTCTGCTTCTGGAGCATCGTGTACTACAGCTGACCATTGGGGTGGCGTGTTACAGGACTTCCGTCTCCTTCTTGTCACCTGTGCCTGCCCTGGCCCATGCTTCACTGTTTCTTAGTTACAAGTGTTATGTGCTCTGGCTTGAATTTCATTGCTGTACTTGATGGCCTTGCTCATTGTAGCAGAAATCATTTTATTTGTGCTTGCACTGTGACTCCTATGGCTTGCTGAATGTGGACATCTTGGGGGTGATGTGTTACCTGTCGGTATATCGTTGTGTGTGTTGAGTGATATATAGGAAAGCTTATCACAGGTAGCAGCTATCTGAGGTTCAAAAATGTCACCAGCCACCAACGTGAATTTGCTATCTTCTTGCTCTATTTTTATAAACTCCTTTTTCAGAGTGTAGTGTCCTTAAAATTGTGAAATAATAGACAGGCAACCGGGGATTACAAAGACTATCTGGGACATGTTCGTTGGGGATCATTGCAGTTGGCCTGTAATCTCTCTACTTCTTTAGAATTTCATTTAATACTTCATAGAAGCAGCAAGTTGCTCTAATCCAGATGAGATTGACTATGCTTATACTTACAGTTGTTTGCTCAAGGAAAATTTTTATTTCCATCGCCAATGTGGAAAACAATCCTGTGGCTGTTAATCTGTTAGTACAGAAATCGCAGATGTTGCACAGCTCTGAGTGTCTTTCTCTGCAAAAAGACTTCCAGAAATATTGGGTTTTTAGATATTTAAAGAGATTTTCTCTTTACACCTACACCTTGATCACTACAGAGATTGCAGAGTTCTCCCAGTGCCATAAATTACTGACCTGGTACACAGACTTGGGGCTTTTCTCAGCTCCCTCTGCTTCACCAGCACTGTCGAAATCATGTCTAACTCTATTTTGTCCCATTGCTGTCAAACTCTCCAGTTTGTTTCTCCAGTGTGATGAAGGCTGTCCTGATACTGGGACTACCACCTATCTAGCATTGCTTTCTAAATGCTCTTGGTGGCAGAGAATGAGTGGACTCTCTCTCTGCAGTTGGATAGCTGTCGATCCTTGTGCATATACAGCCTTCTTAGTCTTCTGAAAAAAAACACCAACCAACCATTTATGCCTGTAATGGATTGTCTATGCTACAGGAAATGCCAAGGCTGGGTGTGCATTGATCAGCAGTAAATGCTCTCATATTGCCTTCCTTTGGGAATGTAAACTCCTAATCTACTCTCTGAGCAGTACCTGGCCTGCAGTCCAGTTTCATAATGCCAGCCCCAGCTGCCTGCTCAGCAGGTCCCAGGTGAAGGCCTGTGACATGACAGCGGTACATTTGCTGCAGTGTCTCAGAAAAGGCTTGGGTTTTAAAGCGTTTCTTCAGAGAGAAGAGGATGGGAGGGCAGTCTGCATTTAGCGTTAGGCAATGCGGGTGATGACGAGCAGTGCAACGTGGATGATTAGCGGCGATTTGCTTTCTCTTGTGGTTATCTGGTTTGGCCAAGCTGCTGCAGTAAGTGTCGTCATGAGATGAAAAAAATAGGCTTAAAAAAGTCTTACAAGTTGTTTCATCTTCTCTGAGAGTTTTGCAACCCCTATTTTGTCCAGAGAGGTGGCGAAGAGAGCCCCAGCCAGCATTGCTGGCTGCAGAGCCGGACACGGTTTCTCTCTTGGCATGCTGAAGCTTGGCCTGGGCTACGAGCACCAAGCATGTATCATTACATGTTTTGTGGCCGCGGACATGTAGCATTCGCATTGGCAAGCCGTTCTGGGACAGGTCCGTTTCTGTGTGTATGTAGTGCCTGGCACATTTTTCACAGGCTGTCTGCTATGATGTAACACTAACAAGGTAATTACAGGGCTCAGGCGGTGTCAGCACAGCACATACTGCTCGGATTAGGCCCAGCTCCTGAACAAGCTCTTTCTGAAAGGGGGACAAACTGACATGGCTCACAGCCTGTTTGCAGGGACCGGGAGTAGGCTGATGCTCAGTGACTGCAGCTTATCTGATGTAGGGGAATTTGGGGTGCTGCTCCTGCCTCCTACACTGGTGGGGAGGGTAGACAGTCCCAGCTAGCACACGTTACTACGGGCATTATGGATATAAATGCGGTGAGAGGTGGAGAAGTAGAGGCCGGTTGGTGCTGCTGCCGCTCCTTCCTGGCAGGATTGTTAAGGATGTGTAGCTGTGGTTTCCTTCTCTGATGCAGGGAGTGTAAGCAAGTGGTGCCATGCCAGGGGGTTAGCAAGTGATGTGGGAGTCAAGGGACAGGCATAGTGTGGGGAACTCACATATAATAGATGCACAAATGGAGAGGTGATGAGGCTTGGAGGGTCATTTTTGCTCCCAGCACATCAGTGTCACAACACTGGTGTATAGCAGGTCAGGGAGAAACAGTACTGTCTGCAGTGATTTAGCTGGCTTCTTTCTGTTTTTCCTCACCTGAAATAGGACTCAAAAAACCAGGAGAGTCTGGTCTCAGTGTATTATAATTTTCTTTATGTATTGTGGCACATGTGATGCAACTTTGATATTTTATGTCTTAACAAAATGGGACAGATAGGGACTTTAAAAATACATTGTAATAAATTTAAGAAGTTACGAAGAAAAGAGTCTGGGCAGAAACACTGCATGAGACAGTGATACACCTGTTTAAGATCTCCGCTGTCTGTGTCAGGGTTTCATTTATTATATTAATAGCCTCACTAGACTATAATTTTTTACTATTACTAAAAATACTAAATAGTTATAAATAAGAATTTTTATACTGGTTTCAGGTCCCCTTGTCAGACTCCACTGACAGAAGTTAAATGGTATGTCGTAAGCTGAACACTGAGACAGCCCAGCTATCTCCCATCCACCCAAGAGCTGCCATCTCTTCCAGGGCTTCAGATAGTGGGTGCACCCCTGCTGCTTTCCTTGCTGCAGCATGCTCCCAGACCTGGCACGCCAAATTATTTGTAAATACCAAGCCAGCTAATGTCACAACGGTAGAAGTCTGCATCCTGGGAAGGGCGCTGGGAAGCCAGGAGACACGGCCAGTATTGTGTGTTAGTAGTAAACAGTAAAAGAAAGTGTCTCCTCCAAAGCCCCTATTCATAAGCTTAGCACAATAGAGTAGTGCAGCATTAGGGAAATTTAAGCTGGTGCTGAAAGCTGGTGTGCTTTGGTGCGTTTTTACTCAAGGAATGGCTTTGATCCTGAACTGTAATGCTTATGATATTTCAGACATGGCTTACTTTGCTAGGTCATGTGAATGATGAATATCACAGTATTTAGAGGTTTCTAGTAAATGAAACACACAGGGGAATGAATACAGATATAGATCACTTGCGTCAAACCCAGCTTTATCAGGGCTTGGTGAGATATCTTTTTCAAGAGCCTACAGCAATTGAAAAGCAATTAGAATTTCATTGTATTTTGCAGTTCTGTTAACCATCCTGTAGATCCATTTGAGAGTCCATGTGGAAAAAGCTGCCTCTGTACATACACAGCAGTCATAATATAGAAGCATGGGATGATAGCAAAGCAAAACTTCAGTTAGATACTTGGAATTAAGAGGTGCTTCAGGCCCTAAGAAAGAATGGAAAGTCACCCTGTCCTACCCTTAAAAAAAAAAAAAAAAAAAAAGATGTTACTACAGAAATGAGAAATGCTTCCTTTTCACCAATGGGACCGGTAGCAGTGCCGGAAAGGAGATTTCAGAAAGATGCAGTGGAATAGCTGGAAGCTGCATGCAGATCTCTTTCCCATTCGAAAGAAACAGGTCTGGGTCACGTTCTTCCAATGGCGCTTTTGTTAAAAGAGTTTATTCGTTAGTGGTTTGAGAATGACAGAGCTCTGCGCAAAGGGTTTGGCTTTATCTACCAGACTGGGCAAGCAAGGTTAACTTTGAAGCAGAGAGATTAAGGGGAATTTTGCACTCCCACATGTCAGGATCTGGCAAGTCCAAAGCTGAAAAAAAGAAAAAAAAATCAGGGGGAGAGTGCCTGCAGTGGCCAGTGGAGCTGGATCTGTGTGAAGGGGGTTTGTCAGAGAAGGAACACAGAGATCCCTTGCTTTTTTTTTGTCTTCTGCCACAATCTTCCCACAGTCCTGCACAATGCCTGGAAAACAATTGCAGTGAGGCGTTCCTGAGCAGTGATTAGCAATGCAGTTAATGAACACTGGTTTACATCATTTGGGGATAAATCCACCTTCTGACCATCTGTCACAAGTGGATCTGGTTTTCTTCCAATGCACAATCATGCCAAGCAAAATTATCTTTGTTTAAATGGCTGGTGCTTCTTGGAGAGTAAATGTTGTGAAAGAGTTGATCCATTGGCAAGATCTCCCAATGAGTCACGTACTCTCAGGCAGAGGTTATGTCTCTCTGGATGTTTTATTCATTCTCGAACATGAGGAGGCTCAGCAGCTAGTGAGGAAGTTAGCTCTTACTATGAAATGCCAGTGCACAACTGAAGCTGTTAGCCTTGCAAATACTGGTAATCTGAAAGCATTCTGCTTCACCTACTGCTGGATTTAGAGCAAGTGAATTTGGTCATTCATGCAGATTTTTTTAAGAAAAGTATTGTCTGGTCTCTCACAGGCAATATTTTCTAATGAAAGCAAATGAAAATTATGATTATCCATTTCAAAGTAACTGATAACAAGCCATCATTGCACATGGACATTATTTATACAGCCCAGAGATGCTCATGCATAATGCTTCACACATCACAGTGATAGAAATTGCCTTCAGGAACGGACTTTCCAAGCCAGCCTCTCTGTTTTTAACTTGGCAGACATTGTCACTTCAATGGCTGACTACTTGATTTTGCAGGTTCAGTTTGATGCGCATATGATAGCAAACACACACTTGCCCACAGATGCCAGGCTGCACCCAAAATGACTTGCTTTTCTTAATACCAGTAAGAAAGTGACAGGCTGGCAGCTTTTAGAGACTCCAGGGTCTCTCTGTCTGTTTGCAGCTCTATTCTCATCCTTCCCAGCCCTTGCCTCAGTATGAAATCTTGGGACATATCATATGTTTACATGGATGATTGCTCTTAACTCATGCTTTATTTCCATGTCTTAGCTTCTAATTCCAGTGACTCCTGCTTAGTGGTCTCCGTGTGTCTTACTTTGAGGCAACAATCAAACTGAAACTGTGAAGGTAGAAAATGTCCAGTGAGTGACTTCTTTCTAAGAAACTATGTTAACCAAAGGACTAATAAAATCTTATTTAACCATCACCAAAAGATTTTTTGGTAGACAGCTAACCCTCTTGAGTAGAAAAAGTAGTCTAGAAATGTTCCTTCTAGCATCAATTCATATCAGCTTCTGATGCTGATCTCCTGTATATCAAAGAGAAATGCTCTCTTAGTGTACCATTTTACATTTTAAATGATTAAACTTGCAGTGAGTTCCACCTGCTGCTTCTTGCAGCAACGCCCTCTGCCCTTAGTCCAATTGAAATATCAGCTACATTTTTTTGAAGTTTCACACACAAGTACAGCCTGGTCTCATAGTAGTGAAATTGAGATCTTCCTTTGTGCTCGTATAGAGCTTAGGGGATTTTGGTCAGACAGTCTCTTGTTGCAATGCCTGTGTTTCTAGTCCTCCACTGAAATATGGGAGGGAGATTTCTCCCTGTAATCCACTGGTAGCTCCCAGAGGTAAATATCTCATTCTTTTTCTTACACCAAAGACTCAGGGTAAAGCTCAGTCTCTGCGTTATGGAAATACAAAGCAATCTCCCGGCTAAGCACTGATCAGAATGTTGTTCTAAGGGAAATCCAAACAGGACAGTGTGAAAATGCTTAAAGCAAGGTACTATCTAGGGTAATATGTTACAAACTTGTTAGTCTGGATCTGTGAAGTCTTTTTCTTTTTTTTTTCCTTTTTTTTTTTGATGAGGGCTGGAGCTCACAGCTTCCAAAGCCAGATCTCAGCCTATGATCCACATCTCCTACCTAAATTTTAATTCCCTTCCCTTTTTTTCCAAGTATTATCGTGTGCAACAGAGCAAAGGTTTTATCACTTTCTTTGTGCACGGCATAGCACATATGTTTGTATCACCTAGCTTCTCAAGTTGGATGTGGCCATGTGAAACTTTTATAGCCTGTAGGTAAGAGCAAGAGGTTTTTAGGATTTCACACCAGGTTTTGCATTTCTAGCATGACTGCTAACTGTTTGCTACAGTCACACATTGAGACCCTGCAGAAATTGGTAGACTCATCCCTGCCTCTACGGGCTTACAAATTAAGTGCAGTAACCAGAAAACCTCATCTTGATCAAACTGCTCTTGCTTGAAGTCACCCAGAAAAGTAATGTGATGGCCAGAGCTATGCCACATATATCTTCAACCATTTAAAAGAAACGGAACACTATTTATACAACTCATAAGTCCCAGTGATGCTCATGCCTGTTTATCCTGGCTATGCTTGTGTAACAGGTTTTCATATGATGTTTTTAGCATTTAAAGTCTTTTTTCATTAAACAGTTTCAGTATCCAAAATAACCATTTCTCTTAGCTTCATTAGTTATAGGAAATCACTGGATTAAAGTAGGGAGCAGATTAGCAAAAAATAAACTGTAGTATGTCTTGGGCATATGGTGCCGCATATGAATGGGTTTTAACTACTTAACTATGTATAACAAAGAGCAGAAGGAGAGATTTGTCCTAGTGTGCAATAATTATAACTTGCAGTAGCTGCATAGCTTAACAGTCAGAAACCACAAAGCAATGGAAGGCTTTCTGTTAGGATTCACATGAAGTGTGTGTGCCTGTCCCCAAGCTCATGTCGCATTTTCTGCCAGCTGATGGCCGGGCACAAGACTGGACTTAGCTAATTAGCAGGATGCCTCTCCCTCCTTTCCTGTCCTCTTTGCTGGGCTTATGGTTTGCAATACTGGGTTAGTGTGAATTACAGAAACAGGGATTTAGCCCATCGGACACGAGAGCTGGCACTGCTCCAGGTGCTCTGCTCCATCGCATGGTCCAGAGGAGAAACACACTATGGGCAAGCGTCTGACAGCCTGGACTTTACCTCAGCTGGAAATTATCCCCCATAGCGCAACTATTAACAGAAGTAGTAAATAAAAGAGGCCATAATGTGAGTGATTGCTGAGGAGCATCACCCTTCAGGCTCTGGGTGCAGACAACACAGTAAAACCAGCTTTGAATTCAAATGGCTCCGAAGTTTCTAGCTTCCTCCCTTTTTAGTCTAATGTCTATCATTCTGCTCTGATACTTCAACCTGTAGAAGTCAAATTTATGCCTTTTCTAAATAGATGCATCTTATGTTGATTTGAACTTGGTCCTGAGACACAAGTCAGTGCAAACACTGTTAACGTCCTGACGGTGGGTGCTCCATCTCCTACTTCTCAGGAAAACGAGGCTTTTTCTATTTGGATGCCAAGAGGTTTCTGAAAAGTAAGCAGTGGTGATGACATCATTTCCATGTCTTAAAGCAACTGGTTCAAAAGGGATAAAAAGATTTTCAAAGACAAGCAAACCTAAGTTATAAAGTACTCAGAAATACGTGGAGAATTACCTGGGCTTCTCAGTGCATTTTCCAGTAATGTCACACAACATAGCATAAGCATGCATGTCTTCCCCTGTTTTGAGGGGTTATTTTTTCTTCTGAGGTTTCCACAATATGTTCAACATCCACTGTGAGTAACATTCTTGAACCTCTGCCCTGGATTAATCAAACATAAGTCATTGCCCCATGCAAAAAGAAAGTTTTGCCAAAAATTATGGTGGTCCAGAGGAGAAGAAAAGAGGGTTCATTTTTTTTTTCCCCTGTGAACTTTTAACTAATTTTATTCCTTTTTTTGATGTGGAAAATTTTGTGCATTGAAAAATTCACCATCAGGGCCCTGATCAACTTGGTATTTTAGTGATTCGTATGAATTAAGTCCCTAGCTGTTCAGTAAAGTATCTTTGCTTTGTCCTCAGTTTTATGGTAGTGAGCCCTGCCAAACTTGCAGGCTTTCTATTAAGCTTATCAATAACACAGCATTGCTTCTATTGCAGAGCTCCCTGAAGAGAAGAGGCAGCAGAGAAGTGCACAAAGAAAAAAAAGCATTTACTCAGGTATGATTTTCAAGAAAATACAATTTTGAGCAGAAATGCATAATAAAACTGAAAATTTATTTTTACAAGTGTTGACAGGACCATCAGGTACCATTAGCTAGAGTACAATTTGGCCATAATCTACTGAGACCTCCCAGGGATATTGTAGAAACAATTTAGGACACAAGTATGATCTCTAAATCATGCAGCTTCTCAGGCTTATTGTGCTTATATCAGTAGATTCAGGCTGCAGGATTTCTACAAGAAGAGAAAATCACCTTGCCTCACAAAGTAATTGGATCACAGCTTAGGGACTAACTAAATTTATATATGGTGCCAAAGATTTTCTGCTAATGAGAATCTTGGCAGAGAATGTGATTGACACACTGCAACGACACCTTGCGAGCTATCACATTACAGCCTGGGGTTTGATCTGTCTCTGGTGTGAGGGGGGCAGCATGTGAACTTGTGCTCCCTCAAGCTGAGATACAACACAGAGCCTAAGCTACCCACTCAGTCTCCCTTTGGACACCGGTTTTATTGAAATCCCATAGGCTGATGCTTCTCAGGAAAGCGGTCTGCCCAGTTTCCTCTGCTTTTTTGTCCTGACTGTAGGAGTTAAAGCTTTTCCCAGCACCCATACTGTTGCTGTTTATAGCCAGAATGGTGGGGATAGTGTTTCACCTCACTGAGAAAGAAGCCAAGAGCAACATTATGCCTTCATTAGAGAAAGGTTGCATCTCCCTTGCTGCCTCTTGGGCAGGCTCAGCGTGCTCAGCTGAGACCTATGGGTTGTCTTTGAGACAATGAAGTCTTAAAATCTATTGATTTGTAGTAATAACCACAATAAATCATTACAATATGTTGCACTTGAATGGATAAGACAGGCAGCTGAGTGGGCAGACCAGGGACTTGTTGTGACTGGGAACTGTATCCTGCTTTCCTGGGCCACAGCAAACCAGGCCTCCCTGCCCAGCCAATGCAATCATGGCTTAATCAGACCTTAAAATGGGACACTGGGCTTTGTGCCTGCAGCACCTGCTATTTAAGTTGTCAGTCAGGTCAGAGAGTTTATTTTTCTGCAAGTCTGTAAAATACATGGATGAAATATATATGTATACACCCTCACACGTACAGATTGCAGATGAAGCTATGTGAAGGCATGAATGTGTTCATCGAGGTTTGTGGGTGGCATTGTCCTTCATTTCCTCATTCCTGGAAATACAGAGCAGTGCATCGGGAATGGATTCCTTGTGCTTGCCTCCTCAGCCCAAATATAGGCATTAAGAGCAGCTGTAGTTTGCCTTGGAAAGCTTTAAGAAGGGCTTCACAAAATTAACTGAGTAACCACAGATCAGCTCTGCACCACTCAGTGTGGGGAAACGATCCTAGAAACCATCCAGGAAAAAAAACAACTGTACACATAAATTGTATCTCATGCAAGCAAAGGAGTTGGGCTTGAAAATGAAAACCATTACAACAGCACTGTGCAAGGTGGCTATTCAATTTTCTTCATCAGTTCTTTAGGGTAGGAAAGACTGAGAAACAATCTTATATATTGGCATGGCCCAGCTTATAAGTGTGTGTCCTAGCTATCTCCCAACTCAAGGATGTTACTCAGAGCTGTCTGCTAACCAAGGTGTTCATTCAGAGGTGTGTGCTGGTTGAGACCAGAGTGCACCACAGCAAGTGCCTGACCTGGTTAAAGAGCTGACAGGTCCTGGAGCATGGCCCAGAGGGGTAGGTACAGATATAGCCCAGGAGATTCAAAGTGCTGCTTTTCAGAGACAGCCTCCCTAAATACCTAAAATAACATCAGATACTCATTACATGTTTTGTGAGTGAAAAGTCACCACAAACTTAGATGCTGTGCATCTGCATGCTCGCAGATTCATACAGCAAATGGCAAGACTAGTGTTTCTGCTTACTGAGCTCATGATGAAAATTAGCTGGAACATCGCACACACCGTAGGGCACCCCAAGCAAATAATCCCCATGAAACTGATTGTCTTGAAGTCACATAAAAGCAGAGTTCAGAGCAGTGCTTACCCACCTCTAGCAGTATTGAAGAAAAAAAGTTTTTATTCAGCAGAATTGCAAAACGGAACTTCTTGGAAAATACCAGGCACCAGCCAAAACACAAAGAAAAGTGGTTCTCCAGCGCAAGGTAGGAGTACTGGCACTAAGCCAGATTGCTTGGGTACTGGCCGTACTGCCCTGTTGTCAGACTTGCAACCCCAAAACTGCTTACCCGTCTTCTGCCTGGCAGTTCCTTTGAGCTGGTGGTGGTGGTAGAGGAGATGGTGTTGGTCTCTACCTATCTTTGTGTCTTCTTGCTAGAAAAGAAATATCATATTTGGGAGTTTTTGATCAGCTCACCATTCTTGTCACATCATTTACATTGCATAATGAATTTAAACTCATTTCATTCCTTTAAGTTTTTATCACCACGTTCTACATTTGTCTAAATTAGACTGCAGACTCTGTAGGGAATGATCTGGGTTTTTTCTTTCTGCTTTCTTTTTTCCCCATTAACATCTCTCTGAAGTGCTATGCAGAGCTGTGATGCTACTGCATGCAAATAATCACTGTGAGTAATCATTAATTTACATTTATCCTTAATGATCTCTTAAAGTCCATGACTAGAACCATGTCTGATGAAGCCTTTTTGTCATTCCTTCTTTTCTTTCTATACAGTCTACCTGACATACACCCTTTAGGAAAGCGTCCACATAATGGATGTGAAATACAGTCAGGCTGTGCCATAACCCAGCTTTCAACTCCTGGAATTTGAGCCTCTTGTTCCTACAAAATGATAGAAAGACTGTATGGTCATTCCCCCAGCATCCTCCTTTCTCTCTTTTCTTTCATTTGTGATTTAACTAGTAGTGAACTGTTCTTAATTTTTGGTGATTTGGCCTCTCCTTACTTTGCTTTATATGTGAAAGCTCTACTTGCCTATGTGGATGTCTCACCTTCCTGTTACTTCTACTTGATTTCAACTGATCAAGAAATCACTGATATTTCTGTACACAAAGTTTCAGAGGGACAGATGCATGAAGGTTGGAGTCTTACCCTTCTAGCATGCTTACTTAGATCTGGCTGATAAATGTCTCCTGACCATTCTCTTCCTTTGCAAAAATGCTATCTGGGGAATGGGATTTTAAGTAGTGATGTTCCCTGTCAGAGAAGTGGAGAAGATCTAGAGCTTTCTCACCTTTCCAGATGGGATTTGTCCTTTAGTGGGCGAGACTAACATCCATCAGCTCTGTTATTTGGTATGAGGCTTGTGTTTGTTTAACAACAAAAAAAAAATCTTGTTTGTTTCAGCTCTTGCAAAAAACAAAAAACGTACAAATGTGATCCTTTTTTTTTTTTTCTCATAGATAAAACTTATCAATAAAGTAATGCAGTTGTGAGAAGTTAACAGGGGTTTTGTCCCACTATAATAGTGTGCTAACTCTGCAGACACATTGAGTTGTGCGGTAATGCAGAGCAAAAACACTGGGACCCTGACCCCAAACCCATCAAAGCCTTTCCCTTTTCTTCAAAAGCTTCAAAATTCTGAGCACGTTGTCCCGAGTTCAACTCGGTGACTGTTCATCATATTGTTTGAAGTACAAGGACTGTCAGGCTGTAGCCCTCCCCAGTCCCTGGGAGGAGCTGGCCCCTCGTGCTCTCAGCCTGGGGAGAGGGTGCGGGCAGGCTGCCCTTCCCCACAGCCATCGGTCCAGCTGCCCTCAGCCAGGGAGGTGTGAGGTGCCAGCTGGTGCCACTGATGTCTGGGCACTTTCAGCCAAAGGCAGACAAGAAGCACAGAATTAAGGAAAATGTCAAATGTGATTATTTCCAAGCTATTAACAGATAAATAAACTGGAGTAATCACTCCACCCATGAGCTCTGACATGCAACACTGGTCTGCTGTAACTTTCCTTATGATCTTTGCATTTTCCTAAAAGCAAAATCTACAGCTGTGGAAATAAACTGATTCTCAATGGAAGGAAAAACATAGGTGGTATATTGTGCAGCCCTGTCCAAAGCTGGTGCTTTAATCATGCAGCCTTATCCAGCCAGAGTAACCAAAATTCAGAGTAACTCTAGTGGAGGCTGCATGGAGTTTTGCCAAGTTTTAATCTGATACTTAATTTGCAGTTTTGAGTTAAAAAAAGCAATTTGCAAATGTATATATGGAAAAGAGATGTGTGTATGTGAGGAGACAACAGAGAGGAAAGAAAGCCCATCTTTCTGATGTGTGCCTCAATTGTATTTATAGAAAATTAGCATTTCTGGTACCAGAAACACAGTGACCAGTTTTAATCTGTCAGCTGATCAACTGATTGCAGTTATGTTTGACTCCTGGTTGTCACTGAAAGCCACATGTTAACAGAAACTGTGACCATTTTTTTACCTCTGCCGTGTCATTAACATTTAAGATAGCTTTGTCACTACATAGTATCTTAAAACGTGTGCCTAGCAGAGTTCAGAAGTATACAACCAATTACTTTTGTGTCTGCTTGGTTATTAATAGTTGAAATTAAGGTGTAATTTGTATATATCTAAATAGAATGGGGCAAAATTAATCTGGGTAACATAAAAGACAGCATTAACAATGTGCAAGAGTGCTTGCTTTAGAAATTAAATCATTTCCTCAGATTGATGAGCCATAATTAGTTGTGTAACTTTTTTTTTTTAATAGCTTGATCTGTGCGAACAATTAAAGTCAGTCATGTTTTATTCTGGATTTAGTTGCCGTTATTAGGAATTATAACAAAATGGTGCTGGTGCAAGATAACAGTGCTTCAGAGACTGAAATGAAGTTTCCATAGATAATTGCATATATGCGCATATGGCCTACCAACAATGATGAAATCTGCTCTCTCAAGAGATCATCCTTCAAAGCCTGCCTTCCATTATACTGCTAATGCTGATAAATGTGTCTCGTACAAGGCCAAGTGCCTGTATCTCCATGACAATTCATGAAAGTGATTCGTGCAAAGAAATTGTTCATCAGCTTAGAGTTTACTTAACCTTGTCTCTTATTTCAGCACAATACACACTGGAGTTTTCATCTGGGTTGAGCTACAGTACTTTAAAATGCCCAACACACAAAAGAAAGCCAACTCTAGTTAATACCCTGGTGCTTCCTGAAAAATGCAGGTTTTCACATGGGATGGGTTTGGATGTAACCACGGTTTAATTAATTTTTGTTTCCTTTTTCACATGTTTTCACCAATCTCCCTTGTGAACAGTTGTCCACACCAGAAACAGTGATCACAATCTGGCCCATCCCAATAATAACAACAGCAGAGGCAACAGTGTGCATCCTATTCAGAAAGCGAGTTAGCCACCCTTTCTATTTCACAGCATTGTGAGATCAGAGTAATTAAACTCTTCACTTTGCAGGGCAACCGTGCAATTTAGCTCTCTTTTTTTTTGTGCTTTATAGCTGGAGGAGCCTGAGATTCGGGATTACTATAAGCAAATTCATCTGAGTAGTCATGATGCTAAAAGGGAGCAAATGTATCATTAAACATAAATGGAGCATGGAACCTTTTCATCTGAGTCATTATTTTCCACAAAATTTGCTCAGTATCTAAGAAAAACTAAACATTGCACTGGCACTCTTGCATCACTAAACACTTTCACAGGCGCACTTTGGTTTTTTTACCCTTCCTTAACTCTGGTCAAGATGCTTTACCAATTTAACCAGGGCCAAACTGTGAAATATATCGACTGTGTGGTTTGTGCAGCTCTGTAGATTGTTTGCATACCTGAGAGATACAGCTCAGAGTGTGAGGTTATAGACATTTTGGAAAATAAGCTATTGATTGTGCTTCTATTATAATTTAATCTCTGGGGACGGGGTGATTATTGTTGTCAGGAGGACAGTGCTGATTTGAAGTGCCAGCTCCAGTTTGCCAAAGAGGAGGCAGTGTTGATGCGTAAGAAGATGGCCAAACTGGGGAGGGAGAAGGACGAACTGGAGCAGGAGCTTCAGAAGTACAAGTCCATCTACGGAGATGTCGACAGTCCCCTGCCTACCGGGGAGGCAGGGGGCCCGCCCAGCACCAGGGAAGCCGAGCTGAAGCTTCGTTTGAAGCTGGTGGAGGAGGAGGCCAACATACTGGGCAGAAAAATAGTGGAACTGGAGGTGGAGAACAGGGGGATTAAAGCTGAAATGGAGGATATGAGGTGCCAGTATGAAAAAGAGTGTCTCAGCAGGGACCACATTTCAAGCATTCCTACCTCACCCTATGGCGACTCCGTGGAGTCAGCCACGGAGCTGCGCCGGCACCTGCAGTTCGTGGAAGAGGAAGCAGAGCTGCTGAGGCGGTCAATCTCTGAAATTGAAGATCACAACAAGCAGCTAACGAACGAGCTGAACAAGTTCAAGTTTGAGCCGGGCCAGGAGGCGGGATGGTTGGATGACACAGCATCCAAGTGCAGTGGGACCTTACAAGAGGAACTGAAGTCAGCCAGGTTGCAAATCAACGAGCTGAGCGGGAAAGTCATGAAGCTCCAGTATGAGAACAGGGTTCTGATGTCCAACGTCCAGCGTTACGATCTCGCGTCTCACCTGGGCCTGCGCACTTCCAGCCCCAGGGACAGTGATGCTGATAGCGATG